>NC_138118.1:30062846-30699096 GCF_964146895.1 Miniopterus schreibersii | reverse complement strand
ACTATCCCAAGTCTTAGAGGTCTCCCTATCTGACAAAGGAAGGAGGGAGCAAAAAGGAAGGGGTGTCTTCATGCATTGAAGAGGGATTCTGTAAGGCCATGGTCAGTCTGGTGTCCCTGGGAGGTTATGTAGGCAATGTTCAGGAAGATGATGTGTTGGACAAGCTGGTATCTTTATCGTAGTCTAGAAATGAAAAACTTGACAAGAAGGTTAAAAGGCATAATTCAAAAGTGAGGAGACTGCCTAGCTGGTATGTCTCAGGTGTTGAACATCAACCCATGAACCAAGAAGTCACCATTTCAATTCATGTTCAGGGCACATGTCTGGGTTGTGGGCTCAATCCCCAGTAGGAGGTGTGCAGGAGGCAGAAGATCTATGTTTCTCTCTCATTGATGTTTCTATCAATCTTTCCCTTTCTCTCTAAAAAGCAATAAAAACAAACATTTATTTATTTATTTATTTATTTATTTATTTATTTATTTATTTATTTTTAATTTTATTTTTGTTTAAAATATTACAGATGTCCCTTTTTCTCCCTGATGACCTGTTCCATCCCAGTCCCTCTCCCCACCATTGTCCGTGTCCTTGGGTTGTGCATATAAGCATATAAATTCTTTGGTTACTCTCTCCCCTTCCACCCATCCACCCTCTTCCATCCCTCTGACATTCGTCAGTCTCATCTATGCTTCCATGTCATTGAATCTATTGTGTTCATCTGTTTATTAAGTTCTTTAGATTCCACATATAAGTGAGATCATGTGATGTTTGTCTTTCTCTGCCTGGCTTATTTCACTTAGCATAATTTTCTCCAGGTCCATTCATACTGTCCCAAAGAGTATGAGATTATTCTTCTTTACAGCTGTGTAGTATTCCATGGTGTAGATGTCCCACAGCTTGTTTATCCACTCATGTACTGATGGGCACTTGGGCTGTTTCCAGATCTTAGCTATTGTAAACTGTGCTGCTATGAACATCGGGGTACATATATCCTTTCTGATGAATGTTTTAGGATTCTTAAGATACATTCCTAGGAGTGGAATCACTGGGTGAAAAGACAGCTCCATTTTTAATTTTTTGAGGAACCTCCATACTGTTTTCTATAGTGGCTTCACCAGTCTGCATTCCCACCAGCAGTGTACTAGGGGTCCCCTTTCTCCACATCCTCGGCAGCACATGTGGTTTGTTGATTTGTTGATGGTAGCCATTCTTACAGGTGTGAAGTGATACCTAATTGTGGTTTCAATTTGCATCTCTCTGATGATTAGCGATGGTGAGCATTTTCTCATGTGTCTCTTGGCCATCTGTATGTCCTCTTTGGAGAAGTGTCTATTCAAGTTCTTTGCCCATTTCTTAATTGGGTTGTTTGTCTTCCTCTTGCTGAGTGCTATGAGTTCTTTGTGCACTTTGGATATATTCCTCTTATCAGATACATCCTTGGCAAATATGTTTTCCCAGATCATAGGGTTCCTTTGTATTTTGAGGCTGTTTTCTTTTGCTGTGAGAAGCTTTTTAGTTTGATATAGTCCATATGTTTATTTTTTCCTTTGTTTCTCTTGCCCTAGGAGATGTATCAGTGAAAATTCCACTATATGGGATGTCTGTGACTTTACTGCCTATGTTTTCTTCCAGGATTTTATGGTTTCGTGACTTACATTTAAGTCTTTTATCCATTTTGAGTTTATTTTTATGTATGGTGAAAGTTGGTGGTCTAGTTTCATTCTTTTGCATGTATCTGTCCAATTTTTCTAGCATCACTTATTAAAGAGACTGTCTTTACTCCACTGGATACTCTTGCCTCCTTTGTCAAATATTAACTGACCATAATGGCATAGGTCTATTTCTGGGGTCTCTGTTCTGATCCATTGATCTATATGCCTGTTGTTGTACCAATGCCAGGCCTTTTTTTTATTACAGTGGCTTTGCAATACGGTTTTAAATTTTATAATAATTTAAAAAAAAAATTTTTTTAAAAACATTTTTTAACTAAATTTTTTTCTCTTTTTTAGAAAAGAATTTTGTCCTGCTTAGCTTGTTTTTAGTTTTGTTTTGGTTATATGTTTGTTTTGTTTTATCCTTGCTTTTACTATCAAGATTTTCTTGATATTCCCTGCTTTTGTCCACCATACTTAACTCAAATTAAGCTAATGGAAATATCCTAAGATTTCCCCAATAAGAAACTGGGAGCTTTTGGGGTAAGAACCATTTGTGAAGAAAAGGGTAAATCAGTTTCAAGCAAAGCCAACAGACTGTCCATGGTTCATTGACTCAATCATAATTTCAAGTCATTGAGTCTCATTTTCAGGACACAGTGATGCAGATGGTTTCTATAGTGAGGCTTATATTGTGTGCACAAGCAATCAGGTGAATAAGTACATAGGCATACATTCTCTGAAAACAGAAGTAAACAAAACACAAAGGTTAATATATACAGTAAAGTATAAACCAGTTGAAAAGAATTCCAGATTCAAGGCTTTTGTTGGAATGAAAGCACACAGTAACAATCTCAAAGATGGTCTGCAGTTAGGACATTTCTGATGATGTCATGAGGTGCTGAGGCCTATATGGCATGCACAGACACAGCCTTAAAACAAAACTTTGGAGACAGTTAACTGTACTGGAGTCCAATATCCACAATTAGGCATGGTGATTTTTATTGAACACAATTTTTTCTCTCCTTATGATTACCCTCATTTTCAAAGACATTGAATTAAGTTCAGTTTTGGTTTGGCCTGATTATTTGTGTAACCACAAGAATAACAGTTGGCCAAATGGATTACACAAACTTTTAAAAATTCACTTTGCTGGAATTTTTACAAGGAATCTTTAGATTGACCTTTAATGAGAAATCAGACTCTCAGGGTGGAGAAGCCAAGCCATAGTTGCTATCAGGCTTTGCCTGCACTACCTGTAGGTTGAGGTCAAGTTCTCAAGTCCTTGAAGTCCCCAAAGATGTCTTGAGGTTTCTTCCTTGCCACCTTTCCTGAAAAGACTGTCATGAACCATGTGACCAAGTAAGATACAAGTGGCTTTGATTGGCCTTGGAAAGCCAATCTCAGTTCCTTAAAGCTTTCTGGTAATAACCAGAGTTCAGACATGTCTCTCTTATACATGGCATTTCAGTGAAAGTCCTGGATAATAAGACTACATAGTTTGAAACTGTGTGGTCTTATTGGATTTATGCAAAGAAATGTATTGCCATGACTCTCTCCTTAAGAAATGCCAAAATGGAGGGATCAGGTAGGGTGAATAAGCTAAAAGTGAGTGTTTAGCATTCCCTAGATTGGCAAACGCATTCCACAACTTTTAGAGGCATAGGCTTCTTCACTGGCAAACACACTGACATACTGCCATGGAGACAGGTACACAGCAAAACTGATTTTGCAAATCACAGGTGACTTGAGTTGAACTGATTGGCTCAGATAGCTTAGGATCAGATAAGATCTATTTCTCAGAATTTTCATTCCAATAAATGACACAGATAAGATTTCTATAACAAGGTATTAGCATTTCAGAGGCAGACAGCCCTCTCCTTGACAAGCCCAGAATAAAATTCCTTGTCAGAGTAGATACACTTAAGAAATGGAGACAGTATTACTATTGACGTTAGGGAGCAAACCCTAAAGTAAACAATGTTTCATCCTCTTTTATTTTTTTTAATTTTTAAAAAATTTATATTTATTGTTGAAAGTATTACAGATATCCCCCCCTTTTTTCCACCCCATTGATCCCTTCCACCCCACCACCCGCCCTGCCCCCTCCAGGCCTCCAACACACTATTGTCTGTGTCCCTGGGTTATGCATATATGCATATAAGTTCTTTGATTAATCTCTCCCCACCCATTCCCCCACCCCACCTTCCCATTGAGCTTTACCAGTCTGTTCCATGCTTCTATGTCTCTGGATCTATTTTATTCTTCAGCCTATTTTGTTTACTAGATTTCAAGTATGAATGAGATCATGAAAACTGAATCAAGAAGAATCAGAAAACCTGAATTGGCTAATAATTGATGAAACTGGAGCAGTAATAAAAAACTCCCAGCAAACAAAAACCCTGGTCCAGATGGCTTCAAGACAGAGCTTACTCATTCTTTAAGTTGTAGGGTTAGATAGTTTACTAAATATTTTGCTTTTCGAGGTAGGCCTGTAGTGCTATGAACTTCCTTCTTAGGGCTGCTTTCACTGTGTCCCATAGATTTTGGGTTGTTGTGTGTCCATTTTCATTTGTTTCCAGGAAGTTTTGCTTTCTTTCTTGATCTCTTTGGTAATCCACTCATTGTTTAATGACATGCTATTTAGCCTCCATGTGTTTGGATTTTTTTGAACTATTTTTCTGTAGTTGATTTCTAATTTCATGTCATTGTGATCTGAGATGCTTGATATGATTTCAGTCTTCTTCAACTTGTAGAAATTTTTTTTATGACCTAACATGTGGTCTATCTTTAAGAGTGTCCCATGTGCACTTGAGAGGAATGTATATTCTGCATCTTTGGGGTGAAATGTTCTGTAAATATCAATTAAATCCACCTGATCTAGTGTGCCATTTAGAGTCACTGTTTCTGTGTTGACTTTTTGTCTTAAAGACATATCCAGTGAAGTCAGTGGGGTGTTAAAGTCCACGACAATGACTGTATTGCTGTTTATCTCTCCCTTAAAGTTTTTAAGATTAAATCTTTATTTATTGCTATTTTAATACTTTATGCCTATGTTTCACTCTCTACATATTTCTACTTTTTATTACAACAGTCCTTTTAACATTTCTTACAATGCTTCTATTCCTACTTCTAATTACAGCAGTTCCTTTAAGGTTTCCTGCAGTGCTGGTTTGGTGGTGATAAACTCCCTTAGCTTTTTATTATCTGGAAAGCTCTTGATTTCACCATCTATTTTGAATGATAGCCTTGCTGGATAGAGTAGTCTTGGTTTCAGATCCTTGTTTTGCATTACCTTGAATATTTCATGCCATCCCCCTGTAGCCTGTAGAGTTTCTAATGAGAGGTCAGCTGACAGCCTTATGGGGGCTCCTTTGTAAGTAACAGATTGCTTTTCTCTTGGTGCCTTTAAGATTTTCTCTTTGTCTTGAATTTTTGGAATTTTAATTACCATGTGTCTGGGTGTGGGACTTTTGGGATTTTTCTTGCTTGGAACTCTCTGTGCCTCCTGAACTTGTGTGCCTTTTCCCTTCACCATGTTAAGGAAGTTTTCTGCCATTATTTCTTCAAACAGGTTCTCTAACCCTTGCTTACTTTTTACCTCTTCTGGCACTCCTATAAAGTAAATATTGTAATGTTTCATGTTGTCCCACAGCTCCCTTGGGCTGTTCTCCTGTTTTTTAGTTGTTTTTTGTTTTTGGATCTCTGATTGAGTGATTTTTTTCTTCCCTGTCTTCTAATTTGCTGATCCAATCCTCAGCTTCCTTTAATCTGTTGTTTATTCCTTCCAATGTATTCTTTATTTCCGCTATGTTATTCTTTATTTCTGACTGGTCATTTTTTATAATTTCCATATCCTTTTTCATGCTGTTGAGCATTCTTACAATCAGTATTCTGACCTCTATATCTGATCAATTGCTTATCTCCATTTCATTTAACTCTTTCTGGAGACTTCTCTTGTTCTTTCATTTGGGGCTTATTTTTTTTCTCCCCATTTTGCCTGCCTGTTTAAGTTTGTTTCTATGTATTAGGTAGATATTCTAGGACTCTCAGTCTTTCTGGAGGGTCTCTGGTGCAGGCTGATGTCAGACAGTGTTTGTGACTGGCCCTGAGGACCTTGTTTGGAGCTATCAGCAACCCTCAGCTTGAGGTCTCTTCTGCTGGGGTGGGTGTGTTTGGACAGGACCAAGATGCACACCAAAGTCTGCTTTTCCAAGACCTGGATCTTGATGTAGATCAGGCAAAGATTCAAAGCATTCTGAGGTCTGCCTCTGTCTGCAGGCTGATTAATCTGATTCTGTTAATGAGCCTCAGGCTGCAGAAACTCCACAGGTTAGGGTGAGAGGTTTTCCAGCATGGTGGAGCCATTTCATCCCCCTTAGGCAAAAGCTGCTTGGAAGGTAAATGTCTGCCTATGAACAATGTCTTCTGCAGTATGGGGGAATGACAGCACAGGAATCCAGAGGGGTGTCCCCTGAGCTCTGTCTCCAGAGCCCACAATCCTAGATTCTCCTCACACAACTCCACTCCAGTCTGTCTTGTCTCTGCTGGAGACTAAGGTGATTGACAGTACATGAAACTTTGTGTGTTGGCTCCTTAAGAGAGTGCCTGCATTCCAGCCATCTCTCCCTGACAGACAGAAACTTGGCTGCTTATCACAACCAGAAGTTATGTGAGCATGTATCTCAGTTTTGGTGCTCTTCACTAGGAAGCCAAGCCTGGGGTTTAGACCCCAGCGTCCTCAGTGGGAACCCACCACAGCTGAAATATCCCTCTAGACCTTCAGCTGCTCCCTGTGGGAGCCCTGCCAGTCCTGTAGCACCTTCACATTTCCTACCAGTCTCTATGTGGTCTCCACTTTTCCTCCTTGGTTATGAAGGTGCTCTCTAGCTTGCCTTTAGTTACTGTTAATTATTCAGGATGGTTTTCCTATATTTCAGTTGTAATTCCAGTTTGGTCCAAGGAGAGTGTCAGTGTAGCTTCCACAGTCTGCTGCCATCTTTAATCTCTCTGTTTTATTCTCTTAAAGGGGGGAGATTGGATAACTGAGGGAGGCATGAATGTCTTCTATGCTCCCAATCTGTGGAGTCTATGACACCTTAGCTACCATGGTGTCCTATGGTCCAACTAGTTAAGCCCACTGGGGAATTGCATTTGCTCACAGTCCAAAGCCTATTCCCATGCTCAAGACAGAGACCTTTTCTGAAATAATAATGCAGTTTTCCAGGTGTTGAGCCTTTAAGTCCACATGGAGAAGATTCTGAATTTACTGGAGGCTTTTACATTTTACTCTCTTGGATATAAAATGTTTGGTCTTTTTAACTTGCCTCTAATAGTTGGGTGAGCAATCTATTACTGACTCTTATATTTCTAATAGACTCAGTCCCTTAAAAGTCTTGCTAGTGTGAGAGAGCTTCCCTTGAGGGGAATGAGCATTCCCTGTTAATTTGGCTGTACAGAAATATAATACCTCAAGCCTTGGGTTTCAATTCTGTTTCCAATCAGTTTCTAATATTAGGTAACATAAACCTTTAATTTCTCTGACCACCTGTATATCTGAGGCTTTTCTCTATTAGCTATACCTGTGGAAGAAGCATTAAATGACAAGCAGCAACAATTGCATGAGTCAAACACAGTAGCTATGTTTGTAATAGAGACAATATTACTGACAAGCATTAGGTCAAAAAGATTTATAGCAGTTCAGCCTGATTGCTTATAATTTCTGTTCCAAGCAATATAGCTGCAAGGGGTGGAACCTCAGCCCTCAAGCCAAATGGCTGCCAAAGGGAAATTCTCTCACATAGCAACATTGTGATTCCTGTCCCTTAGCCATGAGCAGAGAGGGTTGGGCCATGGAAACTAACAGTCCTGCTTGCTAGAACCAGGGCCCCTGCAGCAGTTTTTCCTTGTTTGCCAGGGAAATTCACCACCAAGGGAGCATCTAATCAGTGCCCCCTTCCCCCTTCTCAGCACACACTAGTTTAATGACAACAGTATCAATCCCAGCTAACAAAAAGTTTGTTTTGCTCTTTTCCCTCTTCATTCCTATGTTCTCTCTCCATAGCAACCATGTGGCCCTAGCAACCACAAGGACTTCAAGCAGACTCCAAACTGAGCCTGAGTATTAGGTACAGCAGTGTCAGCCACCAGAGCAAAACCAGGAATTGGACTAAGTTTTGATATGGACAAAGCTTTAATATGGCACAGAATCTTTGGACACTAGTTTTTGTATTGGGATTGATAAAGACAAGACTGAACTTGTTTTATAGTGGGATGGAACAGAGATGGGACATTGGAAACCTGGGGACAATCTTCTATTTCCACTTAAGTAAATCTTATTCCACAACTTTCCATACCTGAATCCCTCAGAATGCTTTCCTTCTGATCCTGTGAAAGAACCCCACTTCCATTGGCAAGAATTTTAATATTGTTGGGAAAATACAATTAATGGTAAAATCTTCTCAACCCAGGAAATCTCTTCAGAAAGGTATAAGAGAAAGAACACAATTTTAGTTAGGGTGAAAATTAACCTTTTTAGGGAAAAATACTGCCTTAGGACATGGCTGCCAACCATAAGATGCTTTTAAGTTAAAAAGTTTTAATTTCAGACCATCCTTTGGGGTTACTTTAAGTCTCTGAGTTTGCAATGCCACCATGCAAGCCTTCCCCGAGTTTTTCAGGTTTAGCATGTGGCCCCTTTTAATCCACAAATTTATGGTGGGTAGTCATGTCCTAGGCTAGAATCTTCTCTGACAAAGGTCAATTTGCACCTTAATTAAGGCTGTCTATTGTCACTTTCTATCTACTATAGCATACCCTAAGACACAGACAATGGTGTGGTGAGGGACTGGGGCGGTGGGTGGGGCAGGGTGGAATGGGTCAATGGGGAGAAAAAGGCACCTCTGTGATGTTTTGAACAATAAAAAAAAAGAAAAATATTCCTGGATTATAAAACAGACAAGAGGCTTTTTAAAGGATTTACATACATCTCAAAGAGTCAGAGAAAGAACTTACAATTACAGGTGTACAAAAGTAAATGCTTTAAGATATTAAAAAAAAAGTTTATAGGAAAAATTGTCTCTTATCTTTCACTTGCATTTGCCTTTCAAATATTTATACAATATTCCCATCAACTAAGATGGTCTGTGAACAGGACTACCTATGAAATAATGATTATTTTTAATTATTCTCTCAAATTTAATATCCAAAATGTATTAGATTTGGGCAGTATAAGACTGAATACTTAAATGAGGAAATGAATTGAGTGAATGAATGAATATCCTTTTCCATGAAGAAATTTCATGGGATGTGTGCTATTCAATTTTGCTTCCATGGACTCTTTGAGGAGATTTCAGTTTTGGATAGGAATTACACTCAGTGGTCTTCAAGGACCCTTCCACCAATGAGATTCTTAGAGTGTCTGATTTAAATTATCTTCAAGGATACATGGTTTTAAATAAAGTAGGAATGTTAAAACCACTAGTGCACTCTCTTCTAATGTGAGATTATAGTCACTAGGACAAAAACATTTCAGTGCTTTAGGTACCAATAATTGGTAGAATTTATCACCATCCTACGGAATAAAAGTTATGGCCAAGTTGGCTACAGCCTTTAGGGTCTTTCATATAAGCAACAAAAATTCTAGATATCCAGAGATACAAAAGATAAATTAATCTGACATATTTTAAAGTGCAATCACATCCCACTATAAAATTATAACATTAACATCATACCTCAGAAAGCAACAACACTTGTATAGTCTGCATGGGTTCTTATTAAAAGGAACAATACATTTTTAAATTGAATTTACTGGGGTGACATTGGTTAATAAAATCATATGTATCAGGTATACAGATCTACAATACATCATCTCTATATTGTATTGTGCATTTACCACCTCAAGTCAAGTGTCCTTCTGTCACCATTTATTGCCCCTTTACCCTCTTCTACCTCCTCCCACCCCCTTCCCCCTGGCAATCACCTGGCACTGTTGTCTGTGCCTCTGAGTCTTTTTTTTTCTTTGCTTAATCCCTCTACCCTTTTCACCCAGCCCCCAACCACCTCCCCTCTGACAGCTGTCAGTCTTTTCTCTGTATCCATGAGTCTGCCTTCACTTTTTTTGTTAGTTTTTTTGTTGTTCATTAGGTTCCACATATAAGTGAAATCATATGGTACTTGTCTTTCTCTGACTGGCTTATATCACTTAACACTTAGTTAAAAATCAAATATTTTAGCCCAGCCAGTGTGACTGAGTGGTTGAGTGTCAACCCATGAACCAGGAGTCACAATTCAATTCCTTGTCAGGGAATGCCTGGCTTGTGGGTTTGAGCTCCAGTAGGGGCATGCAGGAGGCAGCTGATTGGTGGATTCTCTCTCATCATTAATGTTTCTCTCTCTCTCTTCCTCTCCCTTCCTCTCTCTGAAATCAATAAAGCCTTTAAAAAAATAAATAAAAAACATGTTAAAAAATTTTAAAAATGAAACATTTTAACAAACATCAGAGAAACTACGTACTAGCCATGTAAACATATTTCTTTCTAAGGGAGTGTTTGAGCCAATTGTCAAGATGTCAAAAATTTAAAATCCAATCACTTTTTGGTTATTCATAACCAAAATAATGGATCCACTCAAAAACTCTTCAAGAAGTTACTTCCAAGGTTTTTCTGGGGATAATCCTTTTGAATCTTTCTGAATCAACCTGTACTTTATCTTACTTTTCTTTACACAAAATTCTGGATTAATTTTCAAAGGGTTATCTGTTTTTATTATCTGAGAAGAAAAAATATTGTTTTATCAGCAAGAAAAGCAATAAATAGCTTTTGGAACAAGTTACTGGAATAATGGCACAAAAATATGACAGACCTTTTTCTGAATTGTTTTATGATAGTAATGTTAGCTATTGAATACAATTTTTTAATTAATTTATTATTTATTTGTTTATTTATTTTTAATATATCTATTGATTTCAGAGAGAGGAAGGGAGAGGGAGAGAGAGAGAGATAGAAACATCAATGAAGAGAGAGTCATCATTGATCTGCTGCCTCCTGCACACCCACCACTGGGGATCCAGCCCACAGCCTGGGCATGTGCCCTGACCAGGAATTGAACTGTGATCTCCTGCATTCTAGATTGATGCTCAACCACTGAGCTACATCCAGCTGGGCTTGAATACAATTTTTAAACTAGACTTCCTTTTTGTGTAGATTGATGCATCTAACGTAACTTGTTTTTTCAAAGTTTCAAAAGAACGGTTTTTCAAACTATTTAATTTTCAAATTTAAATTGATCAAACTGAAATTCATTAGGAATATTAAAAGATGCACTGAAGCATATTAAAAAGTTTAAGAGTTGATTTGAGCTAAAATCAATTTGAACTGAGCAACACCGAGCTGGAAATTATTATGCCAAGTTGATAGCTCCCTTTTTGGAGCACGGTGAAAGACTTCTTTAATCTTTTGTTTCTTAAAAAAATCAGCTTATAATAATCAATATCCCAAAAAGAGCATATTTTGGGTAATCTTTGCTCCTTTCTGTGCTCCACATGACAAAAGCTCAGGAAGAGAATTTCTAGAGAAAAGATAGAAACAAAAAAAGAAAATTATGATTGGCTATAATTTAAAACCTATTTGGATGCTTGTGATTTGTTATCTTTAGGTTTCAATTTCATAACTCGAGGCATTTATAAACTAATTATTTTTGTTTGCTTTGACAAGTCACCATGACATTAGACAAACCTCAGTCTAATGGTCTTTGTTTAATTAATTTAACAGAAATTAACCCATAAGTGTTCTCTGGACAAAAGGGACATATTAATTCTATCATTTAAAAGATCACTTATAATGCCTTAACATTTTTAATGAGATTTTCTTCAAGATAATATGACATCTATAATGTATTTCTTATCTATAAAGTAACTGACCTAAACTTTAATGTCACTAGGAAAGGGTCAAAATTCAAGCCTAGCTTCCAGCTGAGGGCTTTGTCCACAGATGTTCAGAAAACACTTAATGAAATCAGAGGCATATAAGATCTTCAAGAACATAGAATTTGAGGAATTCTTGGAAGTCTGAGTAACATATTTTTAAACATTACTTTTTACCTTTCACACTAGCTTTTTGTTTTCTTCCTATAATAATAAACATAGTTAAAAATCCCCAAAAGCAATTGGTAAATCTTCTAAAGTTATTGAATTTCCAGGCAAAGTTATCATATCTAAAAATTCACTTACTTTAATTTGTGGAATTTCCCCATGGATAGGAAGAGAATTGCAATAGAATAACTTTGCCAAACATATTGCCTAATACTTTGCTATCCTGGGTAGTTGTTGATTTGCTTTTTGTGGATATATGAGAAAGCTTCGATATATACACAAGTAATATTACATTGAGTTTATGGTTGAAATAACTCCCAAATGAAGTTGCTCAAATCAGTAATTGTAAGAGTATGAGGTAAGTTTTATATTTATGAAAGTAATGCAAGCACATAGTTATCAATTACTAAATTGCTTATACTGTATTTACAAAACACCTAACAAATATATTTCCAAATGTTCAAACTCATCTTAGGTATATTTCCTTTCCTCAGGAAGACCTTTTCTTTTTCCTTAGATCTTCCTTTTTCTCAAGTTTGGACTAATTTTCTCTAGGTCTGAATAGAACTGTCATCCTAGGACTTTTTATCACCAGGATCATTCATTTCCTAAATGTTATGTTTTTCCTGTTGTTAGTTTATTCTTATAGTTTGCTGATACTTACCCTTTATTAAGGTCCTAAGAAAAAATATAATGGGATTATATATTTTTTGTTCATGCACAAGAGAAAGTACGTTTATTCTACTTTTGTACTTAATTGATTGCTTTGCTGAGTATTAATAGTTTGTCCAGATATTTCTATCAAATTGGAAATTATTTCTCCTCAGAAATTAGAAAATAATGCTTAATTTTTACCCCAATTTCCAATGTCATCCTTGTGAGAATTCCAACTGCATTCTGTTTGTAGTTATGGTTTGTGAATTGTCTTGTGTTTGTTACTTTTTGGATTTTCTTTTTATTTCTTTATTCAGAATAACTTTATAGTGCTCTGAAATGTCTTAATAATGTTCCTTGTCCTAGTCTCATTTTTATTCACTTTATTAGAAGGAATGTGCTCTTTAGATATGAGGGGGACCATAGAGGGCCTCACAGGAAGAATGACAAGCCTCAAGGACCTAATTTCTCTAAAAAAGACCTTCCATCTTATCCTCTATCTGTTTTATCTCAAAAAAGATAAAACATAGGTGCTTCTAATCACTATGTTTTTATAAGTTCATGAGGCAAATTGTCTTGCTTTTTTGCTTTCTTTTTCCTTCTCAGGCATTTTTCTTATAACAGCTTCAATTCCCACTTAAGTTATACATTCTTATTCTGATTTCAATTTTTAAAAAATGCATTGAAAGCTTTTATTCAAGTTCAAAGATGGCTGCCAAGTAGGTGAAAGCTACATTCACTTCCTTCTGGCACTAAGTCAGATTTATAGCTAGATCATAGAGTAATCAACCTGAGTAACCAACTAAAGGCCAGCTGAACAGAAGTATTATAAGCAAAGATTTATAGAAAAAGCCATATAGAAACTGGTAAGAAGGGTGGAGATGCAGAAAGAGTAGGCCCCCACATCCACTAGTGGTAGTTGAGAATTCGGAGGGATGTCTTGCCTGTAAAAGTTCCCCCTGAGGAGTGTGGAGTTTCAACCCCATTCCAGGATTCCCAGATCA
Organism: Miniopterus schreibersii; assembly: GCF_964146895.1. Taxonomy (NCBI): domain Eukaryota; kingdom Metazoa; phylum Chordata; class Mammalia; order Chiroptera; family Miniopteridae; genus Miniopterus; species Miniopterus schreibersii. Next base: position 30,685,699 of record NC_138118.1, on the reverse strand, counting down.
GATTACCAGAACAGGAAAGAGAAAACTACATAGCATCTGGCTGTGAAAATCAGTGGGGATTCAGTGCTTCTGGGAAAGAAGGGAGTCTGCTATAAACTGAGACACTGTCTTCTCAAAGTAGAGCACTCCTATTCTTACAGCACCAGCCTGGGGAGTGTACTAACCCAGTCCTCCAACTACTGTTGACACCACCCTGCCAAGCTCAAGTCCTGCAGAAAGGTTTGTTAGCTGCACACAATAGGACCTTTGGCACACACTTTTTCTGGAAAAGCTCTTGGCATAAAGTCATACTGTAATTGATCTATGTAGCTAAGGAATGGGGCCATTTTTTTCTACCTTGTGCACACAGTTGGTGACCCCTCCATAGACTTTTTGATTCATTTGGCCTGTTTTTTTGACTCTGGTGTCCCTGTCTTGCTGAAATCAGTCCTACAGGGTGATTCAAGTGCTGCACAGAGCTGGGATCTTTGGAGCACGCCTCCCTGGGAGGCTTTTATCCAAGATTCAGGCAGGTGTTGGGTTGTGCAATTATGGTTGTGGAGGGGGTATCCTTATCCCCCACTGTCAGGAACCAGCCTGAGAAATGAACAAACCTGAGTTCAAGTGGTGGGAATGAAAGAGACAAAAAAAGTTATGGAATCAGGAGGATTGCCCTCCAATGAGGAGCAACCCCAAATGGCTTCAATGCCTTTATTATATAGTAAGTAACAAACAATTGGTAATGAGGTGGGAGTGATACAAAGTAGTTCCTTCAAGGCTGCATAAACACTCTTTCAGAGTAAATATCCTGCCTCCTATGTGAGCCCAGACCTTGGTAATTTCTTTATCTCAGCTCCTCATGGAAACTTGTGGGGAGGGTCAAGTCCTTGACTCCAGACCCTCAGGTGATGTGGACCATGTCCAGGCATGTCACCGGCTCCCAACATCCCACCATATCAGCCCATGCCACTTCCCCCAGTGGGAGACTCATTTGACCTGTCCCTTCCATGCCCAGAGGCCCCACACTGGAAGAGGGTAAAGCTGGCTGCACCCAACTTGAACCTGTGGTGCATTCCTTCTGGGGGAGCTAAGGTCAGTAACTTGAGCTGAGACTGAGTGGTATGGCTCTCGAGTAGAGGCCAGCTTCCCTTCACTGAGTGCCTGACTGACTTCAGTTGCCCCACCATATTGAGCTATTGCCCTGTGAAAGGATCTGTGGGTTGCAGCCAGCCTGCGTCTATTATTCAATGTTTCTACAGAAGGCTCTTGAGGAAGGCCAAGCAACCTCAGGGTCTGGCAGAGTGGCTGACAGGAGAAGGCAAACTTCAGAGTGTCTTGAACCTTTTACTAATCTGCCCAAGCTCAGAGCTGGAGATAGCTGAGCCTTGTACACATCTTGGCCCCTCTTATGCACACCCAGACCCAGTAGAGGCAGCCATAAACAGCAAATTGCTTGGTAGCCAGATAGGTAGCCCAAAACATCTGACATCTACCTATACTGGAACCATACCCAAGTGTACCCAGAACTAAGAAAGCCAGTGGTGGGCTTCAGACTGCACCAAAGCTTGACCCAACTAACCTCACAAGTGGAACACTCAAAGAAAGACTCTCAGAAGGCATTAGACACTGCTGGGAATAACCCCACCTCAGAGTCCAAGCCCTGTGCAGTGGCTCATACACTGTGATTGAAGTCTATGCTTATAGTCAGACAGTATGAGGGTTAACCCCACCTATGAACAGGCCAACAGCATTCAATACTCAACTACAACAGGAGGGTGCATATAATCTACATCAGATCAATTCCAAGAGGACCTAGCTCTGGTTAACTGAAAGATTGTGCCAGTAAGCCCCATAAGACACATAAAATAAAAAACCAACATAACAAGTTTGGGAGTCATAGAAGATCAACCCAACACAGGACAAATACAAAAAGGCAGACAAAACAGAGAGACAAAGAAATATATCTCAAATAAAAGAACAAGAGAAATCCCTGGAAAAATAATTAAATGAAATGCAAGCAACCAAAATATTAGATGCAGTGTTCAAAACTATTGTTATAAAGCTCAAGGACCTTATTGGAAGAATAGATGATCTCAGTGAGAACTTAAACAGAAATATAGTAAGTATAATCTCACTTATATGTGGAATCTAATGAAAAAAAAGAAACTGATGAACAAAATATGTCCGGAAGTATGGCACAGACTGAAGGATTTCAGAGGGAAGGGAGGGAAGAGAGAGATTAATCAAAGAACTTATATGCATATATGCATAGCCCATGGACACAGGTAGTAGTGTGGTCAAAGCCTGGGGTGGGGTGGGAACCAGGTGGAGAGAAACAATGGGGGAAAATTGGGGACATCTGTAATACTCTCAACAATAAAGATAAATTAAAAAATTAAAAATAAGAAGGACATAGAAACAATAAAAAAGAACCAGTCAGAAATGAAGAATAAAATATCTGAAATGAAAGATAAACTAGAAGGAATCAACAGCATGCTACATGAAGCAGAGAATTAAATAAGCACCTTAGAGGACAAGATAACAGAAAACATTCAGTAGAGCTAATAAAAGAAAAATAAATTTTAAAAAATGAGGAAAGTCTAAGGAACCTCTTGGACATCATCATGCATAACAACATCCACATCATAGGGGTTACAGAAATAGAAAAGAAAGAGCAAGGGATCAGGAACCTCTTTGAAAAAATAACAGCTGAAAACTTTCCTAACCTGGTGAAGGAAAAAGACACACAAGTCCAGAACCACAGAGAGTCCCAAACAAGATGAACCCAAGGAGATCCTCATCAAGGCACATCATAATGGCAAAGGTTAAAGATGCTCAACAAAAACACTTCAGGCCAAAAGAAACTGTCATAAAATATTCATAGTGATGAAAATCAAGGACCTACAACCAAGACTACTCTACTCAGCAAAGCTGTTAATTAAAATGGAAAGCAAAATAAAGAGCTTCCCAGGGAAAAAAAAATCTAAAGGAGTTCATTACCACCAGACTAGTATTACAAAAAATGTTAAAGAGTCTTCCTGAAGAAGAACAAAAAAAGAAAACAGGACATAGTTATGAAGAATAAAATAGCAATAAATATGTACCTATCAATAATCACTTTAAATGTAAATGACTTAATGCTCCAACCAAAAGACATAGGTTAGCTAAATGAGACCCACTTCAGAAGGAAAGACACACACAGACTAAAATTTCATGCTAATGGAAATAAAACAGGGAGTTGCAATATTTATATCAGACAAAATAGATTGATATACTTATATTAGACAATAGAGTTTTCAGTCATTACTTCTTCAAACAGGTTCTCAATCCCTTGCTCACTTTCTTCTCCTTCTGGTGTGTATGTTGTTATGCTTGATTTGTCCCCAGAGGTCCCTTAGACTTTCTCATTTTTTTAAAAATTCTCTTTTCTTTTTTATGCTGTTTGAGTGTTTACTGCTATCTTGTCCTCTAAATCGCTGATTTGATCCTTTGCTTTACCTAACCTGCTCTTGACTTCTTCTAGTGTATTTTTCATTTCAGATATTGTAGTCTTTATTTCTGACTGGGTTTTTAAAAATGACTTCTATGTTATTTTTAATGCTTACTATCTCTTTATGTTCTCACTGAGATCTTCCATTCTTCTCCTAAGACCCTTGAGCCTTCTTATAACCATGTTTTAAACTCTGCATGTGGTGTTTTGGTTGCTTTTAATTAATTCTTTTTCTGGGAATTTCTGTTGTTCTTTTATTTGGGGCATATTTCTTTGTCTCCCCATTTTGTCTGTGTAGTAGGTAGATCTACTATGGCTCCCAAACTTGCTACTTTGGTTTTATGTTTGAGGTGTCTTGTTGGGCTCAGTGGCACAATCTTCCAGATCTCCTGAGCTCAGTGCTCCAGGAATGCTTCTTGTGTGTTATGTGTACCCTCCTGTTATAGTTGAAGCTGGCTGGATGTAAGAATAAATCTCAATAATTGTGTATGAGTCACTGTGAGGGGATGCCCCATGAGGCAGAGTTTTTCTTAGCAGGATCTGGTGCCAGCCCCAATCCTCCTTTGTGTGTATCTAGTTGGGTCACACACTTGTGTGGCTAGTTGGGTCAAACTCTGATGTGGTCTGAAGCCCACGAGTGGTTGTGTTGGTTCTGGATCCACTTGGCTGGGGTTCAGGTATTGTGTCTAACCCACCTTGGGTTACTTGTCTGGAGCTACCACATTATTCACTGTGGCTGCATCTACTGGATATGAGTGTGTGAGAGAGGGACCAATCTAAGTACACGGTTTGGCTTCCTCCATCTTAGAGGTTAGGGCAGATTTATAAAAGATCTGAGGCTTCCTGAGGCTGGCCTCCATCTGTCAGCTACTCTGCCTATTCCTGAGGTTGCATGGCCTTTCTTTAGAACCTTCTGACAGGGCTAGTGGGTACCTTACTTGGGAGTCACACAGGCACTCAATGTGGGGAAAGTGACCTCTACTCCAGAGTCATGCCACTCAATCTCTGCCAGAGTCTTTAACCCTACCCCCCAAAGAAGGAGTGAGCCTCAGGCTCAGATTGGGTGCAGCCAGCTGTCTCCTCTGCAGAAGCAAGCTTAGTACGGTAGAGCCACCAGGGCTTGGGAGGACAGATCAAAAGAGTTTCCCATTGGGGGTGGTGCTTGCCAAGCCTGCAGGAAGGTGCCAAGAACTTTGTCTCAGTCCTAGACAATATCCAACAAGTTACACTCACTTCAAATGTTCCAGCTCCAGGCAGCTCTCTCTTATCCCTGTGGAACTCAGCTCAACAGGGCAGAACCACTGGGGCTTGGGAGGGCAGATCCAAATGGTCTCTCATTGAGGTGATGCCAGCAAGCCTGGAGGAGGGGAGTATGTATTTCTTCCCAATTCTGTGCAAGGATTTCTGAGGGAGACATGCTCTGAAGCTCCCAGCTCTGAGAAGTTCTTTGAACCCACTTGAAGGACTGATCTCAGCAGGGCGGGGCCACTGGGACTTGGAAGGGCAGATTCATACAGTATCCCTTTGGAAGTGGTGCTGGAAAACCTGTAAGAGGGGGGTGGGCACTTCATCCCCTTCCTGGGCAAGAGCCTCCAAGAGAAATCTGCACCAAAGTTCCCAGCTCTGAGAAGCCTGAGATCTTCTGGTGTGACTGAGTTCAGCATGGCAGGGCATCCAGCTGCCAGAAAGGTAGGTCAAGTGAGTCTCCACTTGGGGGAATGGCACAGACTAAACTAGAAGGGGAGATAGGAGAGGTGCCCCCGCAATGTAGTCACAGAACTTAGCATGTGCCCTTCTGTATCTTGGACAAAAGCTCCCTGGAAGATGCACTCTGTAAGTCCCAGCTTTGAGGGCCATTCTGATTCTCCTGTGGTAATTCAGCAGTGTAGTGTCATAGGTTTTGGAAAGTCAGGCCAAGTGATTTAACAGGTTGAGCTGTGCACTCAAAGTGGAGAAGAATGATCCACTTTCCAAAGCTCCAAAGTTCAATCACTTTCTGAGAATCCACCAAGAGTTTCTCTATAAAAAGAGTGCCCCAGGTCCTTGCTGGGTGCAGCCAACAAACCCCTCTGCAGGATACGAGCTCTGTAAACTGGTGTCACCAGTAGTTGGAGGACCAGGCAGTGCAGTCCTCAGGCTGGTGCTCTAACAATAGGAGTGTTAAAGCCTGGGAAGGTAGCTCCTTGGTCTCTAGTAGACTCCTTTCTCTCCCAGGCAAACTGAATTCCCACTGATTTTCACCACCAGATGCTATGTATGTGGGCTCCTCTTCCTGTCTTTGTAGCTGTGCTTTGGGATCCCTGCACAGGGTTTAAACCCCATGCCCCTGGGGGGTGGGAGTGTTGCAGGTAAGATATCCTTCCTGCTTCTCAGCCCTGGTTGCAGGGTCAAGCCCTTCTGCATCTCTGCCCTTCTTACCAGTCTCTATATAGATTCTTCTATAAATCTTTAGTTATAATATTTTATTTCACCTAGCTTTCAGTTGGCTATTCAGCTTTGGTTGCTCTATAATTTAGCTATAAATTCAGTTTGGCGATGGAAGCAGGTGAGTGTAGTTCCCACCTACTGTGCAGCCGTCTTGGAATACCCCTGATCCCAAATTTTAAAAACTGTACAATGGAACCTTGGTTCTCTAACTTAATTTGTTATGGAAGGTTGTTCAAAAACTGAATCATTTTTTCCAATTAGAAATAATGTAAATTAAATTAATTCATTCTAGACCCTCAAATTATTCCCCATTTTAACTTTCTTATATACAGTACATATTTAATGTACAAACTAATGTTATAAAAACAATAAGGACATAAAATGTAAAATAAAATTTTACAAAAAGAAAATGAAATGTATAGTAACAAATAAAAACTTAATAATGATAAGCAGCAACAAAAACAAAAAAAACATGAAAATATTCACAGCAATTTCCTGAGATGTTAACAACATGAGGTTCAATGGTAAACTGACTCATACTGCATTGTCTCCTTTGTCATCTGAAGGACATGTGACTGATCATAGAAGTATCAGCATGAAAGGGTTGTCAGGTTGAGAAGTGAATTGTTAGAGATGAGAGAGGTTCGAGAACTGAGGTTTGACTGTAATTAGAGGCAGGATAAACTGAAGTAGTAAACCAATTTTCTTCCCCTTTCCTTGACTCAGATTCTAGCTGGTAGGATATAAACTGGAGTAAGAGTGACTGAGATTTTAGTAACTGTACATAATTGGAAAGCAATGAAATTCTGTTCAGTTATTCTCAGATCTGCAACTCATTAGAAAAAATAAGATTTAACATGGTCCTGGTGGGGCAGTGATAGATAAAAATAATAATAATAATTTCATTTTATGTCTTACTTAGTTAAAAATTTCAATATCCTCTTCAAAGCTTTAGATAAGGAGGCATTGTTATACTGATTGGTTAGTGTTTGCATTAGTATATTTATTTATTTTTATTTTTAAAAATTTATCTTTATTGTTGAGAGTATTACAGATGTCCCACTTTGCTCCCCCTCCCCCCCTGGTCCCCTCCATCTCAAATATGCGCCCCCAAGCATTCTCCACACTATCGTCTGTGTTCATGGGTTATGCATATATGCATATAAGTTCTTTGATTAATCTCTCCTCACCCACTCAACCACCCCCACCTTCCCTCGGAGATTCATCAGTCTTTTTAATGCTTCTATGTCTCTGGATCTGCTTTGTTCATCAGTTTATTTTGTTCATTAGATACCACATATAAGTGAGATCATGTGATCCTCCATGAGTTTCAATGTTTTTGAGGGTTTTAACTGTAGTTGATTTCTAATTTCACGCCATTGTGATCCAAGAAGATGCTTGATATGATTTCAATCTTCTTGAACTTGTAGAGACTTGTTCTGTGTCTTAGCATGTGGACTATCTTTGAGAATGACCCATGTGCACTTGAGAAAAATGTATTCTGCAGCTTTGGGGTGAAATGTTCTATAAATCAATTAAATCCATCTGATCTAGTGTGTCATTTAAAGTCACTGTTTCCTTGTTAATTTTTTTTTTTTTGTCTGGAAGATGTATACAGTGAGTTCATTGGGGTGTTAAAGTCCCCTACTATAACTGTATTGCTGTCAATCTCTCCCTTAAAGTACTCCAGAAGTATGTGTATGTATATATATATATTTAGGTGCTCCTATTTTGGGAGCATATATGCATATCAGGTTTATATTTTCTTCTTGGATAGATCCCTTTGGTATTATGTCTCTAGATATGGACTTCATTTTGAAGTCGATTTTATATGAGTATTGCTATCCCAGCTTTTGTTTTTTTCATTTTCATTTGCATGGGAAAATTTTTTTTATCCCTTCACTCTCATCCTATGTTAGTCTTTTGTTCTAAGGTGGGATTCTTCTAGAAAGCATATATTTGGGTCATGTTTTCTTATCCATTCAGCTACCCTATGTCTTTTGATTGGAGCCTTTACTCCATTTGTATTTTAGGTTATTATTGGTAGGTATTTATTGCCATTTTAATTCTTTATGCCTATATTTCTCTCTATATATATTTCTTTTTCTTCTTGTTATAACAGTCCTTTTAACATTTCTTGCAATGCTGGTGGTGATAAACTCCTTTAATCTTTTTTTTTGTGTCTGGAAAGCCCTTTATTTCACCATCTATTTTGAATGATAGCCTTGCTAGATAGAATAGTCTTGGTTTCAGATCCTTGCTTTTCATTACCTTGTATACTTCATGCCATTCCCATCTGGCCTATAAAGTTTCTGATGAGAAGTCAGCTGACAACCTTATGGGAGATCCTTTGTAAGTAACAGACTGCTTTTCTTTTGGTGCCTTTAAGATTCTCTCTTTGTCTTGAATTTTTTGGTATTTTAATTACAATACGTTTGGGTGTGGCCCTCTTTAGGTTCTTCATGCTTGGACTCTCTGTGTTTCTTGAACTTGTGTGACTTTTTCCTGGACCATGTTAGGGAAGTTTTGTGCCATTATTTCTTTAAACAGATTTTCTATTCCTTGCTTAGTTTCTTCATCTTCTGGTACTCCTATGATGCGAATATTGTTATGTTTGCTGTTGTCCCACAGCTCCTTTAAGCTGTCCTCTTGTTTTTTCATTGTTTTTTTCTTTTTGGTTCTCTGAGTTATTTTTCTATTCTGTCTTCTGATTCACTATCCGATCCTCAGCTTCTTCTAATTTACTATTTATCCCTTCCAATGTATTCTTTATTTCTGCTATATCATTCATAGTTTCTTTCATAGTTTCCATATCTTTTTTTCATGCTGTTGAGCATCCTTACAATCAGTATTCTGAACTCTATATCTGATAGATTGCTTATCTCCATTTCATTTACCTCTGTTTCTGGAGAGCTCTCTTGTGCTTTCATTTAGGGTTTGTTTTTTCGTCTCCCCATTTTAGCTTCCTGTTTGAAATTGTTTCTATGTATTAGGTAGGCCTGCTAGGACTCTCAGTCTTTTTGGAGAGTCTCTGGTGCAAGTCAATGTCAGACATTGTTTTTGACTTGACTTGAGTACCCTGTTTGGAGGGCTCAGTGATCCACAGTTTGTGGCTTATTCGGTTGGTCCTGGCACATTTTGAAAGGACCAAGATGTTCAATAAGGTTTACTTTTCCTAGCCTGGGGTCCAGAAGCAAATCAGGCAAAGACTCAAAGCATCCAGAGATCCACATTTGCCTGCAGTCTGATCATAAGTCTTTTAATGAGCCTCAGGTTGTAGACCACAGCAAGGTGTAACCTCCACAAGGTGAGGTGAGAGATTTTCCAACAGGGCAGTGCAATTGCTTCCCTTGCATGCTAAGGTCCCTGGATGGTAAAAATCTACCTGAGAAAGATGTCTTTTACAGTATGGAAGATTTACTCAGCACAGGAATCTCAGCTCTATCTCCAGAACCAGTTCTTGGATTCTCCTTACATAACATCAGTCCACTCTGACCTCCCTCTGCTGGAGCCCAAGGTGAGTGTCTGCACACAAAACTTTTGTGCATTGGCCCTTTAAGAGGCTGCCTGCATTTCCAGCCATTTCTCCCTGGGAAACAGAAACCCTGCTGTTTTTCACTACCAGATGTTATGTGGTCACCTTTCTCAGTTCTGGTGCTCGGGGATGGGGAATCGAGCTTGGGGTTTAGGCCCCAGAGTTCTCAGTGGGAACCCCACAGCTGAGATATCCCCTACAGAACTATGGCTGTTATTTGTGGGAGCCCAGCCAGCCCTCTCATGCCTCCACACTTTCTACCAATCTCTATGTGGTCTACACTTTAGGTCTTTGGTTATGTGTTCTCTCCAGCTAGTTTTAATTTGATTATTCAGGATGGTTTTTCTATATGTTAGTTGTAATTCTTGTTTGGTCCTGGAATAGTGTCAGTGTAGCTTCATCTCAGTCTACTCCCATCTTGGATTCCCCAGTAATTTATTTTTTAAGTTCATTATAATGGTATGAGTTATGAAAAGAAAGGATATTTCTCCAAACTACTGTCTGAATATAAAATTCTTAGTGCTTATAGAAGTGCCTAGATAAGTAATTTCCAACCTTTTGAAATCATCAAATAAGTTACTTAGAACTCCTTAATTATTTTTCTCTTTTACATTTAAATAGTCTCCTATTCTCCTATCTACCATAAGTCTATTTTTACTATTTGAAATTTTGTTACTTTTTTAACATCTGTCAAATATTTCACCTAAATATTACTCCTGAATACTATCCTCTTAAAGGTGATATTATCTATTCTTATACAGAGGTATGTCCCCAGCTTCTTGCTTATAATAGCTATTCATTAAATATTTGTTGATTAAATGTAAACTTAGCCCATGTATTTTACATTTAATTTTACTAAACCACTGATATTCCACAAGTTCTAAATATTTTGTTTCTCATTCCTTCATCAGAATTGCTCTACAGAAATTATATCCTTCTGGGTCAGACTAGAGAAACTTAATAAATCTTTGCTTATATTATCATGGGGTTAATGTAGAATTTTCCAAATTGGCAATGACTGCTCAAAAGAAATGAGTGCTAATCCTTGCTAAATAAAATGAATGTGTTATATCAAATTATATAGTAAATGTATGTAAATGCCAGATATCATGGTGATAATGTTAACTTTCCTCAACTTTCTTTTTGATCTGATAAAATTAGCTGTATTCTTATTTATTATTTCTTTATAGATTTTTATTATAATCAAAATAAGTATCAATATAAAGTACTGCATCACTACATTATTATGCTGATCAAAGACACAAATTATATGCACTGTAAGTTACTAATCTTTAAATTTGAGCAAGTTCTTGGAAATGAAATTCCTAATATTCACCAGAACTGGATTTTTCCCACATATCTCTCAGTTCTACATTTTGGGATTCTAAAATGTTAAAGATTTTCATGAGACTTGATGGCATTTTCTACATTCAAAATGACTATGACAATTATTAATGCCAGTCCATTACTGTTGTTTGACCTTTAGTCTGGCTTTGTAGGGTATCCTCAATTTATACTCAGATTTAATTTGGGAAAGAAAAGTAAAGCAAAAACTTGAAAACTTTGGAAAACAATATCATGTCTAGCATTTGTTTAATTTAGAATGTACTATCCCTTCTACTAAAAATCAAGTAAGAAAATATCTTGGCACAAAGTTGAAATGTTAAATCATTCAAGATTCTAGAAAAACACCATAGCCCTGAAGGATATTTCACTTGTAGAAATATAAATTTGAAGAATTTGAAACCTGTTTTTTTCCCTACCTTATTTTAATTTTGTTTTTTTTTCTTTCTGTTGAATTTATTGGGGTGACACTGGTTAACAGAATTATACAGGTTTCAGGTGCACAATTTCAAAACACATCATCTGTACACTGTATTGTGTGTTTACCACTCTAAGTTAAGTCTCCTTCCATAACCATTTATTCCCCCTATATTCTCTTCCACCTCTTCTCCACCCTATGCCCAGCAATCACCACACCATTGCTCCTGTCTATGAGATTTTTCTCTTTCTTTTTTAAAATTTTTGGCTCAATCTCTCTACCCATTCCTCCTAGCTCCACCCTCCCTGACAGCTGTCAGCCTTCTCTCTCTCTCTGAGTCTGTTTCTATTGTTAAGTTCATTGTGCTGATTAGATTCCACGTGCGAGTGAAATGTATGGAACTTGTCTTTCTCTGACTGGCTTATTTCATTTAGCATAATGGTTAAAATGGATTATATCATTCAGAAAGTGATCCACAATGCTGCGCACCTGAAACTAATACAAAATAATATTGAATGTAAATTTTAACTGAAAAATAAAATTAAGTATTTATATATATTCTGGAGATTAAAAAAATTCATTGTGGTAAAAAGACAAAAAACAAACAAAAAAAAACCTGGCTGTGGTGAATTATAATCCCAGAATGCTTTGGAATTCTTCTGAGCATTTGATTCAAATCTTACTGTCCACTAGATGGCACCTAATATTTGACAACCATAACATTATTTTGATGGCTTTAAATAATTTTAGCACCAGGTCAATTCTGACAGAGCAAAAATTAATCCTGCCACAAACATGTAACACTTCCTTGTCAGAAATCTAAATTTAAAATGCATGTGACTTTCTGGTTACAGAAGAAAATATATAATACCTTTTTTATTATTCCCAGGTGTTCTAACTTCCGAACAAATGTAAGATTTAAATTTTCTTACATAGGTTAGTTGATTTGCATCATTCTAAAGTAGAAATTGAGACCATTATGCACTAATATGCTTCATTCTTTAAGCAATAATTTATTTCTCCAAAGTCAAGTTAAGGTATCATTTGAATACACTAAAATCATTATTTTTAAATTTATCTTTATTGTTGAAAGTTTTACAGATATGTCTCCCTACCATTGACCCCCTCTACCCTCCTCTTGCTCCCTCCACAGGCTTTCACCATACTATTGTCTGTGTCCATGGGTTATGCATTATGCATATAAGTTCTTTGGTTAATCTCCCTCCTTCCTCCTTTCCCTCTGCTCTACGTCAGTCTGTTGCATGCTTAAATGTCTCTGGGTCTATTTTGTTTGCCAGTTTATTTTGTTCATTAGATTCTACATAAAAGTGAATTTGTGTGATATTTATCTTTCTCTGCCTCACTTATTAATACTAAAATTAAAAAGACAATTGTGACCAACATTACCCTTAAAAGATTTAGAGTAACAGACTTTCTTTTTATTCATTTATTAATTCTTCAACTAATATTTTAGAACAATACCTATGATAAAATCCTCTGCTGTGCATAGTAGCATCAGAACATATAACTGTTTTTCTTTGCATAACACTTCACATGAAACAAGGAAGAAAAAACATCCTACCTATTTTAATTCATATTTAATGCTTAATAAATTATCTAAGAGAATGACAACATTAAAGTGATTGTAGATTTACCAACATCAATAAATCTAGAAAAATAAGATTTAGATGAAAATAAATTATTTTTAAGATAAAACAAGAATGTAGCTTTTAAAAGTGTTAACAACTGAAATTTTTTTTCTTCACATGGTTGTATATTTTCATACTGAGAGACAATTATATTGTGGCAATGCCAAGGGAAGAGAGATGTCCTCATGTCCTCCAAAACACCATTTTCTCCCACTTATTCATTTTACTTCTATATTTTTTGTCTTTTCTTCTCACTCTGTTTTGCTCCCTCATTTCTTTTGCCATCCTCTCCACACTCTACACATTCTCTCAAGGTTCTCTCATCTATTTACTTCTATGGCTTTGAGTAATAGCAAACACACTAGTAATATTTCTATGTTTCTCCTGTACAACTTTCTCTACTGGGTTTCCATTGGAATGCAAATTTACTGAGCATACTGACTAGATATTTGAAAGATATCCTAAAATCCCCTTATGTAAAACTTGCCCTTTTGCAAGACATACCCACTGCCCAAGCCAGAAACCTGGCATTTTTCAGACTTATCCTTTTTCTTCACCTTGTATGTCAGGAAGTTCTGTGATCCTTATCTTTTAAATATCTCTTATATTTAAGCCTTACTTTATCCCTTTGAAATTCAGTATTGCAAGTAAATTTTCTTTTCTTGATTGGCCATCTATGTGCCCTAAATTATCTTTATTTTCTATCTTGACCCTGAACTTGAGATTCAAATACTCACAATTCATTTTCTTTTATCTCTCCCACCACTGACACTGATTATTCCCTTTGTCTATCTATGATGTTGATTTTTAGCTTACTGAACTTGGTTTCTTTTTTCAGGGTTTAGCACATGATGACCAGATAGAGCTGGCCATAGCACTAAAATAACACCCTGACACTATGTGTATCTGGATTTTGGTTTTTGTCATCAATAAAATAGGCAAAAAAATGAATTTGCATCATTGCATTTTTAGCAATAAAATTACTAAAGTGTTAATAAAGTGCCTGGTATATTAAAAAAAAACATTATTATAGAAATAAATGTCAGCCATTGGTAGTAATAGTAGTAGTACTAGTGGTGTTACTACTACTATTACTATTAAAGTGCCTATCTCAGGTTCTGAACTAGGTGTTAGAAATATATGATTGGCATGTATTATTTACCTGTCTGTCTTTCATCTAGACTCTACGACCTCTGCAATTAGAGACTGCATTCTACTTAACTTTGAATAGCAAATGCCTAGCATAATCCATGATGCAGACTCGAATCTTAAATAAATTAAGAAAGGTTGGTGAGATGTCAAATTTTCTTTCATCATCAGAATAGAACTTTAATAATACGTAAATTATTTGCATCATCAGTCTCAGGATATAATAGATTTTTTAATTTCAATAAATGAAGTTGGAAAAACTATATTTTGCTATGAGATGGAATGTATAGTTTAAGATTAATAAACAAAAAAAGAAAAAACAAGAAAAACAAAAGGATGAATATACAAACACTGTTTTATTACCTAGTTGGAGATTATAGTAGAACAGATCTTGCTATCATGCTGTCATCTCAATATTGACATTAAAGAAGAGTCACAGTTATGTAATTCTCAATTTTTTTTTCTATCCTGACAGTAGTAAATTCACTTCAATATAGCATAACTTAAACCAGCTTTATACCAAATTTCACTTTTGCAGAGTATGTAGAGTGGGTGATGTTATAAAAATCTTCACTATATGGAAATATACACAGTCCAAGGATAAAAAATACATGTGTATTTTTAAGAAATCTGGATAGAAGACATTAGAATTGCTTTAACCTAAATGTGCTAAGATGTTCAAAAGGAATTTATGTTTAGCCTGGTTTGATTATCTTTATTTTTAGAAATACTAGGTATAGTTAGTTGTATGACTGATCTTTTTTTCTTTCCATAGATTAACCTTGTGTTACTGGGGAGATGATCAGACCTGGGTTCTTGTCTTCTTGAGGGAAAGATATCAATCAAGAGACAAAGTGTGGAAAAGAAAGCAAGAATTTATTGGCTGCAGCAAAAACACTTAGGATAGTAAAATAAGAAAGATGCATAGATGAAGTAACAGGAGAGCCTAGGCTAGGTTGCTTTGGCTCCCTGCGAAGTCAGAGAAAAGGGGGCCTGGAGACAGGTTTAGGGGTTTAGCTTGGGGTGAGCTGCCTCTTCTCATTGCTCCCTGGTTGCAAGTCTCATGGGGTCCCCTTGAAGGAGAGAAGGTATTCCCTCATGAAGTGGGAGCTTCAGGTAAAAAGATATTTCAGGCAAATAGAAACAAAAAAGGGGGGTATAGCTATACTTATCACCACCAGCACTGTAAGAAATGTTAAAGGGACTGTTCTAAAAAGGAGAAATACATAAAGAAATATAGGCATAAAGAATTAAAATGTCAATAGATAAGTACCTATCAATAATAACCTTAATTATAAATGGATTAAACATTCCAATCAAAGGATATAAGGTGGCCAAATGGATAAGAAAGCAAGACCAAAGTACATGCTGCCTACAATAGACCCACCTCAGAACAAACAACCTGAAAAAACAACCAACCAACCAACCAACAAAACTTCTGGAAAACTTAAAGAAGAGATTGACAGCAATACAGTCACAGTAGGTGACTTTAACACCCCATTGACTTTACTGGATAGACATTCCAGACAAAAAATCAACAGGGAAACAGTGATTCTAAATGACACACTAGATCAGATGGATTTAATTGACATTTACAGAACTTTTCACCCCAAAGCTGCAGAATATGCATTCTGCTCAAGTGCACATGGGACATTCTTAAAGATAGACCACATGTTAGGACACAAGTTTCTACAAGTTCAAGAAGACTGAAATCATATCAAGCATCCTCTCCTACATTTACACCATGGAATACTATGCAGCTGTAAAAAAGAAGGACCCCTTACAATTTGAGACAGCATGGTGGGATCTGGAGAGTAGTACACTAAGTGAAATAAACCAGTCAGAAAAAGACATGTATCACATAATCTCACTCATATGTGAAATCTAATGAACAAAATACACTGATGAACAAGATAGATCCAGAGACATAGAAGCATGAACAGACTGATGAATCTCAGAGGGAAGGCAGGAGTGGGTATGTGGGGAGAGATTAGCCTAAGAATTTTTATGCATATATGCATAATGTGGGAGAGCGGTGGAGGGTGGAGGGGAGGGGATTAACGGGGGAGAAAAGGAAACATTTGTAATACGTTCAACAATAAAGGTAAAAACAACAACAAAAGAAAGATTCAAAATGGCAGAGGAGTAGGTGGAGGTTACATTCACCTCCTCCCAGGACCAACCAGAATTACAACTAAAATATAGAGCAATCAACCAGAATAAACAGTGAAGACTATCAAGGATTTTCAGAAGAAGCCACATCCTGATTGGTAGGAAAGGTAAAGGCTCAAAAAGGACTGGCCCTGATTTTATGGGCAGCAGCTGAGATTCCAAAAGGATATCTCAGCCTCAAAGATTTCCTCTGAGGAGCTGGAGTCTCAAACCCCATGAAAAGGGTCCCCAGCCCAGAGCACCAGAACCAGGAAGAGATGTCCATGAAACATCTATCTGTGAAAATCAGTGAGGATTCTGTCTGACAGGGTGAAACAGGAGTCTGACAGAGACACAGGCACACTCTTAAAGGGCCAACACACACAATATTGTTTGCAGACACTTACCCTGAGCTGCGGTGGAGGAAGGGCAGAGTGGTCTATAGTTGTGTGAAGAGAAACAGGGGTTTGTGGCTAAGGAGAGAGAGCTGAAGGGACAACCACCAGTCCTCCTGAGCTTAGTTCCTCTCCCACACCACAAACTCCATCTTTCTTGGGTGGAGTATTTCTCTCCTTACAGCATCAACCTGGGGAATGCAACAGTCTCACACTTTGGACTTTCTGTCACTCGACCCCATGGAGCTCACACCCTGTTGAGGAGTCAGCTGCCTGGGCCAGGGTGTAGAGTTTTGGGCCAACTCAGAGGGTATCAGTGTCTGAGATATGTGACTTTGAGGCAGGGGTCATTTGCCAAACTTTCTTGTGAACTTGACTGTCACTGCCCCTCATGGGAGATCCACTAGCCTCACTCTCTGGGCTTCCAGCAGACCCACCCTCCTGAATCCTGGTGGCTCACCCTGTCGAAGTCTGTGCAGAATCCAGACAGGTTGATTGTGTGGCTCTGTGGCAAGGGCCACTATCCCCACCTTAACCAAAATCTAAAAAGTACCTTTTATTCCTTTTTTTATTGTCTGATTGCTGTGGCTAAGACTTCCAATACTATGTTAAATAAAAGTGGACATCTTTGTCTTATTTCCAATGTTAGAGAAAATGATTTCTAGGTTCATACCATTGTAATCAGAGAAGAAGCTTGATATGATTTCAATCTTCTTAAAATCATTGAGATATTGGTGGCATAACATATAGTCTACCCAGGAAAATATTCCACCTACACTTGAAAGGAATGTATATTCTGCTGCTTTGGGCTAAAA
Organism: Miniopterus schreibersii; assembly: GCF_964146895.1. Lineage (NCBI taxonomy): Eukaryota > Metazoa > Chordata > Mammalia > Chiroptera > Miniopteridae > Miniopterus > Miniopterus schreibersii. The sequence goes on along the minus strand of NC_138118.1, from coordinate 30,668,347 downwards.
TGTTCTACATATATCAAATCTATCTTGTCTAAGGTGTTGTTTAAGGCTGTTGTTTTCTTGTTGATGTTATGTCTGCATGATGTATTAATTCATGCTGATGGGGTGTTAAAGTTGCTTACTATTACTACTATTACTGTTGAACTCTATTTATATCAATGTTTGCTTTATATATTTAGGTGCTCCTATATTGGGCGCCTAAATGCTTACAAGGATTATGTCCTTTTGTTGGATAGATCCCTATATTATGAAATGTCCTTCTTTTTCTTGTTATAGGATTTTATTTTTTTAGTCCTCACCAGAGGATATATTTTTATTGATTTTTTTTTAAAAGAGAGAAAGGGAGAGAGGAAGAGAGACAGAGAGAAACATCGATGTGATAGGGAAACACCCATTGATTGCCTCCTGCATGTGCCCCAACTGGGGACCAAACCCACATGCTGGGTATGTGCCTGACCAGGAGTCAAACCCACCACCCTTTGCCAAATGGGACATTGCTCCAGCCAACGGATCCACACCAGCCAGAGCTGTAAGCTTTCTTTTAAAGCCTACTTTGTCTCATATAAGTATAGCTATACCCCCCTTTTTTTGTTTCTATTTGCCTGAAATATCTTTTTACCTGAAGCTCCCACTTCATGAGGGCATACCTTCTCTCCTTCAAGGGGACCCCATGAGACTTGCAACCAGGGAGCAATGAGAAGAGGCAGCTCACCCCAAGCTAAACCCCTAAACCTGTCTCCAGGCCCCCTTTTCTCTGACTTCGCAGGGAGCCAAAGCAACCTAGCCTAGGCTCTCCTGTTACTTCATCTATGCATCTTTCTTATTTTACTATCCTAAGTGTTTTTGCTGCAGCCAATAAATTCTTGCTTTCTTTTCCACACTTTGTCTCTTGATTGATATCTTTCCCTCAAGAAGACAAGAACCCAGGTCTGATCATCTCCCCAGTAACACAAGGTTAATCTATGGAAAGAAAAAAAGATCAGTCATACAACTAACTATACCTAGTATTTCTAAAAATAAAGATAATCAAACCAGGCTAAACATAAATTCCTTTTGAACATCTTAGCACATTTAGGTTAAAGCAATTCTAATGTCTTCTATCCAGATTTCTTAAAAATACACATGTATTTTTTATCCTTGGACTGTGTATATTTCCATATAGTGAAGATTTTTATAACATCACCCACTCTACATACTCTGCAAAAGTGAAATTTGGTATAAAGCTGGTTTAAGTTATGCTATATTGAAGTGAATTTACTACTGTCAGGATAGAAAAAAAAATTGAGAATTACATAACTGTGACTCTTCTTTAATGTCAATATTGAGATGACAGCATGATAGCAAGATCTGTTCTACTATAATCTCCAACTAGGTAATAAAACAGTGTTTGTATATTCATCCTCTGCTGGAATCCAAGGTGAGTGGATGCATGAGAAACTTTTTGTGTTGGCCCTTTAAGAGGGTGTCTGCTTTTATAGACATTTCTCTATGACAGACAGAAACTGGGCTGCTTTTCACAGCCAGATGTCATGTGAGCACCTTTCTCAGTTCTAGTGCTCTTGGCTGGGAAGCCCAGTTTGGTGTTTACACCTGAGAGTTCTCAGTGGGAACCCCCACACCTGAGATATCCCTTCAAACTTCAGCTGCTCTCTGTGGGAGCCTAGACAACCCTCTTGCACCTCTGCACTTCTTACCAGTCTCTATGTGGTCTCCACTTTCCTTCCTTGGTATGAGAGTGCTCTCCAGCTTATCTTCAGTTGCAGTTGATTATTCAGAATGGCTTTCTATATTTTAGTTGTAATTCCAGTTTGGTCCTGGGAGAGTGTCAGTGTAGCTTCCACTTAGTCTGCTTCCAACTTGGAATCTTTTGGATCTTTTGATCAACACATTTTTGAGCACAAATATTTACCTTGGTTTCTACTATTTTTTAAATACAATGCTTAGAATTCAATAAAAAAACAAAACAGAAATTGATACACAAGAGAATAAAAAATACAATAAAAAACATTTCTAAGACAAAGAGATCAACCCAACCAGATGCAGATGTTGGAACTATCAGAGAAAAACTTCAAAATGATTAAATTTTGAAGTTCACTGTGATTACAGTGAACTTACCTGCATAATCCAAGATGATTTTCTAATTTGAAAATTTTTTTTTTTTTTAAATATATCTTTATTGATTTCAGAGAGAGGAAGGGACAGGGAGAGAGAGAGATAGAAACATCAATGATGAGATCCAAGATGGCGGCAGACTGAGTGGAAGCTACACTGACACTCTCCCAGGACATTTCTGGATTTACAACTAAAACATAGAAAAACCATCCTGAAAACCAACGGAAGACTAGCTGGAAAGGACCCTCATAACCAAGGAGGAAAAGTGGAAACCACACAGAGACCAGTAGGGAGTGTGGCTGTGAGAGGGCTGGCTGGGCTCCCACAGGCAGCAGCCGAAGGTCTGCAGGGATATCTCAGGTGTAGGGGATTCCCACTGAGGACTCTGGGACCTAACCCCCAGGCTGGGCTTCCCAGCCAAGAACAACAGAATTGAGAAAGGTGCCCACATAACATCTGGCTGTGAAAATCAGCAGCTTTTCTGTCTGCCAGAGGGAGGCAGTTGGGACTGCAGGCACTCTCTTAAAGAGCCAAGGCATAACATATTGTGTGCAGCCATTCACTTTGGGCTCTGGTGGAAGGGGAGTGGAGTGGACTGGAGCTGTGTGGGGAGAGTTTGAGGAGAGTCATTCCCCCAGACTGTGGGGGACATCTTTCTTGAGAGGCAAATTTTTGGCATTTGCCTGAGGAGGGAAGCTATGACCCCACCTTACAGGAGAGCCTCTCGCCCTGCCCAAAGGAGTTTCTACAGCCTGAGGCTTATAAAGAGACTAACACAAGCTACCCCACCCTGTAGAGCTCCTACAGCTTGAGACTCATTAAGAGAATTAGATTAATCAATCTGTAGACAGAGGCAGACCTCAGGGTGCTTTGAGTCTTTGCCTGATCTTTTTTGGGACCCGGGCCTTAGAAAGTCAGACTGTGATGTGCATCTTGGTCCTGTCCAAATGCACCCAGCCCCAGCAGTGGAGACCTCAAACCTGGAGTTGTTGATAGCCCCAAACAGGATACTCAGGGCCAGTCACAAACTGCATCTGACATTGGCCTGTACCAGACCTTCCAAAAAGACTGAGAGTTCTAGCAGATCTACCTAACACTTAAAAACAAACCCAAAAAAGTAGCCAAAATGGGGAGATGAAAAAACAAACCCCAAATGAAAGAACAAGAGAATTCTCCAGAAAAAGAGACAAATAAAATGGAGATAGGCAATTTCTCAGATACAGAGTTCAGAATACTAATTGTAAGGATGCTCAACAGCATGAAAAAAGATATGGAAACAATGAAAAATGACCAGTCAGAAATGAAAAATAACATAACAGAAATAAATAATGTATTAGAAGGAATAAAAAAGGCTGATTAAGAAAGCTAAAGATTGGATCAGTAAATTAGAAGACAGGGTAGAAAAAAAATCACTCAATCAGAGACCCAAAAACAAAAACAATTAAAAAAGAGAGGATAGTCTAAGGCAGGTGTGGGACAGCATGAACCGTAACAATATTCATATTATAAGAGTGCCAGAAGAGATCAAAAGTAAGCAGGGTTTAGAGAACCTGTTTGATGAAATAATGGCAGAAAACTTCCCTAACCTGGTGAGGGAAAAAGGGACACAAGTTCTGGAGGCACAGAGAATCCCAAGCATGAAGAATCCAAAAAGGCCCACACCCAGACCTATCATAATTAAAATGCAAAGAATCCAAGACAAAGAGAGAATCTTAAAGGAAACTAGAGAAAAGCAACCTGTTACCTACAAAGGAGTCCCTATAAAGCTGTCATCTGCCTTCTCCTCAGAAACTCTACAGGCCAGAAGAAAATGGCATGTAGTATTCGAGGTAATGCAAAAGAAGAATCTGAAACCAAGACTACTGTATTCAGCAAGATTATCAATCAAGCTGGATAGTGAAATAAAGAGCTTCCCAGACAAAAAAAGGTTGAAAGACTTTATCACTACAAAACCAGCATTGCATGAAATGTTAAAGGGACTGCTATAATTAGAAATAGAAATAAAGAGATTGAGAGACATAAATATAAATAAACAAAATGTCAGTAGATAAGTTTCTTTCAATAATAACCTTAAATGTAAATGGATTAAATGTCCCAATAAAAGTATATAAGGTGGCTGAATGGATAAGAAAACATGACCCAAATATATGCTGTCTACAAGAGACCCACCTCAAAACAAAAGGCTCACATAGGATGAGAGTGAAGGGATGGAAAAAATTTTCCATGCAAATGGAAATGAAAAAAAAAAAAGCTGGGGTAGCAATACTCATATCAGACAAAATAGACTTCAAAATGAAGACCATAACGAGAGATGAGAAAAGTTATTACATAATTCTAAAGGGATCAGTCAAGCAAGAGGCTATAACCCTGATAAAGATATATGTACCCAATATAGGAGCATTTAAATTTATAAAAAAGTTCTAGAGGACTTTAAGGGAGAGATCAACAGCAATACAGTCATACTAGGGCACTTTAACACCCCACTGACTTCTCTGGATAGGTCTTCCACACAAAAATCAGCAAGGAAACAGTGACCCTAAATGACACACTAGATCAGATAGATTTAATTGACATTTACAGAACATTCTACCACAAAGCTGCAGAATATACATTCTTCTCAAGTGCACATGGGACATTCTCAAAGATAGACCATATGTTAGGACATAAAACAAGTCTCTACAAGTTCAAGAAGGTCGAAATAATATCAAGCATCTTCTCCTATCACAGTGGCATGAAATTAGAAATCAACTACAATAAAAACACTAAAAGACATTTAAACACATGGAGGCTGAAAAGCATGTTTTTAAACAATGAATGGGTTACCAATGAGATTAAGAAATAAATAAAAAAACTTCCAGGAAGCATATGAAAATGAACACACAACTCCAAATCTATGGGACACAATGAAAGCAGTCCTGAGAGGGAAGTTCACAGCACTACAAGCCTACCTCAAAAACAAGAAAAACTTCAAATAGATTCTCTAATCCTACAACTTAAAAACTTAGAAAGAGAGCAACAAGAAAAGCCCAGAGTGAGTAGAAGGAAGGAAATAATAAAGATCAGAGCAAAAATAAATGACATAGAGGCCAAAAAAAATAATACAAAAGATCAATGAAACCAAGAGCTGGTTCTTTGAAAAGATAAACAAGATTGATGAACTTTTAGCCAGACTCATCAAGAAACAAAGAGAGGGGACCAAAATACACAAAATCAGAAATGAAAGACGTGAAATAACAACTGACCCATCTGAAATACAAAGGATTGTAAGAGACGACTATGAACAACTATATGCCATGAAGCTAGACAACCTGGATGAAATGGGGAAATTCCTAGAAAAATACAACTTTCCAAAACTCAATGAGGAAGATTCAGAAAGCCTAAATAGGCTGATAACTCCTGATGAAGTTGAAGCAGTAATCAAAGGGCTCCCAGAGCTCAATAGCCCTGGCCCAGATGGCTTCTCAGAGGGGTTTTACCAAACATTCAAAGAAGAACTAACACTTATCCTCCTCAAACTATTTCAATAAATCTAAGAGGAATGAACACTTTCAAACTCTTTTTACAAGGTGAGCATTAACCTAATTCCAAAACCAGATAAAGACACTACAAAGAAAAAGAATTAAGGGCAATATCCCCAATGACCATAGATGCTAAAATCCTCAACAAAATATTTGCAAATCAGATCCAGCAGTCTATTAGAAAGATCATACACCATGACCTACTGGGGTATATTCCAAGGATGCAAGGCTGGTACAGTATTCACAAATCAAGAAACGTGACACATTACATAAACAAATTGAAAGACAAAAATCACATGATCATATCAGTAGATGCAGAAAAAGCATTTGATAAAACCTAACACCCATTTTTGATAAAAGCTCTCAGCAAAATGGGAATAGAAGGCTCATACCTCAACATAATAAAGGCCATATATGACAAACCTACAGCCAACATCATACTCAATTGGCAAAAACTAAAACCATTTCTCCTAAGAACAGGAACAAGACAGGGGTGTCCACTTTCACCACTCTTATTCAACATAGTACTGGAAGTCCTAGACACAGTGATTAGGCAAGAAGAAAGCATAAAAGGCATCTAAATTGGAAAGGAGGAAACAAAACTCATTATTTGCAGATGACATGATATTATTATACATAGAGAATCCTAAAGACTCCACCAAAAAACTACTAGATTTAATAAATGAATTCTACAAGGTAACAGGCTATAAACTTAACACCCAGAAATTGATGGTATTTTCATACACCAATAATGAACTCTCAGAAACAGAAACACAAAAAAACCGAACAAACCCATTTAGCACCACAACTACAAACATAAGATACCTAGGAATAAATTTAACCAAAGATGTAAAAGAGCTGTACTTGGAAAACTATAGGACACTGACAAAAGAAATTGAGAAAGATATAAACAAATGAAAAAATATACCATGTTCAAGGATTGGAAGAATTAATATCATTAAAATATCCATATTACCCAAAGCAATCTATAAATTCAATGCAATCCTTATTAAAATACCAACAGCATAGTTCACAGATCTAGAACAAACACTACAAAAATGTATATGGAACCAAAAAACACCCTGAATAGCCACAGCAATCTTGAGGAAGAACAAAGTTGGAAGGATAACAATACCAGATATCAAGTTATACTACAAGCCACTGTAATCAAAACAGCCTAGTACTGGCACAAGAACAGACATATAGATCAGTGGAACAGAACAGAGATCCCAGAAATTGACCCATGCCATTATGGTCAATTAATATTTGATAAAGGAGGCAAGAACCTACAATGGAGTAAAGGCAGTATTTTCAATAAAAGGTGCTGGGAAAATTAGACAGATACATGCAAAAAAATGAAACTAGACCACCAACTTACACCATACACAAAAGTAAATTCAAAATGGATAAAACGCTTAAATGTATGGCAAGAGAAACTAGGGAGAAAATAAACAAATAAGACTGCATCTAAATAAAAAGCTTCTGCACAGCAAAAGGAACCATCAACAAAACAAAAAGGAAGCCCACTGTATGGGAGAACATATTTACTAATGACACATCGGATAAAGGGTTAATATCCAAAATATATAAGGGACTCATACAACTTAACAAAAAAAGGACAAACAATCCAATTAAAAAATAGGCAAAGGACCTAAAATAGACACTTCTCCAAAGAGAACATAAAAATGGCTAAGAGACATATGAAAAAATGCTCACCATCGCTAATCATCAGAGAGATGCAAATTAAAACCACAATGAGGTATCACTTCACATATGTTAGAATGGCTACTATCAAAGAACTACAAGTGCTGGTGAGGGTGTGGAGAAAAGGGAACACTAGTACACTGCTGGTGGGAATGCAGAGTAGTGCAGCCACTATGGAAAGCAGCATGGAGTTTTCTCAAAAGATTAAAAATTGACCTGACATTTGACACAATGATCCCACTTCTAGGAATATATCCTAAGGAACCTGAAACACAAACACAAAGACCTTATGCACCCCTATGTTCACAGCAGCACAATTTACAATAGCTAAGATCTGGAAATAGCCCAAGTGCCCATCAGTAGATGAGTGGATAAAAAAGCTGTGGCATATTTACACAATGGAATTCTGTGCAGCTGTAAAGAGGTAGGATCTTTTATCTTTTGGCACAGCATTGAGGGAACTAGAAAGTATTATGCTAAGTGAAATAAGCCAGTCAGAGAAAGACAAGTACCAAGTTACTTCATGTATATGTGGAATATCGTAAACGAAATAAACTGATGAACAAAGTGGATCCAGAGACATGGAAGGATGGAACAGACTGAGGGATCTCAGAGGGAAAGTGGGGAGGGGTGTGTGAAGGGGGAGGGATTAATCAAAGAACTTATATGTTTATAAGCATATCCCATGGACACAGACATTGGTATGGGGAAAGCCTGGGGCTGGGATGGATGTGGGGTGGAGGGGATCAGTGGGGATAAAAAGGGAACATCTGTAACATTCTCAACAATAAAGATAAAGAAACTTAAAAAAAAAAGAACTTCAATGATGAGAGAGAGTCATTGATCAGCTGCCTCTTGCACACCCCCAACTGGGGATTGAGCCCTCAACCCGGGCATGTGCCCTGACCAGGAATTGAACCATGATCTCCTGTATCCTAGCCCGGTACTCAACCACTGAGACATGTCTGACCAAGTTGAAAGTCTTTAATTATTTCAGTAAAGTCTTATTTGTCAAGTATGTAACATATTTACAGGTTTTAGGGTTACAGATGGAGACTCTTATGGTGAAGAAGGGAGGCATTATTCTGCTTAATATATCTAGATTTCAAAATTTCAAGCAAATTATTACTTTAATTGCATTATGATTTCTTATTTGCCTCTCTTTTTTTTCTCTCCTTTCCTCTTTTCCCTCTTGTTCCCTTCCCCCCTTCCTCTTTCTTTCTAAGTACTCTACCTCTAAAATATCTCTTGTTCTTTCTCTCCTCTCTCTACTTTTCTACCATTAAGAATTTGGTTTCTTTATATTAGTAGGTTCTCCTACCCCTTATTTCACAAAGTAAGTTCTTTTTTTGCACAAAGTAAGTTCTTCTAAATCACTGATATACTCATCTTTCATTGGCATAAAATCCTTGGCTGACTTTCCATTGGTCTTGAGATGAAGTTCCTTTTATCACCTGACACTTCTCACTATAATGGTCCTAAACACTCCTATATTCATGCATTTAATACTCCAGACCCTATAGGAGATGATGAACAATATCATTCCAATATTTTAAAGTAAGTAAAATATGGATAAAGTGAACATTAACAACAGCATGTAATGGGGAAATAGTTCAAGACACATAACAGAGGTAAGCAGAGAATGTGTTGTAAAGCAAAAAGGAAAGTCCTGTTTTGAGGGAAAGGTAAGGTTCATAATCATAAGCATTATATAGCTTTTAAAAACAAACAAACAAAAAAACAACTGGTAAAAATCTCTAAATGTTTCCTTAAGAGCTTCTTTCTTCCTGGTTGATGTCTTAGTCATAGTTATAGAGTAGGAAAGAAAAAACTTTACTTTACACCTACTGCTATTCAAACCCACTTTGTAGGATTATTTTCTCACTAGGAAGGTAAAATCTAGAGGAAATCTTATACTTTTTTTGTAACTCATGAATCGTAAAATATCCTCTGATCAACTTTAGTCACAAAAGAAAGTCTCATTTCAACAATTAAAATATCCAGTCCATGTAAGATCAGACTTCACCTAAAGTCAGAGCTTCTCAGCCCCAGTTGGCCTGCTCTAGGTTACCTGAAGAGGAAAAAGGGCCTGTGGGTTCCATCTCTACATCCTCTATTTCTATATAGATGGTCTAACTTTAGAATGTGGAATAGTTGGGAAATATTGCCATGTGGTGCTCGCGGGACGCGAAGAAAACTCGAGACACGGAGGAGGTAGAATTTAGGTGGAGATGCAGAGGGTTGAGGCTCTGGAGGCGCTGTAACAACTCTCCTCACCATCCCGCGATTTTTACTGTGAGTTACAGAAAGGCAGGTGTGAACAATAGTGATCAGTAGAAACTATAAAATGTGCATAAACAAATGGCTTTGTTTTATGCTAATGCTTCACATTTGTTCTTAAGGCCATAACCCTCCTGGGGCAAGCTTCCCAGATCAATAAGGGTCTGTTTTCAGTTCCTGTCAGAAATGTCTCCCTGGTTTTCAAGGGGATTTCTGCGATTCTGGGGAAGCTTGCTACCCAACTCCTTCAGAGTTTGTTTGTTGTTTGTTGGCCTTTTCCTACATTGCCATGGTTGTGTAGTTCAGTCGATAAGAGCATCGCCCCACATACCAAAAGGTGGTAGGTTCAATTCCAAGTCAAGGCATACCCAAGTTGGTGGTTCGATTCCCAGTCAGGGCACATGTGGGAGGCAACTGATTGATGGTTCTCTCTCACATTGATGTTTCTCTCTCTCACGCTCTCTCTGTCTCTCTCCAGTCCTGTCTCTAAAATCAATTTTAAAAATAGTTCAGAAATATTTTCTTGGAGCTTTAGCCATAACAGAGTCAGAAATAGTTTAATTTTAACATCCTTTGGCATATCTTTGGTAGCACAACTAAAACACACAATTTTCATACAGTTTTCAATGCCATATATTTCAAGTTGAGATGGAGAATTTAAGGTCAGGCACTAGAATAACAAAGCAGACACATTTACATGCTTTACAGAAAATACCTAACCACACATGCCACAACTGTTGTGTTGTCTAAACTTTTCCACCAACTTACCCTGAATCACTGAAAAAGAGGACAGATCTCTGTAGGATATGAAGTCTTAGTCTAAAAGACATTTTTTATTTATATTTCTTTAGAGGCATATATTTTACTAATTAAAACACACAGACTTTGTATTTGATATCATAATGCCTGTTTGCTTTACATAAAAATTGTTTTTTTCTAATGTTTTCTTAAAATTGTTTCTTCAGGGATGTATACTACTTTTAACCTTTAATTCCAGTCAAATCCTGACAAAATGCCATAACCCCCAGTTTGATAACCATGACCTTGTAGAAATAATATCTATGTAATCCAGAGGATGCTTTGGGGCTTACTTTTTCTTTTGTTCTCATTCTTAATAGTAATATTAATGAGCACTCAAGCTGTTTTTAGCAGAGGACTTTAAATTTCTAGTCAAGGGGGGCCCTTTTACAGACATTGACTTTCTTCAACCTCCTCTCTTAACAGTTCCCCTTCCAGTCTCCGATTAATCTCATTTCAGGAAGCACTCAACTTAAAATAGAAATTATAAATATCTTTGGAAAGAAGAAAAAACCCTTTAGAAATATAATTTTTTAACTCATTCAAAAGAAAATTGGTCCTGCAAAAGAACCAAACTATAAGTAGTGCTGAGTTGAGAGTAGTGCACTTACAAATTTGTTTTATCCCTGTTGTGGATTCATTTATCCATTAGTTATTACCTATAGTTTTTCTACCTCTAACCCCAATTATAGTGGGACTCCTTGTACAACTCTATAAGCTCAGAGCTGATATTTTGGTGAGACAGATACTCAACGATAAATGGAAACTGTTCAGGTCAAAAAGCTAACTTCTGTCATTCCAAGATAAACATCTCTGCAGAGTTATTGGTGAAGTTAATATCACATTGAAAAGTGGATGGGTGTATGACCTAATTTCAAAGGTGGCCAGCATCAGAGAGTAAGAACAAGAGAATAAGCTGGTTAGCTTATTCTACATCAAAATTCAGTTAAACCTGGAATTAAGGATATTTGTAGTTTACCATAGAAAAAAGTGAACTCAAAGTCTAGAACTCAAAGTATATTCAAAGTGTAAATCCCAAGACTTCCTGCATCAGACTCACAGGTGGGGGTAAGGGTTGCCCAGCTTGTTAAATATGCAGATTCCTAAGAGCTTCCACTAGACTGAATAAAATTTTGGGAGTTGAAAACTGCCTCAGGGGATTCTTACTGATGTTTAAGTTTGAGAACCATTGGATTAGGATCTAATAGAGCAATAATGTAAGGAGGGGGGAATTATGAACCAGAGCAAAGCAATTAACAATAGTACAAAAGGTTGATAAATTCACAATTCTGAAAACCATATAATTCTAAAACCGCAAAGCCTTTTTTTTTTTTTTTTGTAAATTATTTAGAGGCAATTCCCAAGTCATCTAGACTTATTTGTTGACAAAAAAGTGACATATATTTATGTGAGGTCAAGTATTGCCTCTACTTATCTCACTTTGTGTATTTGGGTTTCACTGCATAGTCACTGTGGAATATCCTAAATGAGATTAGTACATAACATAAAGTAGATGCACCATATTCTGAATTCAGAAATACATTTGGCCCCAAAACGGTTTCATATAAGGAAATCGTACCTGCAGCTGTTCAAAGACTGCTCAGTTGTAAGAAAATAATACACTTAAGTGAGCCTGAACCTACAGCAAATACTGAGTACATTTGTGAAAAAAGGAAGAGGGACAAGAAGCGATAGGGAGAGCTCTGGGGCTGCAATGCAGTTCTGACACCTGTAAAAAAAGAGCAGGAGGGCAGGAGGATGGAATAGGATAAGATTCAGACTGCAAAACATCTCTGAGAAGTCTCAGGCAAGCCGTTATGGACTCCCTGACAAAATTTCCCATGAGAGGATCTTGCATTTGGCAGAAATTGCCGGGCTCAGTCACCCCTGGCATACTTACTAATTTCCTGGGAATAGCCTGGGGACTAGTATGGCTTCAACACAAATGTCTTGGAAAATCTGAAGGTACAGCAGCTAGTCTCATAGCAGGATTTTGTTTATTTGTTTGTTGTTTTTAAGAAAATCTGGGTGGTGCACCTCCACAGCCCTCACAGTCCCTGACTTAATACATGGGGAAGAGCAACATAGTAGCCCAGAACTTCACTTAGAATTAAAATACAGCAGCAAAATATATTTCCCTGTTATTTAAACTTTTGTTTTAGTGGGTCTCCTTGTCACAGCAGTCTAACTGTATTGTAGCCAGTACAATTCACATTTTTTTTTTTTTTTAATTCTTGCCCAAGGATATTTTTCCATTGCTTTTGAGAGAGAGAGAAGAGAGAAACATCGATGTGAGAGAGACATATCAATTTGTTGCCTCATGAATGCCTGAGATGGAGACTGCAAATGAGGTACGTTCCCTTGACTGGAATGGAACTGGAGACCCTTCAGTCCGCAGGCCGACACTCTAACCATTGAGCAAAACTGGCGAGGGCCAGTTCACATTTCTAATTGTCTTTCTCCATATATATTTATCAAAACACATGTCTTCATTTAGGATCACTATAGGTAAAAATAAAACAAACTTTTGATTTATTGTAGTCATTTAGCCCTGAGGGCGAGTAAAAGCTATGGAAGAAATTATTGGGCTCTAGATCTTCTGGAGAACATTAAAACATTTGTCTCCCTGCTCTAGTTCTTCCAAGTCCATTGTTGTTGAAGGAAGAGACTGAGGTAAAAATTGTCATGATTGATAAGGACCAGAGCCAAGTGACACCAGTCCTTTGTCAGGCATAGATGCCATGGTCTCTGCTTGTTTGAATATCTTCTGAAGGAAGACTAAGCTGAAAGAACCTATTTGGCTGTTATAAGCCAATATTAGTACACAAAAATAGATCTTTTAAAGTGTGTTATCAATCCTACCAATGTGGACAACTTGCATGTCCTCAGAACCCCACCTGGTTTTTTTCCTTTATAGCCAGGTAATGTTGAGTTTTCTAGAGAAGTATGAGTTACTGATATGGGCCATTGCTTGACAAGGATAGAGGGATAAATTGAGACTCTGTTCTCTTTTACTAAGACATATAGAAAATTTGATATGTTTTCATAAAATAGACATTTATAGGGCCAATCTGTTTTTGGTAAACTGTCTTGTTTATATAGATATCTATTATATATAATTGATATATATATAATATATAATATATATGTTTATATATATATATAATTGATCACAGAGAGAGGAAGGGAGAGGGCAAGAGAGATATAAACATGAATGATGAGAGAGATGATCAATCATCATCAATGATGATTGATCAGCTGCCTCCTGCATTCTCCCCACTGGGGATCAAATCTGCAACCTGGGTATGTGTCCTGACCAGGAATTGAACCGTGACCTCCTTGTCCATAGGTGGACACTCAACCACTGAGCCAAGAAGGCTGGGCTAAACTGTCTTGTTAATGGTATTTAGGGTCAATTTTGTTTTTCCTTGTTTCTTTGCTTTCTCAAAAAGGGTCACTTTATAAATCAAATATTTAAAAAATCACTTAAGAACTTAAATGTCTGTACTTGTTCTGGTTTCCATAGGGGCTCTGTGGGTTTTAGATGTAAGAAAGGATGAAAAAAAATTTCACTAGTAGGTGCCCTTTCTTCAGTTCAATTTTAGCTGTTAGAGATTTTAGCATCATGTTCATTGCTTATGTGTATCTTCCCTCTTTTTTCCACTTTGCAGATAAGTGCTACTTAATTGATACTCTTCTATGCAAACCTAGTCACAAGACGCACTGCTAAATAGAGGACTTATTAGTCTGTGTATGTTATATGTTTCCTTAAAAGGGTGGCTAAAATAAGTAAAGTCATTAACAGTTTATTTGTAACAGTGCACTTATGAAAAGCTCTGTGGAGAACACATCAACAGTCTATATGTAACTGAGCAATTAACACAGGACTTCTATATTTTGGGGTGTTAGCATGGGGATAAACAAGCAGATGTGAAATGTTTGTGCCATTAGCATGCAGTCTGTTCTGACATATGCAAATGCCATTCATGCTTACAGAACCTGCAACCTCTCTTATACCAGATCTTACTGACAAAGCCCTATTACAGAAGTGTTTCTTTTGCAGAGTGCTATTAATTATTAACTGGTCAATACCACTTTTTCTTGTTATTAGAGCTTTGCAGAAAGCCAAGTGAGAAAACATAACAAACAAGGTGATAGTATTTCCCAGCTTGCCTTGACTAGTGCTCTCTTGCCAGAAAACTCCCTGAAAATTGAATAGTTTTATTCCTGGAATTCAGATAAACTGTGATGATCCAGTGTTGTCTAGATAAAGGCAGGAAAATCTTGGTTTGGGGATCAATTTGCACATAAGAAATTAATTAACCATTTTTCCCTTCCCTGACAAGGAGTTGGAAAATTATTGTTCACTAGAACAATTAAAATTAGAAGCAAATTGCATGAATTACTGTCCTTGTATCTTTAAAGGACATGTCATAGGCCTCATCTTTCATATCAGTTATATTATGAAAATGAAAGCAGCTTTTATAGTGTAAAATGTAATTATTTCAGTCTTACTATCAGTAAATGCTGAGATTTCTCATTGTTAAAAAAATGTTACTTAAGTATTTCTAAAGTTATATATGCATCTCAGAAGTGGTAACACTTCATTAAAAAGAAAATTGTAACAAAGATTACTCTAGAGCCTTTTTACTCTGTAAATTAACAACCTACTCATGAGTAGTTTAACAAAAGACAAGTGGTTGATACTAAGGAGTTAGGATTTTTAAAAATTCTTTGCATTACATTACAATATACTTTTAAGATGATGAGGGGGGATTTGCCCTCATTTCTTTATTTTATAAAGAATATTTTTGTGATTATGCATTACCTAATATGTGCATATATTCCAGACTTATGTTCTGCGACGACTGAGCTCAACCTAGTTTAAGTGCATCCAACTGGAATTAATTCAAACTATTAGCATATTCTACTCTAGATATCCTAACATTGATCTTATACCAAAATCCTGGTTTTCCATCATCTTTTTGTATAAACAAACATCTTATGTAATATACAACCTGACTAAAGCTATTAAGGTAAGGAACCAAAACAGCATATCTGAGAGTTGAAATCCTACCTCCTCTGTAAAAACATAATCAACTAAATGACATATGAGGAAGTTTCCTTACTTCTCAACTTCATTCTATCTTGCAATTCTCATACTTGAGAAGAAATAGCAAATATTAAATCTTGTACAGAGTTTAAATTTTCATTTGCTCATAACAATATCATCTCAGTCTTTTTTTTTTTGGTTAATCATCACCTGAGGATATTTTTTCCATTGATTTTTTAGAGTGAGGGGAAGGGAGGGTGAGAGACAGAGAGAGAAATACCAATGTGAGAGAGACACATGGATTGATTGCCTTCCCCACCCCCACACACCTGGCCAGGGATTGAGCCTGCAACTGAGGTAGGTGCCTTTCACTGGAATCGAACCTGCGATGCTTCAGTTCCCAGGGCTAACACTCTAACCATGGACCCAAACTGGTTAGGGCTCCATCTTTATTTAATTTGAATTCAGCCTATATTTTTCTAGATTTTTAGATTGCTGTCCATAATAAAGTCGATTTTTCCCAGTCATGTTCTAAACATCCTGAGTAGTATGATATTTAATAAAATAAAATCTATAGCATTTATTTAAATAATACATAACTTTTCGGAATGTAATGTATCAAGGAAAAAACACTTTCCATGGAAAGGGTATTAATCAATAGTTATTGGCACCAGTTCAGATGTCAAAAGGAATCCCCAATTTGGTTGTGCGAAGAAAGAAACTTTAGTGCAAACAGCTTGATGGTCATACAACATGACCATGAAATAAGCACTGCCTTGGAACATCTGAATAGTGCTAGGGGCAGCTACTGTGAAAACAGCACAACATGCAGGCAAGGATGCGGCATTGGGGCCAAGCGCCTCTCCAGCTGGGCAGCTCTACCCGGGGTCAGATACTGTTGGTGGTGATCCCCGAACATCTGGTCTGCTCTGGAGGGAGATGGCTTCCGTGTTTCAGCTCCAGCCAAACACTGGGCAAATGTAGTCTTCCGTCTCCATGGAAAGCGTACTGTTTTCTGAGCCAGAGGGGAGCTGGCTTATATAGATAGAAGTCCCTGCCCCTGGTCCCTGGTTGGTCAGAATAGAGCCCTTCTGATTGGTCAGAGCTGTGCAGCTCAGAGTGGATGTGGAAAGCCTCAGTCCTGTTGGTTGAAATGGGACTCCAGGAACTCCTTTATAAGAGCTGGCTCAGATGAAAGAAGAACAGTGCCCGCAGGCAATCTAACAGCCCAGGCAGTCCAGCGCAGAGGCTTCTGAGAGAACTGCTGGTTGCTTGAGAAGCCCCTGTGGAGAAATGGCCGCTAAGCTGTTTGTTGTTGTCTTGTTTTGTTTGTTTTTTTGAGCCCAGTTAGCCACCAGGAGCCCCCCCCCCCCCCCCCAGAGTTCACAAGGGTCAGACAAGTGAAAAGAAGTAGGAAAACTAGATAAGTGAATAAGGGATTTATATTGTAAAACATAATTTTTGCTCTGAATGCCTTGATTTTTCAACTGGCATATGCTCCCCAATACAACAGGAATTCTGAAAGGAAGTGTTTATGATCTAAGTACTCTGTTAACTGTGGTTTGATGACATATATCTAAACATTCTGAATCCTAGAATCAGGCACCCGGTTTCTGGGTGGAATGTGGAGAGAGGTGATAAGAGAAACTTTCCATGGGTTGTTCATGCTTCTGCACATCTTGGGAGCAGAGCTTTTTGCTGCATGCTCTCTTTAAGGATGTTTGTATAGAAAACAGCCTTGGAAGATAGAGATGATGTCCCCTTCCAGAGGAAGAGGCAGATTTGCTTACTGTCCAGTATAATAAAGGTACTGTCTCCCCCCAAGGTATAGTCAGGCATTCTTACTGCCCATTATGAAATATTTGGGTTTTCAAATTCAGAATTCCTCTCCTGGGACACAAATCGCTGCAGTTATACTCTGGTCCTCTTAGGTTTTCCCTGTGAGAACTTGGAGTCATATATTTGGCACAATATATGCAGATATACATGCCGGTTGCTGTGCATGAGTAATGAAATTCTTTCGCAAAGAAGTCTCATACCTTCTTCAAGCATCCATAAACTGGTAGGTTAACTTGTTAGCTCCTAAGTAAAATCTCATATCCTTCACAGTTCTTGACAGATTAGTGGTGAATATGGAATACTGATAAAAACATGCTTTCTAAAAGAAAAATTAGAGCCTCACAAGACAAGTAATATTTGAAGGAATTCCATAGGAATCAGTAGTAAATATATTGACCACATTGTATGGTCAGCCTGGAAGTAAATGAGGCTTTGTTTCATTGCCTATTAATGAGGAAGCATTAGGGAGTTGTTTGTAGGCCAAGTTTCAGGAAGCAGGTTCACAGAGGGAGAGATGAATGGTGCCCTGATTGTTACTAACTCTTCTCCTGTGGTAGAAGGGTAGGATTCCTTGACAATATGGCAGTCAATCCCAGGTTGCCCCCTTGTGACAACTAACAACTAATACTATGTGTCATCCTGAGTAGACAGAGGTTTCTAACCCATTTCAGATAATAACTAAAGAATGTGCACTACACTGGGCTGACAGAATGAAAATTCATTAATAGTATGTTCAGGATCCTGGCAAATTTTAGTACATTGGTTGATTTACTTGAGAGAGGAGTGGCAGGGTATTTATTGCTTGTTAAGAAGAAATGGCAACAACTAGGCAGTCTCATGTCTCAGTCTCTCCTATAGGCTAGCATGACTAATTTAGATCCATTCAGAGATGACAGCATAAA
Source organism: Miniopterus schreibersii (assembly GCF_964146895.1). Lineage (NCBI taxonomy): Eukaryota > Metazoa > Chordata > Mammalia > Chiroptera > Miniopteridae > Miniopterus > Miniopterus schreibersii. The sequence goes on along the minus strand of NC_138118.1, from coordinate 30,650,144 downwards.
GTCACAAAGGTTTTTTTTAACTTTATGCAGTAGGTCATGACTACCATAAGGAAGATTAGTCTCTCTCAATGAAATTTCCCTGAGACAGACAAATTCTCTTGATAAACCATAAGTGAGGCATTGACTAGACTTTGGACTCTTAATGCCCTGATTGGGTTAACAATACTAATGGAGTCCACTGACTCAAATAATTGTATGTAAGTTATTTCATTCAGTCCTCACACCATGGAAAAGTCCTCTAGGCTTTATATAGAAACTACATGAATTTAAGGTACACTATTTTGACCATTGGATAGGAAATGCTGTAGATTAAGGTAGATTCCTTTAAAAGAAGATGATAAAAAGATGACTTCTGTGCAAGCCAAGCCCAGATCAATCAAAGGATACAAACCAAAGGGCCACAGAATCAGAACAATGTGTCTATGGCTGCTGAATCAGAGAGTCCCCATAACTGAAATATTCATGTACATGATGATGACCTTGCTACTATAGGTCTTTGGTGGACAAATATCATTGGTTGAGGCATGAAGAGCCACCATATCACTAGAGACCTAAAATTGATGTGCCTTACTTAATAGCACAACTCTGCTCTCACTCTCCACATATCTTGTTCCCTCCCTCTCTTTCTAACCCGAGCTCAGATGCTTTAAAAAGAAGTATCATCAAGGAGAAAGGCTAAAGTTTCCATGTCCCTAAGGGGGACTGAAGTCCATACATACACATACTAATAATCTGTGGAACTAGGGAGAGGTTAAGAATTCAAATTTTCACAGCTTTGTTGAGTACAGGCAGAAAGTCAATGGGCATAAAGGGACATCAAAATTTAACTAATGGGGTTTGGGCAAATTTTGTAGTGGAGAAAAGAAGTTAAAGTGACCTTGTAGCTGGGATCCTTTGGGTTAATTCAATGTATGCTTGTGAAGGCTTCACTTGGTTAATGTATAATTGATATTGAGGTTTCACATGCTTGTACTGTGAATGTTTATAAAAGTCGAGAGGGAGTTTTCTGATTAGGAAAAACCATTTCTAGGGAATTGCCAATGGGACACATAAAATACTTTCTAACTCTCTCTCTGTGTGTCATCTCTGCAGCCTAAAACAAAGCTGCTGAATAAATAGAAGCTCCCCTAAATATCTGTTCATGGATAATTCAGCTGAGCAGAAACCCAGTAGTGTTCACTGGACTACTCTGGCTCTTCAACCTTAGTGCCAGCTATACCCAACCAAAAAATGTGGTCATGTTGACCACAGTCAGATCACTGTGCTCCTCTCAGTCAACAGGGCTCAAGGCAGTTCTCATAGCCATATCCATTACTGCCCTTGATGAACCTAGTTATAGTTTTAATGACTCTTGGACTATTGCCAATGGCCTAGATGTTTGGTCTTCCACTTGAAAAACTATAGTCTGATAAATTGAAAGCATCTTCCTGATAGATTGGCTACATCTGGCTTTTGACCTCATCTCAGAGTTATTAATGATACTGTTCTGGGGTGACCCTTAACAGATGACCACCAGAGTTTGTGTTTGAATTTTTGGAGCCTTTATTAGCTGGCCAGTGGCTACAGTTGCTGCATCTCACCCATGTAAGAGCCGAACTGCAGCCCTGACCCTCAGTTCTTCTCTCACTTTATGCTCAGTAACCACAAAGGCACTGCAGTAAAGGGGTTTCCAATAATTTGTCAGGCTGTCAGCTTTTGGTATAGGAAACAAGGGGGGACCTTTAGTAACACAAAAGGAACGATTTAAACACAATGTCTTACAATGAGTAATGGGGTTATGCTTGGCCGGAGTGTGACTGGTTTGTTCTTTCTATGGGAACTCAGGGGTGGTGGTAATTATTGGGCTAGCTTGTTGGGCCTTGTTCTGTACAGTAGGGACCTTGTTCTACCTTCACTGTTAGTTCCTTAGGTATATTCTTCTGGCCATGGTGGCCAGAACAATACCTCACCATCATTGACACTTTTTCAAATTACAGTGTTACCTTTTCAGTTCAAGCCACCAAATCTGGATACTGATAGATGTCAAGTTTTCAGCTTTACAGTTTTTTTTTGATTTTTTTTTTAATATATCTTTATTGATTTCAGAGAGAGGAGAGGGAGAGAGACAGAAACATCAATGATGAGAGAGTCATTGATTGAGCCCGCAACCCGGGCATGTGCCCCGACCGGGAACCGAACCCTGATCGCCTGGATCCTAGGTCAACGCTCAACTGCTGAGCCACGCCTGGCCGGGCTACAGTCATTTTTTAGTTTGATAAATACCCATGAACAAGGGGTTGATAGTTAAGGTTTTTTATGATCTTCCATATACTCTACCATTCATAGTCATCCAGTATTGCTGATATTTGGAATAGTCTAATAAAACATTGGCTTGAAAAGCTGTCTGACTCTAACTCCCTCAACTCACCTGGTCCACACAATTTAGAAAGACAGCTGGAATGTGGCGTTCAAGTGGATCATCTTCACTTGGCCACTTCCTGGATAGTCATCATAATGATCAGGACAAAGGGAGAAAAAATATAGACCTATTTTGAAATTTTGGGATTCTAAGCTATTTCTAGATTAGGCATGATTGAATTTTTCCTGTCCCTAAAAGCAAATCTCAAGGTGGCCTGGTTGGTTTACTCTCTGAGTGCCAGCCAACCAAAATGAGACCTAACAAACTCTAACTGAAAGAGATAAATCTTTTAGTCAAAGATAAACTTGTTACTAAAGAAGTTATATGCCTGCAGAATGTGTCCCCACCATGACCTGCCCAGTTAGAATTTATGATCAGACCATTCTGTGAATTTACTTTCAGTTAGATTCACTACAGTGACCCTTTTTGGTCCACAGTGTGCAGTTATAATATAACCCACTTTGCAGGTCAGCCACTGGGCTTATCTTGTTGGATTTACATGATCTTGAACATAAGGATCATAACCAGTTGAGGACACTGCTTAGAGAGGATAATGACCAACATGTATCAAAGTGGGAGATATAAGGATTTTGATAAATTTTATAAAAGTGCCCATATTCTGCTTTTTCCATAATTACTCTTTAGTATGAATAGGAGATAATTGGAAAAAAACTGAAGTTATAGATGGACGTGGATTTTGTGGAGGTGGTCAGATTAATCAGAGTGGCTGATGGAATCATGTATTCATGGGAAAATCTGCCAGAAGCCTAGATGGTTTAGAAACAAGAAAAGGATGTCTCTGGGAGACAATTATCCACAGGTTACTCGCATTTCTGCTTGTCTTCAAAAGTGAGGCATTGACTATATATAGACCTGTTTTTTAAGGATTGTTTTTAGTGAACAGCTTTGAAAAACAGAGATAATGTCTCCATCCAGAGCAAAAAACAAGCTTGCTTACAGTTTTAGAGGACAGTGTCACTCTTCAGAGCAAAGGGCAAACATGCTTGCTCTCCAGTATGATAAAGGTAGTATCTTCCTCCAGGGCAAAGAGCAGGCATACTTCTCATCCATTTTAAAAGATCCAGGTTTGCCCTGGCCAGTGTGGTTCAGTTGGTTGGAGCATCATCCTGTACACCAAGAGGTGGCAAGTTCTATTCCCCTTCAGGGCACATACCCAAGTTGTGGGTTCGATCCCCAGTGAGGGCATGTGAGAGGCAACCTATCAATGTTTCCCTCTGTCATAGATGTTTCTCTTTCTCTCTCCCTTCCTCTCTCTAAAATAAATTTTAAAAAGTAAAAAAAAAAAAAAAAAAAAAAAAGCCCAGGTTTAATAATCTTAGGATTCCCTTCCTTGAATGCAGCCACCTGTATGTTGTTGACGTAAGAATGTGAAAACCTGTAGAGAATTTTTATGAGTTTATTTGAGACAAACTGATGACAGTGCTGCAAAGAAAGATCTTAAATGCTCCAGAGAATCACAGTTTTGCAGTTTCTTTTGTGTATTTTGGAATTAAGGAGAGAACTTAAGGAAGGTTACACATAGGTGGAAGAAAGCAAGGTGGGGAAGTGAATTAAAGAATTGTTAACAAGATTATATGCCCTCTTATTTCAAAGGTGTGTTAACCTAGTAGAACAGAAACAATGGGGCTTGCTTAAAGCCAAGATAAACCTTTTACTAAGGAAGTTATATGCCTGGGGCATGACTACCCACCTTGATGTGCCTAGATAGAAACTTGTGATCAGACCACCCTATGAGGTTATTTTCAGTTAGATTTCCTACAGTTTCCCTTTTTGGTCCATAATCTACAAATATAATCTGACTCTCTTTGCATTCACCTTGTGCCCTTGGGGCACAGAATTTATCTTAAGGAGTTAATTACATTGTGTGAAAATATGTAAAGCTATCTGCACAAGGATGGTCTTTGCAGTATTGTTTAATATAGTAAAAATTAGAAATATTTATCAATAGAAGACTACTAAAACATATTGTGGTTTATATATACAATACCCACAATATGTTGGTGAACCAACATAGTTAAGTGAAGCAACAAGTGCTAAGAAATGAGGCTAGAATAGCTAGGCAGAGGCCAGATCTAAAAGGAAGTTAAAATGATATATCAGAAAATTTAATTGAAATAAATTAGATGATTATAACTTTATTTAGAATGAAAACTATGGAAGGATATACAGATTACATTGGAACCACAGAGATTATTTAAGATGTGCTTACAATAGTCTAGGCAAGAGATAATGGCAATGATAGGACTTCAAGAAATTTATGAGGAAAAATTAATAGGGTTTAATGAATTACTGGATACCACTATATCAGGTGGGGATTAAAGAAAATTGTGAAAGAATGAAAAGTATTAAAAATGTCACCCAGGTGAACTGTGATATCTTTTTTTTCTTTTTAAATTGAAATAGACTTTATTTTTTTCTTAGTCTTTTAATTTTTTAAAATTTATCTTTATTGTTGAAAGTATTATAGATGCCCTTTTTTCCCTCATTGATCCCCTCCACTCCACATCCACCCCACCTCTAGGCCTTCCCCATACAAATGTCTATGTTCATAGGTTATGCATATAAGCATATAAATTCTTTGGTTAATCTCTCCCCACCTCCACCTTCCCTCTGAGATTTCTCAGTCTGTTCCATGCTTCTATGTCTCTGGATCTATTTTGTTCATTTTATTATATCTTACATATGAGTGAGATTGTGTGGTACTTGTCTTTCTCTGACTGACTTATTTAGCTTAACATAATACTCTCCAGTTCCATCCATGCTCTCCCAAAGGATAAGAGATCCTTCTTTTTTACAGCTGCATAGTATTCCAAGGTATAAATATACCACAGCTTTTTAATGCACTCATCTACCAATGGGCACTTGGGCTGTTTCTAGATCTTAGCTACTGTAAATTTTGCTGCTTTGAACATAGGGGTGCATAAGTTCTTTCTGATTGGTGTTTCGGTTTCATTAGGATATATTACTAGCAGTGGGATCACTGGGTCAAATGGCAGATCAATTTTTAACCTTTTGAAGAAACTCCATACTGCTTTCCATAGTGGCTGCACCAGTCTGCATTCCCACCAGCAGTGTACTGGGGTTCCCTCATCTCCACACCCTTGCCAGCACTTGTAGTTCATTGATTTATTGATGGTAGCGATTCTGACAGGTGTGAGGTGATATTAAATTGTGGTTTTAATTTGCATCTCTCTGATGATTAGTGACTTTGAGCATTTTTTCATATGTCTCTTGGCCATTTGTATGTCCTCTTGGGAAAAGTGTCTATTCAGGTCCATTGCCCATTTTTTAATTGAATTGTTTGTCTTCCTTTTGTTAACTTGTATGGGTCCCTTATATATTTTAGATAATAACCCTTTATCAGATGTATCATTGGCAAATATGTTCTCCCATACAGTGGGCTCCATTTTCGTTTTGTTCGTGGTTTCTCTTGCTGTGCAGAAGCTTTTTAGTTTGATGTAGTACTATTTGTTTATTTTCTCCTTTGTTTCTTTGTAGTGTCTTTATCTGATTTTGGAGTTAGGCTAATGCTGACCTTGTAAAAAGAGTTTGGAAAAGCTTCCTCTTGAAATTTTTTAAATAGTTTGAGGATAGGTGTTAGTTCTTCTTTGAATGTTTGGTAAAACTCCCCTGTGAAGCCATCCAGACCAGGGCTTTTGTGTGCAGGGAATTTTTTGATTATTGCCTCAACTTCATCAGTAGTTATCAACCTATTCAGGTTTTCTGACTCTTCTTGATTGAGTTTTGGAAGGTTGTCTTTTTCTAGGAATTTGTCCATTTCATCCTGGTTGCCCAGCTTGGTAGTGTATAGTTGTTCATAGTATTTTCTTACAATCCTTTATATTTCTGTTGGGTCAGTTACTACTTCACCTCTTTCATTTCTGATTTTGCTTATTTGAGTCTTCTCTTTGTTTCTTGATGAGTCTCGCTAAAGGTTCATTGATCTTATTTATCTTTTCAAGGAACCAGCTCTTAGTTTCATTGGTCTTTTGTGGGTTTTTTTTAGCCTATATGTCATTTATTTCCAATCTGATCTTTATTTCCTTCCTTTTACTTACTCTGGGGTTTTCTTGTTGTTCTTTTACTAAATCTTTAAGTTGTAGGGTTAGAGATTTTATTAGAAGTTTTTCTTGTTTTATGAGGTAGGCTTGTAGTGCTATGAACTTCCCTCTCAGGACTGCTTTCATTGTTTCTCATAGATTTGGGGTTGTTGTGAATTCATTTTCATTTATTTCCAGGAAATTTTTTATTTTTTCCTTGATCTTGTTAATCATTCATTGTTTAATAACATGCTATTTAGCTTCCATGTGTTTGAATGTTTTTTAGTGTGTTTACTGTAGTTGATTTCTAATTTCATGCCATTGTGGTTCAAGAAGATGCTTGATATGATTTCAATCTGCTTGAACTTGTAGAAACTTGTTTTGTGTCCTAACATGTGGCCTATCTTTGAGAATGTCCCCAAGTGCACTTGAAAAGAATATATATTCTGCAGCTTTGGGGTGGAATGTCCTGTAAATGTCAGTTAAATCCATCTGATCTAGTGTCATTTAGGGTCACTGTTTCCTTGTTGATTTTTTGTCTGGAAGACCTATGCAGTGAAGTCAGTAGGGTGTTAGAGTCCTCTACTATTACTGTATTGCTGTCATTCTCTCCCTTTAGAAAGTTTTTTATAAATGTAGGTGCTCCTTTATTGGGTGCCTATGTTTATCAAAGTTTTATCTTCTCGTTGGATCTATCCCTTTAGTAGTATGTAGTGACCTTTCTTGTCTCTTGTTATGGTCTTCATTTTGAAGTCTAATTTGTGAGATATGATTATGCTCCCCAGCTTATTTTTTATTTCCAGTTGCATGGAAATTTTTTTCCATCTCTTCACTCTCATCCTATGTGAGTCTTCTGTTCTGAGGTGAGTTTCAGACAGTATATATTTGGGTCATGTTTTCTTATCCACTCAGCCAACTTCTGTCTTTTTATTGGAGCATTTAATCCATTTACATTTAAGGTTATTATTGATAAGTACTTATCTATTGATATTTTAGCTCTTTATACTTATGTTTCTCTCTCTATTTCTACTTTTTATTATAACAGATCCTTTAACATTTCCTGCAATGCTGGTTTGGTGGTGGTAAACACCTTTAGACCTTTTTTGTCTGTGAATCTTGCTATTTCACCAGCTATTTTGAATGATTTCCTTGACAAGAAGAGTAATCTTGTTTTCAGATCCTTGCTTTGCATTACCTTGACTACTTCATGCCATCCCCTTCTGGCCTGTAGAGTTTCTGATGCAAAGTCAGCTGACAGCCATATGGAAGCTCCTTTTTAGGCAACAGATTGCTTTTCTTTTGCTGCCTTTAATATTATTTCTTTGTGTTGAATTTTTAGCAGTTTAATTACGATGTGTCTGGGTGTGAGCCTTTTGGAATTTTTCTTGCTTGGAACTCTATGCCTCCGGAACTTGTGTGACTTTTTCTTTCACCAGGTTGGGGAAGTTTTCTGCCATTATTTCTTCAAACAGGTTCTCTAACCCTTGCTTACTTTTGACCTCTTCTGGCATTCCTATAATGCAAATATTTTTTATGTTTCATGTTGCCCCACAGCTCCCTTAGATTACCTTCCTGTTTTTTAATTTTTTATTTTTTGGATCTCTGATTGAGTGATTTTTTCTATCATTTATTCTAATTCACTAATCTGATCCTCAGCTTCCTCTAATCTGCTTTTTATTCCCACTAATGTGTTTATTTCTATGTTATTTTTCATTCCTGACTGGTCACTTTTCATAGTTTTCATATCTTTTTTCATGCTGTTGAGCATCCTCACAATCACTATTCTGAACTCTATATCTGATAGATTGTTTACCTTCATTTCATTTAGCTCTTTTTCTGGAGACTTCTCTCGTTCTTTCCTTTGGGTTTTGTTTTTTTGTATCCCATTTTTGGCTGCCTGTTTGGGTTTGTTTGAATACCTATCTATTAGGTAGATATTCTAGGAATCTCAGTCTTTTTGGAGGGTCTCTGGTGAAGGCCAATGTTAGACACTCTTTGTGACTGGTCTTGAGTACCCTGTTTATAGCTATCAACAACCCATGGCTTTAGGTCCCTTCTGATGAGTCTGGGTGGGTTTGGATAGGATCAGGATGCACACCAAAGTCTGCTTTTCTAAGGCCAGGTTCCAGAAGCATATCAGGCAAACACTCAAAGCACTCTGAAGTCTTCCTCTGCCTTCAAGCTGATTAATCTGATTCTCTTAATGTGCTTCAGGCTATAGAAACTCCTCAGTGTGGGACAGCTGATTGTTATCAGTCTCTTAATGAGCCTCAGGCTGTAGAAACTCTAAGGGGTAGGGTAAGGTTTTCCAGAAGGGTGGGGCAATTGCTTCCCCCCAGGCAAAATCTGCTTGGAGGGTAAATGTCTGCCTATGAATGATGTCCTCTGCAGTATGGGGGAATGACTTGGCACAGGAATACAGATGAGTGCTCTCTGAACTCTATCTCCAGAACCCACAAATGTAGAGTCTTGTCAGAGTTTCAGTCCACTCTGCCCTCCTTCTTCTGGTGCCCAAGGTGAGTGGCTTTGTACAAAACTTTGTTTCTTTGCTCTTTAAGAGGATGCTTGAATTTCCAGCTGTCTCTCTTTGGCAGACAGTAACCTGACTGTTTTTCATAGCCAGATGTTATGTGGGCACCTTTCTCAGTTCTGGTGTTTTTGGCTGGGAAACCCAGCCTGGGGTTTAGGCCCCAGAGTCCTTAGTGGGAACCCACCACAGCTGAGATATCCCTCCAGACCTTCAGCTGCTGTCTGTGGGAGCCCAGCCAACCCTCATGCAATTCTGCACTTCCTCCCAGTCTTACTTGGTCTCTACTTTCCACCCTTGGTTGTGAGCATGCTCTCCAGCTCATCTTTAGTTGCAATTGATTATTCAGGATGGTTTTTCTATATTTTAGTTGTAATTCTAATTTGTTCCTAGGAGAGTGTCAGTGTAGCTCCCTCTCAGTCTGCTGCCATCTTTAACGTTGAAAAAGACAACTTTTTCAACTGTGATATCTTAATTGAGATGAAATCTGTTAGGATGAGCTTTCCTGGATTATCTTCTTTAAGAACATGTTGAATAAGTGGGTGGATATGTCCTATGGTATTAAAGCTGAAGCGTGAGCTCTGGGCTGTAGAAGTAGACTTTGGAGCTGTTGATACAAAAAAAAATATTTTAAATTATGGTACACATTGAGATTCCCTGGAAAGGGCATATGAAATATGACAAAAATTGCCAAAGATTTACAACATTTTTGTGGTTAGTGAAAGAGGTTTAGACAATGAAAGCAGGGGTATTGAAATAGAAAGTTATTCTTAGAGTTAATGTATTTTACTCTGAAAAATGGAATATTTTTTAGAGAAATGTAGCTTTTCTTATTGGGACACATTATTATATTAAATCATTGTTTCCATGAACATTTTGAAAAGGTTAATGCTACACAAAGAGATTTACAGTAAAATAAAATGTCAGTGGGGAATATAGATTATATATTTTTAAAATTCTTAAAATACAGCACATTTCTTTTGTAATAATAATACTGAAAACAAAACTTTATATAATCTTTTTGGCTAGAACAAATGTTCAGGAGACAGTGATTTTTCAAGATAAGTGACTAAAGGAAGGTATTACATATTTATTTTCTTAAAAAAATGGCATAGATTTTTAAATGTCTTAATACATGTCTGACACAAGGGGAATTTATTTGATGCCCAGTGGGCACCAGGGAGGACAAGAGTGGCCTCAACCTGACACCAGGGTCCAGGTTCTTGTCATGGCCCAAGAAAGGATTCAAGAGCATGACAGAAAGATTTAGCAAAGCACAGTACATTTATTAAAGTGACATTATGCACTCTAGAAGCAAGAGCGGGCAACCTCCATGAACAAGATGCCTGGATGGGGTCTGGGTGGAAGGTTTTTATTAAACTTGGGAAAAGAGTGGGGATAGAGTGCTCCTTGGCTTCTGGTGCTGGTGGGGTGACTGCCATGCTGCTTGTCCTTGTCCATCCTCTCCAGATAGCAATTTCTTTTTTGGTCCTCCCAGAACTCCCATAGTAATTCTGGGGGCAGGATGGAGGGGGAGTCCCTAAATGATAATGCAAATTTATTATAAAGGTATTATAATGGCCCTGTTGTTCACTTTTAGGTCAGTATGACTGCAGAATATGGTTGAGACCCTTTTTGTTGACCTCAATTGCAGGAAATTGGGGAGGGAGAAGTGGGAGAACAGATGGTCAGTGAAGGTCACATCTGCCATGTTCCAGCAAAGACAGAAAAGGGGACGGGTAGAGCTTGAGGCCTTTTGTCCCTAGCCAAATGTTCCTGCCTCACATTGACCGTGATCATCAAACCATATATGATTGCTTTTTTCCTCAGCCATGCTGGTTCTCCTGGCCAGATGGAAAGAGAGAGCTAAGAATGAAGATGTGTACATCACGTCCCTATTTCAGGGGTCTTATGACCTATTTAAATTCTTCTTTTAAAATATATTTGTTTGTTTTTAAGTAAAAGACATAGTGTCTAGTGATAAAGAATAGTCTGGTTAAGTGCCAACTATCATGATCATTATTTTTGCCAATTATTTGCCCTGCTTAAAAAACTGCAAAACTATTATATTTGGTATAGAATTTCAAACACTGCTTCTTCAATTTAAGGTTTTGGAAGTCTTATGAAAAGGAGTCCTTAAAAATATAACAAAACATGTCAAATGATTAATTATAAAATATCTGCCCCTTCACACTCTCTACTTTTCTCTCCTCAACCCCTTTCCATAATTACTAGCATCTTATAGAATTGAAAGTTAGAACAAAGGGATGAGAAGAGACAAACAAAATGTAAGACATTACATGTTTGTGAAGGATGACAGGTAAAGTGGTCACCTGTGTTATTTAGAGGAAGGTTCATTATAGGATGTGAATTAAATTTGTTCCTCACACTGGTAATTTTGAAGAAGTAGGACGTAGTATTTCTTCAAATTATTTTATAGTCTACTAAGACTTATTCTTCCTGTGTTCTCCTGACAATTTATGCAATGTTCCCAGATTCCTTCAACATCGATTTTCTTGGTTTTTGAAAGACAGAAGTCCAAGTCATTTTCCAGACCTAGTTTTTTTGTGCTTACTATTGCAAATTGCCTAAAAAGGTGCGATGAATCTGTACATATTAAGGACAAGGGAGGCTCACTGTATAAGGATTTATAAAATAAAAGGCTATTTATAGATTATGATCTAAACTCTCATCATCATGTCCTTTTCCTTTCCAGAGAATCCCACTTGGATTTCTCTTTTTCCCCCTTCCCTTGCTAATTGAATCTTTCTTTTTTAATGTCTGTTTTTGCTTTACTAATGTTTATACCTTTTTATCTTGTTTTCTGTTGTTTTTGTATCTCAGTGCTAAGTTGGGAAGCTCTCCACCTCATTTATTTCATGAACTAATTACAGTTCTTCTCGCTTTAATTTGGTCAACTACAATTTATGTTTGGTTATTTCCAGTTCCTAGACTGACAGATATTGTGTCACTTCTAGCAGGTACAGATGCCATTGAAAATAAAAGTTTGGTGTCGTTTCAGTCAGTGAGCTCTCCCTTCTCCTTTTTAATTATTTATTTTATTTTTTAAGGCTCAACTTCTGTCATTATGAAGAATGTTGTTCATTATTCCAAAAACTGCTAAGACCAGGATTGCTACCCAAGCAGAAGAGAATCTGTTTTAAGTGGTGAGACATTTGGGTTGATTGAAGAAGAAAAAGATGTCTAATACTTTCCCTTCACTGGTAGAAATGCTTTATTTTAGAATTCTCAGACCTTGTCCTTATTCACTTTATTCTTAAAATAGAATGTAATGACATTTATAAAAGGAGGAATGAATTCTACTTTGTTTCTTTTTACCTAAATGCTTTAAAATTTAAACACTTCATGAAGAAAGATTAGCAAACTGTATCTATGAACACCAATATGCTTAATTTACTGGATTTGGGTCTGTGGAATGCTAAAACAATAAAATCAAGTGTTGAGTTATTCTAAATATCTATTTAGCTCCATCTACCTATATCATTGTAATTGGTGTTTCTCTGAGATACAAAGAAAGCAGAATTTAATTTGATTCAACAAATATTTATTAAGTTACCATCATAACCAAGACACTGTGCAAAGTACTACATGAAATACAAATACAAGAAATATAGTGTAGCAAAAATGAGTTGGGTTCTGTTTATTTCAGACAAGATTTATTGAGCAGCTAGGTACAGTGCTAAGCATTAAAAAGTACAACACATTTTCTGTATGCAAAGGAACTTACAGTCTGGTAAATTAAAGTTGATAAATTTTTAAAATTACATATAAAATTATGCATGCAGGTGGTGTGTGTATAAGTGTGTGTTTGGGCCTTGAAGGACATGTAGGGTTAGGGTAATTGGACACAGAAAACAGTGCATGTGTGGTATGGGAAGATGGCCTAACCAAAGCTGCAGAGGAGGGAGTGAGAGGCAAATGTACAGGAACACTTTCTTGATGCTTCTGGATACACCCTGAACTGCTAAGGTTCTGGACTCAAACTGTTTGGAGTCCAATTGTCCTTCAACCCAGACCCAAAAGTTGTTACAACCCTTATACCACTGCTGGCTTGGCCAGAAAGTAGAGACTTTGTACAAATTTGTATAAATACACATACACACATTAGTGTCATATATGGGTATGTGCCATATGTATGTGTGTATATATATGTTATAAGATATCACACAGCTATTTATATCACAGTTTATTAATTAATGTATTTACAAATACACACCTTTTGCTAAGCCTAATGTAAGAACTACAGGTGAAAAATAGTTTCCATTATCAAGGAGTAAGTGACATCAAGAGAAGAGGAAGAAAGTAAGTATTGCAAAGAAAACAGAAAAATAAAAGCAAGAAGGTAGGTAGTCTCATGTCTCTTCCTGGAATTGACAAGTATTTAATTTGAACTGTTGTTGAAAGAGGTGTCCATCCAGGAGTGAATTTGATAAAGTGAGAGTTCATGGGAACAAAGTATATCATGTTCAGAAGCTTGGGTTTTAGATATCAGAGAAACTTTAAAAGGTTTTAAGTACAGGAACTGATACCATTGTAATCAACCTAGTTATTAATAATAGGAAAGGAGCAAAGGGAAAGCCAAATATTATGGGCATGTCATTTGGGCAGTTTCTCCAGAAAGCTACAACTTTATTCTCCCCAGGGGTCAAACAGAGGGGAGATAGACACATGCCCAGTAAGGTTGGAGTGACATAGGGAAGATATGTACCTCTCAGTCACACCTGGAAACAGGTTATTTGCCAGAATGGGCATGGCCATTGCAAGGGCGTAAAATTTATGGTATTTAATCCCCTAAACAAAGGAGTTCTCTCTCTTGTGCTCTTGTTTCCTCTTATGCTCTTGGGACTCTTATTGCTTGTGACAAGCTCTCCTATATCAAGCAAAGAACTGATGAACTGTAACTAATCTGATGCTGAACTGGAACCTGCTGCAACATGAAACGGAAACTCTGGACACTGGCTTTGCTTTTAGCTCTACTGAATCCCCAGCTATGTTTCTTCCAGGATGGGATTAAGGGAAATGGCACTTTAGAAACCCAGGGATGTAAACCCATGCAAATAAAAATCACTCATTCTCAAGTGCAAGTCTCAGAAAATTCTTTTCCTTGAGATATCATAAAGGATTCTACCCTCAGAACTTAGTGGGGAAGATGACACCTCAATTTCCCCAATAACAGACCAATATAATTAGATTTAGATTTTAGACAGTCTCTCTTGTAGCAATGTGGAGAGTAATGCTAAAGATCAGGACAAATTTGTCATTTTAAAATAGATGAAGTGACATCTGTCAAATAGACAAGGAAGTATTAGGTAAAATTAGTAAGATTGTGTCCCTTATTAGATATGGCAAATGAAGGATAGGGAGGAATCTAGGATAAATACTGGGTTTAAGGTTTGAGTGACTAAGTAGACAGTGGTTCTACTCAACAAAGTGGGGAACAAAAGCAGGTAGAAATTATAAAATTTCTTAGACCAAGTTGCGTTTGAGGGATCTGAGGAAATAAACATATGGAATAATTTGTTTTATAAAATAAACTTTGAAAAAGACCTCTGGATCAGGGGTCAGCAAGCTAGGTTGGTAGGCTCAGTCTGACTTATCACCTATTTTTGTACACCCTGTGAAGTAAGAATAGTTTTGCCTTATTTAAATGGTTAAAAAAAAAATTAGAAGAATATGTTTTTTTGTTTCCAAGAGCTTCTATAACAAAGTACCACAAATTGGGTGGCCTAAACAACAGAAATTTATTTTGTCACCTGGAGGTCTGAGGTGTCCTCATTGTGTTGGCAGGTTGGTGTCTTCACAGGCTTCTTTCCTTGACTGGTTGATGGGTATCTTCTCTCTGTGTTATTGCACCATTGGTCTTCCTTCTATATCTGTCAAAATATCCTCTTCTTATAAGGACATAATGAATTAGGGCCCACCATAATAGCCTCATTTAATTTAATTACAGTTTAAAGATTCTATTTCCAAATACAGTCACATTTTGAGGAGTTAGGCCTTCAACATGTGAATTTGAGGGAGAAAAAATTCATCCAAAGCATATGTCATCACATGTAAAAGTTATATGAAATTCAAATTCCAGTGTTTTATTAGAACATGGGTATATTCCTTTGTTCAAATGTTTTTTATGCCTGCTTTTTTGTTATAACAGCAAGGCAGAGTAGTTGTGACAGAGACAGTAAGCTTACAAAGTCTAAATTAGCCACTACCTGTCCCTTTACAGAAAAAGTTTGCTGTCCTCTACTCTAGGAAAAGGATGAGTTGGTGGTTACATTTGGGACTGGTAATATGAGCAATGAGATTACTAAGGAAGAATGGGTTGTATGGAAGGAAAGAGGGGAGGCTTGCACAGTTATGATGCAAACAGGTAAGAGAAGGAAGAAGAAAATGAGCAGCCAAGATAATGGAGATGGAATTAGCAGAGCTGTCAGAGAAAAGGAAGAATTGAACAATGCACACTGTTTCACAAAGAGGGTGAAATGAATAGTGACAATAAAGCAGAAGGGTTCTAATGTCATTGAGGCCAGTATTTCACATAGAAAGAGCTGGTAAATTAAAGCAAACACTATAAAGATTTGAGCATAATAAGCATTAAAAATGGCTTTTAGATTTATTAATCATCTATTTGCTTTGGAAATTTAATAAGTATAAATTTAATATATGTTAAATAATTAATTTATATATTTTTAGTTATACATGAATTAATATCTATTTACTTTTATAAATATTTAATATAAATATTTAACTTATTAAATATCAGTGTGGTTTTCCTTTCATAGGGCTTGCAGAATGTTCCTCAAGAAAATAATCAATTGCCCAGCCGGGCATGGCTCAGCGATTGAGCGTCGACCTGGGATCCAGGCCATCGGGGTTTGATTCCTGGTCAGGGCACATGCCCGGGTTGCGGGCTCGATCAATGACTCTCTCATCATTGAGGTTTCTGTCTCTCTCTCTCCCTCTCCTTTCCTATCTCTGAAGTCAATAAAGATATATTTAAAAAAAAAAAATAATCAATTATCTGTACAACAAGTATTTAAATTCTGTAAACATTTCTTGTGAAATTCTCTATAAAATAATATTTTACCTAGTGAGTAAAGTCAGATAAAAAGAACACTTTCCAATACATCTAAAGTCAATTGTTGAGTATGCATTTTGAAGTGATATTTGCAAATATTTCTGCCATATATGTCAAATTTACCAGAAAAATACCAAATTTTTATTTCACTTTATAGAGAAAATTATTGTATTTTGTAATTTATTTATTTAATGTTACTATCAAATTCTTAACTATTCCACCCTTGAAGCAAACCATTTTCATATAAAGAGTGACTCTTTGTGAAACTTTCATATTTTGTACTAATTTATATTTTGTGCCTTGAATGAATTATTTAAGAGAAATGACACTGAGTACTTTATCACCAGTAAAAAAGGGCAAAGCAAGCCATAATCATGAACCAGTGGTTTCAAAATTGTGATAAGATAAAAACAGATGTACTCTTTCTATGCATTAATTAATGAGAACAGCACAGAGGATCTTTGTATTCTTGTAATGCTTACTAGAATTACTTGCTATCAACAAGAAATTAACAAACATTTGCTTCAGTGTGCAGTAACATAATCATATTTCAGAAGTTCTAAAGAAGGAATTTGCACTAAAATTCAATACATTAAAGACAAATATGTGGTGAACACAGAAAATGACATTTGCTTTTTTCAGCATAATTCTATTACTGTTAAATTCTATTGTGCCTCATATTTACTCTTGAAAATTTTTTCCTTTATTATTATTATTATTATTTTTAATATATCTTTATTGATTTCAGAGAGAAGAAAGGAGAGGGAGAGAGAGAGATAGAAACATCAGTGATGAGAGAGTCGCTGATCAGCTGACTCCTGCATGGCCCTGACTGGGGATTGGACCCGTAACCTGGGCATGTGCCCTGACCAGGAATCGAACCCCGATAGCCTGGATCCTAGGTCGACGCTCAACCGCTGTGCCACACCTGGCCGGGCTCTATTATTATTATTATTATTATTATTATTATTATTATTATTATTTAGTTATTATCTTTAAATCTGCATTTTTTTCCAAAATATTTTTACACTTTCTACATTTCCTGGCATATTATTTACATATTTTCTACCCAAAGTTATGTATTTGCTAGCATTTTGTTTCAAAAAAAAGGTATATATAAAGGAAACAATGAGAAATATTACTGAGAACACATCCATTTGAACTAAGTATTTTAACACACATACTAATATTTGTATTGGGCTAGACTTCTTATTAACCACTCTATCATTTCAGAAGCAATGAATCACAGTGTTTTGCACATGAGAAAAATATTTCCATTTGAAAGCCCCAACACTCTATTTAGAAGTGACTCTTGCATATCAAGGCACTAGAAATATATTTTAATTAAGTGATTTAATAAAAAGTGCAAATGATAAGATGCTTGGTGTTCACAGCTAATATAAGAGCATAATTAAATTGCCAAGATAAATACTACTTTAGCCACATATTTGATGTACTTAATTGACTTCAAAACAAAAATTCTGGATTTCTTGAATACTTTCATATATAGATTTATTATTTAATATCTTGACAATAACTCTATCAGAAGAAGAGCTTAGTATCAATTTTTAAAAACGTGTTCTCAAAAAAGACTGTTTCCTAAAAAATGAGATAATCATCTCTTTGGTTACAAGCAATTTTGTTAAATGAATTTGCACTGATACAACTTTTAGATGCATTTTATTTTAGGGAGAAAAGAAAGTACTTCTGTCTATAGAGGGGGAAAAAAAGACTGTGTGGTTAAAATATTCTTAATACTGTCCCTCACTCACTTAATTATTTAGATATTTTAATTATCCTATGCTTTCTAGATTTTGGAATGTATGAGTGTTTAATCGAGCATAAGCTAAAATCCCCCAAAAGAGAGCAAACACTTTATGAGAACATAGTGATACTTCATCTGACCAAAATTTACATGCTTTGTGCTCAGTTCACAAAGCTTTTATGGGATAGTCAAGGCTAAACTCAGGCTTCACTGTGGGACCTGCTACTTGCTATCATGGTATATATTCTTAATTCATTAGGTACAGGAGGGAATTTAAGACTAACTTTTGTTCAGTCAAAGTACAGATGGGGAACAACTGCACCGTCTTCAGCCTATTTTCCAGTTAAACAAGAGTAAATCCAGAAATACTGGAGAATGAGTGAGTAATCTTACTTTTTATCAAGTATCTTTATCATTTGGCAAAGGTTTTTCAGAAATAAAGTTTATGTATCTATGTGTATTACTCCCCCCCCCTTTTTTGTATAAATCATGAACAATTTAGAATTTGACCAAATCTTGTGAGTTCCATATTTTTGGTTAATTTGTTTGCATGCTTGTTCTGTTATAGCTTAACAGCAAGAATGACAAAGAACGCCACACTCAGAGTCAAATGTAGGAGCAAAGTTTATTGTACTAGTGGGCAACGGGCACCGCACCCAAATCTGCTGTACCCCATCCCCTACACTAGCAGTATTTAAAGGAAAAAAAACATATCTTCCTTGACTGGAGGGGGGGTGAGCTGTTTTAATGGTCTTGCAAAAGTGGTTGAGTACAGAAACCAAAGCAAGCATTAGTCAATTTATTTTAGGCACCATCTTAAGTTTCCTTTCCCATAACGGGGGGGGGGGGGGGGGAGCAATTTAAAAACATTCCCTTGTGTAAAGCTCAGAGCTTAATCAGAGTTTCAGTTGATTTCTTTTCCCAAGCTCGTTGAGTCCAGGTGGGGCCTTGGGCCATAAGCCCAGATTACTATGATCCCAGAGCAGTTCTCCAAACATACCCTATTCATCAACACTCTACATACACATACAGTACTTAGATTGGCAGGTAGCCAACCAGGAGAAACAAAAATCCCAGTCTCAGAAGCTTGTTTTCTAAGTTAGGCAGTATTTTCAACTTTCCTAAAGATGTTTTCTTTCATTGCTTTTTGATGAAAATACCATATGGTTGGTTCACATAAAAGAAAATGTTATAATATACACTTGGACATGGTGGAAAATTCCAAGGCTGACCCAGAAGCCAAATCATGTTACCTTAATCTTCCACACTTAGTACAGGAAAAAAATGTTAAAATTTAAAATAATAGGGTCTAGAAGCACTAAAATGGTTCTATTTCACAGAATTTGAAAAAATTTACAATTTTTTTAAAAGCTACTAATTAAGCTGCTAAAGTTTGGAAAAAGATAGAGGAAGATATAAACAAGTAGAAGAGTATACCATGTTCATGGACTGGTAGAATTAATATCATTCAAATGTCCATACTACCCAAAGCAATCTATAAATTCAACGCAATCCCTATTAAAATACCAACAGCATATTTCATAGATCTAGAACAAATACTGCAAAAATTTATATGGAACCAAAAGAGGCCCCAAATAGCAACAGCAATCTTGAGAAAGAAGAACAAAGTTGAAGGATCACAATATCAGATACCAAGTTATAATGAAAGCCACTTTAAACAAAAGAGTCAGGTACTGGCCCAAGTACATACATATAGATCAATGAGAACCAGGAACCCCAGGAATCGACCCAAGCCAACCAGAAACCCCAGGAATCAACCGAAGCCATTATACTCAATATTTGACAAAGAAGGCGAGAACATACAATGGAGTAAAGACAGTCTCTTTAATAAATGGTGTTGGGAAAATTGGATAGGTGCATGCAAAAAAATGAAACTAGACCAACTTACACCATGTACAAAAATAAACTCAAAATGGATAAAAGACTTAAATGTAATTCCTTTGTACTTGGTCTTGATATCCAAAACTAAAGGAAAGGGCAGGTCTGTCCATGGCTAAAATGAGCAATAATGGCATTTGGGGGTCAAGATGCTACCTGAAAATGTGGCTTTGGAGCAGACCAAAAAAGGCCCTATGTGCCATATGTGGGGGTGTGAATCTTACTTACTCTGTAGGTGTTCTACTGAAAGGCTTTAAAGCAAGATATTGACAAGATCTGATCTGTATTTTAAATCTATGAGTGCAACAGCACAGAGATAAAAAAATAATTTCAATAATTCACAGGAAGAATCATGAGGGTCTGGAGGGCTTTTATAGAATTTCATTATCACCTTCTTTAGCATAAGAGGTTAAGACTGCTATAACAGGGTACCAAAAACTGAGTAGTTTAGACAACAGAAACTTATTAGCTCAAAGTTCTGAAGGATAAAATTCAAATCAAGCTGTGGCAGGGTCAGTTCTTCTGAGGAGTGTGAGAGGAAGACTGATGCAGGCCTCTGTCCATGACTTATACATGACTTAATTCTCCCAGTTTGTCTGTATTTAAATGTCCTCTTTTTCGAAACCACCCATCATATTGGATTACTGTCCACTCTAATGACTTTATTTCTAACTTGATTATCTCTTTAAGGACCTTAAAGAGATGTTATTCTGAGGTATTGGGGCTTAGGACTTTAACATATGTAATTTGAGGGGATATAATTCAACCCATAACACAGGCCAATAGACACGAATTTAATAATTTGTTTGCAGTCACACAGCTAGTCAGGATTAAAGTCTAGATCTGTTAACTTCTAGCCTAGGACTCTGTCTACTATTACTAGACGTGATGCTGGAAAGCCCTCTGTTGCCAGCCAGTAATGTGGATTCAGTAAAGTAGCTTCTAAAGTGTTGATATTGCCATAAAGAATTAGTATTAGCAAAGGCTTTGACTGTCTTGAAAAAATTTTAAATTAGAGTACTCTTTATATCAGCCAAATAGATTGTTTAATAGAGTTTAGAATGTAGGGTTACTCCTCTTAAAGAAATCGTGAGATAATTTGAAGTACTACACCCAAGCCCTCACTTATGTAGTATTACTCAGCTTTGTCCCATGATGCTTTCAAACAAATCCCAGGAGCACAGTTTGTGAAAACATTAGATGGGACAGGTTTTTTTCCCCACTGGTTAGAACTTTGTTTTTCTTTTACATGCAATAAGAAGATGGCATTTTTTCTTTCTTTCATAATAATGTTTTAATGTTTTCACCCTAGTATCCAAAGCAAAGCAAGACAAGGACCAAGTGGAGATAAAATGAAGCCTAAACTTGAGAACAAATCTCAAAATCATTTTCCCTGATGCTATATGTCAGCTTATATAATGATTAATATAGGATTTATATGGATGGTACTCAAATGTTATAAACCATTCAACCACAGATAATTAAAATTAGTCATTATACTAAATCATTGCACCATCAAATGGAAATTTACTTAGCACAGCTAGAATTCATTACTTGAAGAAGTAGAACAGTTTTATTAGTTGCCAGAATTATGTTAAGGCCATTTACCCATATTTATGGTGAGAGAAAGTGTATCATAATATTTCCTAATAAATATGAGGCTACACAGAGATGTCTTTCACGGTGGACATAAATGAAATGAACTTGTCCATGGAGAAGTGAATTGTAAAAGCAACAAGTAATAGATCAGAGAAGAGATAAGCAGTCACTGAAAGAGATATGCTGTCTCATGGACTGTATAGTTGGCCTTAACTCTAGTCCAATTATACACACACACAAACACACACACTCGCATACACACCTGGTCAAAAGGACTATGTCTATCAGAAAGGCAATTGGTCATCATAGAAATAAAGAGAAAGAATCATAGAGGCAGCTATTAGCAGTACCCATTCGAACACTTTGTAAGGTAGAGGCAGATGCAGTCCTCATCCACCAGGTATTTCCAATCCATACGGAGAGGCAAAGCCTCCAATGGAGATGGATGATGACAGCTGATGAAGTTTAGTGATTTTGGCTGCCATTGGCAAACCCCTTACTTTGTGAGAGGGGTGTGTTAAGCCAGCTTAGAATGAGGCAATTCTACATTTAATTCATTTAACTCCTTTTGTTAAAATTCTATTCTGAAATAACATCTTCCTGATTATGATTTAGTTCTTTGTACAGCTTGATCACAGAGAGAGAATACAAAACTAGAATACAATATCCATCACCTTCCACTCCCCATTCCCCACCCCTGCTTATTCACACTTTCAGTTTCCATGGTTTCAGTTACCTGCTGTCAATGGTCTGAAAATATTAAAATAAAAAATTCCAGGGGCAAGGTAAAAGAGGATGAAAGGGTGGGGGTAAATGTGGTGGAAAGGGACTTGACTTGGGTGGTGAACAACAATACAATATACAGATGATGTATTATAGAGTTGTACACCTGAAATCTATATAAATTTATTAACCAATCTCACCCCAATAAATCCAATAAAAGCCTTTTAATCCAGAAATAACCAATTCATAAGTTTTAATTCATTTATTGATTTGAGAGAGAGGAAGGGTAGAAGAGAGAGAGAGAGAAATATTGATTTGTTGTTTCACTTAGTATGTGCTCTGACTGGGTATTGAATTCACAATCTTGGCTTATCGAAAAGGTGCTTCAACTGACTGAGCCAGCCAGCCAGGGCCAACAATTTGTAAGTTTTAAACTGCTCACTGTTTGGAGTAGTGTGATAAAATCTTGTGCCTTCCTACTCTGTCTTACCCAGGACAGGAATCATCACTTTCTCAGGCATATTCATGCTGTATAAGCTCCCCTCTCATTAGTCAGGTGGACTATCATGGTATCACAGTGCTTGTATTCAAGTAATTCTTACTTTACTTAATAATAGCCCTAAAGTTCAAGAGTAGTGATGCTAACAATTCAAATGTGTCAAAGAGAAGCTGTAAAGTGCTCTCCTAGGTAAAAATATAAAAGTTCTCAATAAGAAAAGAAAAAAAATCATATGCTGAGGTTGCTAAGACTTATGAAAAGAACAAATTTTCTATCTGTGAAATTGCATAATTTATAAATTAAACTTTATCACATGTATGGAAGTATAGGAAAAAACAACATTGTATATCTAAGACTTGATACTTTCCATGGTTTGAGGCATCCATTGAAGGTATAGGAAAGTAGCTCCCACAGGTAAACGAGGCTACTATAGAATATCCTAGTCCTATATGATTGCCCTAGTTTTCATTTTGAATTAATGCATTGACATTCTAGCATCTGTTCCTCAGAACTTTATACATGCTAGTCAAAAATTATTCTTTAAAACACACACATACTTTAAGAACTTAAAGATTACTCTCAACACTGAACCAGTTTCATTGTAAAACTATAAATTGTACATCATAATACAATTTACATTCCATTAGTTCACAGTTTTAAAATGCTTCAAATGGATATATCTTTCTGTGTGAAGTATTTTGGCCTCTTGAAGGTGTTTTATTTTTAATTAATGCTTCATCAAGACATGGCTTTTTTAACAACCTAGTATTAGAATTCTATCAATAAGTACAAAGCTTCACAATAGGTCCTTGAACCTCCATTCTTAAACAATAAGTAACTTTTATCTCTTTGTTTTATACACATTATATGGAATTAGTGCCCCCTATAAAGACATTAGATTAGGGATTATAAAACCAATATGGCATGCAGTCAGTTATATATTTTCAAACCATCAACAAAGAATAGTAAAAGAGGCAGCTGGGCCATGACCTACCATTTGGGACCATATTATGTAGCAGGGTATCTCTTTAAGATGCACTAACTAGACTGCCTATGTAAAGTTAGATAAGTGGTAGGCTTAATGTTGAGAAAATCTATAAATAATTATGCAGTTCACCAATCAGGCTAACATTGCACCCTGCAGGTTCTGAATTAGATGATTCAGTATGTAAAGAAAAATATTTATATATAACTGGAATTTAATTTAATTTCACATCCTCACTATAGGCTAATCATCCCTAAAAGAAGGTCACTAAATTGGTAGTGTTTTGAAGTGTTAATTTCTTTTGCCATGTCCATCATGCAGACCAAAATTTTAAGTTTATAATGTAAATCCTCACTGATCCAGACTAATTTAATTCAATGGTGATCAATTAAATGGCCAAAATGAAGACTACTGTCTCTTAACAAAAGAATTTCAAATAACAGTCCTTCAAACCTAATTTAATGAGAAGGCATTCATTTGTAATTAGCCTCATCATTTTTAAAAAATATGCTTTAATAACTCTCTAAATATTCTCTGGTTTAAATTCATTTAATAAAAAGTTGTTTTTCCCTTATATACATCAGCCAAGAAATCTTCAGAGCAACCCAGATCTAATTCCTTTAACTCATGAATTGCTTTTGAGCACACAGTGGATGGTGGGCATGTATATTGTATCTCTTTATAAGCAAACATTGTCTTACAGAAACAACCAGAGCTTCTTGCAGCTTTGAAAGGAACATCAGTCTTTGCATCCATCGGAAAAGCAATTGTCACTGTTATTTTTAATATTATCTTGTTAATTTTCCCCCATTATTCCTAATAGTCTTCATTGTAGAGCCAGGCAATGCTATGATAAATTCTTCTGCTTACTAGAGATGTTTCTAATCCAACTGACAAATGTCCCCTGAAACACTTGAACTCTTAAATTAATCTGATAACTCATGCTTTATAAGCACCAGTAAATATCCCATTTCGTTCTGGCAATCCAAGGACATTTTTTATAAACTCAGAAGGCTAAGAGATACAGCTCAGGTTCTCGGGATACTGACGTTACCTAAAGGAAAGCTATTGTTCTAATTATAACAGCTATCATATAGCCAGCAAGGAATAGAAGCTTTACACAGGTAGGCTGATTTTATACTCACAAAGATTCTACAAGGTAGTGTCAACTTATTAAATTTATTCAACAAATAAATATAGCTAAGAACACTATATTGTATAATTGAAATTTGCTAAGAGAGTATAACTTAAATGTCCTCACCAATATATATATATATAATATTTAAAAATATAAAAATATGTATACATATGTGAGGTGAGGGATGTGTTAGTAACTAAATGTTAGGAAAAGAAGTCCTTTCAAAATGTATACATACACATACCAAATCACCACAATGTAAACTTTAAACATATTACAACAATTCTATTTATTAATTATACCTCAGTAAAGCTGAAATTAAAAAGAAAGAAAAGAAAGAAATACTCAGAGAAAAAAATTAACATGGTTTTTGAAGGAAAATTTGAGTCAGGCTGTTTACTATGCAGCCTCCAACATGGTGAACATTAATCAGTTAAGAATGGAATCCTTCAAAACTTTTATTATTAAGAGTTAACATACCCTTTAATTAATATACCAAAAGGAGGAGAGAGGAAGTTATACAGGGTTAGTTGAGATAATATTCCTTCATGTATTTTGCAAGGTAAATTTTCTAGTAAATTCTATTTTGAACTACAATAATTTGATGTATTCCATGTAGGTGAGATTTGATGTGTCTCATGTACATCAATGAGAGTTATACTATTTTTAAATGAAAATTTTAAGCTCAGTTTTTTTGTATTGTCTTCATCATAAACAGTATGGTTATAGGAGTGTCTGATGCTAACTATATAGTATTTGTGCTTATGTATTATCAGTCTAGGGAAACTCTAAAAAGCATTTTGCCTATATTAATAATAAATACACTTAATAAATAAATGAATACACTTAAGATTACTCAAGTAACATAGTTTCCTAACCACAGATCTAGTACTAAATTAGACTGGCACTAAAAGAAAGTCAAGTCAGTAGTCACGGGATTAACACCCACAGAGTCACTTTGCTTGATCTTGTTCTAAAAATAGTCTAACTACTTTCTTTTTAATATGCTAATATTTAGGCACAGGTTAAATTAATAATGATATGGTTAGGTCATGGAAAAGTGCTGTGAACAGTTCTATTGCATATGGCCATATGTAACCAGTTATCCAGATATCCTTAGTGTACCCAAGCCTCAGGCCCCAGCATTCTGGAAATACTCTTTGCTGTGACCCTCAAATAAAAGTGGTTTTATTCCCCTTCCTAGAGAAGAAACTTAATGTCCTATAAATATGGAAATTCTCCATAGGTTTAAATGTTTCTCCATGTTACCTTTTGATTTGCATGTTCCCCAAATTCTCTGTTTCTGCACTGTGTCTCACTTATTGTGCATGCTATCGCTATTTTGTACCATATTATTTCACCAAAGTAATTTCTTCTCAGAATCCTACCAGAAAAGGTTGTGACCTGTGTGAATTCTTCCATAAACTGAAGGAGTTGAAAATGTTTCTAGCAATGACTCACTCTAGAAGCAGACAAGGAAAAAGACTGATAAATTTGAGTACATAAATAAAATTTTATTTGGTATATCAAGACATAAACACACACACAACAACCACAGCAAAGGCAAATGACAAACTAGGACATAAATATTTGCAATTGATGTCATTGAAAATTAATATCCTTTATATAGAAGGCTTCTAAAAACAGAGAAAAATATCAGCAACAGTAGAACAATGGACAGGAAATATGAATAGCAAAATCACAGAAAAAGAAATAAGTGCATGTGGCTCTCAAATATCTGAAAAGAAGCTCAATATCACACATAAATTAAAAATCCAAGACACATTTTTTCATCTAACAGACTGGGAAAATGCAAAAGTTTGTTATTATCTCCTAGTGATGCAAAATCTAGACTCCAAAGGACAGATAATCTACTTTCACAAACATTTAAATTTATAAGAGAAAAAGAGAAAGTGAGAGATTGAAAGGAAAGCCTTGGAGTAAAAAAAAATTGAGATATATATCAATGAACTGCAAAATTTGCACTCTATATGATCTCAATTTGAAAAACAGTTAAAAATTTTTATAAGACAATCAGGAAAATTTGAACACTGACTAAACTATTATGAAAAGAATTATTGGTAAAAGTTATGTGTAGTAATGGTATTATGGCTTTCTTATTAACTTCTTATGTTTTAAAGAAAGACACTGAAACATTTGTGTATAAAATGATATTATGTTTGGCATTTGCTTCAAAATAATCCAGGGCAAGCAGAGAGCAGAGGAGGAGGAGGTATTTTTAAAACAAAGTTGACTATGAGTAGATCATTGTTCACTACTTTTTATGTTATTAATTAATTAATTAATTAATTATTTTTAATTTTTTTTAAAAAAAACATATCTTTATTGATTTCAGAGAGAGGAAAGGAGAGGGAGAGAGATAGACAGAAACATCAATGATGAGTCGTCATTGATTGGCCGCCTCCTGCACACCCCTAACTGGGGATCGAACCCACAATCTGGGTATGTGCCCTGACTGGGAATCGATCCCTGATCGCATGGATCCTAGGTCGACACTCAACCACTGAGCCACACCTGGCAGGGCTTTATTTATTTATTTTTTTAAATACAGATTTCTTTATTTTTAATTTTTTTAATTTTATTTTTGTTTAAAATATTACAGATGTCCCTTTTTCTCCACAATGACCCGTTCCACCCCGTCCCTTCCTCCTCCCCAGTCCCACTCCCCACCATTGTCTGTGTCCTTGGGTTGTGCATATATGCATATAAATAATTTGGTTACTCTCTCGTCCTCCACCCCCCCTCCTCCATCCCTCTGACATTCATCAATCTCATGTATGCTTCCATGTCATTGAATCTACTCTGTTCATCAGTTTATTAAGTTCTTTAGATTCCATGTATAAGCAAGATCATGTGATGTTTTTCTTTTGCTGCCTGGCTTATTTCACTTAGCATAATCTTCTCCAGGTCGATCCATACTGTCCCAAAGGGTACAAGATTCTTCTTTATTCTTCTTTACAGCTGCGTAGTATTCCATGGTGTAAATGTCTCACAGCTTTTTTATCCACTCATCTATGGATAGGCACTTGGGCTGTTTCCAGATCTTGGCTATTGTAAACTGTGCTGCTATGAACATTGGGGTACATATATTCTTTCTGATGAATGTTTCAGGATTCTTAGGATACATTCCTAGGTGTGGAATCACTGGGTCAAAAGGCAGCTCCATTTCTAATTTTTTGAGGAAACTCTGTACTGTTTTCCATGGTGGTTGCACCAATCTGCATTCCCACCAGCAGTGTACTAGGGTTCCCCTTTCTCCACACCCTCACCAGCACATGTTGTTTGTTGATTTGTTGATGGTAGCCATTCTGACAGGTGTGAAGTGATACCTCATTGTGATTTTAATTGGCATCTCTCTGATGATTAGTGACATTGAGCATTTTCTCATGTGTCTCTTGGCCATCTGTATGTCCTCTTTGGAGAAGTGTCTATTCAAGTCCTTTGCCCATTTCTTAATTGGGTTGTTTGTCTTCCTCTTGCTGAGTAATATGAGTTCTTTGTACACTTTGGAAATTAACCCCTTATCAGATACATCCTTGGCAAATATGTTTTCTCAGATCATGGGGTTCCTTTGTATTTTGAGGCTGTTTTCTTTTGCTGTGCAGAAGCTTTTTAGTTTGATGTAGTCCCATATGTTTATTTTTTCCTTTGTTTCTCTTGCCCTAGGAGATGTATCAGTGAAAAGTCCACTACGTGGGATGTCTGTGACTTTACTGCCTATGTTTTCTTCCAGGATTTTTATGGTTTTGTGACTTACATTTAAGTCTTTTATCCATTTTGAGTTTATTTTTGTGTATGGTGAAAGTTGGTGGTCTAGTTTCATTCTTTTGCATGTATTTGTCCAATTTTCCCAGCACCACTTATTGAAGAGACTGTCTTTACTCCATTGGATACTCTTGCCTCCTTTGTCAAATATTAATTGACCATAATGGCTTGGGTCTATTTATGGGGTCTCTGTTCTGTTCCATTGATCTATATGCTTGTTGTTGTACCAATACCAGGCCATTTTGATTACAGTGGCTTTGTAATACAGTTTGAAGTCTGGTAATGTGACCCTTCCCACTCTGTTCTTTTTTCTCAAGATGGCTACAGCTATTTGGGGTCTTTTTTGGTTTCATATAAATTTTTTAAATGTTTGTTCTAGGTCTGTGAAGTATGTTATTGGTATTTTCATAGGAATTGCATTGAATTTATAAATTGTTTTAGGTAGTATGGTCATTTTAATATTATTAATTCTTCCAATCCATGAGCATGGTATATTCTTCCACTTGTTTAAATCTTCCTCTATTTCTTTTTTCAGTGTCATGTAGTTTTCCAAGTACAGGTCTCTTACATCCTTCGTTAAGTTTATTCCTAGGTATCTTATTTTTTTAGTTGCAATGGTAAATGGTATTGCTTTTTTAGTTTCTTCCTCTGAAAGTTCATTGTTGGTGTATAAGAATGCCACTGATTTCTGGATGTTGATTTTGTATCCAGCTACCTTGCCAAATTTGTTTATCAAATCTAGTAGTACTTTGATGGAGTCTTTAGGGTTTTCTTTGTACAATATCATGTCATCTGCAAATAATGACAGTTTTACTTCCTCCTTTCCAATTTGGATACCTTTTATGTTTTCTTCATGTCTGATGGCTATGGCCAGGACTTCCAGTAGTATGCTGAATAAGAGTGGTGAAAGTGGACATCCCTGTCTTGTTCCAGTTTTTAATGGAAATGGTTTTAGTTTTTGCCCATTTAGGATGATGGTGGCTGTAGGTCTGTCCTATATGGCCTTTATTATGTTGAGGTATGATCCCTCTATTCCCACTTTGCTGAGAGTTTTTATCAGAAATGGGTGCTGGATTTTATCAAATGCTTTTTCTGGATCTATTGATATGATCATATGGTTTTTGTCCATTTTGTTTATGTGATGTATCACATTTATTTATTTGGGGATGTTGTACCAGCCTTGAATCCCTGGAATAAATCCCACTTTGTCATGATGTATGATCTATTTAATGTATTGCTGGATCCGGTTTGCTAGTATTTTAGTCAAGATTTTAGCATCTATGTTCATCAGGGATATTGGCCTGTAATTTTCTTTCTTTGTAGTATCTTTATGTGGTTTTGGGATTAGGATGATGCTGGCCTCATAAAAAGAGTTTGGGAGTTTTCCCTCCTCTTGAATTTTCTGGAATAGTTTGAATACAATAGGTGTTAATTCTTCTTTGAATGTTTGGTAAAACTCACCTGTAAATCCATCTGGTCCAGGACTTTTGTTTGCTGGGAGTTTTTTGATTACTGCTTTAATTTCATTAGTTGTTATCAGCGTCTTCAGGTTTTCTGCCTCTTTTTGATTCAGCTTTGGAAGGTTGTATGCTTCTAGGAATTTGTCCATTTCCCCCATGTTGTCCAATTTGTTGGCATATAGTTGCTCATATTTTCTTACAATGCTTTGTATTTCTGTTGGGTCAGTTGTTATATCGCCTCTTTCATTTTTGATTTTATTTATTTGGGTCCTCTTTCTTTTTTCTTAGTGAGTCTGGCTAAAGGTGCATCAATCTTATTTACCTTTTCAAAGACCCATCTCTTGGTTTTATTGACTTTTTGGTATTTTTTTTTTAGTCTCTATGTGATTAATCTCTGCTCTGATCTTTATTATTTCCTTCCTTCTACTTCCTTGGGGCTTTTCTTGCTGTTCTCATTCTAGTTCTTTTAGTTGTTGTGTTAGATGGTTCATTAGATCTTTTTCTTGTTTCTTGAGATAGGCCTGTAATGCCATGAATTTTCCACTCAGAACTGCTTTCGTCATGTCCCATAGGTTTTGGGTTTTTTTCTGTTCATTTTCGTTACTTTCCATGAAGTGTTTGATTTCTTCCTGATCTCATTGGTAACCCATTCATTGTTTAATAACATGCTATATAGTCTCCATGTGTTTGAATATTTTTGAGTTTTTTTATAGTGGTTGATTTCTAGTTTCATGGCATTGTGATCCGAGAAGATGCTTGATATGATTTGAGTGTTCTTATATTTGTAGAGACTTGCCTTGTGTCCTAACATGTGGTCTATTTTTGAGAATGTTCTATGTGCACTTGAGAAGAATGTGTATTCTACTGCTTTGGGGTGAAATATTCTGTAAATGTCATTTAAATCCATTAGGTCTAGTGATTCATTTAAGGTTTGCGTTTCCCTGTTGATTTTTTGTCTTGATGATCTGTCCAATGCTGACAGTGGGGTGTTGTCAATCTCCCCTTTAAAGTCCCCCAAGAAACTTTTTATATATTTAGGTGCTCTTGTATTGGGTGCATAAATGTTTATAAGGGTTATTTTCTCCTGTAGGATTGATCCCTTTAGTAATATGTAGTGACCATCTTTGTCTCTTATTAAGGTTTTTATTTGGAAGTCTGTCTGTCAGAAAAAATAATTGCTACACCAGCTTTCTGTTCCTTTCCATTTGCATGGAATATTTCACTCCATCCCTTCACTTTTAGCCTGTGTGAATCTTTTGCTCTCAGGTGGGTCTCTTGTAAACAGCATATATTTGGGTCCTGTTTTCTTATCCATTCAGCTCCCCTTTGTCTTTTGATTGGACCATTTATTCTGTTTACATTTAAGGTTACTATGGATATCAACTTATTTCATGCCATTTTCCCTTTTTATGCTGATGTACCTTTCTCTCACTATTCCTTCTTTTTCTTAAAGCAGTCCTTTTAGCATTTCTTGCAATGCTGGTTTAGTGGTACTCAACTCCTTCAGCCCTTTTTGTCTGCGAAACTCTTTATTTCACCTTCAAATTTAAATGATAGCCTTGCTGGATAAAGCAGTTTTGGTTGCATGTTCTTGCTTTTCATTACTTGCAGAACTTCATGCCACTCCCTTCTGGCCTGAAGAGTCTCTGTTGAGAAATCAGCTGTCAGCCTTATGGGGGTTCCCTTGTAGGTCACTGCTTGTCTCCTTGCAGCCCTCAATATTTTCTCTTTGTCCTTGACATTTGCCATTTTAATTATGATGTGCCTTGAAGTGATTCTCTTTAGGTGCCTCTTTGGAATCCTCTGTGCTTCCTGAACTTGTGTGGCTTTCTCCTTTGCCAGCCTAGGGAAGTTTTTTATAATTATTTCCTTCACCAAGTTCTCTATCCCTTGCCCTCTTTCCTCCCCATCTGGCACTCCTATAATGCAAATGTTGTTTCACTTCATGTTTTCCCAAAGCTCCCTTAGACTGTCCTCATGCTTTTTAAGTGTTTTTTCTTTTTGCTGTTTAGATTGTGTGATTTTTTTTCTACCTTGTCTTCTAAGTCACTTATTCTATCCTCTGTTTCATTGAGCCTACTTTTAATTCCTTCCAGTGCATTCTTGAAATCAGTTACAGCGTTCTTTATCTCTGTCTGAGTTTTATTTATGGTATGTATCTCTTTTTTCATGTTTTCACCAAGGTCCTCGATCTTATCATCTAGTGTCTTCTTAAGTCCCTTGAACATCTTCATCATCCATACTTTGAACTCTGTTTCTGATAGCTTGCTTAACTCCATCTCATCAAAGTCTTTTTCTGGCAATGTTTCCTTGGCTTTAATTTGGGGTTTGCTTCTTTGTTTCCCCATTTTGTTAGGTCTTAGTGTTTGTATCTATATATTAGATATATTTGCTGTCCCCCAGTCTTGTGGGATGGGAGTTTGTCTTGTGGGTCCAGTGGAGCCCAGAGGTGTATACTTCTGAGCTCTTTGCTTTAAGCGTGTCCCTCTTGTGCGTGTCCCTTTTGTGGTTTCTTTATGTTCTCTTGTTGTGGTTGGGTCTAGATTGTCATTGATCAGTCCTTGGGAGGACCCTCCTCTCAGGTTGGCTAACTGTGTCTCAGCCCCAACCTCATTGTGTAAGCTGTTGTACGGGTGCTAGCAAGGCAGGAGAATACACAACTATACTTCCAGGAAACAAGAGGTATCTTACAAAATATCTTCACAGTCACAATGAAAATAACCCAACTGAAAATAGAATTGGAAGAGTGAACACACACACACACAAATGCTTAAAAAAAGAAAGAGAGAAAGAAAAGTAATCCTTAGAGAGAGGGAGATGTATATTGTTGTTAATACTGGTGAAAATTTAGAAAATAATAATAAACTAAAATGTAAAAAATAGAGAAGCTACTGGGAGATAACAGAAGCGAGAAAAGATTCTGAAAGAAGGGCCAGCAAACAATTAAGGGAGAGAATAGGAATAGGATAATAGTTGAAAATGAGAAAACAAAAATACAATAAAGAGAATAAGAGAAACTAACAATCAAACAAAAAGACAGGAAGACAGAAGGGAGCATAACGAAAGAATGAAAGAAAAGTAGAAAAAGGAAAAAAAAGTTATGCCAATGGATCGAGAGGAGAGAGAGAGATAAAACCCAAGCAGGGAGGGAGTCCGGTAAGACATTTGGGGGAAACTATAGAGGAAAGCAGTAAACTTGGTTATAATGATAAAGTCCCAATCTTTGTGCAGGGATATCAAAAAAGTCTTGATAGTAGAAGCAAGGATAAAACAAAACAAAGCAAATAACCAAAACAAAAGTAAAAACAAGCTAAGCAAGACAAAATTCTTTTATAAAAAAGAGGGGGAAAAAT
The DNA here is from genome assembly GCF_964146895.1 of Miniopterus schreibersii. Lineage (NCBI taxonomy): Eukaryota > Metazoa > Chordata > Mammalia > Chiroptera > Miniopteridae > Miniopterus > Miniopterus schreibersii. Next base: position 30,616,855 of record NC_138118.1, on the reverse strand, counting down.
TTAGTTAAAAAAATGTTTAAAAAAATTTATTATAAAATTAAAAAAGGAGGAAAAAACAAATTTTCTCCCCTTTCTCTTCTTCCTAAGGAAAAAAGAGATAAAATAAACAAACCTACAAACAAAAAATAAACAAAAAAAGCCCCAAACCCAAAACCAAACAAAACAAAAAAACAGAAGAAAAAAAAGTAGTCAATCAGGTGACTTTCTTCTGGGCAACTTATGTTGTCTGAGGGTCACTATTTTGTGTGCTGATTTTAGTTCTCTTGGGAGGTACTTGTGTATCACCCAATGTGAGGAGCTGTCTAGGTTTGGCTTTGGTGTCCTTAGGTAGATGGTTGATCTGAGTCTCTCCGTGGACCACCTCCTTTTTTCAGCTATTTTGCAACCTAGTAGTTGCCTGGTCTTACTCCAGAGTCTTCTGTAGTCTTTAGGGTGCAAGGTGGCTAGTGCAGCCCAGAGTATCACACCCCTTAGAGGTGTTGTTGTCAGGCGCTCACTTTGCGGGAGTTATTCTCTGCTCCACCGCCAATTCCTCAGTCCCTACCTTGTTCTCTGATTCTAGTTTCACATGTTCTGACCTGCTGCAGTTTCAGATTGATTTCAGCCTGTTGCCTTTTCTGTATGGGCTGTTTCAGCAGCCTGGGCTCAGTGGGTTCAATTAAAAACCCATTCTGGCAAGTCCTTTGCCTACCCAGCCCCCAGCAGGGGTTTTCAGTGTTTCCTCCAGTTCCCAAACAATAGTCCCTGAGAGTCTTATTCTTGTCAAGTCCTCCTGTGAGCTGCACTCTCTTCCCTCTCAGGACTGTGCCCATTGGGTGTGTCCAGGGCCCCAGTGAGCTGGACCCACCCCTTTCCTATTGGGGGTGGTGCTCCCAGCTGCAGGAGAGGGCAGCAGGCTCTGCCCCTCCCTGCTCAGCTCTGGTTGGCTCATCGCACCAGGTCTGCCCCTCAGACTGTCTACTGTGCAGACCCCAATCCCAGCCTCCACTGGTCTGTCTGCATAGTGAAGGCTGGGAAGGTGGGAACCAGTTCCGCAATCAAACTTGCAAACGCACAAAGCAACACACAGGCAGAGAGTCCACCCTGCAAGGTCTCACTGCCTGTGCACCAAGGAACCCAGCGGGAGGGGACCCAAAGTCAGCTCCACACAGCTCCCCACACTGCTGGTCTCAGCAAAGCTGGAGGGGCTTCACGTGCCACCACGGCGCCCCTCAGGGCTGGTCACAGATCCCAGCCTCCCAGCTCTAGGAGCTCAGGGGGAGGAGGGCTCTTCCCCTCCCCCACACTATGCAGATTCAGCGCTTTCTGGGGCTCAACACAATGTCTCACAAGGAGGCAGAGGGTCCCCGTGTGCGGCTGCTCAGCACAGTCCTCTGGTCCCTTACCACTTGGGTGCCACAGACCTTGGGACAGCCTTCCCTATGGTCGGCACCCGAGCACTAGACACCAGTCTCAGTAGCCACTAGAGGCTTTGTTTCTAGGAAGGTTCCAGCCACCATTAGAGGCTTTGTTTCCTAGGAAGGTGCTGTCCCTGCCTCACACACTCACCGGTCCCCTGGGTCCTTCTTCCCTGTGTGCGGGGTGCTCCTTCCCCTCTTGTCGCTCCGGGTGTGAGATTCCCCGCCTTTGGATGCCATCCACACTTCCAAGGGGAGGGAGCTTTGCAGCCTCCAAGCCTCAGGGCTCGGAGCCCAGCACAGGCTTCAGGGGGACTCCCCCTTCCCATGCCCACCTCTCCTACAGGACTCCGTGATGTTTCTTCAGTGCTCCCCACTTGCACTCTGTCCACTCAGGTATATTTCTCTGTTTTTTTCAAGCTGGTTACATAGGACTTTAAGAGTAAATCGAGTCCGTGGCTGGGAGCGGGGGGCCCTGTGCTGCTTCTCACAGTGCCGCCATCTTCCCTGCTCCCTTTTTATGTTATTGATGTTTTTTATAATAAATTTTTTTTAAAAGAGTTTCAAAGCAATATATGTTAAAAGTAAATATAGTTTTCCATTTGAAGCTCACTTTACTATAGTGTGTATCAGAATATTTTTAATTGCTCCTGGCTGGTGTGGTTCAGTGGCTGAGCGTCCACCTATGAACCAGGAGATCACTGGTTAGATTCCTTGTCAGGGCACATGCTTGAGTTTCGGGCTCAATCCCCAGTAGGGGGCATGCAGCAGCAGGTCAATGTTTCTCATTGGTGTTTCTATCTCTCTGTCCCTTTCCTTTCTTCTCTCTTTAAAAAATTAATAAAAATATAATTAAAAAAAATTTTAATTGCAATAATAAGAGCAATGTCTGTATCAAACTCTGAAAATCTAAAGACAAAGACAAAGTTTATTTTTTTCTGGAGTTCATATTAAACAATTTCTAGTCCAAGATCAGTCACCTTTGTTTTTTCATGTCCCCTAGACTTTTCCCTTTACTAAGACACTCTTCCAAATCCTTATCTTCTCATCCTTTTCACTCTGTCTGCTGTAACTTGGGACCCACCAACCCTTCTTTCAGCAGCCATCCTAAAATTATTTTAATGCACAATAATTAAATTCTCTTTTTTTCCTCTCTCCTTGCTAATTGAGAGACTATCCTGAAAACAATCTTTCCACACACAAAATGACCGAAATTTTTTCACTTAAGGAAATCTCCCCCCAAATTTAAAACAACCTCCTGTGCTATAAATTCATTGCTTTAAGTATGAAATATATATATATATTTTTAAGTGGACCCCAGGTCGATGCTCAACCGCTGAGCTACGCCCGGCCAGGCTAGATGTATATTTTTTAAAGTTTAGCCATCTCATATAGTCATTGACTTATAGCATTCATATATCACAGGATTAGTTTGTTAGGAAAGAATTATATTGTTTTTATTTAAATTTTTCAATTTATAAAAACTCACTTTGGCCCGGCCGGGCATGGCTCAGTGGTTAAGCGTCGACCTAGGATCCAGGCAATCAGGGTTCGATTCCTGGTCAGGGCACATGCCCGGGTTGTGGGCTCGATCCCCAGTTGGGGACGTGCAGGACGCAGCTGATCAATGACTCTGTCATCATTGATGTTTCTCTCTCTCTCTCCCTCTCCTTTCCTCTCTCTGAAATCAATAAAGGTATATTTAAAAAACAAAAAAAAACTCACTTTGTTAGCTATAAAGACAAATATGCATAAAGAGATATATATAAAAATATATAATATATAAGATAATATATATATCATACAAGAAGCAATTATCTTTAAGTAGTTCTAAATTAGAATATCATCACATAACATATAATAAGCTCATGTTTTATGTTTTCATTTTTAAAATTTGCTTTAAATTTTTGTCACCATTTTATTTCTTCAGCTTTCCCCCAAATCCTTACTGAGATTGTAAAAGTATACAAATTTCAACCTACCATAAAACTTTTGTATGGTTTTACAGTTAACTTTATTTACCTATGGCAATTTTTGTATTATACAGAATTTTTATAATTGTCATCAAAAGTCATTTCTTATCATTTCAGCAAACATTTATTGAGTTCCAATTATTCCTGACAATAATCACTTCTTTGCCTTATATTCCTAAGGATCTCCTGGCAATAGTCCCATCTCTTTCCAAGGGTGCATTGCTATAAAAAGCAACTCCAGCTTCCCCTGCAACTTCTGTAGCTGTTGATTATTTTCTATGTTTATTTAGTGCATGAAACCCCTGACTCTTTTAGAATTTATGTATCCCAGAACAATATACCATTTACTTATTTTAGGCTTGGACAATCATTTTTATATTGTCTCTGGAAAAAAAGTAAAATTAGTTCAAGGAAAGATCCTCAAATCCAATTGCAATCTTATGCACTAAATTATTGCTTAGTTTAAATGCAGGCAAATTATATCCTTGGTACGGCTAACTATAGACAGGACAGTATTTTCAGAAAAAGCTAGAAAGAGCAATGTAACTTTTGGGAATGATCAACAATGAGTTTGCTTCAGTGATGTCATTTGTCCAATATAATGTCACTAAGACTTCATCTTTGCTACAGTACAAGGACATTTATTTCACCATATGCACCTTAGTCGATAAGTTATCAAACTCACTACTGTAATTGAATATGAAATGGGAAAACAAGCCTAATTCCTTTTTTCAAGAAGCAAGTTCTTTTTGAAAAATAGCACACCATTTATCTAGTTGGTTTGAAAAGGACACAGTAACTTTTTACTTGAGCCCTCCCAAATACAATAGTGACATTATTCCCCATGGTTTAGGTTCTTTCCTAGTTTCTCTTACTCTGAAATTTCTTATTTAATGCAAAAGCTCATGTCACACATTTTTGTTCTGAAGGAAATGACTGTGACTTGTTTTTTTCTTTCTTTGGGAGTTTACTTTTTTCTATTTCCCCCTCTCTCTGATTGTTGGCTATTTCTTCCAGCTATACTCCTCTAAATTCTTATTGTGATAGGGCATGCTAGCTGTCTATTGAAGATGTATACATGTAATCTTGGCTCTGCTTGTCATTTGGCCTTTTAAAAATAATCCTAGTTAAAGGTGTTGTGCAATAAAGTATAAATAAATTTGTATCTCTGAGTGTTGTCACTCACCCTCATTAGGCCATTGCTGCTTTAAACAATACTGATCTGACTTTTCCTTTCAGAGTAGAAAAGCTAACACACATGCACTTTCCAATAGAATTAAGGACAGAAGAGTCTTACATTTTAGTTAATCCACATTTATGGATCTCATAGTATATACATGGATCAGGAACATGTGACCAAACTGCATAAAGGGAAAATAATCCACCAACTACTTCATTCCAGCATATTTAGATTTAGTATCAATTATCTGAAATCCACAAATCTTTCAAGAGTTGGTATCTCTGGAATTTCTTCAGCTGTGTTTTCTTGGCTTTTATAAGCCTGAACAGAATATATACTTTAGTTGCTTTTGTTTTCCTTAGGTGAAGTCTCCTCTCGCTTGCCTCTCACAAATGCATGCCTCTCCCATCTGCATGCCTCTCACAACTCCTGCTTCTTCTTTGACAAAAAGTCTTAGGTGTTAGATATATCTATGAATATGTTCCACCCACAGTATGTTCAGATTTCTCTAAATAGTGAATGTGTTGAGCAAATGACCTAAATAGACACTTCTCCAAAGAGGACATACAAATGGCCAAGAGACATATGAAAAAATGCTCACCATAGCTAATCATCAGACAGATGCAAATTAAAACCACAATGAGGTATCACTTCACATATGTTAGAATGTCTACCATCAACAAGTCAATGAACTACAAGTGCTGGTGAGGGTGTGGAGAAAAGGGAACACTAGTACACTGCTGATGGCAATGCAGAGTAGTGCAGCCACTATGGAAAGCAGTATGGAATTTCTTCAAAAGATTAAAAATTGATCTGCCATTTGACCCAGTGATCCCACTGCTAGTAATATATCCTAAGGAAACCGAAACACCAAACACAAAGACCTTATGCACCCCTATGTTCATAGCAATGCAATTTACAATAGCTAAGATCTGGAAACAGCCCAAGTTCCCATCAGTAGATGAGGGAATAAAAAGTTGTGGCATATTTACACCATGGAATACTATCCAGCTATAAAAAAGATTATTTTATTCTTTGGGACAGCATGGAGGGAACTAAAAAGTATTATGCTAAGTGAAATAAGCCACTCAGAGAAAGACAAGTACCACATGACCTCACTTATATGTGGAATATAATAAACAAAGTAAACTGATGAACAAAGTGGACCCAGAGACATCAAAGCATGGAACAGACTGAGGGATCTCAGAGAAAGGAGAGGAGGAGGTTGTGGGTGGGGAGAGATTAATCAAAGAACTTATATGTTTATAAGCATAACCCATGGACACAGACATTGGTATGGGGAAAGCCTGGGGGTGGGATGGATGTGGGGTGGAGAGGATCAATGGGGATAAAAAGGGAACATCTGTAATCTCAAAAGTAAAGATAAAACAAACAAACAAAAAAACCCAAAATAAAGAAAATAAATAAATAAATAATAAATACATAAAAATAAATTAAGATTTCTAAAACAGAAAAGAGGGGGAAAAAGTACTAAATAAAAAAGAACACCTGGAAAAAGTGTGTCACTCTCAAGATGAAGCAAAAGGACCCATCTTTAGTTACAAAAGTCCTTGTATATGAATGGTCATGAATGTCAGGTCACCAACATTGATTCAAAGGAACAAGTATATAATTATTATGGCAACCATGGAGCTCTCTTGGTTTACTCACTATTATTTGGTTTGTTTACTAAGCATATAACTCAATTCAGTAATGGGAAGTTGTCCTGCATCCAAACAGACTATGAACAAAGAAAATGGCCAAACAACTTCAATTTCACTTTGTGATACTGGTTTCCTGAGGACAAGAATTTTTTCAAGAAATCACTCTGAAACTTTCAAATCTAGCTATGGCTAAGGAAGAATATAAAAAAGCTATAAAAACAATAAGAACTGGGCAACTCCAACTTTTAGATAAAGTGGCAATTACACCCAAACCAATGGACATTTCTACATCTGGCACGTGGAACACAGATGAGGGGAATGGCCATGGTCCAGAATGAAAGTAGTTAATTCCACGGGGAAAAGCTCAGAAGCTTTCCCATTGGCAAATCCTGCTCTCACTGATGTTTCTTGTCTTGGGAGAATTTATATTATTTAACTTTCAAACTTTTATAAATATAAATATTGTAAACATAAAGTGAATGTGTTATATTTTAGTTTTTTAATTATAAGTTTTTAACAGTAGCTAGCAAATACTAAATATCCACCTCTATTGGTTTGTTCAGGACCTGTAAGAGTAACTTATTTTGTATAGGAATGAACATAAATAAATCTGAGGGAGGAAAGAAAAATTAGAAATTTAATTTTGATCATTTGTTTTATGTATTTCTATGATATGTTACATCTTAATAAATTTTTAAATATAGTATTTATATATTATTGAAAAGCAAGAAAAAAACACAAAATTGCTTATTAATAAAAGTTAGTACTAATTAAAATATCAATGGCACATTTTGAAAAAGCAGGCTTTTATTTATTTATTATTTATTTATTTATTTATTTATTTTTGTTTATTTTATTTAATTCATTAATTAATTTTTAAATTTATTTTTATTGTTGAAAGTATTATAGGTGTCCCCATTGACTCCCTCCACCCTGCACCCGCCCCCTCCAGGACTTCCTGACACTATTGTCTGTGTTTAAGGGTCATGCATATATGCATATATGTTCTTTGGTTAATCTCTTCCCTCCATCCTTCCTACTCATTTCCCTCTGAGATTTGTCAGTCTCTTCCATGCTTCTATGTCTCTGGATTTATTTTGTTCATCAGTTTATTTTGTTCATTAGATTCCATATATAAGTAAGGTAATGTGATATTTGTCTTTCTCTGACTGGCTTATTTCACTTAACATAACACCCACCAGCTCACTCCATGCTGTCTCAAAGGGTAAGAGATCCTTCTTTTTTAAAGCTGCATAGTGTTCCATTATGTAAATGTATCACAGCTTTTTTATCCACTCATCTACTGACCATCTACTGATGGGCACTCCAGCTGTTTCCAGAGCTTAGATATTGTAAATAGTACTGTTATGAATATAGGGGTGCATATATTCTTCCTCATTGATGTTTCAGGATTCTTTGGGTATATTTATAGAAGTGGGATCACAGGGTCAAGTGGCAGTTCTATTTTTAATATTTTTACCTGATTTTATTTTTAATTGTTCAAAATATCACAGATGCCGTTTTTTCTCCCCATTGACCCATTCCACCCAGTCCCAACCCCTCCCCAGTCCCTCACCATAGCATTGTCTGGGTCCTTGGGTAATGCATAGATGCATATAAATTCCTTGGTTAATCTCTCCCCCTCCACCTACCCACTGAGATTTGTCAGACTGATCCATGCTTCCCTGTCATTGAATCTATTCTGTTCATTGGTTTATTAAGTTCTTTAGATTCCACATATAAGTGAGATCATGTGATGTTTGTCTTTCTCTGCCTGGCTTATTTCACTTAGTATAATGTTCTCCAAGTCCATCCATACTGTCCAAAAGGGTACGAGATTCTTCTTCTTTACAGCTGCGTAGTATTCCACGATGTAAATGTGCCACAGTCTTTTTATCCACTCATCTACAGATGGGCACTTGGGCTGTTTCCAGATCTTAGTTATTGTAAATTGTGCTGTTATGAACATAGGGGTGCATATATTCTTTCTGATGAATGTTTCAGGATTCTTAGGATATATTCCTAGAAGTGAGATCACTGGGTCAAAAGGCAGTTTCACTTTTAATTTTTTGAGGAACCTCCATACTGTTTTCCATAGTGGCTGCACCAGTCTGCATTCCTCCCAGCAGTGTACTAGGGTTCCCCTTTCTCCACATCCTCGCCAACATTGTGTAATTTGTTGATGGTAGCCATTCTGACAGATGTGAAGTAATATCTCATTGTGGTTTTAATTTGCATCTCTCTAATGATTAGCGACGGTGAGCATTTTTCCATATGTCTCTTGGCCATTTGTATGTCCTCTTTAGAAAAGTGTCCATTTAGGTCCTTTGCCCATTTTTAAATTGGATTGTTTGTCTTCCTCTTGTTGAGTTTTGTGAGTTCTTTGTACACTTTGGAAATTATCCCTTTATCAGATTCATCCTTGGCAAATATATTCTCCCATACTGTGGGGTTCCTGTGTGTTTTGAGGCTGTTTTCTTTTGTTGTGCAGAGGCTTTTCAGCTTGATATAGTCCCAGTTGTTTATTTTTTCTTTTTTTTCTGTTGCCCTAGGCGATGAATCAGTGAAAATTCTTTTATGTGAGATGTCTGTGACTTTACTGCCTTATTTTCTGCCAGGATTTTTATGGTTTTGTGACTTACATCTAACTATTTTATCCATTTTGAGTTTATTTTTGTGTATGGTGAAAGTTGGTGGTCTAGTTTCATTTTTTTGCATGTAGCTGTCCAATTTTCCCAGCACCATTTACTGAAGAGACTGTCTTTACTCCATTGTATGCTCTTGCCTTCTTTATCATATACTAACTAAGGATAATTGCATGGTTATATTTCTGGGTCTCTGTTCTGTTGCATTGGTCTATATGTCTGTTGTTGTACCAATACCAGGCTGTTTTGATTACAGCCTGGTAAAGTGATCCCTCCCACTCTGTTCTTCTTTATCAAGATGGTTACTGCTATTCATTGTCTTATGGATACATATAAATTTTTGAAATGATTGTTCTAGGTCTTTGAAATATGCTGTTGGTATTTTAATAGGAATTGCATTGAATTTATAAATTGCTTTGGGTAGTATGGACATTTTAATGATATTAATTCTTCCAATCCATGAACATGGTATATTCTTCCATTGGTTTATATCTTCCTCTATTTCTTTTTTCAGTGTCCTGTAGATTTCCAAGCATAGGTCTTTTACATTATTGGTTAAATTTATTCCTAGGTATCTTATTTTGTTAGCAGCAATGGTAAATGGTATCGTTTTTTTAAGTTTCTTTTTCTGAGGGTTCATTATTGGTATATAAAAATGCCATCGATTTCTGGGTGTTAATTTTGTATACTGCTAACTCGCTGAGTTCATTTATTAAATCTAATAGTTTTTTGGTGGAGTATTTAGGGTTTTCTATGTACAATATCATGCCATCTGCAAATAATGAGTTGTACTCCTTTTCCAATTTGGATACCTTTTCTGTTTTCTTTCTCTCTGGTGGCTGTGGCAAAGAATTTGAATACTATGTTGAATAATAGTGGTGAAAGCGGACATCCCTGACTTGTTCGTGTTTTTAAGGGAAATGGTTTTAGTTTTTGCCCATTGAGTATGATGTTGGCTGTAGGTTTGCCATATATGGCCTTTATTATGTTGAAGTATGATCCCTCTATTCTCACTTAGCTGAGAGTTTTTATTCAAAAATGGGTGTTGGATTTTGATGAATGCTTTTCCTGCATCTATTCATATGATCAAATAATTTTTGTCCTTCATTTTGTTTATGTGATGTATCACATTTATTTGCGGATGTTGTAACAGCCTTGCATCCCTGGAATAAATCCCACTTTATCGTGGTGTATAATCTTTTTCATGTATTGCTGGATCTGGTTTGCTAGTATTTTAGTGAGGGTTTTAGCAACTATGTTCATCAAGGATATTGGCCTGTAATTTTCTTTCTTTTAGTGTCTTTATCTTGTTTTGGGATTAGGATGATGCTGGCCTCATAAAAAAGAGTTTAGGAGTTTTTCCTCCTCTTGAATTTTCTGAAATAGTTGGAGGAGAATAGGTGTTACTTCTTCTTTGAATGTTTGGTAAAACTTTCCTGTAAATCCATCTGGTCCTAGGCTTTTGTTTGCTGGGAGTTTTTTGATTACTGCTTCAATTTCATTAGTTGTTATTGGCCTATTCAGGTTTCTGCCTCATCCTGATTCACCTTTGGAAGATTTTATGCTTCTAGGAATTTATCTATTTCATCCATGTTGTCCAGTTTGTTGTCATATAGTTGCTCATAGTATTTTCTTAGAGTCCTTTGTATTTCTTTCTGGTTGGTTGTTATATTACCACTTTCATTTCTGATTTTATTTATTTGGATCCTCACTCTTTGTTTCTTGGTGAGTCTGGCTAATGGTGTCATCAATCTTATTTATCTTTTCAAAGAACCAGCTCTTGGTTTCATTGATTCTTTGTATTATTGTTTTAGTCTCTACGTCATTAGTTTTTGCTCTGCTCTTTATTATTTCCTTCCTTCTACTTCCTTGGGGCTTTTATTGCAGTTCTCGTTCTAGTTCTTTTAGTTGTTGTGTTATATGATTTAGTAGAGATTTTCTTCTTTCTTGAGGTATGCCTGTACTGCTATGAACTTTCATCTCAGGATTGCTTTCACTGTGTCTCATAGATTTTAGGTTGTTGTCTGTCCAGTTTCATTTTTTTCTATGAAGTGCTTGATTTCTTCCTTGATCTCATTGGTAACCCATTCATTGTTTAATAACAAGCTATTTAGCCACCATATATGGGTTTATTTTCTCCTTTGTTTTCTTTACCCTAGAGATGTATTGGCTAAAGACTCCACCAAAAAAATCTATTAGATCTAATAAATGAAGTTGGCAAAGTAGTAGGATATAAAATTAACATACAGAAATCTATGACTCTTTTGTATTGTTGTTGTTTATTTTTGTTTAAAATATTACAGATGTCCCTTTTTCTCCTCAATGATCCATTCTACCCATCCCCTCTCCCCCTTCTCAGTTCCTCTCCACATCATTGTCCGTGTCCTTGGGTTGTGCATATAAGCATATAAATTCTTTGGTTAATCTTTCCCCCTTTACCCACCCACCCTCCTCCATCCCTCTAACATTGGTCTGTCTGATCCATGCTTCCATGTCATTGAATCTATTCTGTTCATCAGTTTATTATATTCTTTAGATTCCACATATAAGTGAGATCGTGTGATGTTTGTCTTTCTATGCCTGGCTTATTTCGCTCAGCATAATATTCTCCAGGCCCATCCTTTTTATTTCTGTTGGGTTGTTTATTATATCTCCTCTTTCATTTCTTATTTTATTTATTTGGGTCCTCTCTGCTTCTTGGTGAGTCTGGTTAATGGTGCATCAATCTTATTTATCTCTTCAAAGAACCAGCTCTTTGTTTCATTGATTTTTTTGTATTGTTTTTTTCAGTTTCTATATCATTAATTTCTGCTCTGATCTTTATTATTTCCTTCCCTCTACTTCCTTGGGGTTTTTTTGCTCTTCTCATTCTAGTTCTTTTAGTTGTTGTGTTAAATGGTTCATTAGATCTTTTTCTTGTTTTTTTGAGATAGGCCTGCAATGCTATGAATTTTCTTCTCAGGACTGCTTTTGCTGTGTCCTATAGATTTTGGTTGTTGTCTGCTCATTTTTATTATTTCCATGAAGTGTTTTATTTCTTTTTGATCTTATCTATAACCCATTCATTGTTCAATAGCATACTATTTAGCTTCCATGTGCTTGAATGTTTTTCAATTTTTTTATAGGGGTTGATTTCTAGTTTCATGGCATTGTGATCTGAGAAGATGCTCGATATGATTCCAATCTTCTTGAATTTATAGAGACTTGCCCTGTGTCTTAACATGTGGTCTATTTTTGAGAATGTTCCATGTGCACTTGAGAAGAATGTGTATTCTGCTGCTTTGGGATGAAATTTTCTGTAAATATCAATTACATACATTAGGTCTACTGAATCATTTAAGGTCTGTGTTTCCCTGTGTTTTTTTTTTGTTTTTTGGTCTTGATGTTCTTTGCAGTGCTGACAATGGGGTGTTAAAGTCCCCCACTATGATTGTGTTGCTGTTAATCTCTCAAGAAATTTTTTATATATTTAGGTGCTCCTATATTGGGTGCATAAATGTTTATTTCCTCCTGTTGGATTGATCCCTTTAGTATTATGTAGTGACCACCTTTGTCTCTTGTTATGGTCTTTATTTTGAAGTCTATTTTGTCAGAAATAAGTATTACTACCCCAGTTATTTTTTCCTTTTCATTTGCATGGAATATTTTATTCCATCCCTTCAATTTTAGCTTGTGTGAGTATTCTGGTCTCAGGTGGGTCTCTTGTAGACCGCATATATTTGGGTCCTGTTTTCTTATCCATTCCGCTACTCTTGTTTATTAATTAGACAATTTATTCCTTTTACATTTAAGGTTACTATTGATATATACTTATTTATTGCCATTTTTCCCTTTTATGCTGATGTACCTTTCTCTCATTATTCCTTCTTTTTCTTAAAGCAGTCCTTTTAGCATTTCTTGCAGTGCTGGTTTCCTAGCACTAAACTCCTTCAGCCTTTTTTTTTTGTCTGGGAAGTTCTTTATTTCACCTTCAGTTTTTAATAATAGCCTTGCTGGATAAAGCAATCTTGGTTGCATGTTCTTGCTTTTCATTACTTTGAGAACTTCTTGCCACTCCCTTCTGGCCTGAAGAGTTTCTGTTGAGAGATTCGATTTCAGCCTTATGGGGGTTCCCTTGTAGGTAGGTCACTGCTTGTCTCTCTCTTGCAGCCCCTGACATTTTCTCTATGTCCTTGAGATTTGCCATTTTAATTATGATGTGTCTTATAGTGGATCTCTCTGGTTTGGAACCCTCTGTGCTTCCTGAACTTGTGTGGCTTTCTCCATTACCAGCATAGAAAAGTTTTCTGTCATTATTTCCTCCACCAAGTTCTCTATCTTTTGCTCTCTTTCCTCCCCTCTAGCACTCCTATAATGCAAATGTTGTTTCACTTCATTTTGTCCCAAAGCTCCCTTAGACTGTCCTCATGCTTTTTAAGTGTTTTTCCATTTTGCTGCTCTAATTAATTTTTTCTACCTTGTCTTCTAAGTCACTTATTCTATCTGCTGCTTTATTGAGCCTGATTTTGATACTTTCCAGTGCATTCTTGATATCAGATACAGCATTTTTTATTTCTGTCTGATTTTTTTTTTTTTTTTTTTATGTTATGTATCTCTTTTTTTATGTTTTCACCAAGTTCCTTGATTTTATCATCTAATCCCTTGTTTTTCTCATTAATTTCCTGGAACATTTTTATAATCTATGCTCTGAACTCTGTTTCTGATCCTTGCTTAACTCCATCTCATCAAAGTCTTTTTCTGGTGATTTTTTTCTTTTTCTTTAATTTAGGGGTTCTTTCTTTTTCTCCCTAATTTTGTGCCTCTTAGTGTTTGTATCTATATATTAGATATAGTTCCTGTTGCCCAGTCTTGTGGGATGGGATTTTGTATTGTGAATCCAGTGGAGCCCAGAGGTGTGTTTTCCTTCTACTTCTGAGCTCTTTGCTCTAAACGTTTCACTTTTGTGGGTGTCCCTTTTGTAAATTCTTTGGGTTCTCCTATTGTGGTTTGGTCTAGATTGTTGTTGACCCATCCTTGGGAGGACTCTCCTCTGAGGTTGGCTAACTGTGTGTCTTATCCCCAACCTCATCATTTAAGCTGTTGTACGGGTGCTAGCAAGGCAGGGCATTACATAAATAAACTTCCAGAAAACAAGGGACATCTTATGAAATATCTTTACAATCACAATGAAAACAACCCAAGTGAATATAGAACTGTGAGAGTGAAGGGAGAACACAAATTTGGACTCTATGATGTTTCTTCAGTGTTACCTACTTGCAATATGTTCCACTCAGGTATGTTTCTCTGGTTTTTCCAAGCTGGCAATATAGTATTTTAGGAGTAAATTGAGTCTGTGGCTGGGAGTAGGGGCACTCTGCTACTTCTCACAGTGCTGCAATATTCCCTCTCTCCTCTAGGACATTTTTTTTTTTAAATATATCTTTATTGATTTCAGAGAGAGGAAAGGAGAGGGAGAGAGAGAGATAGAAACATCAATGATGAGAGAGTCATTGATCGGCTACAGCCCGCAACCCAGGCATGTGCCCTGACCGGGAATCGAACCCCAATCGCCTGGATCCTAGGTCAACGCTCAACCACTGAGCCACGCCCGGCCGGGCTCCTCTAGGACATTTTTATACACTAATAATGGACTCTCAAAAAGAGAAATAATAAATATAATTCCACTTACAATTGCAACCAAAACAATAAGATACTTTGGAAATAATCACAAAGGTAAAAGAGCTGTGCTTGGAAAACTACAGAACATTGAAAATAGAAATAGAAAAATATACAAACAAATAGAAGAATATACTGTGTTCATGGATTGGAAGAATTAACATCATTAAAATGTCCATACTACCCAAAGCAATCTATAGATTCAAAGCAATCTCTATTAACATACCAAGAACATATTTCACAGATCTCACACACATACTTCAGAAATTTATATAGAACCAAAAAAGATCCCAAATATCCACAGCAATCTTGAGATAGAAGAAGAAAGTAGGAAGAATCACATTACTGGATATCATATTATACTAAAAGGCCATTGTAAATAAAACAAGCTGGTACTGGCACAAGACCAAACATATAGACCAATGGAACAGAACAGAGAACCCAGAAATTGATCCAAGCCATTACACTTAATATTTGACAAAGGAGGCAAGAACATACAATGAAGTAAAGATAGTGTCTTCAATAAATTGTGTTGGGCAAATTGACAGGTACATGCAAAAAAATGAAACTAAACCAGTAACTTACACCATTAACAAGAATAAACTCAAAATGAATAAAATACTTAAATATAAGTTGTGAAACCATAAAAATTTTAAAAGAAAGCATCAACTGAAAAAGCAGCTTTTAAAAACTTTTGTAATAAGCAAAACTAACTTCTTAGTAGTTTTTCCTTAGTAGTCAAGTAAATGCTCTCACCTGAAAACCATGAATCCTTGGGACAGTGCTATATGGACAACTCATTTTTTTTTCTTTTTAATTCTCACAAGAGATATTTTCCCATTGCTTTTCAGAGAGAGAGAGGAAGAAATACATAGACTGGGCCGACCGGGCCCAGGGATCGAGTCTACAACTGACATATGTGCCCTTGGCCAGAATTGAACTCTGGACCCTTAAGTCTGCATGCCTATACTCTAATTACTGAGCCAAACCAGCTAGGGCTGGACAACTCATTTGTTTAAGCAGTATATAATAATCCCAGACTGTCATCTGCCAGTTATTACATATCATGGGCATTTGATATAAAAACAGGCTTTTCTAAAGATGAGCAGAGAGACTTATTGACCTTTTGCAATGATGGCCAAGTGTGTTCACTTAGAGGACAAAATTATAGGGCTCTAAATAAACATGCACAACAGAGAGTAGATAAAAAAATAAATCAAGGAAATTCTAAATTATAGAGTTACATGTAAAAGGTCAGGATTCTTTAATAGAAAGGTGCCTTTGTGGGTCAGTGATTCTCCCAGTCCACTTATTTGATTCTTAAAAGTATTGTTCTTTTAAAATAAAATGTTAAAACAAAAGTCAATGTACACTATTATCACATATTTTGCATAAAAATAGTTCTCTTACCAGGGATATAATTGTTCAAGGTTTTAGCAGTTTCTCAAACTGGTTTCTCAGGATCTCTGAAAAACTTGGAAGGAGAAAGGCACACAATTGCAAGGTCAAGTTTTTCACAATAAAATTACCAGTTATAAAAGTTCTCTTTTGTGGTAAATATTTTAAATAAAAAAGATGTTTCCAGAGGACTAAGAGTTTTCAAGAAGTTTATTTTCTCTCTGTAAAGTTTGATACATACTTTAGTAAAGGAAATGAACAAATTGGTTCCTTCTGTGACATAGAGCTGCAGGAACTAAAGGGAGGACAATGACACATGATGGGAACTATCAAAGAAAAATTTCCCTTGAAAGAGCTAAACAGACAAAGAAGGCTTTATTTAAGACTATTTTAACAGGTAACATCACTATTGCAATGTAGAAGAGAGACTGAACTCTACTTTGGAAAAATAAAAGGTGGGAGAGTTTTTAAGCACTGGGGTGAGCTTGTGGGGAAAGTACTGGAAGGTTAGCTGGGAGATTGTTCAGCGGGATTAGTCCATCTGTGTTTGTTAATTGGTGCTTATTGAATTTAGGCCCCTGCTCTCCTTCAGATACTGGAAGAAAGGGTCTGCCCCTTCCTCCTGTTCCTTCTCTCTCTACTCCATCAATTACATTTTTTTAAAAATAATTTTCTTTCTATTTACTGCCTTTATTTATTTATTTATTCATTATTTATTTATTTATTTATTTATTTATTTATTTATATCTATTTATTTTATTTTTGTTCAAAATATTACAAATGTCCTTTTTTCTCCCCAATGACCAGTTTCACCTTGTCCCATCCCCCTCCCCAGTCCCTCTCCCCACCATTGTCCATGTCCTTGGGTCGTGCATATATGCATATAAATTCTTTAGTTATTCTCCTCCCCTCTACCCACCTGCCCTCCTACATCCCTCTGACATTCATCAGTCTCATCTATGCTTCCATGTCATTGAATCTATTGTGTTCATCTGTTTATTAAGTTCTTTAGATTCCACATATAAGAGAGATCATGTGATGTTTTCTTTCTCTGCCTGGCTTATTTCAAGTAACATAATTTTCTCCAGGTCCATCCATACTGTCCCAAAGTGTACGAGAGCCTTGTTCTTTACAGCTGTGTAGTATTCCATGGTGTATATGTCCCACAGCTTTTTTATCCACTCATCTACTGATGGGCACTTGGGCTGTTTCCAGATCTTAGCTATTGTAAACTGTGCTACTATGAACCAGAATTGCAAGAAATGCTAAAAGGACTGCTCTAAGAAAAAGAAGGAATAGAGAGAAAGGTGCATTACCATAAAGAAAAAAAAAAGGGCATTAAGTTCATATCAATAATAACCATAAATATAAAAGGAATAAATGGTTCAATCAAAAGACAAAGTAGCTGAATGGATAAGAAAACAGGTCACAAATATATGCTGTCTACAAGAGACCTATCTGAGACCAAAAGAATCACACAAGCTAAAAGTAAAGGGATAGAATAAAATATTCCACTCAAATGGTAAGGAAAAGAAAGCTGAAGTAACAATACTTATTTCCAACAAAATGGACTTCAAAATAATCCCCCCCCCCCTTTTTTCCTTCTTCCTTAGGGAAAAAGAGAAAAACAAACACAAACAAACACAGAAAGAAAAAACAAAACAAAACAGGAAAAAAAAGTCAATGCGGTGAGTTTCTTTTGGGCAGCCTATGTTGTCTGCAACTCACTGTTTTGTATGCTGACTTATGTTCTCTTGGGAGGTACTTGTGTATCAGTCAATGTGGGGAGCTGTCTAGGTTTGGCTCTGGTGTCCTTAGGTAGATGGTTGATCTGAAGCTCTCGGTGGACCACTTCCTCTTTTCAGCTATTTTATAACTTTATAGTTGCCTGGCCTTATTCCAGAGTCTTCTGTAGAGTCTTTAGGGTTCAGGCTGACTAGTGTAGCTCAGGGTATCACTCCCCTTACTTAGAAGTCTGGCTGTCATACACTCCCTGTGAGGGAGTTAGTCTCTGCTCCACAGCCAGCTCCTCAGTCTCCACTCTATTTTTCAATTCTAGCTTCCCATGCACTCGCCTGCTGCAGCTTCAGATTGATTTCAGCCTCTTGCCTTTTCTGTATGGGCCATTTCAGCAGCCTGGGCTCAGTGGGTTTGATTAAAAACCATTTCAGTGAGCCCTTTGCCTGCCCAGTTCCCAGGGGTGGTTTTCAGCTTTTCCTCCAGTTCCCAAACAACAGTCCCTTAGAGTCTTATTCTTGTAATATCCTCCTGTCAGCTGTTCTCCCTTCCCCCTAAAGACTGTGCCCTGTGGGTGTGTCTGTTGCCTCAGTGAGCTGGACCAGGCCCTTTCCTATTGGGGGTGTTGCTCCCACGTTGCAGGAGAGGCAGGTGTGGTCCACTCCTCCCTTCCCAGATCTGGTTGGCTGGTCATACCAGGCCCACCCCTCAAACAGTCTACTATGCAGACACCTATCCCAGCTTCAACTGGTCTGTCTGCCCAGTGCATGCTGGGAAAGTGGGAGCCAGTTCAGTGATCAGAACTCAAAAACACAAAAAGCAACTCAGAGGTAGAGTCCGCCCTGCAAAATCCCACTGTCTGTGTGCCAAGAACCCCTCTGGGAGGGGACCCAAAGTAAGCTCCATGCAACTCCCTGCCCCGCTGATCTCAGCAAAGCTGGGGCAGCTCCCTGCGCCACCACGGTGACCCTCAGGGCTGGTCCAAAATCCCAGACTCTCTGCACTGGAAACTCAGGGTGGGAGGACTCTCCTCCCCTTCCCTAAGCCACACAAATTAATTGCTTTCTGGGGCTCAACACAATGCCTTGCAGGGAGGCAGAGGGTCCCTGTGTACAGCTGCTCAGTACAGACATTTGGTCCCTTACTACTTGGGTGCCACACGGTTCAGGACAGCCTTCCCTATGGTCAGCATCCTGAGCATTAGATGCAGGTTGCATCTGCCATTAGAAGCTTTGTTTCACTAGGAAGGCACCATCCCCTCCTCAGGGGCACACCATTTTCCTGGGTCCCTCTGCTCTCCATGTAGGGCACTCCTTCCCCTCTCCTCAGCTCTGGATATGAGAGTCCCACTTTTGAATGCTAGTTCACACTCCTGAGGGGAGGGAACTTTGCAGCCTCCAATCCTTGGGGCTCAGAGCCCAGCACAGGCTTCAGGGGGGACTCCCTCTTTCTATGCCTTCCCTCCCTTACCGGACTCTGTGATGTTTCTTCAGTGCTCCCTACTCGCACTATGTACACTCAGGTATGTTTCTCTGGTTTTCCCAAGGTGGCTATGTAGTGTTTTAGGAGTAAATCGAGTCTGTGGCTGGGAGCACGGGCTCTCTGCTCCTTCTCATAGTGTCACCATCTTCCTGAGTCTATGTACCTTACTCTTCATGCATACATTTATATATTCATTATCTGACTTAACTAAAATTTTAAATTGGACATACCAAAGTTATCTTTATTTTACAGATGAGAAATTAACTTTTTTTTTTTTACAAGAATAAGTAACTTTTCCATATGCAGAATAGGAAATTTGAGCTTTTATCCCATCCTGATCATGTTGTTTACTACATTATAGCTTTTCCAATCTTCTACTGCTTCCACTCTTTCAGACCAACAGGCTGAGTGAGGTTCTGTCTTATTTCCTATGCCATTATCTTTGCAATTCATTAATTTAGTTATTTATTCAACATACATTTATTGGATACCTACCTAATGCCAGGCATGGTTTTATCAATCGAGGACACAAAGTTAACAAGACAAAGTCTCTGCTTTTAAGCATCTATAGACTCAGGGCAAAGTCAGGCAACAAGACACAAATAAACAAGATAATTTCAGAAAGTGATAAGTATTGGTAAGATAAACAAAGTGAAAAGATATAGAATGCAGGAAGGGCAGCTGGTGAAAATGGAGAGTTTCTATTTTAAATTGGAAGGCCTTTTTGAAGATGTGCCATCTGAACTGGACCATGAATGATATGAAAAAGACACCAGATGATCTGGAATTTGACATTACTGTCAGAGGAAAGACAGAGTGTGAAGGCTTAAAGCAGAAACAACTTTAGCATGTACAAGGAATAGGTAGAATGCCA
The DNA here is from genome assembly GCF_964146895.1 of Miniopterus schreibersii. Taxonomy (NCBI): domain Eukaryota; kingdom Metazoa; phylum Chordata; class Mammalia; order Chiroptera; family Miniopteridae; genus Miniopterus; species Miniopterus schreibersii. The sequence continues at coordinate 30,596,850 of NC_138118.1, read as the reverse complement.
ATGTGGCTGAAATTTAGTGAGCAGAGAAGAAAGTAGTAAGAGGAGATGAGGTTGAATAAATAAACAAATGACAGATTCTGTAGAGCCTTATAGATCCTGGTAAAGAGTTTGGTTTTATTTTAACTGCCATAGGAGGCCACTGGAATATATGGAAATGCCCCAGACTTAGCAAGGGCTGTAGTTCAGTCTCTTACTGCAGCCAGTTTACCTCATGTTTACCTCTGGCCACTGTCTGTGATCCTATTGTGTTGGAGCAGCTGTCCCAACTACCAATCACCCTATTAGAATGTCAACTAGTTACTTTGGGTTTACCTGACAAATTTCACCTCCTGATACTGATGCAGGAGCTACCTTAGCTTGACACATATTTTGGATGCTTTGGCACTGCCTTCAGCCTACTCTACCATTCAGTAAGATTATCTTTACTTTCTTTGCCCCAAAGCCAATAATCTTACCTAGGTGTTAGAGAAACATCAAGGGGGTGAAGGTGCGGGATAATTCACTTTAAAGCATGGTAAACTGATACCACTTATTAAACTCTATAAGAAAAGCTGATATTTTTAAAAGATAATATCAACCCAAATGAATTTTTAATCTATAATATATCATAGCATTAATAAAGTAACCTGAATTATAATAAGGTGACTTGGGATCACTACATATACAGGTGTCCCCAGGATTAGCCATTCTAAATGAATTAAAAAGGCTTTTCAAAGTTCCTTTACTTTCTTACCTTCTGAACATTTTTTTAAAAGGGTCTAAAATTTTTTCTATTCTAATTCTCTTGGCAGTGGTACTGGGGAGAGGGAACTAATGGGGAGAAAGAGTCAGAAGCAACTATTTTCAAGTACAAATTAGTTTTAAGTTAAGGATTTGTTTTGCAGGTGCATATATAGAAATACATATTTATACTTAAATGTATACAAGCATTTCTAGAGAGAATGTATTTTAATTAAAAAGCTTTGATATCAATTAAAATTTGAATCTTAAGATTGCTAATAAAAAATTTCCAAATCATATCTGTGATCTTAAAAAGGTTATAACAATTCCTCTTGTACTTTGCCCATAATTTAGTTGAACTGATAAAGGGAAAGGAGCTGGGGAAAACAATTATTACATATATATTTCAATGTGATGGCCTAGTAATTACTTTATTATTTTATGCAAAGATTATGATTTAGAAATGTCCACACATGTAAAATCTCAGAAATTTTACTTCTCTTACACCAAACATTAAGAAGTAGCTTCAGTGACATGAAAAATCAAGTGGAAATCAAAAAAGAAAGAGGAATAGGACCTAGAAGCAGTGGATGTAGCCCAGGAGAACAGCAAAAGGAACTTCCAGGATAACTGCTGGGCAAGAAGCCTGGAAATCAGCTAGTCCCAACTGAAGCAGGAAAACTGAAAATAAATTTTTAGGGAAAGTATCATTTGATATAATTTCTGATATAATATAAAGTTTTTTAAAAGTATACATGACAAAGGCAGAAAAAAAGTAAGAAAATAGAAATGCAAGAAGAAACACCATGAAAAGCAAAAGATAAAACAATACATACAAAGAAATCAAATTGAAAAACTTGGCTTTGGGGAATGACAGTGGTTAATAGCACGTAATAAGAACAGAGCCACAGTTGTTTAATAATTATTCACCTACTAATTATAGATAAGAGGTTTTCTTATAGGCCCTGGGAAACTGGACAATGTGTTGCAAGAAAAACAGGCTTATAAAAAGAAATACATTTTAAAAGCAGACTAAGGACAGGGCATGCTTTGACTTGGTTGCTGTGCCTGGATCCTGATCCCCTCCAGGAGTTTGCCTCAGGAACAGTGACCATTCTCCTGTCCCTGGAACAGGGTGAGCTGTTTGTAACACTATAGAAGATTAGCCATCTTGTTATCAGAGTTTGAGCTCTTGAAGCCCATACTGCAGACCCTCCCCTCCCCTTTCCCTGTTTCACTTTCCGCTGTGTCAAGTTGTCTTCTCCCTTGCCTGTATTTAATCAGCCAACTGGTGAGGGGAGGCAGAGAAGAATTTCCATCTGTGATAGACTGTTCTCCCCATACCAACAGCATTATTAGAATAAACTCTAATATATGATTCAACCCTGTCTCTGCTTAATTTGGCTGAAGTAGTGACAGGTAACCTAGGACTCATTGTGTCCAGCATCAAAAGTACAACGTTTGCAGGCATAATTATGTAAATATTCATTGATTTAACTAAAAACAGATATGTAACTCTATAGGAGAATGGATGAGGGAAAGCATCATCTATAATATCTGTTCAGAACAGCTGCTTGAGCACAAGAGACAAAACACCTACTTTAGGATAGACAAATCTGCATGTGACCCCAACTCTACCACTTTTCAGTTATGTGATCTTGGGCAAGTTAGTTAACCTCTATGATTTTCAGATACATCATCTATTAAATGGAATAATACTATTAAGTTCATAGGTTTATTGTAAGGATTAGAGGGACAAGTTTTAAAACAATATATCTTTATTGCATTCAGGAAGAGGGAGAGATAAATAGAAACATCAATGATGAGATAGAGTCATTGCTCAGCTGCCCCCTGCACCCTCCTCCCCCCAACTGGGGATCAAGCCTGAAACACAGGCATGTCCCCTGACTGGGAATTTGAACCACGACTTCTTGGATCAACCACTGAGCCATGCTGGCTGGGCTAGATGGACATTTTTAAATAAAGAGCTTAGCATTGTTCTTGGACTACCGTAAGTGCTTAGAAAGTGATGGCTACTTTTTCATTATCCCTCAAGTTTTGATACTTTATACTGTCTAACTGATAAGTTATCTCTTTGGTATAGTTTATCAGTAAGTTAATACCCTGGAATAAATATTTGAAAGTATGAAACAGAAAAATCCTACTTCTTAAAACTCCAATAGGATTATTTTTATCTACAAAAATGTTGCATTTACAATTACAACTTTTATTTTCAATTTACTTTTCAAGTCAGATAAATTTCCAGGTTAATTAGTTATGTAAGAGCATAGAGATTTTTACATTTTGTACATATTAAGCTCCTTCATTGGTTTTGACAAGATGAGAAGTATATTGTGCTTAGTTCTTAGGATCATTTTCTTGCTTTCCAGACAAAAGGTTTTCAGCTGCTTCTGTCAGTCTTGAACCTCATGAGATAGGCTCACTTTAATTTTCTTCTCCCTGAGTAAATAATTGAGTAAATAATTATATGATGTTTTCTCCCTAATGCATACATTACTCTAAATCAAAGCTATCTAAAAGAAAATTTACATGAAAATTAATCACATAGTAAATATTAATGGTATTTTGAAATAATAAACAGAAGCTATAATGACTTTTAACCAAGTCAGACTAAAATAATACAATTAAATAAAGTAGAGGTTACTGGGTCTGATGTTATTTTTCACATCACTCCTTTAGAGTTAGAAAATCTATGAAGAATAACAATAAAATCATCCAAACTGGATGTGACAAAAGAATTAGGAGAATAAACCCAAGATATCACACTTCTAACATGGAGAGTGAGAAACCAAAGCATATAGATCCTTTCAAAGTATGTATTTGTTTGGTTTCCTTTAACCCCTAATATTACATGTGAATTTCTATGGTGTTGCTATCCTCATTCCTTAAATGAATTGCTGAAGGAGTTTCTACACAGCATCTCCCCTTCACTATTCACTCTATACCAGTCAGTAATGACTATTCACTCTTTTGAGTCTGAAGCACTTTCTTTTTATGTGTCGTGGAAATTTCCAGGATGTTGTTTATGTTAAGGACAGATTTAAATGAGGAGACATCAAGCTTGCAAAAGTTTCTAAAACAAAGGCAACCTATATCCTGCATGAAGAAAAAATACTATTTTGGAAAATGCTGTGAGTGGATGAATCACAGAACACACATACAGCAGTGTAATTGGTAAGTCCCTTTCCCCATGCTCTATGCTGGTATTCCTGGGTCTGTAACAGTGGTCAAGAAATACATTTTGTATTGCAGTTTTCAGAGGCTACCTAATAAACCATCCATATTTTGGAAGCATTGAGCAGGAGGATTGAGTTGCTTAGCTTCCTTCCTTTGAATGTGTACTTATTGATTTTGACAGAGGCATAGGGAAGTGAATGATAGAGAGTAGAGTTGCATAACTCATTTCACTTTCTGCCTTAATATGTTTTTGAAAATGGATTAAGACTGATGGCAAATAAGACTATGCAGGAAAGAGAAGACACAGAAAACTATAATGGTCACACAGAGAGAAAGTATCTAGTTTTTAGCCAGAGGCTATTTTTATAATCTAGAATTTTAGGTGCACATAAGCTATTTTAATATCATGAATATGAATATATTCACAAAGTTATATGCAATTTACAGCCTTAAAAACAAGATTTTCCTGACTTGTAGCACTGTAAGCTAAATTTTATATACCTGGGTCTGAAACACATCAGATTGTGTTATTTTATTTTTATTTTTTATTAAAAACTGTTCATGCTTTTTGTTGAGGATTTTAGCATCTATGGGATGTTGGCCTGTAATTCTATTTCTTTGTAGTGTCTTTTTATGGTTTTGGAATTAGGATAATGCTGACCTCATAAAAAGAGCTTGGAAGTGTTCCTCTTAGATTTTTTGGAATAGTTTGAGGAGGATAGGCATTATTTCTTCTTTGAATACTTGGTAAAACTCTCCTGTGAAGCTGTCTGGTCCAGGGCTTTTGTTTGCTGGGAGTTTTTCTACTACTCGTTCAATTTTATCAATTGATAGTGGCCCATTCAGGTTCTCTGATTCTTCCTAACTCAGTTTTGGAAGATTGTATTTTTCTAGGCATTTGTCCACTTTATCCACATTGTCCAGCTTGTTGGCATATAGTTGTTCATAGTATTTTCTTACAATCCTTTTTATTTCTGTGGTGTCAGCTGTTACTTCATCTACTTCATTTTTCACTTTATTTATTTGGATCCTACAGATATCCAACAGACATATGAAAAAATGTTCAAAGCCACTAATCATCAGAGAGATGCAAATTAAAACCACAATGAAATATCACCTCACACCTGTCAGAATAGCTACCATCAATAAATCAACAGATGACAAGTGTTGGCAAGCATGTGAAGAAAAGGGAACCTTAGTACACTGCTGGTGGGAATCCAGACTGGTGCAGCTGCTATGGAAAACAACATGGAGTTTCCTTTAAAAATTAAATATGTAATTGCCATTTGACCCAGTGATCTCACTTCTAGGAATATATCCAAAGAAACCTGAAACACCAATTAGAAAGAATCTTTACACCCCTGTGTTCATGGCAGTGCAATTTACAATAGCTAAGATCTGGAAACAGCCCAAGTGCCCATCAATAGATGAGTGGATAAAAAAAATCTGTGGTACATTAACACAATGGAATACTATGCAGCTGTAAAAAAGAAGGATCTCTTGCCCTTTGCAACAGTGTGGAAGGACCTGAAGAGTATTATGCTAAGTGAAATAAGCCAGTCAGAGAAAGACAAGTATCACATGATCTCACTCATATATGGAATCTAATAAACAAAATAAACTGATGAACAAAGTAGCTCCAGAGACACAGAATCTCAAAAGGAAAGCTGGTGTGGGGGAGTGTGTGAAGAGTGATTAATCAAAGAACTTATATGAATATATGCACAACCCATGGACACAAACAATAGTGTGGAGAAGGCCTGGGGTGGTGGGGGTGTATGCAGGGTGGAGGGAATCAATGGAGCATAAAAAGGGAATATCTGTAATACTTTCAACAATAAAAATAAATTTAAAAATTTTGATGTTGACCTAATTGTACATTGTGTTCTTTTAGTCTCATATATCATCGCCAACAAGAGATTTCTGGTGTTCAACCACAATGGCACTTTTGCTAAAGGTGCACAAAGTCAATGGAATATACCTTAATTCTCTACAGCTGTGGAGGTTCTGGAGGCCTGGCAGTGAAAACAATTTCTTTGTCACTTAAATGAGACACAGGTGTCTCAGAAGAGAAGATACAATTAATGTAGGAAGTGTTTATCTGCTTGTTTTTTAGTCTAGTTTAGTTTTTCCTAAGGCATGCTGTTGGCCAGACAAAATTAAGGTTAATGATGAAATGCTATTGGTATTCTCTCATTCCATTTGGTCGTTGGCTTCTCTTGTTTTGATGAGGTAAAAAAACAAACCCTGTAGATTAAAGACTAGGTCTCCATGTGGCTATACCCTTGTATTAGTTTCCTAGGGCTACCTTAACAATGTACCTCAAACTAAATATCTTAAAACAACAGAAATTTACTGTTTTACAGTTCTGGGGGCTAAAAGTCTGAAATCAAGGTGTCAGCAGGGCCATCCTGCCACTGAAATTTGTAAGGGAGAATCCTTTCTTGTTTCTTCTAACTGCTGGTGTTTGCCAGCCATCCTTGGCGTTCCTTGGTTTGTAGACACATCATTCCAATTTCTGCCTCTGTTGTTTTCTGAGTGTCTCTGTCTTTGTGTTCTCCTCTTCTTAAAAAGACACCAGTTATATTGTATTAAGGGTTAATTCTACATCAGTAGGATCTCATCTTAAATTAAGTAATTATATCTGAAAAGACTATATTTCCAAATAAATTTACATTCTGAAGTACTAAGGGTTAATACTTTAATATATTTTTTTGAAGGGCAAAATGAATTCCATATAATTCTCAATTGCTTTTTTCCTAAACCTAATATGTCTGGGATGATATATTTACATGTAAGGAGTCCATCTTAGCAAGGAACATAATTATAAGGGTACTTAATGTTATGTTTGAATTTCACAACAGTCTTACTTTCTCAATCTAATTGCAGCATTCTTCTCACTTTGTTATAATTGGAAAACTATAGAAACCATGTTTGAAGAACAATTTCTTAGTTTATAATTTGTTTGGTGGAATTAAAAAAGATAACCCCAAATTATTCTGTTTACCAACTAACTGCTAATGATTTAGCATAGCTTCCTTAAATCCCTAATTCTAGCTGTGATTCAAATTCTCTTTAGATGGGCCTGCAACTCTGGTTATAAACTAAATGCCTACCACCTGCCAGGCTTTGAGCATGAAGCTTTCCATACATCTCTCCCTAAAATCCTATTATGTTGGCATTTTTCTATCCATTTTACATATAAGTGAATAAAGTAATTGTAGTTACATGAGGCCAATCCCTTCTTATATAGTGTTAAATGCAGAAAATCCACCCTTCTGAATTCTCCCTTAAGCCAAATAACTGGCTTGACTAATTTTTCCTCACTGACTTGAACAGCTGTTTTGGCATTATGTACAAACTACCTTATCTATCACTGCTTTATACTTGGTTGTAAGGAAAACATCAACCTTACTTTACCATTTAGATTTTTTTCTCTACCATTCATTTTAAAGACTGATAAAAAATTCTACCTTTTTAAAAATTAATAGTGATATAATTTTATTTCACTTAATTGTAAAGTACAGAGTCAGCAATTGAAGCCATTAAAATATGATAATGTATTTGTCTACCTGGTAAAAACCAATATCGAATTCAATTCAATCTACACAAACCTTTCATTTTAGCATTACTATGACAACTTTATATTTTAAAGACAATATCCCCCTAGACCTGGTCCATTTACAGAAACCTGAGGAAATAATTGACTTTGTTCTAGTGGTAATACTTAGCTTTTATCTATTATAACATTCTCCTTTCCTATCTCCCATTCTAATTATCTCCATCTACGATTTATTATAACGTAGCAGCGTGAGAAAGCCCTATTAGTTACCATCTGGAACCCATTACATATTATGTGAGGTTCAAATTCCCTATCATGGTTCATAAGATGCTGCCTGGTCTACACTCAATTCCTTTGTCTTGTCCACCACACTCCACGCCACCACGCTGGCCTCTGCAGCTAGCTTCTCAACATGAGTAGTTTCTTTTCCTCCCTGGCTCCTAAATTCACGCTGTTCTCTGTGCATATTCATGGCTGCCCCTTCTATTTACAGGCCTCAGCTTATATTTGGAATACTTCTTGTGGATGCCTTCCTTGCTTAGTCTATTTGAATAGATTCCCCCCATGTCTTTCTCTAACCTCCTGCACTGTTCATTTCCTTAAGAACACTTAACACTCTTCATTATTTATTTATTTACCTGTTATTACTAGTTCCACCTCTAGACTGTAAGCTCTGTGAATGCAGAGAATATGTGTTTTGTTGACAATAAACCCAATGTATGTCTCATTGCCTGGCACATATTAGGTCTTCATTAACTATTTATGGAATAAATGAATAGACACCCTGGCTGGTGTGGCTCAGTACCTAGAGTGTTGGCCCTCTCGCAGAAGGGTTGTAGGTTCATTTCCCTGTCAAGGGCATGTACTTGGTTTGCAGGTTCATCCCGCCCCAGTCAGGGTGCGTGCAGGAGATCAACCAATCAATGTCTCTCTCACATCAATGTTTCTCTCTCTCCTCCCTCCCTTCCACGCTCTAAAAAAAATCAATGGAAAAAATATCCTCAGGTGAAAATGAACAAAATAAATAAATAAATATAAGTAAATAAATAAATAGTAAATAAATAATAAATAAATAATAAAAAGAAATGAATAGGCACTTAATATTTTACCTCCCTGTGAACTCTTGCTACATTTTAATATTATTTTTGTTTTTGGTGATCTTCTTACTACTATATGACAGAAATTAAAAAAAAATACTAAGGCATTGGATGTTCTTTTATTTTTGCTTTTTGTTAAGTTTTTTTTAGTGACAACATTGATTTTAAGAGTATATTGACAGCTCTTTTAAATATAATATTTGACCACGCTACTCCATCATTATATTCTAAAAGTAACAAAAATCATCATTCTGCTGTTTGTGCCTCACATTTTATACGGGTTAATTGAGAACATAAAAAGACAAAAATAAACTTATTACCACAAGTCCAGAGCACAAATTTAAAAAGGTAACTCACTACTGATGGGCACTTGGGTTGTTAAAAGCTGTGGTACATTTCCACCATGGAATACTATGCAGCTGTAAAAAAAGAAAGATCTCTTAGTATGGATGGACCTGGAGAGTATTATGCTAAGTGAAATAAGTCAGTCAGAGAAATACAAGTACCACATGATCTCACTCATATGTTGGATATAGTGAACAAAATAAACTGATGAACAAAATAGTTCCAGAGTCATAGAAGCATGGAACAGACTGAGGGATCTCAAAGGGAAGGTGGAGGTCAGGAAGTGGGTGGGAGAGATTAATCAAAGAATTTACATGCTTTTATACATAACCTATGGACACAGACATTGGTATGGGGAAGGCCTGGGGGTGGGGTGGATGTGGGGTGGAGGGGATTAATGGGGGGGGGGAAAGGGGGTATTTGTAATATTTTCAACAATAAAGGTAAATTAAAAATAAATAAATAAAATTCATATGGATGTTAAAAATAAATACAATAAAAAGGCAACTCAGTATCCTTTCTGAAAAATATAAGAAATCATAAAAAAAAAAAGTGGAGCTATAAAAATTACTCATACCACTCATAGGTGCTCTGGACTGCATTATATATATGAAACGTTTGAACTGGTGGTTACTCTCTTTATTACCATCAGCCTATCAAAACTGCATTTGTTTAAACCATTCATGTGATACATTGTTCTTTTTAAAAATTCCTTATGCTAATTGTTTGCTATTTTTTGTACTTCTTTAAGACCCAATGCATAATGATATATTAAGTAAACAATCCATATATATTAAATAAATGAGTGGTCATTAAATATATGCCATTAAGTTCAGAACTGAAGTGTACATATTGGTTTTGTGACTCTTTGCTAAATATTACTTATTCCTTGTACTATAATGCTCAGGAGCAGAGGCTTTGGGTCCTGTTTCCAGCTTCACCGCTTACTGCCACTTACTCATCTTTTTTTTTTTTTTAATAATATGTTAATAATATTACTTATCTTCATCCAATTAGTGTACTTTTTCCTTTTATGTTATCTATAGAGGTCACTGGTGTCACAGGGCAATTTTTTTCTGTTCAGGTTTTGATGCATAATTACATGCTGAAAGGTAATATATTACAGGAATAATGATTTACTACTCAGTAAGGAATTGATTAACATAAAGATTATGACTTAGAATATACCCTTGGGAAAATTTCATGTTGATATGTTTTTATTTGGAAGTTGAATCACTATGTTTGCTAGTGGAAAATAGTTGACAGAAATTTCATTTTTAACTTGCATCTTATTGGATATAACTGTGGGGTTCAGTCAAATGACAATGAACAAAAAAGAAGTGAGTCATTTATTTAAAATTTATTAAAATAATACATCCTTGAATGTCATAAAAGGTATGGTTGTCATAAGAAAAATGCATTATGTAAACTTAGTTAATGGAACTAACTTTACACATTTTATTATATATATTAGTATATCTAAATAGTAGCCTTCATTCATTCAGGTTGTTAATATAATAGAGGCTACAAGAGATGACTTCTATGAATGATCTTAGTTAACATGGTGGCAATAAACCTTAGCATTTTACAATCTAGTGCAAATTTAATTTTTATATTCATATAACTAATTCTTATATATATAGTATTTACCTGAGTATCAAATGTTGATTTTTAAATAATTAATTTTTTAATTGGTGAGAATGGCCTGATTAGACTTATTGTTAACTTTGATTCTTTTCTTTGAACAAATATTAAGATATGGAGGCTAGAGGCAAATTGGACTAAACCCAATCCACTTTCTTATCTACAACAAAAATGACAGCCAGGAAGATACCTTAAATGTTGAAAGGTCTCGATGTAACTGGGAAGAATGTATCATCCACTGCCAATTACACATTGGCCTCGTTGGTCACATAACAGTACTCGGAATTCATTGCTGCCATTTATCGATTCAGAGAGGTTTTGTTGTTTTAAGATTTTTATTGATTTTTTTATTTTTATTTTTAGAGAGAGAGAGGAAAAGAGAGGGAGAGAGACACAGAAACACAGATGTGAGAGCTAAACATCAATTGACTGCTTCCTGCACGACCCCCACCAGGGATCTAGCCAACAACCTGGACATGTGCCCTGACTGAGAATCAAACCAGGAACTTTCAGTGCAAGGGACAACACCCAACCAACTGAGCCACACTGGCCAAGGCCAGAGAATTTATTATTAAGAACTTAATTTTTTGTCTTCAAAGTTCAAATCGGCACTGAGATCATCCTAAATCCATATGATAATTGTGTAACTGTGATTGTTGGGACTGGGCCCATTAGGTTTTGCAAAAGTAAAATAAGGTTTTTAGAGTTAATTTTTTAATTCTTTGGAAATTTCTTCATAACTTTCATTGTGTTTCACACTATCTTGAAGTTGAAATGCAAATGAATTAATTCTGAAAAAAAATAAAAGTTTTTGTACTAGAACTGCAAATGTTTGACAGAAATTGGAAAGTAGCTCTTAAAGAAACTCTCAGCAGGAGAACCATAATTAATTTTAAGATTTTCTTCTAGTGGCTTCTCAGACCAACAGGTCTTTGTTTGCTGTAGCAACTGGTCTTTGTTTGCTGTAGCAACTTAAAGTATGTAGGGGACATTCAGGCTTCAAGTATCAAGGCATATCTGTTTTACTGTAGTCCAAAAAGCAATGTGAAAATATAATGTAAAAGTCACAGCAAAGGTTCCCAAATAGAAGTCATTTACCTGAGATCAGCTCTCCCTTCTTGGAATATATAACATATTTAAACTTTCACAGTATTAAAATAATCTTTGTATTATATCTTTGTAAAATAATCTTTGTCTCTTACTCTATGTATTTTGAAGAAAAAACATTCTCTTTCACTTTTTTGTGGAGGTAAAATACAAAAATACACACAATAAAAATTAATGTATTTTTATTTTACAAAGTAGCGATCATAAAACAAATCACCATTTTAACTTTACAATCAAACTTGTCCAAAAAAGCTGCTAAAACTTTCAACTCATTGGAAAAGGACCATAATCAAAGCATAGAACTTAAGATTGCTGTTAATCAGTTTAATAAGTGAATGTTATTTTGGGCCCATATGATATACTAATCTTTCTTCAGATATAAATATAAAAAGTGATCTTTCAATTAATTTACAGTTAGTTGAGAAGTGCAAATGAAGTAAAAATAATGATCATGTAGTATGAAACAAATGGCTGTAATTAAATAAAAATAATAATTTACCACAATCATGTGCAAACATTATTAGTGAAAGTATTTAAGCACAAAGTCAAGCACAGAGAGTTCATGTCTTCTAGAAGCTGATGATCATATACTTACAAATTTAACTCCCTTATTTGGTCAAATGAGGAACAGGATGAAAATAGTAAATGGCTTGTCCAGTAACATACACAAAATTAAGGCCTAGGGGAGCAGGAGTGGAGCGGAGGAGGTCAACGTACAAAAAAGGACATCTGTAATACTTTGAACAATAAAGATACATTAAAAAGAAATTAATGATAGAGTGTGCTGTTAGAACTATGAAGATAGAATTTGTCTATGTGAGAATGTCTAAATATGAAAAGAATTTTTATAAAAATGTATTTGGGCAAACAGAGGATATACATGGAAGCAAGATCTCAAAAGAATGAGATAAATGCTTCAGGGAGTAAGAGTTCAGTTTCTTTTATGCATTTGAAATTAAGAAGGGAACATATGGCCCGCCCGGGCGTGGCTCAGTGGTTGAGTGCCGACCTAGGATCCAGGCAATCGGGGTTCGATTCCCTGTCAGGGCACATGCCCGGGTTGCGGGCTTGATCCCCAGTCAGGGGTGTGCAGGAGGCAGCTGATTGATGACTCTCTCATCATTGATGTTTCTATCTCTCTCTCTCCCTCTCCTTTCCTCTCTCTGAAATCAATAAAGATATATTAAAAAAAATTAATTAATTAAAAAAAAAAAAAGAAGGGAACATATGGAAGATTACTCAAAGGTAGAAAAAAGTAATGGGGAATGGCTTGGGTTGTAGGATAGTTAAAATTATGTGCTCTCTTGGAGGTGGTCACATGGAGAGTAGATTACGGTTTAGTTACAATTATGTGCTAACTTGAAGGATCTGAAAGGGTGGTCAGGTATTAGAAGGAGGGAATGAAAGGGACATTTCAGAGGTGTATTAATCTAGATGCACAGAGACAATGGGTAGGGCTTGCTTAAGGCAAAGATAAGCCTTTTAGTAAAGAAGTTATACGTATACCCACTGTGTACTGCCCAGTAAGGAATTTATGTTCGGATCACCCTGTGAAGTTACTTTCCATAGAAACCCCTTTTGTCCTTCACAAACTGAACTATGGCAGCATGCCTGAATTTGTTTTCATGCATGTTAGTAATATCTCTGCCCTCCTTTCCTCCATTCTGTGCCCTGTTACCAAAAAGATCTTATCTTCTAGGTTCCACGAAATCTCAACTTAAGGTTGCTTTCCTTTCTTTTCTCTCACTTACCTTCTTTCCCTTCATGCAAACTAAATACAAGGCAAGCTATTCTTCAAACACATTCTGAATGTTTTTAAAACAACATGCCTTTGTGCACACTGACCTTTCACCCCATAATGGCTTCCCTCTTGTCTCTTCAACTGCAAGTTTATTCATCCAATGTTCTACTCAGAAACCACCTATGATCTCTTTCTTAATGTTTTTCAGTTAAAATTAATCTCTTCTATAGTTAGCCTATTATATTTCTGAGGTATAGATCTATTATTTCTAAAAAACAAAGTTCACTGTGGACTGAGACCTTCTACTTACTATATTTCTATCTTCTGCAGTACATTGAATAACTTACACATAGCCACAGAGAATAAACAATCACAAAGCAATTTATTAGTAATAATAATAAACATAATTAAAATAGTTAACATCATTGGTTACTTATCAGTGCTGTAGAGGGAGTCAGGATTTGAAACTAAGCTGTAGACTCCAAGATCCATGTTTTTATCAGTATGGGCTATCAAGTCATTTGCTTTGGACTGAATTCTACCACTTAATAGCTGAGTGATCTCTCTGTGCCTCAGGGTTTCACCTATAAAATAAAAATATTAATAGTGGGTTTTTAAATAGATCATTCATGTTAAAAATTTAGAGTAATGCCTAGCACATAGCAGTGCTGATTAGGCATTAACTCTATTATAGTTTAAGTATTTGTTGGGTTAAATGAATTCAACCCTTTTGGGTAATACTTTTCTTACTTTCTCACCTCCTATCAAAATCCTGTTCTAGTTTAAGGACCTGCCCATAAAATAACTCCTTTGGGAAATCATTTCCAGTGCCACCAGGAGTATTCTTTCAGTTTTGTACATTACTAATTGTAAACAGTAGTTAACAGTAGTTAACATCTGTTAACTTTTGGAAATACTTATGGTCATATAGTTAGTAATGACATGGGAAATAACTATAATGAATGATGAACTTTTCCTCGTGATAACAAAAAATTGTCTAACTTTTTGTGCTTTGAATCTAATCTTTCCACTGACTTGCCTAAACATATAAAAAATTTTCCTGTAGTAAGCAGTATACTTTGAAAGACCTGAGTGGGAATATAAAATCATATAGTTGGGCACAACTACAGCAGAATTCTAATTTATAAATTCAAAGAAAAAAAAATTTTCTCAAGATCTCCAGGTAGTGTTAACAAACAAAAGATGAAGTGTTCACTAGATATGCTAGTAAAATCCCAATTTATTTCAGTCGTTTCCTTATGGGAATTTTTTTTGTATATGAGAAACCGTATTCAATTTTCCAGGTTATATTAAGGCATGCTTTTGATGAGGTATTTCATATAGATGGAGTTTCCTATAATAAAATGTAAATATATACCAGCCATTTTCCCTGAATAAGATAAAGGGAATTTAACAACTATCAGGACTTGATAGCTTGTTAGGTCAGCCATATTCCATGATGTGGCTCAAGACAGTGACACAAATAACTAAAGAAGGTGTTACAATGAGGTTTTTTGATGTTGCTGTATTTTGGTCATTCATTCCAAAACTGGAACATAAAACCAATCATTGGCTAATGTGGTTTTTATCACTAAAATAATTTTTCATCATTTTTCTCTAGTTATTTAATGGGAATAAGCTATATAATATTAGGTATTATTTCACATTTTAATAGGATTATAGCAGAAATAATACACACACACATAATTTTTATTTTCTACTGCATGATACGATCTAAAGGTAACAGTAAGATAGTCAAAATGGCAAAGATTAGGAAGGAAAAAGGGGAGAGTGAGATATAAAATGAAAGTGGAAAAGAAAAAGTCTATAAATCTAATAGCTCAATTTCTTGTATATTTCTCAATGGAACTGTGTTTTCTTGTACAAATTATTTTGTTTCCCTGCTGCTACAAATGTGAGGAATATGAGAAAAATAATATCAACTCTTTCAAATGCATGTTTCTGGATTTCATGACAAGGGACTTGATTCCAAAAGTCATTTAAAGATATTCTTCAAGCCCCAGGGAATCCTTGAATAAAAATGAAACAATCATTTTATCAAATGCCTAAGAACCTCTAATAATAAATAGATCACTTCCTAATTTTTGAAGATGATTTTCAAACATAAGCTTTACATGTGTTGAATTCCATAAAAGGGTGTGGGATAGTGTAACTTATGAATACATCATAAATGAGAAATTAATTTCACATAGTATTTCTGTATGATCTAAGTTCTAAATTCTTTTTAATTCTTTTAAATTTATATATATATATATGTATATATATATATATATAAATTAAAAAATATATATATCTTTATTGATTTGAGATAGAGGAAAGGAGAGGGAGAGATAGAAACACCAATGATGAGAGAGTCATTGGAGATAGAGCCCTCAACCCAGGCATGTGCCCCGACTGGGAATCGAACCTCGATCTTCTGGATCAACCACTGAGCCATGCCTGGCCGGGCTCTTTTAATTTTACGATACTATTAGCACATATCAAAGAGAATGAAGAGACAAGATATTTAACCAATATATCTTGCTATTGTTAAAATTGGCATTGATCAATTAAGCTTTCTAAACAAAGCATTTTTTTTGGAGTAAACTGCACTAAATACACAATTTTAAAACAGAGCCAGCCAATACACATAATATATTCCTTCTCCTTTTAATACATTTTTTATCTAACATGCAGGACTCAAATTGTCCCACCTAACTTCACTCCTGCCATTTCTTAGGACATGACACATACCATACTGGGATAACTAAAAACAACATTTGATAATGTGAGAGAAAGCTTGTTTACAATTTGAAACCAAGGATTGGAGTGGGGCTTCACTTCTCATGAAAAAATACAAAATAAAACCTAGACTGTAAATTTAACACACACACACACACACACACACACATTTTCTCTAGGTCTAAGGAGAATATATATACCTTCAGATACAGCTTCTCTGTTAAGAATAGCACAAAAACAAACAATTGATTTTGCAATTGACAGAATCTGCAATATTCCTATTATCCTAATAGTATAGAAGCCCCACATTGGATGATATGATCAGGTTCTGCATGTGAGAATCAAGAAGCCAGGTGAAGATCACAAAACAAGATTGAGATAGAGAAAAACAAACTCAGAGAAAGAGAATGAACTTATAAACAAAAATTCTAAAACACATGAAGAAATCAAATACCAAATACCAGCATACATAGGAGATATTGTGGATTCAGTTCCAGACCACCACAATAAAGTAAATATCACAGTAAAGCAAGTCACATGATTTTTTTGAGTCCCCAGTGCATATAAAAGTTATGTTTATACTATTCTGTAGTCTATTGTATACAATAGCATTATTTCTTTTAAAAAGTATACATTTTAATTAAAAAATACTTTATTTCTTAAAAATGCTAACCATTTGCAAGTTGTGATCTTTTTGCTGGTGGATGGTTTTACTGAGGCAGGATAGTTAGATGTTAGGAGAATTTTTGAAGTGTGAAAAGGGAAACTGAGACAGATAGTTAGACAAATGGGGCCAAATAATTCAAGCAATTTATAGCCAGCTAGTAAATTGCAAGATGGTATCTTCCCTAAGGACTCTTGAGAGCAAACGGTTTATACCTCTTCTCCATTAGCAAAGAGTAATAGCTTAAATCACCCTGGTCAGGGAGACAGATAACAGATACCCAATTAGTGCCATCAGTGCCAGCCAAACACAAGGACAGATAAAGATAGGGAAATAAATAACCAAAAGCCCAATTAAAACCAAGCAAATCCAAGATAGAGGCAAAGATAACTGGAAAATGTCCCTGGTTCCTCTATACAGTCATTTTGGTACATTAACATATTAAAGAACACACCTAGAAAGCTGATGAATATTTTACTGAAACCTTCCCCTGAGACCTCCCCTAAGATTCCTGCCAGCAGAAGAGAAATAAGAGCACCCAAGACTGCATTGTGAAGATTTTTGGAAAAAGGAGCTAGTTCTCTACATTACTTTATATGTTAGCACACAGATAGGAATTACAGATAAGAAGGAAAGTGCAAATGACTGTTAAAAAAAGTCTCATGCATTTAAGATTTTTTACAAGTAAAAATATGCATCCTCCTCTTGACCCTCACTCCTTAATTGTATAAGAATCATCTTTATTCAAGTCTCCTTTATATCTCACTGAATTGGATAAGGAATAAAGATACTTTTCTTGTTAAGGAGAGGTATATATCTAATACCATCAGTTTAATCTATTGCCTTAATAAGAAATAGATAAGCTTAGGCTACATTACGCATCATATCTTTCACAAGAACCTTAAAAAAATATTAAAGAAAAAAACATTTATTTTCCTTTTTATTGAAGTTTGGGTAGCAACAAAGATCACTAGAAAATGACATGCAAGAGCTTTAAAAAAGCCTACAGAAATTAAAATTGAGTCTGTTCTCCTTGTAACTCATGGAACCAAACCTCAAAATTTACTAGGTAACCAAGAAAGTAATGTCTTTGCACCTCAGAAATTTGTCACTGACCTGTCACCTCAATGAAGATAATAATTTTAATACTTTAAATTTTAATACTGCAGGCGTGGCTCAGCAGTTGAATGTCGACCTGAGATGCAGGCGATCGGGGTTCGATTCCCTGGCAGGGCACATACCTGGGT
Source organism: Miniopterus schreibersii (assembly GCF_964146895.1). Classification (NCBI taxonomy): domain Eukaryota; kingdom Metazoa; phylum Chordata; class Mammalia; order Chiroptera; family Miniopteridae; genus Miniopterus; species Miniopterus schreibersii. Next base: position 30,578,783 of record NC_138118.1, on the reverse strand, counting down.
TGCGGGCTCGATCAATGACTCTCTCATCATTGATGTTTCTATCTCTCTCTCCCTCTCCTTTCCTCTCTCTGAAATCAATAAAGATATATTTTTACAAAAAAAATTATCAGTCTTCAAAAGTTGCAACAATGCTTACTTATCTCAAATTTACTCTAAGGATTCTTTAATACAGGGAAAGATTTATACTTTAAAAGATGAAAACCATATATCTAAATAAAAAGGAATAGCCCAGAAAAATCATCTTCACTGGGAAAAAAAAAGTATATGTGGGCCATTTAATAGACCAAAGAAGATTTACATTACCTTCATCAGAGAGCTTTCTGTAGTTGATATGTTGTGTCTGCAGAACCAAATTTGTCTTTGTAAAATGAATTCACTCCCTGCTTGAATCTCTCCAGTCCAGACTGTGAGACAATAGATGTATTGATCTGAAGTACACCATTTGCCTACTGTGCAGACCTTCACTCTGGGGTAACAATTCTTGAAAATATACTATTAAAAATTTCACATGTAAACTTAATAAAAAGGAAATGGAAAAAAAACCCTCAAGACAGTACCATCAGAGGCTCTTTTTGGAGTACACCCATACATTTTCTTTTTAAGGCTGAACTTTCTCCCGAACTCTACAGGTCCCTAGGAGGCTTGCAACCAGGGGAGTAGTAGGCAGCAGGAGTTTGTCCCAGCTTACCCCCCTGAACTTGTCTCCAAAGTCCTCTTTATCTCTGACTTTCCATTGACATAAAAGCAGCCTTACTTTGGCTCACTTCTGTCACTGTGACTTTTGCTTTTCAGTGAATTCATGCAGCCCAGAATTGCTCATTTCTTTCCTATAATGTTTCTGGAGAGCCAAGCAGCCCAGACTAGGCTCTCTCCTATTGCTTTTTCTACCCTAAACCCTTCCTTTGTTTCACTATCCCCATCTTTAATAACAATATGTTCAAAATCACCTTGACTTGTGTTGTGAAATCCTTCCTGCATGAAGTCAAGAACCCACACACTACAATCCAGTTCAAAGCAGACCAACTCCAGGCTGGTCCCTTTCCAGTGACATTAGTTTGGTGTTGAAAATGCAATATCTGCAAAATGCAATAAAGCAAAGCAATATAAAATGTGGAACACTGTTAAATCAAATTCTAAAACACATGAAGAAATAAAATGTCAAATACAGCTAAACAAATCAAGAATTAGCACATTCAATCCAAACTACATAAATTTTATAAAATATTCAAATAAAGGCTTTATCTACATTTAAGATACTAAAATTCATAAATGGAAGAATAACTCTTATTTTTTAAATGGCAAGGAATTATTTTTTTAAAAAGAAGAAAGAATGAAAATGGTCAGTTACAAAATGAACAAATTTTATAACTTTAAATAAAAATCATGGTTATTAAAATTAGAAAAATAAAGTAAAAGAGAGAATTGGTATCTTATTAGAAAGATAATTCAAGGAATTTATTAGGAATGCAATATAGAGAAAAAAGAGATAGAAAAATATAAAGTAAACCTCAAAATAACATGGTAAAAATAAGTCCAAATATTGGCTAAAGAAAATACTGCAAATGGTTCAGATTTACCTATTAAAAGACAGATCACAAATTGGATTTTAAAAATATAACAATAAGTTGCTGGATGGAGAACTTTATATAGATACTAACCATAAGAAAGCTAGTGAAGAAACATTAACATCAGATGTCATTGAATTTAAGGCAAATATATTAATAAGAATAACATTACAATAATAAAGAAGAATATTACTAAGAATTGGTAATAATAATGGGTTTATTTGCAAATAAGAACTAAGAGTCTTGAAATATTTAAAGCTAAACTGGCAAAATTACAAGAAGAAATGAATAGCTCCTAAATATCAGTAGGAGATTTAGGATAATGATAATTGAAGCTGACTGCATAGTAGTTAGAATATGGCTTTGAGTAAAAAACTTAGAAAGCTTGACCTAATAAATATATACAGAATTATATGCCCCCAAAAATAATATGTGTGCATGGAATAATAATCAAATTGATACTATAGTTAATCACAAAATGTTATCACATTTCAAATAATTGGCTATAAGCCATATTTTATAACAATAGTCTAATGTAATTTGACACCAATAATAAGAGATCATAAAATAATTAAATGCCCCTTTAAATAATTCATATGTTAAGTTACAATAATTACAATGGTAAATAAGAAATAGAAGTGAACATACACAGCATAGGGATTTCAGAAAGAGAAGAAAGTGAGCAAGGAACAGAGAAACTTTTTCAAGAAATAATGACAGAAAACTTCCCTAACCTGGTGAAGGGAAATGTCACACATGTTCACAAGGCACAGAAAGTCTCAATAAGATGAACCAAAAGAGGACCGCACCTAGACACAGCTTGTCTCCAGGGAGCCTGGAAAGTGTGGTGTTGGGACGTCAGCAAATTTCCTTTTTAGGATGTGTCCACAGCCTCTGCTTCTCCACCTCTTGGTAGGGTTTCTATGCAGTTGTGTCTGATTTTCTGTAGTTCACCGCATAGGTATGATTTTTTTAAATTAAACATTCAAAATAAACATTTTTTGATCCAAAAAAAAAAAAAAAAAGATCCAAGATGGCAGCATACTGAGTGGAAGCTACACTGACCCTTACCTGGGACCAATCTGTCTTTACAACTAAAACATAGAAAAACCATCCTGAAAATCATCCTGAAATTCAACTGAAGACTAGCTGGAGAGCACCCTTATAACTAAAGAGGAAAAGTGGAGACTGCAAATTCATTGGTAGGATGTGAGGATGTGAGAGGGCTGGCTGGGCTCCCACAGGCAGCAGCTGAAGGTCCAGAGGGATATCTCAGCTGTGGAGTGTTCCCACTGAGGACTCTGGGACATAAATCTCAGGTTGGGCTTCCCAGCCAAGAGCACCAGAAATAAGAAAGGTGCCCACAAATATCTGGCTGTGAAAAGCAGCCAGCTTTCTGTCTGCCAGGGAGAAGCAGCTGTAACTGCAGGCACCCTCTTAAAGAGACAACATACAATGTTTTGTGTGCAGCCACTCACCTTGTGCTCTGGTGGAAGGAGAGTGGAGTGGCCTGGAGCTGTGTGGGGAGAGTCTGGGGAGAGTCATTCCCCCAGACTGTGGGGACATCTTTCTTGAGAGGTGAACTTTCAGCTTTTGCCTGAGGGGGAAGCAATTGCCCCACTCTGCTGGAGAGCCTCTTGCTCTGCCCAGGGGAGTTTCTCCAGCCTGAGGCTTGTTAAGAGACCGATAACAACCAGCCACGCCACCCAGTGGAGCTTCTACAACCTGAGGCTTATTAAGAAAATCAGATTAACAAGCCTGCACACTGAGGCAGACCTCAGGGTGCTTTGAGTCTTTACCTGATCTGTTTTGGGACCCAGGTCTTAGAAAAGCAGACTTTGATGTGCATCTCAGTCCTGTCCAAACACATCCAGCCCCAGGAGTGGAGACCTGAAGCCTGGGGTTGTTAATAGCCTCAAACGGTGTACTCAGGGTCAGTCACAAACTGCGTCTGACATTGGCCTGTACTGGAAACCCTCAAAAAGACTGAGAATTCTAGAAGATCTACCTAACACTTAGCCAAAATGGGTAGACCAAAAAACAAGCCCCAAATGAAAGAACAAGAGAAGTCTCCAGAAAAAAAGCCAAATGAAACAGAGATAAGCAATCTTTAAGATATAGAGTTCAGAATACTGATCTTAAGAATGCTCAACAGCATGAAACAAGATTTGGAAATTATGAAAAATGACCAGTCAGAAATGAAGAATGACACAGCAGAAATAAAGAATACATTGGAAGGAATAAAAAACAGGTTAGAAGAACCTGAGGATCAGACAAGTGAATTAGAAGACAGGTAGAAAAAATCATTCAATCAGAGATCCAAAAACAAAAAACAATTAAAAAATAGGAGGTCAGTCTAAGGGAGCTGTGGGACAACTTGAAACGTAACAATATTTGTATTATAGGAGTGCCAGAGGAGGTTGAAAGTAAGCAGGGGTTAGAGAACCTATTTGATGAAATAATGGCAGAAAACTTCCCTAACCTGGTTAAGGAAAAAAGCACATGGGTTCCGGAGGCTCAGAGAGTTCCAAGCAAGAAGAACCCAAAGAAGCCTGCTCCCAGACACTTCATAATTAAAATATCAAACATCCAAGACAAAAGAGAATGTTAAAGGAAGCTAGAAAAAAGCAATCTGTTACCTACAAAGGAGTTCCCATAAGGCTGTCATCTGACTTTCATCAGAAACTCTACAGGCCAGAAGGGAATGGCATGAAGTATTCAAGGTAATGCAAAAGAAGGATCTGAAACCAAGACTACTCTAGCCAGCAAGATTATCAATCAAACTGGATGGTGATATAAAGAGCTTCCCAGAAAAAAAAAAGGTTGAAAGAGTTTATCACTACAAAACCAGCATTACAGGAAATGTTAAAGGGACTGCTATAATTATAAGTAGAAATAAACAGAATGAGAAACAGATATAAAGAAACAAAATGTCAGTGGATAAGTATCTTTCAATAATAACCTTAAATGTAACTGGATTAAATGCCCCAATAAAAAGATATATGGGGTGGCTGAATGGATAAGAAAACATGACAAAATGTATGCTGTCTACAAGAGACCCACCTCATAACAAAAGACTCATACAGGATGAGAGTAGTGTTGGAAAAAAATTTTTCATACAAATGGAAAAAAAGCTGGGGTAGTAATACTCATATCAGACAAAATAGACTTCAAAATGAAGACCATAACGAGAGACAAGAAAGGTCTTTACATAATACTAAAGGGATCAATTCAGCACAAAGATATAACCTTGATAAACATATATGTACCCAATATAGGAGCACCTAAATTTATAAAAAACTTCTAGAGGACTTTAAGGGAGAGATTGACAGCAATACAGTCATATTCGTGGATTTTAACACCCCACTGACTTCACTAGATAGGTCTTCCAGACAAATAATTAACAAGGAAACAATGACCCTAAATGACACATTAGATCATATGGATTTAATTGACATTTACAGAACATTCTACTCCAAAGCTGCAGAATATGCATTCTTCTCAAGTGCATATGGACATTCTCAAAGATAGACCACATGTTAGGATGCAAAACAAGTCTCTATAAGTTCAAGAAGACTGAAATCATATCAAGCATCTTCTCAGATAACGATGGCATGAAATTAGAAATCAACTACAATAAAAACACTAAAAGACATTTAAACACATGGAGGCTGAAAAGCATGTTTTTAAACAATGAATGGGTTACCAAAGAGATTAAGAAAGAAATAAAAACCTTCCTGCGAAACAAATGAAAATGACACACAAAAACTCCAAATCTATGGGACACAATGAAAGCAGTCCAGAGAGGGAAGTTCATAGCACTACAAGCCTACCTCAAAAAGCAAGAAAAATTTCTAATAGACTCTTTAACCCTACAACTTAAAAACTTAAAAAGGGAACAACAAGAAAAGCCCAAAGTAGAAGGAAAGAAATAATAAAGATTAGAGCAGAAATAAATGACATAGAGACTTAAAAAACAATACAAAAGATCAATGAAACCAAGAGCTGGCTCTTTGAAAAGATAAACAAGATTGATGAACCTCTAACCAGACTCAGCAAGATACAAAGAGAGACAAATAAACAAAAGAGACCCAAATAAACAAAATCAGAGACAAAAGAGGTGAAACAACAACTGAACCAACAGAAATACAAAGGACTATAAGAGAATACTATGAACAACTATATGCCACCAAGCTGGACAACCTAAATGAAATGAAGAAATTCCTAAAAAAAATGCGACTTTTCAAAACTCAATCAGGAAGAGTCAAAAAGTCTAAATAGGCCGATAACTGGTGATGAAGTTGAAGCAATAATCAAAGGGCCCCAAGCACATAAAAGTCTTGGCATGGATGGCTTCACAGGGGAATTTTACCAAATATTTGAAGAAGAATTAACACCTATCCTCCTCAAACTATTTCAAAAAATCCAAGAGAAAGGAACACTTCCAAACTCTTTTTATGAGGCCAGCATTAGCCTAATTCCAAAACCAGATAAAGACACTACAAAGAAAGAATTATAGGCCAATATCCCTGATGAACATAGATGCTAAAATCCTCAACAAAATATTTGCAAATCAGATCCAGCAGTATATTAGAAAGATCATACACCATGACCTACTGGGATTTATTCCAGTGATGCAAGGTTGGTACAGTATTCACAAATCAATAAACATGACACATTACATAAACAAACTGAAAGACAAAAATCACATGATCATATCAATAGATGCAGAAAAATCATTTGATAAAAACCAACACCCATTTTTGCTAAAAGCTCTCAGCAAAGTGGGAATAGAGGGATCATACCTCAACATAATAAAGGCCATATGTGACAAACCTACTGCCAACATCACACTCAAGGGGTAAAAACTAAAACCACTTCCCCTAAGAACAGGAACAAAATAAGTGTGTCCACTTTCACCACTCTTATTCAACATAGGTCTGGAAGTCCTAGACACAGCGATCAGGCAAGAAGAAAGCATAAAAGGCATCCATATTGGAAAGGAGAAAACAAAACTGTCATTATTTGCAGCTGCCATGATATTGTACATAGAGAGTCCTAAAGACTGCATCAAAAAACTACCAGATTTAATAAATGAATTCAGCAAAGTAGCAGGATACAAAATTAACACCCAGAAATTGATGGCATTTTTATACACCAATAATAAACTCTCAGAAACAGAAACTAAAAAACAATACCATTTACCATTGCAACTACAAAAATAAGATACCTAGGAATAAACTTAACCAAAGATATAAAAGAGCTGTACTTGGAAAACTACAGGACACTGAAAAAAGAAATAGAAGAAGATATAAACAAATGGGAAAATATACCATGTTCATGGATTGGGAGAATTAACATCATTAAAATGTCCATATTACCCAAAGCTATCTATAAATTCAATGCAATCCCTATTAAAATACCAGCAGCATATTTCATAGATCTAGAAAAAACACTTCAAAAATTTATCTGGAACCAAAAAACACCCAAAATAACCATGGCAATACTGAGAAAGAAGAATAAAGTTGGAGGGATAACAATACCAGATATCAAGTTCTACTACAAAGCCAGTGTAATCAAAATAGCCTGGTATTGGGACAAGAACAGACATATCGATCAGTGGAACAGAACAGAGAACCCAGAAATTGACCCATGCCATTATGGGTAATTAATATTTGATAAAGGAGGCAAGAACATACAATGGACAGTCTTTTCAATAAATGCTGTTAGAAAAATTGGACAGATACATGCAAAAAAATGAAATGACCACCAACTTACACCATACACAAAAGTAAATTCAAAATGGATAAAAGACTTAAATATAAGGAATGAAACCATAAAAATCCTAGAAGAAAACATAGGCAGTAAAATCTCAGACATCTCTCATAGCAATATGTTTGCTAATACATCTCCTAGGGCAAGAGAAACTAAGGAGAAAATAAACAAATGGAACTGAATCAAAATAAAAATTTTCTGCACAGCAAAAGAAACCATCAACAAAATGAAAAGAGAGCCCACTGTATGGGAGAACATATTTGCCAATGACACATCAGATAGGGGGTTGATATCCAAAATATATAAGGAACTTATACAACTTAACAAAAGGTAGAGAAACAATCCAATTAAAAAATGGGCAAAGGGCCTAAATAGACACTACTCCAAAGAGGACATACAAATGGCTAAGAAACATATGAAAAAATTCTCACCGTCACAAATCAACAGAGAGATGCAAATTAAAACCACGATGAAGTATCACTTCCTACCTGTCAGAATGGCTACCATCAGCAAGTCAACAAACTAAAAGTGCTGGCTAGGGTGTGGAGAAAAGTACACTGCTGGTGGGAATGCAGACTGTTGCAGCCACTATGGAAAGCAGTATGCAGTTTCCTCAAGATTAAAAATTGACCCAGTGATCCCACTTCTAGGAATATATTCTAAGAAACCCCAAACACCAGTCGCAAAGATCTTATGCACCCTTATGTTGATAGCAGTGCAATTTACAATAGCTAAGATTTGGAATCAGTCCAAGTGCCCATCAGTAGATGAGTGGATAAAAAAGCTGTGGCACATTTACACCATTGAATACTATGCAGCTGTAAAGAAGAAGAACCTTTTAGCCTTTAGCACAGCATGGAGGGAACTAGAAAGTATTATGCTAAGTGAAATAAGCCAGTCAGAGAATGACAAGTACCAAATGATCTCACTTATATGTGGAATATAATAAACAAAAATTGATGAACTAAGTGGATCTAGAGACATAGAAGCTTGGAATAAACTGAGGAATTTCAGAGGGAAGGCGGGGAGGTGCGTGTGGGTGGGGAGAGATTAATCAGGGAAATTGTGTGTTTATGGGCATGGCCGTGGACATGGAAATTGGTGTGGGAAGGGTCTGGGGGTGGGATGGATGTGGGGTGGAGGCGAGCATTGGGGTTAAAAGAATAATATCTGTAATGGTCTCAACAATAAAGATAAAAAAATATTTTAAAAAAAATGAACCAAAAGAGGCCCACACCTAGACACATCATAACTAAAATGGTAAACATTAAATACAAGGAACCTTAAAGACAGCAAGAGAAAAACAGAAAATTACCTACAAGGGAGTTCTCATTAAAATGTCAGCTGATTTCTCAATAGACACTCTCCAGAAGGAGTGGCATGGAGTATTTAATGTAATGAAAAACAAGGGCCTGAATACAACACTACTTTATCCAGCAAGGCTATAATTTAATATTAAAGGTGAAATAAAATGTTTTTCAGACAAAAAAAAGGCTAAAGGAGTACATTACCACCAAAATAGCTTTGCAAGAAATGTTGCAAGACTGTTTTAAGAAGAAGAAGAAAAGGAGAGAGACAGGATTATAAGCATAAAGAAAATAAAAATGGTAATAAATAGGTACCTATCAATAATAACCATAAATGTAAATGGATTAAGTGCTCCAATAAAAAGACACAGGGTAACTGAATGGATAAGAAAACATGACCCATTTATAGACTGTCTACAAGAGACCCACCTCAGAACAAAAGACTCACACAGACTGAAAGTAAAGGAATAGAAAAAATATTCAATGCAAATGGAAATGAAAAGAGAGCTGCAGTAGCAATACTCATATCTGACAAAATAGTCTTCAAAGCAAAATCCATAGCAAGAGACAAAGAAGGCCACTACATAATACTAAAGGGATCAATCGAGCAACAAAATATAACCCCTTTAAACAAGTATGCACCCAATACAGGAACACCCAAATATATTTTAAAAACTCTTAATGGATTTTAAGGGAGAGATTGACAGCAACACAGTTATATACAGGACTTTAACACCCCACTGACACCACTGGATAGTTTTTCAAGAAAAAAAATCAACAAGAACACAGCGGCCTTAAATTATACACTAGATTAGATGGGTCTAACTGATATATTCAGAACATTTCACCACAATGCTGCAGGATATACATTTTTCTCAAGCACATATGGAACATTATCAAAGGTAGACTATATGTTAGGACACAAAACAAGTTGATACAAATTCAAGAAGATTGATACCACAATGAGCATCTTTTTGGATCACAGTGGAATGAAATTAGAAATCAATCACAATAAATAAAATCAAAACCACTCAAATACCTGAAAGCTAAATAGCATGTTATTAAACAATGAGTGGATTACCAATGAGATTAAGCAGGAAATAAAAAACTTCCTGAAAACAAATAAAAATAAACACACAGCGACCCCAAATCTATGGGGCATAGTGAAAGCAGTCCTGAGAGAGGAGTTCTTAGCACTGCAGGCTTACCTCAAAAAATGAGAAAGACTTCTAATAAACTATCTAACCCTCCAACTAAAGGAAGAAAGAGAACAGCAAAAAAATCCCAGAGGATGTAGAAGGAAGGAAACAATAAAGATCAGAGCATAAATAAATGATATAGAGATAAAAAAAAAACAATACAAAAGACCAATGAATGCAAGAGCTTATTCTTTGAAAAAATAAACAAGATCAATGAACCTTTAGCCAGACTCATCAAGAAATGAAGAGAGAACCCAAATAAATAAAATCAGAAATGAAAGAGATGATATGACAACGGAAACCACATAAATACAAAGAATTGTGAAAGCAAATATAAGCCAACTTACTAGACAACCAGGGCAAAATGGACAAATTCATAGAGACATACAATTTTTCAGAGAATCAGAAAACCTGAATAGGCCAACTACTAATGAAATTAAAGCAGTAATGCAAAAACTCCCAGCAAACAAAAGCCCTGGCCTGGATGTCTTCACAGGGGAGTTTTATCAAACAGTCAAAAAACAAACACTTATTCTCCTCAAGCTATTCCATAAAAATTCAAGATGAAGGAACACTTCCAAGCTCTGTTTATGAGGCCAACATTATCCCAACTCCAATACCAGATAAAGATACTACAAAGAAAGAAAATTACAGGCCAATCTCTGATGAACATAGATGCTAAAAATTCTCAACACAATATTAGCAAATCAGATCCAGCAATATATTAAAAAGATTATACACCATGACCAAGGGGGATTTATTTCAGGAATGCAAGGCTGGTACAATATTTGCAAATCAATATAGGTGATACATCATTTAAACAAAATGAAATATAAAAATCATATCAATAGATGCAGAAAAATCATTGGACAAAATCCAACACCCATTTTTGATAAAACCTCTCAGCAAAGTATGAATAGAGGGATCATACCTCAATATAATAAAGGCCATTTATGAAAAATGTACCATCAGCATCATACTTAATGGGCAAAAGCTAAAGCCTTTCCCATAAGAACAGGAACAAGACAGGGGTGTCCACTTTTACCACTCTTATTCAACATAGTTCTGGAAGTCCTACCCAGAATGATCAGACCAGAAGAAAAGAAAAAAGGCATCGAAATTGGAAATGAGGAAGAAAAATTATCATTATTTGCACCTGACATTATATTGTACATAGAAAACCCTAAGGAGTTCATCAGGAAACTACTAGACTTATAAATGAATTTGACAAAGTAGCAGGATACAAAATCAATATCCAGAAATAGATAGCATTTTTGTACATCAATAATGAACTCTCAGAAAGAGGAAACTAAGAAAATAATTCCATTTGCCATAGCAGCAAAAAAAATAAGGTACCTTGGAAGAAAACCAAGGAAGTAAAAGACCTGTACTTGAAAAAGTATAGGACATTGAAAAAAGAAATAGAGAAAGATATAAACAAAGAGAAATGTACTATGTTTATGGATTGGAAGAAATAACATCCCAAAAATATCCAAAGCAATCTATAGATTCAATGCAATCCCTATTAAAATACCAACAGAATACTTCACAGAGCTAGAATAAATACTCCAAAAATTTGTATAAAACCAAAAATGACCCTAGATAGCTGTAGCCATCTTGAGAAGGAAGAACAAAGTAGAGGGATCACAATACCAGATATCAAACTATAGTACAAAACCATTGTAATAAAAACAATGACATGCATATAGGCTAATGGAACAAGAACATGCATATAGGCTAATGGAACAAGAACATGCATATAGGCTAATGGAATAGAACAGAGACTCCAGAAATTGAGTCACACCAATATAGTCAATTAATATTTGGCAAAGAAAGCAAGGATATAGGATGGAATAAAAACAGTTTCTTCAACAAATGGTGCTGGGGAAACTGGACAGGCACATGCAAAAAGATGAAACTGGACCACCAACTCACACCATACACAAGGATAAACTCAAAATGGATAAAAGACTTAAATGAAAGACTCAAAACCATAAAAATCTTAGAAGGAAATATAGGCAGTAAAATCTCAGACATCTCACTTAGCAAAATTTTTGCTCATACATCTCCTAGGGTAAGAGAAATAAAGAAGAAAATAAACAAATTAGGTTACATCAAAATAAGAAGCTTCTGCACAGCAGAAGAACCCATCAACAAAATGAAAAGGGAATCTACCGTATGGGAGAATATATTTGCCAATTATACATCTGATAAGGGGTTAATCTCTAAAATATATCAAGTACTCATACAACTCAATGAAAGGAAGACAAACAATCCAATTAAAAAGTGGGCAGAGTACCTGCATAGACACTTCTCCAAAGATGACATACAAATGGCCAAGACGCATATGAAAAAAATGCTCAAGGTCACTAATCATCAGAGAGATACAAATTAAAACTATAATGAGATATCACCTCACACCTGTCAGAATGGCTACCATCAACAAATCAAGAACAACAAGTTTTTAAACAAAAATAAAATTAAAACAACAACAACAACAACAAAAACAAGTGTTGGCAAGGACCTGGAGAAAAGGGAACACTAGTCACTGTTAGAGGGAATGCAGACTAGTGCTGCCACTATGGAAAACAGTATGGAGGTTCCTCAAAAAATTAAAAATTGAACTTCCATTTGACCCAGTGATCTCACTCCTAGGAATATATCCTAAGAACCCTTAAACACCAATCAGAAAGAATATATGCACCCCTATGTTCATAGCAGCATTATTTACAATAGTTAAAATCTGGAAACAGCCCAAGTTCCCATCAGTATTTGAGTGAATAAAAATGCTGTGGGACATTTACACCATAGAACACTATGCAGCTGTAAAAAAGAAGGATCTCTTACTTTGACAGCATAGATGGACCTGAGAATATTATCTTAAGCGAGATAAGCCAGTCAGAGAAAGACAAATATCACGTGATCTCACTTATATGTGGAATCTAAGGAACAGAATAAACTGAGGAACAAGATAGGACCACAGACATGGAAGCATGAAACAGACTGACAGATCTCAGAGGGAAGGCAAAGAGAAGTGTAGGAAGAGATTAACCAAAGAACTTATAAGCATAGCCCATGGACACAGACAATAGACAGGGGAAGGCCTGGGGTGTGGTGGGAGATAAGTGGAGAGGGGAAAAGGGGAGAAAATGGGGGACATCTCTAATACTCTCAACAATAAAATATATTAAAAAAAATAGAAGTGAATAAAAATTTAAAATATATGACATATGTTTTGAGATATAGATAATTACTAACACCAATTGAGTACAGTTAAAATATTAGTTTTTTACAGTATTAAGTGACTTTTTTTCTTTAGGAGGAAGGATTAAAATAAATGAGTTATACAAATTTACCTCAGAAGCCAAGGGAAAAAAGTAGAAGTAACTGGATTAAAATACTATAAATTATATAGTTATAATAATGAAAGAGTTCACCAATTTGCATAATGAAATACATAAAAATAAATAATGTTTTTATAACACTATTGGCATAATTACCCAAATATCAAACTAATAACTAGTAGAACCAATGAGAAAGTTCTCCAAAGAAATTGAATAAATGACATAAAAGTCAAGTATTACAATATATCAATAATTTCCCCAAATAAAATATTATACAAAAAACTGTTTTATTAATAGTAACAAAATTCATAAAGTACCTAGGAATAAATCTATTAGTAAATGTGCAATGTATTCATAGATAATATTATAAATTATATTTGAGGGAACAAAAAATAAATAAGAAATATATTGTTCTCATTGATGGAAAGACTAATTTTTTTTTTTTGATTTATTGATGATAGCCATTCTGATATTGTGGTTTTAATTTGCTTTTTCTCTGAATCACTCCTTTTCTCTACCAATCCTATTCCTTTCAAATTTTTCTAATGTTAAAATTCTCAGTTACATAGATCAAGACTATATTAATGTATTTCACTTTAACTAGTTTTTATTTTTATGTATGTGGCCTATTTTTTGTGTGTCTAAATATTTTTTTAAACATCAATTCTCCTCAAATTATTGTACACGTTCAGTTAAATTCCAATACAAATCAAGTTTTTCATAAAACTTGAGAAGCTGATCCTACAATTCATATGGAAGAGCAAAGGGCCAATAGTTACAGAATTTAAAAAACAAGGTAAAAGAACTTGCCCTGATAAAGGCACTTATAATTTCCAAAGATTGAGCACCTGAATTAACCTGAAATATAATTATATTACTTATAAAATTATAAAACACATACGTAAGCAGGGATTTAAGTTTTTTCCCCTTAAGGTTCTTTCTCCTAGGCCTTTGCACCCCGCACTCTCCCTGATCACGGGCTGAAGCAATTAAGGAGTTGGCGCAGCTGTGAACAGTGGGTTAAGATATCACCTTATCGAGACCAAGATGCATTGCCTGTCTGACCTAACAATGAGTCAAGATATCATCTTATCAAGACATCCCAGGCGACCAAGATGAAAAGAATGACTTCTAGGACTGCAGGTAGCTGCATTCTATTTCTAGCCTCAGTTTGCCCCATATAATCCTATCCCTCAGGCCAATCCTTAAGACAGGTTTTGGATGCTTGTATGCTTCCTGTCTTCTTGGTTAGCCAACCTTCTTAATAAATGCCTTATATGATTCAACCCTGCCTCTGTTGAATTTGATACAGTGACAGGCTGCCTGAGCCCCACTAGGGTTTCCCGGTAACAGCCCTACCAATATCAAGGTCTACTATAAATATATACAAATTAAAGCCATGTAGATCTATAAAAAGAGAGAGAGAGAGAGAGAGAGAGAGAGAGAGAGAGACAAACATACCCATAACAATTTGAGAATTGGCACATTATAGATACATATTATAAATCCCCTGTACCCACCTACTCTTTGAGAACCTGGAAACATTTCCTTTAATGCGAGTCCTCTATCACATTCCGTATGAGAAAACAGCAAATTCTTTGCCTCCAGCTACTGGAAGATAATGGGTTGCATCTGAATATATATATATATTATTAATTGCATCTGAATAATGTGTATCTTATTAATACTGAACCTATAAATTTCTTTTTTTTTTTAAGATTTTTAAAAATATATCTTTATTGATTTCAGAGAGAGGAAAGGAGAGGGAGGAGATAGAAACATCAATGATGAGAGTCATTGATCGGCTGCCTCCTGCATGCCCCTGACTGGGGATCGAGCCCGCAACCCGGGCAAGTGCCCTGACAGGGAATCGAACCCCAATCTCCTGGATCCTAGATCGAGGCTCAACTGCTGAGCCACGCCCGGCCGGGCAGAACCTATAAATTTCTCTCTTCTAGGAGTTTAAAACTGAGATCCAGATCATGCTAACCAGTTAACTCTTGGGTATATATAATCAAGATATAAGAATATCATTGGAGAATTCTATTTTAGGAACCGTATGTTGAAGACATTTTCCACCGACAAAAACAAAACAAGGAAGTGAACACAGAAAAAATTTAAAAAGACGGGAAAACATGAAAGCCAAGAAAAATTCCATTTCCAATGGCTTTTCATGTCCTAGCTTCTCTCCCTAGAGATGCCTATTTTCACTTCCAGCCTTGGAATGGCACATTTCCTTATGATATCTTTTTTTCCTTGTTTAAACTACTTTGAGGGATTTTGGTTATTTCAATCAAAGAGCTTTCAGCAATACAGATTGGCTTATCAAATTTTCCTTGGCCTTAGCAATCAAGTAGGATAATGCTCAACTTCATAAAATATCTCAGCCTCTACACCTTCAATGACAGAACAGCTTATAGAGATATGAAACTGATGCCACTGATATTCTTTATAAATGAGCAAAGTGTAGCTATAGAAAGACAGTATTCAGAAACTGTTTCTCTATGTCTTGTGTGGTAAGGTTGGCTTGAAATCAGCAGAGACAGAGCTATAAAGGCTTTTTTAGGGCAGCAAACCTAGCCTTTTGCCATTTATTTAGCATAAATATGTTCTACAGTCTTAAATTATGCCATTCTTTGGATAAGTTTCCAATGAATGTTTTCCTTAAGTAGAAATGAAGGCAATGCACTTCCAATGTCACTCACAGTCTCAGCACTGCACACCTGTAAGAAGTGAGGCCAAATGTACAGGTATTGCAAAGGCCAAAATTAGATGGAGTGACACTGGTTCTGCCTTAAAATGTCCTTGTCTCTTACTGAATATCTTGGACAATTTGTTTATATGTTAGCTTATTATTGCTATTGAAATAATACTGACTTACTTCATGATTGTTAAATGCCAGTAATATGATCTAGTTTCTTTCCAAAAATTATTTTTCTTCTTAAAGATGATTAGCTGAATGTATACTCATAATATGGCTTCCAGTAACTATAATTTTGAGTTACACAGTGGCCTCAATAACTTTTGCAAAAGTTTCTTCTATCTTTTTCCACTTTGTCTATCCTGGATGATGGAATTATCATGTCCTGAACCGTCTGAATAAGCTATAGGCTATAGTATCTGGTTTCACAGTGATATAATTAACTGGCATCAGTAATGCAGATGACTTCTTTCTAATGGATTTTGGCCAGTGTATTTATGAAACGTCCTTACTGGCTGTGGTTTGTTTGGGGTTGTTTTTGTTTGTTTTTATCATTGCCCTCAGTATTACTGACTCTGCAAAAATGTTGCTTTACTCTACCAAGGGCCTAGGCCAGCCAAGGGCTGGTATATCTGTATTATCTGTATTATGTTTTGTAACCCCAAGGACAATAATTCTGTCTGTGAATTGTAGGTGACATTCATATTGAAAGCTGCCTCTTTTATTCATGTGACACAGAGTGATTTATACCTACGGGCTAGGATATTTTCTTGGATTTTAGGCTCACCTTATCATTTTTTATCCAAATCATATTACTTTTGAAAGTAAAAGGAGTGCTATTAATAATTACACTGAGACAGCAAGGATAAATAAGCACTATACCAATCACATAAAATTGTATGTCTTCACCTTCTGTGACTAGAACATTGCTTGTGGTCTGGAAATGAATAAATGTGTATTTTTTGAATTGAGGTTATATGAGTAAATTGAAAGAGCAGGGTATTTTTAGAAACTTTCTTCTTATAAGTGCATTAATAAAGATAGGGTTATCTGTGCAAAAGATATGGTGCATTACATATAATGTACTTATATATTAATATAGTTCCATGAAGCATGCTAATATATTATTGTACAATCCATAAGATAACTTGGCATATCTTATTGAAGAAACAGCATGGTACAATGGTTAAGAAGATCACCTCTGGAGAAAGTCTCCTGGAGTCTGAATCTAGATTTTGCCACTTACTGTCTGTGTGACCTTGAGAAAACTAGCCTTTCTCTATATCTGTTTTTATCTGTAAAATGGAAAGTAATAGTACTTCATTCATGGAGTTGTAAAACTTAAATGAGTTGATTCACATAAAGAGCTTAAAACAGTGCCCAATTTTAGAAACACAAAAGAATCTGCTACAGTCTTGTTATAATAATAATTATAACAATTATAACTACTATTATTATTAAAGATTGACCTCACATGCACAGATCAATAGAGATACAGATGTAGATGTTATACTCAAAGATTCGACTACAACTGGGTTCCTTGCTTATTCATGTGATAAAAAATCAATATATGCTCCTAAATGAAATGCTAATTTAAGGATAGGAATTAGATCAGGTTAAGTCAAAGAATTTGCATGAGAGAAGACAACTGACTTAAGTTGAAACCTATATGCCTGTGTCCAAATATTATTAAAGACTGCAAAATAAATATGGAGGACATTTATGATCTCTTACTTCCTCTCTTCCTATCCAACTTTCAGAGGAGATATATATTTAAAATATTTTCACATATCTCTGAAGGTAGGACTAGATTATCTTTTCTTTCTTTTTTAAAAAAATAAATCTTTATTGATCTTAGAGAGAGGAAAGGAGAGGGAGAGAGAGAGATAGAAACGTCAGTGATGAGAGAGTCATTGATAGAGCCCGCAACCAGGGAATGTGCCCTGACCGGGAATCGAACCCTGATCGCCTGGATCCTAGGTCGACGCTCAACCACTGAGCCATGCCCGGATGGGCTAGATTATCTTTTCTTTAATGCAGAACTGTTTCACTTAAACATGGGGAAAGTTTATGTGCATCATAACAAATGACAATTGCATTTTCCAAAGTTTTAAATTAATTGGGAAGATAACTTAATGTTTAGAAATAAAATATCTATATCATATTTAGAGTCTATGTATAAAAATGACTTAAATGTGTAATATTATCATAAATGATTCATATTAAAATATTGTATAAACTGTATATTAAAAACACCCTACATAGAACTGTTAAAAGTAAATTATGTGTATTTTAAGTGTTTAGAAAGAGAATTTCTAACTTCTTATAGTGGTTTTTAAGTACCATCTCTCTGCTGTTTAATATCATGTTATACAGAGTGTGTCTTTAGTAAATTCTAAATGTTTCCACTCAGAGCCAAGTCAACTGATGCAAAATACTGATGACTTATATAATATAGTAGACATGTATCTGGCTTTTATTTAAGTCTTAAGAGACCAATTGCTGGTACTCTTAAGCTGTTATATGACATGCTACTACATTTCCAGGCCATATACTGCTTTCCTTTTGACTCTCACTAAAAAATAAGCATATCTTTATGTTATTTTAATTTCATATCTAAATATGATAGACTGAGTTTCTTCAAATAAAGGATAAACTTCTTACATATTATATATATCACTACATATTGTTTTGGTTAACTATGTTCACTGCTGTTACTGTTATCAGATGTTGGAATATTGTGTCTGTGTTTATGTGCAAGTATGTATGAGCCTGTGTGCAGATGTGTGTGTGTTTGTGTATGTACATACTCTTATATGTTAATCAAGCAAATGCTTTCTTTTTAAAAAAACACTGACTGCCCAGCTGGCCTGGCTCAGCAGTTGATCATTGACCTATGATCCAGGAGATCAAAGACATATGCCCAGGTTATGGGCTTGATCCCCAGCAGGGGGTGTGCAAGAGGCAGCAGATCAATGACCCTCTCTCATCATTGATGTTTCTATCTCTCTCTCCCTCTCCCTTCCTCTCTCTGAAATCAATAAAAAAATATTACAAAAAAAAAAAAAAACATTAAAAAAAACGCTGACTATTTTTGCTAGTTGTTCTATTTGTTTACCCTAAAAGTTGACCTACAGAACAGGTGTGAAATTGAGAGGTCAGCCATTTTCAAAGGGCAGAGCAGCAGGTGGGAAGATTGAATTTCTTACACTTTATACCTTGTGATGTTTGTTGATTTTTAAGCTACTGGGCTACTTTATCTGAAAACATGTCTTGTTCTATTAATTATCACACTAGCCAGTCAATAAAAATATGTATTATTATTCTTTTCATGTACAATATGAATATTACTTCCTATGAAATCAAATGAAGAGAATGTTTTATGTGCTAGGAAACACTAATAAATATAGAAAATCAATTTAATTGTTAAGAGTAGACTGGGGAGGGGGGGTGAGACAGGGTGGAATGGGCCATTGAGGAGAAAAAGGGACATTTGTAATATTTAAAAAAATAAATAAATTTACTGAGTATAAAAAAAAAAGAGTAATGGAGAGAAAGAATTGTCTCTCTCTTTCCACATCCCAAACCCACCGTACTACTATGTTTTGTCTCCATATTCTCTTTGCATCTTTCTACCTTGTCTTTGGTAGTTTACTAAAACATCCTAGCTTTGTTTTGATTGTTTATTCATTCTAAAATCAGGCCTCAGAGTATCCTGTCCATATTTCAGAAACAGGATAGGAAGGAGACAGCACTGTAATTCAGTTCTAGTCACAAATGTTGACTAAGGATTCCTACAAAACAAACTAGGACTTGTGAGGTATAAAAGGGAAGAAGAAACCATTGTCCTTGTCCTGAACAAGGAGGCAGTCCAGTTAGTCAAATGCCCAATGTAAGTAAGAAAATCAGTGTCCTAAGAGATCTGAAAACAGTGTGATCCTACCACAGTGTGAAATAGTAGGAGATTTCAAAAACATGCAGACTTGAGCTGTACACAGAAAATGTGCAGTGCTAGATAAGGAGAAAGGGGTAAAGACAACTGAAAGTGACCTCTAGACAGAGGGGGCACATGAGCAGTCACAGAGAAATCAGATGAGCATATTCTAGGAACAATGTGACTGGCTTGACTGACAGAAGACTTGAAGCAGAGAGCAGTGGAAATAGCAGCGAATGGTGCAAGTAGGATGATATGAAAGGCAAAGCTGATGCACTGATTCCAACCAAGACCAGTAACTCAATAAGGCATTGAAATATGTTTGCAGAATCATATCTTATAGTCCTCTTAGCCAAATAAAAATAATTTCTCTGTAATCCATTATTGATTTCCTCATTCCCCTCTTTATCATGAATATAAAGAATTGGCTATATTAGAAAAAAGACTTAGAAAATTTTTCTGTAAATTTCCACATAACATATGGTTTTATATTTGAATAATGAAGGTGATATGTATGCATTTAACAAATATAGAAATGATACAAAATAAAAATCCTGAATTTTTAAAGAGTTGTTTAACAAGTTCTTAATACACTACAATAATGACATTTCTTGCAAAATGTGATCATTCAAAGTTAGGCTGAAAATCTAGTGAAAAATTAATTTGCTGTTTTAATGAGTTTCAGTAAAGTTATGGAAACATTGGATTAATGAGAAAATCTATTTTTAAAAGATAAAAACTAAATTATATTGCTATAAATTATTATAAATTGTTTCTGAAAATAGAAGAAATAATTAATTTAATTGAATAAATAAACTTTTTTAGCTGTTTTCTTCATATGGGTGTACAATTGTGGAGATGCTGGAAGAACATGGCCTGTAGTATTTCTTTTGTGCCTTGCTGCAAAATTAGAGTAGATTTTATTCTTTAGTTCTACAAGAATTGGCTAAGACAGAATTTAATAACCAAAGATAGGCCTTATTGCATAATTCAATTTCTATATTCACTCAATAAAAATTTGAAAAAAGGTCAGAGATCCTGATAACAGAAATCAGTAGATGAATTGGCCTTAGAGATAATAGCCCTCCTGCTTGCATCTGTATTGGTTCTCCTGCTAGTTTTTTGGTTTTTGTTTTTTTTGCGTTGTTTTCAGTTTTGATTTATGTATGTGCAAAAAGTGAGCCAAATGAAGACAACAAGCCTGGTGATACAAAATAATATTCATGACTAAAAGAAATGATTCAGAACATAAAATAAATGTTATTGGGAAAAATAAAGTCTTTTATTTCCCTAAATTTGGTGTGTATATTTTAAAATTTTCCAGTTAGCCAGCAGACTGGTTTAAGATGACAAATAAAAAATAACCCTGTTTCTCTCACAAAATTATAACAGAATACATATATTTTTTGAAGTTATTCACTATAAAAATATTGGCACTCAGCAGGGAAACACAATTGCATTAATACAATGTTCTTTAATGTTGAGGAATGAATGTCATATCAATGACTCATTTCTTCTTACATTGAAAATATATTTGGCTTAAAAAGATGTGAACATTTTTCCTTCTTTTTTTTCTGATACATATTTTTACTTCTTTAAATTTATCTTTATTGCTGAAAGTATTACAGATGTCCTTTACTTTCCCCACAATTGATCCCTTCCACCCTGCACCGCCCCCCCCCCCCAGGCCTTCACTACAATTTTGTCTGTGTCTGTGTGTTATGCATATAAGTTCTTTGGTTAATCTCTTCCCAGCCTCTGCCCCCTTCAGTCTGAGATTCATCAGTGTGTTCCATTCTTCCATGTGTCTGGATGTATTTTGTTGTTCAGTTTGTTTTATTCATTAGATTCCACACATAAATTAGATCAGGTGATACTTGTCTTTCTCTGACTGGCTTATTTTGCTTACCATTATACTCTCTAAGTCCCTCCATGCTTTTTCAAAGGTAAGAGATCCTTCTTTTTTACAGCTATACAGATGTGAATTTTTTTTTTTTTTTAATCCTCACCCAAGGATATTTTTTCCATTGCTTTTCAAAGAGAGTGGAAGGGACAGAAAGAGAAATGTCGATGTGAGAGAGACACATTGATTGGTTGCCTCCTGCACAGTCCCCAACCAGGGCCAGGGATCTAGCCTGCAACCAAGGTACATGCCTTTGGCTAGAATCAAACCCAGGACCTTTCAGTCCACAGGAAGATGTTCTAACCACTGAGCCAAACCGGCTAGGGTGGGATGTGAATTTTTAAGATGATTTTACTACCTACACTTCCTAGACTTGCCAATTAATTTTTAGAATTTTGTTTCTAATAGTCAGAAGCCCAGCAAGATAAAAGGTGATGGTTTTATACATCACGTTTCTTACCCATTATGTGAAGCCGGTGTGCAGTGCATTTCCCTTAGCTTATTCTCATGCCACACCTTCTTTTGGCTCTTAACTAATACTTGGGAAGACATGATGAAGGCAGATATGTTTGCAGAGATCATCCTTGCCATGATGGTTAACAATCAAATCTTGAGTAACACAGGCTTTGCCAGTTCTTTCTACTTTTTTTTTTTTAAAAATTATATCTTTATTGATTTCAGAGAGAAGAAAAGAAAAAGAGTCATTGATCGGCTGCCTCTTGCACAACCCTTGCTGGGGATCAAGCCCTTAACCTGGACATGTGCCCTGACTGGGAATCGAACCACTATCTTCTGGATCATGGGTCAATGCTCAACTGCTGAGCCACTCCAACTGGGCAGATCTACTTTTCTTGTTCAACATAGTGATGGGACCAAAACTTGTTATAACAATCTATCTCTCCACCTAGCAATGGTTTTATAAGTTCTTATGATGATTTCATATGCTTCACAAGTAATGTTTGGAAAGTCAGTTAAATCACTAATTTTTTCTTTATTGCATGCAGAAAAATGCAAAATTGAATATTTAAATCCTTTGTCATATTACAAATATGCATGAGAATGTTTAATAAGTTTATGTTAGCAAAAGTGAAATAAAAGAAGTTACATTCTTTTATGTATAAAAGAATAATTACAGCCCATGCACCTGTGTTCATGAAGTAATGTGTTTTTTGCAGTAATAAGAGATGGTATTTTGACTGAAACTCTTAATGATAGAATGAAAAAGCCAAGCTATTAAGAACTGAAGAAATATTAACCTTAATGCCGTTATAATTTAGATTTGTCAACAAGGTTATGAGGACAACAATTTTAGAGATAATATTGTAGGTATTCTACTTGTATTTAACAAAAATGTGCTTTCTCAATCAAATATTTGCCCTAAGTTCTACTTCAAGATGTTTGTATTTATTCAACTAAAAAGTTATAGTTAAGCATTCAATTTCAGTGGGACTTGAGACAAGATGCAATTAGGGGATTTGGAAATAGTTGTGTACCTAACCAAAAATTATGGAAATGATTTACTAACATATGAAAGTCAGTTAAAATGCT
This sequence comes from Miniopterus schreibersii, assembly GCF_964146895.1. NCBI lineage: Eukaryota > Metazoa > Chordata > Mammalia > Chiroptera > Miniopteridae > Miniopterus > Miniopterus schreibersii. The sequence continues at coordinate 30,555,507 of NC_138118.1, read as the reverse complement.
TCACTCTAATTTTGTCTTTCCATAAATGCATGTTTCTTAGACATGTGGAATGATATATGCAAGTTTTATTCACTGGATTTACCCTTACAGGTAAATAAGCAACTTTTTTCTCTCTTAAGATCAATGCTATATGCTCTATGAAAAAAGTTCTTATGGAAAAAAAATCACCTAAGTGTGCGCCCTCAATGTAACTCTTTTAGATACTCTTGGCCAAGTCAAAAGTGTCAAACTACATACCTATGCTTCCTCTCTGAGGACTAGACTTTCAGGGCAACAAAGAGAGTGCTCTGCCATAGAACAGAGCACAGGGTTTTTTTTATATAGTAGTCATTCAGCAAATGCTTGTTTAAATCAATTGTATAAAAATCTTTGCATTACTCTTATGCATGACTAAAATGACTAGTTCCACTATTTCACAGACTTAGACATAGATAATAACAGCCAAAATCACTGCTATACTGTATATTCATTTCTCCCTCAGTAGATTTCCATATCTATTTTCCTAGTTTAAATGTTGAGTTATTATCCAACAACTTGATAATTATATAATAAATATCACCAATGATTAGTTGTTTGTTATCTAAATTCACCTTGAGAAATAATTCATTGTCTCATAGTGAGATTAAAAATTTGTTTGAGAACAAAAAATACTAGTTCTATACAAATAGAATAATAGTTCATTTGGAAGTATTTTAAAATTATTAATATTATTTAAAGCTTTATAGGTACAAATTCATTGTAAAGTAATGCTTGTAGAACTTTTAAATTTTCAACTCTGAATAATAGTTGACATTGAAATTGTTCAACTATGTTACACAGTCTCCCTTTATTAGAGAAAACTGCTTGAAAACAGGCCACCCACAACATTTTATAGAATTGAAGTTTGTCCCCAAATTGTTTCAGTTTTTCTCAGGTTTGGCTTATGAATGCCCTGACTTTGTAGGTATAAAGGAGGTGAAAGGTATGTGTGTGTGTATAAAGTATTATTTAAGTAAGTAACGTGTTTCTTCAATTTAAGTGTACATATTTTAATGTACATGTACATTCTTAAAAATCTTAAATTGAAAGATTTGATCTATCAAAATGTGATAATAAATGATACAGTGGAAAATGTAAATGGTCAATTCTGAAAAAACAATAAAAGTCTTCTGCCGTTGTCCATGTTTTATCCATTTTTTAAAACCATAGAGGGAAAAATATTCTTGGGGGGGAAAAAATGAATTTTTATTGCAAAAGTAATGAATGCAAGAAGTGGCACTTGAAGTAGTGAAGAGACGTGAAGCATTGCAGCTTCATAGCCTGCTAAGGAGCAACAGCTGTATTTAATTTCAACTTGACGTGCTTCAGATCTCATATTCATATAGATATTTAATGATCCAAACATAATGGTCCTATATAGAATAATTACTTATATGAAGAAGCAAACTTCATACGCATTCCTTTTTAAATGATCCTTTAAGAGGAAAAACTGCACTGGCTCTCTGAACAATGAATAGTCTTTTTCACCAACCACAATGTTTAGGGCTAAATAGTTTATCTTTGAAGAGAGGATAATAATAGTGCTGAGGCTACTTCTTTCTGACAGACTCTTTTTGTCTACCCCCTTTCCAAGATAGCCAGTACAATGAAAAAAGATAGAATGCCAAGCCGATCATTAAGTCATACTGGTAGATGGTTACAAGAAATATCAGAAACAAAAGGAAATAAGGTATTTTTGAGTTGGTGTATTTCAAAAGCAGAGATTCATTGCTTTGAGCTTGACTTTCATGGGCAGGGAGATTAGCAGAAGCAGAGCTCTCAGATTCCTTGTCACCTGAAAAACATGGTGATTGTCCAGAGTTTAGTAATCCTTCATTTTTATGCCATGCTTTTTCTATGTTTTCAACAGCTTCAGTGATTAAAATTGTTGGCCCTAAACACTTTTTCACATTGCTTTCTCCTTGCTGAAAAATCTGACCTATATGTCTTTCTCTTCTACTAACTGATCTCACTATTCCTGAACTTTTGGAAACTTCTTCAGTTGTATCCCCAGGATGTAGGTATTTCTCAATACCCTGGATTTCACTTGCTGGATTACAATTATATTCTGATTGGAGAGACATGGTAGTAACTGTATTATCTACAGCAATTGCCTGTTCATGAGATGACACTGAAGTTTTAGCATGGTGATTGGAAACATGAGAGCCATTCTCAGACACTTTATTAGTGTCTGAGTTTAAAGCAGAATGAATAATGGCACCTATATCCATTTCCTTTGATAATTCTTGGACCTGCCCATGATCTCTATTTTCTGGAAATATTTTTTTGTCTTTTGGTAACATTCCCAAATGCAAATTCAGTTTTGAGGCTGTTTTTTGATTGCTTCTAATGACCCATAAGGGTTCTTCTACAGATGTTATATTTCCAGTGCCAAGTTTCTTCCTGTCATGTGTCTTCGCAGGATTGTACTTAGATATGGTTTCTTCACTCTCAATTTCATCTACATGTGCTTTATAGATACCTAAATGTGATTGTTTTTCAAAATCATTATCATAGATTACACCTACTGTATCTCCTTGACAAAAGGTATAATGTGAATCATCATTTCTCCCTTGATGTGGATCAAACGCTGTTTCCTTTACTTCAATGGGCCTGCCACTTTGTGCTGTCTCTTGAGGTAGCTGAGCAATCATTGCTTTTTCTCTGGCACACATGCTTTCTAGAGTACTTTCTGATATTGTCTTAATTATATAAGCTGTACCTGCTTCTACTTTTTCAGTAATATCATGATCAGCTAGAGAAGATGGTTCATAGCTCACTGTTTCTTGGCAGGTAAACAATTTTTCTGTAGGAGTAGCAGTAAAACTCCTTGTATTATCTCTTCTTTCCCACATGTCTTCACAATCTGCATGTTCTTTGATCTGCTGGACTGTATTTGTTTTACTCTCTCTTGCTTTTCCCTGACTTTCCAGAAAATTCCATAGTTGTTTTTGCTGTTTGTTCTTATTCAGATATTCAGGATTAATACTACCTAAATTTTCTTCTTCAACTTGGAAAAGGTGATCATTCCTCAAAATATTTCCATTTCTGGGTGAACAAACTTGACCAGGTGTCTCTCCTGAAGTAGTGCCTTTACTAGTCGAGAGATCAAGCTCTTTGGTTGTTAACACAGCTTTATTCCATCTTAGGTTTCTTCTTGGTGATTGAAACAAATCTGCTCTGATTGCCTGGTTGGGAGTTGTGTCTTTACTCTGCAGAACAGTTAGCCCTCTGCTACTAGCTCCAATCTCTTTCACATTTATTTCAGAGAGGCTTATCTTCTCTTGGTCATGTAAGATTGATTGAAAATTTTTGCTTTGTTCTTCGTTAACACCTAGATGTATTCTTTGCTCCTCACTCTTACCATTCCCATAACCTTTCTTGGAAGTTCCTTTTTCTATTGATTCTTCCAAATGGAAATCTGAATGGAAATCTCTTCTTAAACATTCCCAATCTTTCATTTTAATTTTCATAGCTGCTCCCTCATCCTTTTTAGTAAGGTTATCTCTCATTAGTTGATCTGAGGAGCAACAAGATATTTGTACTCTGCTTCTCTTTTCAGCTGGATTAGCATCATCATCCAATACTTCTTTGTTGCTAACATGTAATTGCACTAATTCATCACTACCAGTATTTTCCAATGATGGCTTGATTTTTCTCATATCTGAAGTAATTTCCTCTGAAGGTTGATGACTACACTCATTTCCTGAGAAATATTTTTCATTGCAATAAAAATCTCTCTTTAAGGAGCTTTCTGCTGATGAACTTGGAGACAAAGTCTTTTTAAGCAAGTCGGTGTACTCTTCATCATGAATATGTTTCTTCTCTAACACCTCAGCTTTATTTGGAAAATTGATTGGATCTGTTGAAAATGTATTCTTTTCATCTCTGGAAGCAGTGCTTCTTATTAAGCCTTGATTTATCTTAAGGAATAAAAACAAGAAATAATGACCAAGTGATTTTAAATATACAAAATGAATAAGATAGTTTTCATTAATTTGCCTACTAATTATCTGGTAGACTTCCTTGGTTCATTTCATTTGTGGATTTAGTACAAATTCTGGAAGCTATGTGTTTTAAGGGAATCTTGTAGGCTATGACTTAGGAAAGATATTAATAAGAAAAGGGGCCAAAATTAATCATTCTTCTTCCCAAATATCACATTGTATTATTCAACTATTCTTGCTTGTCATTGCACTTTCTCCTAGCTTAGGATATACACATTGATAGCTCCATGCTAATCAATTAGAGAGCAGCTCCCTGGGTGCCCTTTGCTGCATTCACACTTGCTGTAGATGCCCCTATTACAGTTTCTCTTATTAATATGTTTTCTGCAAAGCCTCTCCAAACTATTAATAGCAAAACGTCACTCAAAGAAAAGTGAAGGAGTTAATGTCTCTGCAAATTCTGTTTTAATGACCCTCTGCCAACTGGTACTCAAATGTATTTGAGCTCTTCAGTGATGCCAACTGTCAGGGTTTAACAGTGAGATGCCTGTGTGTTTTTTTTCTCCTCATAACTGACATTTGCATGATCTCAATAATTATATGCAAATCTTACATTTTCCCCTTCTTCTCACATAAGGCTCATGTTACTTGTCAACTGCACAGCTGTCTTTTAAGCCAATGCCTGTGGGTTCCACAGATTTGGTTGTATTTCCATCTATTATAGAACTTCATTGTTTTATGCATTAATGTCAGCATGGAGCAAATTAGCTTCTAAATTAGAGCTCCCTGTTCATTTATTGGACATTCAATCTCAGTAATTTCTAAACAAACTTTTATATTTGAGCCTGCTCATTGTAATGAGATGTATCGGTGAAGTATGTGATTTTTTTTAGGGCCCTTTCATTATATACTGTTGTTTGAAAAAAAAAACAAGAATGTTAACTTTCAGCTGCTGAGAATTCTCACAGTGGGCGACAACTTTGTAGCTTCTTAAAGTTAGAGCAAAGTAAACTGCATACTTTAGTGATGCAGCTTCCATATCACTATAAAAAAAGGAGAATGTGTGGGGAAAAAGATGAGATCTATTTCCTTTCTGTTTCAGCCCTGACACTTGAGAAGGTAAATTTTAATCTTAGATGATTATGAATCTCTGTATTCTAATGACAAGAGCTCCAACCAAACACTGTAAAAGATAAATTACATTACGTGATTCATTTCTCCTATTTCTTCCTTTGTAATAAAAATGCTATCTAAAACATCCTCTCAAAATTCCAAATTGATTGAATGTTCACCAAGTGTGAAATTTATAACAAATTTAATACTAAATTTTACAGTACTGCCCTTGCTTCCTGTTTAAAAATATGGCAAAGGATATTTTCTCTTTATTTTGTAATTGAATACTTTCCAGTAATATAGAACATTGAGATTCTCATAATGATGTAAGAAAGAAAAAAAGATGTTGCTAAATGCAATACTTGTAGTTCAGAACAGAACCCTAACAATCATCTAATCCAGCCCTCTCATTTTACAGATGAGTTTATGCTAAGTCTACACTTGACACAAAGATTAGAAATGCATATCAGAATAGTGCTACCTCTTCTGTAATTCCTACAAACTATTACTCAGAGCTGCTGGTAAATGGATAAAGTGAATGTTACTAATTTACCACTGCAGAAAGTAGAAGCAGCATACTGAAATCAAAGTGCCTTGACCAAGCTAGAGATGCAAGGACAGAATAATCTGTGCTTTCACATTTGCAAATTACATTAGTTGAAGCTATCAAAAGGCCAGCATTGCAGCATATTTGAAGCATAAATGGATACATCTTTTCTAATAATGTGGCAACCAGAGCACTTACCTTCAGCTTTAATTCTTTTTCATCATGTTCATCATGGATCCTGTTTACATCTTTTACATTTTGAATACCAGTTTCCAAGTCTTCCTTCTCCTCATGAGAACAAACAATTATTGGGATATGAGTATCTGAAAAGTTAATATAATTGTACCCATGTAAGATTGTTATAATTGTAAGCTTTAATAAAAGTGACAGATTTGGTATAAAAATTAAATAAGATTACCTGTAATCTTTGAATTCTCAAAGTTTTTCTCGTATGACGTTACTGATGATTCTTCTTTACTGTTAAATTTTAAAAAAAAAGTTATGCATTTTTCTTGGAAATATCTTCTAAGTATTTTTATAAAGGGAGGATTTTAAACCAATATCAAGCCAAATACATATTATATAAACTTTCATATTATTTTTCACTTTGTACATTTTTCAAGTAAAATTGATCTCTCAGAATGATATAAATGTATATAGTAGTTGTAGAAAAATTTGAAAGTAATATACACAATGCCATATTTCTAATGAAGAATATGTTGCTCATATTAAAAGTTATATAACAAAAATAAAAATGAATGTAAATGTAGATTATTCCATAATCATGAATTTAATGTTTGCAAGTGAGAACATTTTTCTCTTAGTTTAAATGATAAAGTTTTATGAACTGACAGTTCATTTGTGGTCATGGAAATTGCCTTCTAACATCCCAATTATTAATTTTTTGTGTTCTATCTTAATCAAAATTCAGTCGGATTGATATAACATTAGATCTTTCCAGAAAAGGAGAAAAAAATCCCCAAACTTACTAAAAACTGAAAGGCAGCTAAATTTATACTCAGTTAAAAGACTTTATGTGTGTATTACCACAGGCAAATTTTATAATCAAGACTTCAGATTGCTCATATAAAAACATATATTTTCTTTCTTTAAAATGATTCATTGAACACTCCCTTTTCTATTGTATTCTGCATACTGATTGAGAAAGATAACTACCTTTTACTTTCTAATGTAATCTGTTTGTAGATGTTTTTGTGGAATCATTAAATTTAAATTTGTCTATGACACTCAGCAAAACAAATAAACAAACAAAAGCTTTAGTGAAAAAGGCCACTCTGTGTAGTTATATCACAAGTCAATTTATCAGATTTTCTTGTTCTGTTTCAGCTGAACCTGCAATAAAAGAAATCCAGAGAGTTGGTAATAGCTGATAAATGTGTGTAATAAAGTCCATTTTTCAATGGACAATGTTGATTCAAATCCCAGGAAGCCTAATCTTATTTCAACAAATAATGAGAAAATTGCAATTTTTTTCATTCAAACTAAGGAAGGAATTCAGTATTATTTGAATTTATGATGCTTCATTTTAATTTAACTTAAAACATTTGGTAGCTCCCAGTGGGTCCATGAAAGAAAATAATGTTTCTATAAAAATAATTTAATTAGAAAAATGTAGAATTTACAAAATTGATATTTATATAATCTATAAATCTATATTGTTTAATGAAACTAATAACTATGTAAAGGCCCATTTTTGTGGAATATTATTGCAAGCTGACACACTTTTCCTTCTCCATATACATAACATTACTTAATTTTTCCAGCTTCCACTTTATTCCCATAACAATTCAGAAAAAAATTCATTTGTAGAAGAAAAATAATAGTTATTTAAAGCCTTTTGGTTTTGCCTAACCAAAATGCTATAAATTCTTTTTTTTTTTAACTCAATTCTCTAAAATATCTCAATTTTTAAAAAATGATTGAATAAAAAAGAAAAGGCCCTGCTCTTAACTCCTTTTGGGAATAAATAATTAGGTACCAAACTATGTATTTATTATACTGATGTCTTATAAAAACATGTAAATACATATATATATATAGGAGAAGTATTAGATTCAGTGATAAATACAAGAAAGAAAAGCTGAAATAGATGAAATTTAAGAATATGAAATGTCTATTAAAAAAACTAATGGAAGATGTGTAGTAAGACTCCCAACTAATAAAATTGTATCTAGACCTAGAAAAATTGAGAAATATACCATGTTCATAGATAGGAAAAAGGTATTACGAAGATAATCTCTCCCAAATTGATCTACTTTCAATTATATTCTAATAAAAATTCCAGTAGAGTTTTTCACTAAATTTGAAAATATTATTCTAAAGTAAGTAAGTATGGGGCTAAAGATAGCTGGAATATTTCCAAGAAATAGCAGGAAGGAGGAATCTGCTGTACCTGATTTTAAGAATTTTTATGAAGATTTAGTTAAGACAGTTACACAGAGACACATGAGGATTGAGAAACTTAGTGACAGATCACACATATCAAATTTTGGTATATGACAAACAGTATGACAGACAACAGGGAAATGAGGGACATTTTAGTAAATGGATATAGGGAAGATGCTACTTTTACAGGAAAAGAAGAAATTAGAAAAACATATATTCAAAAATCAACTCAAGCCCAGCTGACGTGGCAGTGGTTGAACATCGACCTATGATCTAGGAGATCGAGGTTTGATTCCCAGTCAGTGCACATGCCTGGGTTGTGGGCTGGATCTCCAGCAGGTAGTGTGCAGGAGGCAGCCCATCAATGACCCTCTCTCATCATTGATGTTTCTCTCTCTCTCTCCCTCTCCCTTCCTCTCTCTGAAATCAATAAAATATATTTTTTAAAAAATCAGCTCAAGATCAATTATGACCTTAAATGTCAAAAACCTTGAAATTGTTAGTAGAAAATATATGTAAATATCTTTCAGATTTTAAAATGAATTGTCAGTTTAACTTTCTCAAAATTTAAAACTTGTGCATTAAAAGATATCTTCTTTCCAGGTGGTGTTTCAGAATTCTTAGGATATATTCTTGGAAGTGGGATCACAGGGTCAAATAACAGTTCCATTTTTAAATTTTTGAAGGGACTCCAGTGTTTTCCATAGTGGTTGCACCAGCCTGCATTCCCATCAGCAGTATACTTGGTTCCTTTTTCTCCACAACTTCGCCAGTAGTTATTTGTTGATTTGTTGATCGTAGCCATTCTGGCAGGAGTGAAGTATGTCTCTTGGTCATTTGTATATCATCTTTGGAGAAGTGTCTATATAGGTCTTTTCATTTTTTAATTGCTTTGTTTGTCTTCCTTTTGTTGAGTTGTGTGAGTTCCTTATATATTTTGGAAATTCATCACTTATTGGATGTATCATTAGCAAATATGTTCTCCCATACAGTGGGTTCCCTTTCCATTTTGATGATGATTTCTTTTGCTGTACAGAAGCTTTTAATTTTGATGTAGTCTCATTTATTTTTTCCTTTATTTCCCTTGCACTAAGAGATGTATCAGTGAAAATTCTGCTATGAGAGATGTCTGTGATTGTGCTGCCTACATTTTCTTCTAGTATTTTTATGGTTTCACTATTTACATTTAAGTATTTTATCCATTTTGAGTTTATTCTTGTGCATGGTGTAAGTTGGTGGTCTAGTTTCATTTTTTTGCTTGTACCTGTCCAATTTTCCCAACACTATTTATTGAAAAGACTGTCTTTACTCCATTGTATGCTCTTGTCTGCTTTGTCAAATATTAATTGAGCATCCTGAAACACCACCCAGAAAGAATATATGCATCGCTATGTTCATAGCAGCACAATTTACAATAAGCTAGAATCTGGAAACAGCCCAAATGCCCATAAGTAGATGAGTGATTTAAAGAGGTGTGTGGTACATTTACACAATGGAATACTATGCAGTTATTAAAAAGAAAGACCTCTTACCTTTAGAGACATCACAGAAAGACTTGGAAAGTATATGCTAAGCAAAATAAGCCAGTCAGAGAAAGACAAGTATCACATAATCTCACTCATATATGTAATCTAATGAACAAAATAAACTGGCAAATAAAATATATCCAAAGACATGGAAGCTTGGAAAAGACTGACAGATCTCAGAGGGAAGGAGGGGGAACAGATTAACCAAAGAACTTTTATGCATATATGCATAAACCATAGACACAGACAATAGTGCAGTGAAGGCCTGGGGTAGAGGTGGGAACCAAGTGGAAGGGAGCAATAGGGATTAATAAAAGGACATCTGTAATACTTCAACAATAAAAATAAATTTAAAAAATATATCTTTATAATGAAAAAATATAAATTACAAACTGGGAGAAGATGCTTGCATTGCTCAAAGACAACACAAATAAGTATTAAAATATTTAAAGAACTCCTACAGATCAATAAGAAAACACATAGACTTCAATAGAATCAGAGGAAAGGGGTAAACATTTCACAGATGATAAAATACACTTAGTGAATAAGTACATAAAGGGATGGTCAACATTATTAAGGAACAGAGAAATAAAAATCAAGACCTAAGGAAGCACCCTTTTATGCCACTTAATTGATAAAAATTGCTATCAACAACATAAACTTGAACCAACCCAAATACCTATCAAGTGAGTAGATATAAAACTATGCTATATCACAAAACAAATATTGTATACCACTCAATGATAATAAACCACAGAGAACTACAACAATATAAATAAATGTTACCAAAATATTTTAAGTGAACTGTTCCAAACATCAGGTGATGTTCTTTTATTATCTAAATGAAAAATACCTAAAATAATTTAAATATATGTACCTATGAACACATAGAATATAATAAAAAGTTATATAAACAAGAAAGCTTGATTTTTCAAGATATGGTTTCATCAGGTATGGCAAGTTAGGGGACACAAGTTAGGAAAGGAAATGGTTAGTCAATTACTGTTTTGAGTGGTCATTTTGAAGGTGCTTATTACATTATTTATAATATCTAAATCATTAAATTCTAGTTTTAGATAATTAGTTAAAATGAATTGGCTTCTCTCTGGTGTAGATTAAAAGATAGTTATAAATAAAATCTCATTCTGAAATTCAAAATATTCATCATATGACCAATTACATCTAAAGAGTATAATTAAAACAACTTTAGAAAACTTGAGGCAAAAGATAAACTTGATGGTTGATGATAATAGGACCCAGGTTGATATACAATTGTGATATAAAATTAATGTATTATTAAATGCTTCTAGTCTTCACTTTATGTTTTCTGAGTCCTTTTTGAGTTTCTTTACCTGTATTCCAAGGGCTAACACAGTGCCTGACACATAATAGTGCCATAACAAATGTTGCTGAATAAATGCACAGCACCCTTTCTACTTTTCCCTTCTTTCCACCTCTTGTGAAGTGGAAAGGATATTATCATAACATTGTTCTTCTCTTCCTTTCTTATTAAAATTTAATTTCAGAAAAGGTTCCATAAAATATATTAAATTATGCATATTTTTGTATGTCTTGTAAAACTTCAAATATCACCCTTTCCAAAGTTCAGGACACCAATTTTAATTAATTAAATAATTAAACCAAATAATTCAAATAATTAAACCAAATTTTAAAATCTAATATAAATTTAGAAATTAAAAAGTCAATAATGTCAACATTATATCAATTTTAACAAAAAACTTAAAAAAAGTATGTACTTTGTGAAGAAACAGTTAATTTCCAGCGAACCTTAAATCATATAAGTAGTCACTTGGATTTTTTAATCATAAAAAGGGTCATTTATTCTTCTAATAAATATCTTGAATACCCACTATGTGCCTTAAATTGTAATAAGCACTTGGGAAATCACACATGTAAACTCTATAGCCTCTTACCTCAAAGGAGCTATAATATAACGATGGAAAAACACATCAGTAGGCAATTGTTATGGTAAATGATAACTATTATAATAAATAATGCGATATGATAGATATTCTCTTAGTAAAAAAGAGAGTACAGAAATGAGGAGAGCACTCCCTTGGGGGCAATCAGAGAATTTTTCACAAGGAGAACAACATTCTGAGTTAAATTTTAGGGAAAGTAGAACTTCCACAATTAGAAAAGAATGGCAAGGTAATTCTAATCAGAGAGAATAACAAGTGGACAAAGATTTAAAGGTAAGAATGCCCCCTGAAAGAGATACACATCAGGAACAATGAGAAGTTCAGAGTTTTGGACTGTGTTTTGGGATAAGAATGCCAAGGAACAGAACTAAAGGTAGTTCCAGCCAGGTATAAAGATCTCAGCATGCCACACAAAGTGGGGCTGAGTTCTTTATACACTTTATAATCAGTTTTGGGGAGTGGGGGTGAGGAGTTAAATGGGAAAGAGACATGGTTAGATTTACACTTACAGACCAATCTTTGGAAGTAGATTTAGAAAGCCTCGAGGGAATGAGCCACAATATAACAGGAAGACTAGTCAAGAGGTTCCTGCAATATTTCAGGCACAAAATGATGAGGATTAAAGGTGACAGCAATGAGGAAAGAGAAGAGGAATAAAATTTAAGTTACAACTTTTGATGTAGGATTGATAGGGCAGAAGGACACATAATAGAAATAGAATCAGAGTTATTTAATAGCTACTCACTATAAAGGAGAGATTTTCTTATAGACCCTGGGAAACTGAAGGACATGTTACAAGAAAGTGAACAGGCCCTGAAGATAACGCAGCCCAGAGCTCAGATCAAGGACAGAACCTATCTGAAGGGAGACAGTGTTCTGGGCTAATCTTTGCAGTGCTCCAGGGCTGATCTTTGCAAGGACAATGAAAGAAGGCAGACCCTAGGAACTCAATAACTTTAGGTTTTTTCCCCCATCCACTAACCTGAATATAATCAGCGAACTGGTGAGGGAAATCAGAACATAATTTCCAGGGTGACCGACAGTTCTCTTCATACTGTCAGCAGTATTGGAATAAACACTCATACATGATTCAACCCTCTCTGCTTAATTTGGCTCAAGTAATGATAGACAGCCTCTGATCCATTGTGCCAGTATCAGCACCAGTATGATTTGTTGGTCAGTTTCTTATAAATAGATTTTAAAAATGTCTCTCTTTGTCTGAACTTGGTGCCATGCATGAGCTTTAGAAATCTAGTATTTTCCCTTCTAAGACCTTAGCAAGGGAGAATTAAGTCTGGTGGTTAACTGGGGCTCCTGCACTATAAGTCAGTAAATTAATCTGAAGTCTTGTTTCTGATATCTTATGGGCTGTGTGGTTTGCTTCTCAGATGCCCATAAAAAGTACCTTCCTCCTTAATCTCTAGTACATGTGCTGAACAGTGGACTAGTAAATTGTTGGGAGCTCATGACATGTCTGGACATGGTCCATGTCGGGTCTGAAGTCAAGTTCCTATGAGGAGCCAAGATAAAGATATTACCAAGGTCTGGGCTCATGGAGGAGGCAGAATGTTTACTCTGAAAGAGTGTTTATGCAGCCTTGAAGGAACTAGTTTGTATCACCCTCACCGCATTATCACTTGTTTGTTACTTACTATATAATAAAGGCATTGAAGCCATTTGCTGCTGCTCCTCATTAGAGGGAAGTCCTCCTGATCCCATAACTTTGTCTCTTTTGTTCCCACCGCTAAAACTCAGGTTTGTTGGTCTTTCAGGCTGGTTCCTGACAGTAAGTTATACCTAGGTTCCTGACTTTTATTCTGGTCTTTCACTGGGGAAAAATAAAATGCTTTCTCAGCTATATTCTGTTCACCTGGGTCCATACCATTCTAAGCAGTTCTTAACCAACTTATAAGTGGTAATCTACCTGCTTTGCTAGATTTAGGCATTCTACCTAAAGGAATTTCTAAGTAACTAGAAATTAAGCTCATAAAGGAACTTTAAGCATCTCACTTGTTCAGGAGCCCTGCTTCCTTGGCCTCCCTTCTCTATGAATTCTATAGCTTTTAAATATAATAATAGTTCCACAAGTTACCTTTCATATCAGAAGCACCAGGTCTTATCTCTATAAATTCTGAATTAATAGACCTGCACGTGGAGATGGGGAGAGGGAATGGAGAGTGATGGTACTGGGAATCTCCTAAGATGGTTTTGATGTGCGGCCAGATTTACAAACTCTTTATATACATAATGGTGTGCCTCAGAGCACTAAGCCCATTGGACTTGGCTGTTTAGACTGTCCCTTCCCTAGGCAGTTGGGAGAATCATTCTTCCCCTTTAGTTGGACCTTTGGGCCGAAAACCTAGTTTTCCTACTTTGTACTACATCTATATGTGTGTAACATTCTTTGCTACTATCTAGGCAATATGCATGAGTAAGGAAAAATAAAGGATGAGGCAGGGGCTTTTGGTTTGAGAATTTAAGGGTAGAATCCCATTACCTGAGATGGAGAATTCAAGAGGTTAAACAAGGGTGAAGGAAAGAGGATGGCTTCTAATGAAGGTCTTTGGGATATGAGCATTTGATCAAATGGAAATGAAAATAAGTGCTTGTTGAATAAAAAAATACCCAGTTTTTGTTGTTTTTCTTTTACCTCTCACAATATCATTGCACAAAGTGTTGTACCATCTTTACAATTTGAAGAAAATTTCACCTCACTTCAAAGAAATAGAACATAATATTGAAATTTATATGATGGCCTTAAATAAATATTTGTTGAATATATGAAGTAGTGAATGTTTTCAGCCAGTAGTTGTCATTATGAAAATGCAATAGTTGTTTAAATATATAGTGATCCATACTCATTCATTCATCAATCATCATTTAACAAATATATATTGAGTGCCTAAAAATTTCCAAATATTATACTAGATCACCACAATAAACAAGGCAGAGTCCCCACCCTCAAAGTGCTCACAAACCAGTGGCGAAGATGGACAATTAAATAAAGCAATACAGGCCCTGAACAGAGTGGCTCAGTTGGTTGAGCATCATCCTATGCACCAAAAGGTCATCGGTTGGATTGCTGGTTAGGACACATACCCAGATTGTGGGTTCTATCCTCAGTCGGTGTGCATGAAGGAGGCAACTGATCAATGTTTCTCTTATTGATGTTTCTCTCTCTCTCCAAAATCAACAAAATATATTTTAAAATAAATAATAAATAAATAAATGAACAAAGCAATACAGTCATCTTCCATTATCTGTAGTTTTGTTCTTCAGGGTTTCAGTTACCCATGTTCAACCAAGATCTAAAAAAATTAAATGAAAAACTCAAGAAGTAAATGGTTCATAAGTTATAAATAGCACACAGTTCTGAGTATTGTGATGAAATCTTCAGCCATCCTGCCCTATCCTGCCCAGGATGTGAATCATCTCTTTGTCTGGTATTTCCACACCATAAATGCTCCCCCATTAGTGACTTAGTAACCTTCTCGGATATCACAGACAGTCGCACTATTGTAGTTCTTGTGCTCAAGTAACCCTTATTTTACTTAGCGAAAGCACTAAAGTGCAAGAATAGTGATGCTGGAAATTCAGACATGCCAAAGAGAAAGCAGAAAGTGCTTCCTTTAAGTGAATAAAAGAGAGTTTTTAACTTAATACTGAATAAAAAAACACATACACTGAGTTTGCTAACAGCTTTAGTAAGAACGAATCTCCTATCCATGCAATTGTGAAGAAGGAAAAAGGAATTCAGGATAGTTTTTCCTTTGCATCTCAAACATCAAAAGTTATAATCATAGTGGATGATAAAAGCTTAGTTAAGTTGAAAAAGACATTAAATTTGTGGGTGAAAGACATGAATAGAAAACATGTATATAGTAGGATTTGGTACTATCTGTGGTTCCAGGTATCCACTGAAGTCTTAGAACTACTGCTTTTGGATAAGAAAAGACTGTGATTGCATAATGTAATAAATGTGTGCTTAGTGAGGTTCAGGGTGGGGCAGGAAAGAGTTCCAGTAGGACATGGACTCTAAGTTAAAATCTAAGCAAAAAGTAACATAAGCCACTCAGAAAAAGACAAATATCACATGATCTCACTCATATGTGGAATATAATGAACAAAATAAACTGATGAACAAAATAGATCCAGAGACATAGAAGCATGTAACAGACTGAGGAATCTCAGAGGGAAGGTAGGGGTGGAGGAGTGAGTGGGGAGAGATTAATCAGAGAACTTATGAGCATAAATGCATAACCCATGGACACAGGCAATAGTATGGGGAAGGCCTGGGTCAGGGTGTGTGTCTGAGTGAATGTGGGTGGAGAGGATCAATGGGGAGAAAAATTAGGGGACATCTGTAATACTTTCAACAATAAAGATAAGTTTTTAAAAAAGTGTATTAAAAAACAACATAAAGGCATTAGCTAGAGAAGAGGGGAACAGCAATTCTAAGCTTTAGGCATCATGTGCAAATGCTTTATCAGTAAAAAAGAATTATTTTTAACATGTCAAGTAATTCAAGATACAATTTAGAAATAAGGAAATTTTAAAAGCCAGAGCACCAACTGGTAGTCAACTGGCTCATGAAGCACAGACTTAAATCCAACAGAGCCTCTTAAAATGTGATTCACAGTCCTCTTCTGTAAAAATCACCTTGTATTTGTTACAAATGCTACTTCAGGAGCCCAAAACCAGATCTATTGAATTAGCATCTCTAAAGTGAGGAGTGGGAATCTGCATTTTTTTTTTTTTTGAAACTCAGGGGTACTAGGTGCACTAGTGTTTATAAACACTTGGGTTTAACTGCACATATAAAAAGGCAACAAGCAGACACTCTAAGAAGACTTGGAAAAATGATGCAGGATTTGCCTATTTTTCAGACCTTTTAGCAAGCCACTTCCAATATGTAAGGACACCTGTGACTTTATGCACAAAAGAAAATTGTTTATGTATCACATATATACCCAGGAAAGAACAAATACAGTAAAGACTAAATCAGTCTATGTGCCTTACAGAATGAACTAATGAAACATTGATGAGGTAGAAATTGAAAATTATTTGCAAACTATCAAATAAATTAATAAGCAAAAAATAATTTTTGTTTCCAAGTCAGCTGCTAATCACTCAAAAATTGAGTCTTAGAGACTCTACCTCTGAACCTCATATAATTTACAGAAAGTTTATTTTACTTTTTATGTCAAATTCCTCCAATTCATAGGATCTCAGATCTGTAAGTGACCTCATATTTGGATAGTCCCATCCCACCATATTATAGAGAAAGAAACTAAAACCTAGTTAATATGGCAGCAGTTACACAAGCTAACTAGTAGTCAAGCTAAAATTACATTCAAGTTTCTTGGTCATTGTGTCACATCTCTAATCTTTCTTGTTATTTGCCACTTATTAGTCATGTGACCATGGACAAGGTTCTTAACCTTTCTATGTCTCATTTTTCTTTAAAATATTGCTTAGTTCTTACAGAGGGCAATTTTTTTTAGCAAGTTCTCAATATATGGAGTATTTAATAAGGGTACTATTATATCACAACTGTTAATTATCCTTATTAGTGACATGTGATAAATACCACACTGATTATTAGTGTTATGTTACTGCAGTATCCAATTACAATGTTACTACTTTTACTTGTAATTTTCTATATTTTTAATGTTTATTCCATTCTCATGTATCTCTTATTCACAAGCTTCTTTTAAGAGTAAAATATACAACACATAATAGCATACCTGCTTAGTCTTTTTTAATATGTCGTTATTGTCAGAGAACTACCTTCTGAAGAAAAATCACTAGATCTTTAGTGAAACTAAATTTTTATTTAAAGTGTCCTCTCTAAATGCATTTTGCACAGGAATGTTAATTTAAGCTTTCTGTTACTACACAACTGACTTATTCAGTGTCAGAATTTAGGAAGTATGTTAATATTACTGTAGTTTCTGGGTATGTAGCACTTCTGCTTTTAGAGTTACAGTTAATTTTAACACTGTAAATATTTAGTAAATTTAAAAAAGGAGTAATTTTGGTATAAGTAATGATATGACTTTCTTAATGGCTCTGTAATGTCATTGTGCTAAAAGCCCATAATACTCTTAAAATATGAGTGACAGTTCTCAGAGACCTGTTCCAAACAATCTATCTGATGTGATGGAGTTACACAACCAGTCAGGGTAAATGTCAGGATAAAGTTGTAGGTCACAAAAGTGTAACTCTTAATATAGAGGAACAAACTGAAGGAGTTGTCAGTCAAGATAGTGAAGTAGGGAAACACTGTTCTAAGCTTCCTCCCACTACCACATCAAAATTAAAACTAAACTACAGAACAACCACCATTGAGAACTGACTGAAGCTTAGCTGAACAGAAGTCCTATAACTAAGGATATATAGAAAAAGCCATGTTGAGACTGGTAGGAGAAACAGAGATGCAGAATGGTCTGATCTCACAACTTCTTGTGGAAGATAAAAATTGAGAGGGATATCTCAGATGTGGAGGTCCCCACTGAGGCCTGAGGCATCCCAGACCCACACCAAGCTCCCTAGTCCAGGGTTTCAGTACCAGAAACAGAAGTTCCCATAACTTCTGGCTGTAAAAACCAGTGGAGATTATGACTGAATAAGAGAGAGGGCTATTGGAATCCCAGGGGTTCCTCTTATAGAGTCTTCACATGGACTTACTTGTGACAGACTCATTGCTAATGGACTCACTCACTCTGAGATGCAGCACTGAGGCAGCAATTCAAAAGACACCAGGGATTTATGGGGTGGAATTTAATTGTCTGGCTTCAGGGTGGGGGATGGAAGGGCATCTTTCTCCCAGACAGAAGCGATGGTCAAAGAAAGAAAGCAAGGAAAAAAAGAAGGAAAGAAAGAAAGGAAGGAACGCCCAGCCGGGTGTGGCTCAGCGGTTGAGCATCGACCTAGGATCCAGGCGATCGGGGTTGGATTCCCAGCCAGGGCACATGCCCGGGTTGCGGGCTCTATCAATGACTCTCTCATCATTGATGTTTCTATCTCTCTCTCCCTCTCCTTTCCTCTCTCTGAAATCAATAAAGATATATTTAAAAAAAAGAGTGAAATCACTTAAAAAAAAAAAAAAAGGAATTAAGGAAGAAAGAAAAGGATTTAAAACCTATTGGAAAAGTAATGAAGGAAAACTTTCTTATCTTGGAAAGGAAATAGTCATACAAGCCAAGAAAGTGCAGAAGCTCCCAAACAAGATGAAACCAAAGAGGCCCACACCAAAACACATCATAATTAAAACACCAAAGTTTAAAAACAAAAAAAGAGTCTTAAAAGCAGCAAGAGAAAAGCAGTTAGCTACCTACAAGGAAGCTCCCATAAGTCTGTCAGCTAATTTATCAGAAAAAACTTTGCAGGCCAGAAGGGACTTGCACAAAATATTCAAAGTGATAATAAGCAAATACTTACAAACAAGATTACTCTACCTAGTGAAGCTATCATTTAGAATGAAAAAATAAAGAGTTTCACAGAAAAAAAAACACACAAAAAACTACAAGAGTTCCTCACCACGAAACAAGTATTACAAGAAAAGTTATTTAAGAAGAAAAGATCAAATATATGAATAATAAAATATCAATAAAAACATCTCTATCACCCAGCTGGCATGGCTCAGTGGTTAAGCATCAACCTATGATCCAGGAGATTGTGGTTTGATGCCTGGTCAGGGCACGTGCCCAGGTTGCTGGCTCAATCCCCGGTGGGGGTCATGTAGGAGGTAGCTAATCAATGACTCTCTCATCACTGATGTTTCTCTCTCTCTTTTTCCCTTCCTCTCTTAGAAATCAATAAAGATATATTTAAACAAACAAACAAACAAACAAAATCTCTATCAACAATTACTTTAAATGCAAATGGATTAAAGGCTCCAATCAAAAGATGTACGGTGGCTGAATGGATAATAAAACAAGACCCTTACATATGCTGTCTACAAGAGAGTCTCTTCAAATTGAAAGACATACACAGACTGAAAGTAAAGGGATAGAAAAATATATTTTATGAAAATGGAAACAAACAAAAAAAGCTGGGGTTGCAATACTTATACCATACAAAATAGACTTTAAAACAAAGGCAATAAAAAGAGACAAAGATGAACCCAGCAATTCTACTTCTGGGTATTTACAGGAGGAAACTCAAAACACTAATTAGGAAAGACATATATATTCATATGTTCATTGCAACATTGTTTAAATTAGCCAAGATATGAAAGCATCCTAAAAGTCCAACCATAAGTGAATGTATAAAGAAGAAGGGGTACATATATACAACAAATATGTCTCAGCCCTAAAAAAAGAATGAAATATTGTCATTAGCAACAACATGGATGGACCTACAAGGTGTTCTGTTGAGTGCAGTAAGGAAGACAGAGAAAAATAAATACCATATGTTTACACTTATTTATGGGATCTAAAATCAAAATACACAAAATAGCAACAAACTCATAGATACAGAGAACATTTTGATAGCTGCCGGATGGCAGAGGGATTGGAGGTATGTGTGAAAAAGGGGAAGGGATTAAGAAGTACAAATTAGTAGGTACAAAATAGTTATGGGGATGTAAAGTACAGCATAGGGAATATAGCCAATAGTATTGTAATAACTATGTATAGTGTAAGATGGGTACTAGATTTATCAGGGCAATCACCGGGTAAATTATATAAAGGTCTAATCACTATGTTCTACATCTGCAACTAATATAATATTGTATTTTTAAAATAAGTGAGTGATGAATGTTGTCTTTGTATCCTCTTAACACCCAGCATTAAAGTATTCAGCACTGTCTAAAGGGAACCAAAGTTGTAATTCTTGGGTATCACCTCTCACTCTATGATAAAAAGCTAAAAAATAAAAATGAACGTTGAACTCCTCAAGAACTTTGCTTGTCATTTTTGTTCAAAGCTTGTGGTCTTATTTGAATTTCTCTACCTTCCTCCCCTAAAGAAAAAAAAAAAAGGAAAATAAATGAATAGAGAACTTTTAAATTAGAAATAATATGTACCTCATTGGAGGTTTGTTTTTTAAAGACCTTTAAGATGAATATACTAGCATTGGCATTGATAAATGGATACTTATGGAAATACTGAGAAGGTTTTCCTAAGGTAAATAATTACATATTGTGTGCTATTTATTTTCATAATTTTATGGTAATATTTCTCTAAAAATTTCCTTTTAGTACTTGACATTTTATATCCACTAATAAATTGGAGGAAGGAGGAAAGTAGAAACTTGTACTTAATGCAAAGAAAAGTTCATAAAAAATAAACCAACTAGTAGAACTTAATATCTCCCCTTTAGTGTTACAATACCCATAGTCTTCTCTTAATCAAGAATAAAACTAAAAACAGAAGAAAAATATTTTATCAGAAGAGAGACAAAATGATAAATGTTTAAGTGTGAGCAGAAGTGTCCAAGGAAAAAACCTTAAAAAAGTAATTTAGGATGAAAAGATGAATTAAATTTACTTTGTTGATGATAATACCAGAAAGAAAAACAAATGTTTTCATTTCTGTATTAACAGGAGTTTGTAAGAAGCAAGAAATTATCTCAAAAAAAGTTTTTAATGACTTTATATTTTTCTTAGATGTGGAATATGGAGACTAAAACTAACATGATAAGGAATATACCTTTTGTGGGTATCGCATTCTTTATCCTCAAAGATAAAACTCTGGATTATATAAAGGATATCAAATACAGTACCTTCATGCTGGACTCTCTCTCTATTCCAGTTTTAGGGTTCTATATTTATATAACTAATAGGAGTATTCAAAAAATATAATTTTGAAATATTTAATAAAAAATTTCTTAAATTCCCCCCCCTAAAGAAATATAAATACTAGAATCAATAGAAATAACTATTAAAATTGCAATACAGTCCAAAATAAATTCTCAAACTTTATGGTCAGCATTATCAGTTCAAATTGATAGAGATCTTACCTGCACACCTTGCTAGCTAGTCTTACATTATTTATAATATAGACTATGGAATGATTTATTTCCACATTATTTTACTTATGTCCAGGTAAAACTTTTCAATTAGTGGAACATTACCAATACCTACAACTGACTGGGATAAACAAATATATTGTATAATACATATTATACAAGTTAATATATTACTTTAAAAATTACCATAAGTCCCTTGAGTAAACACTAGTGAACTGTTCAAGTATTTGAGTATGTAAGAACATTACCATTATGCTAGTGGCCAAATGGTTTTATTGTCATTTTCTAATATTCCATGAAGTGGAAATACTATATTTTAAAGAATCTTTTATATTTCTATTTCTAAATTAGAAAATTGCTCATTATCTCTGTACTTGATCTTGAAAATGTACTGGAAAAGATGGTATTATGCCTTCTTGATACAGAAAATTTTAATAGTACAATCTTGTTGAATAATTCTTTTATAAGTTTTTTTCTCAAAGTTTCATTTTCTAACTTCTTGTTTCCTATCAAGGATTGCCCATTCAAATCTATTTTGTCATGTCAAAGTAGTGGGTGCTATTTTCATGTTCACCTCACAGGAATTAGGGAGAAGACTATTTAAATTTTAATTTTGTGCTTGAATTTGGATACCACATATAATTTTGCAGATATATGTATTTTCTCAAGAGGGACTAACTTAATCTAGTACATAATTAAGTAGAATCTTGAGGGTCAAAGTGTGAACAAAAAAATTGTAGCTTGTTTGGGGATGAACTATCCCAAGCAGAATTCATGACTTTTAAGTGGAAGAAGACTTATAAGTAAACCTGTCCCAAGGGACTCCTCTGCCACTGCCTACCAATTACATTCTATTGAGAGAGAAATATAAATGTTTGTAAGCGATTGATATTGGGAAAATATTAAAAATATACATCGGAGAGATTTCAGAAAAATTCTTAAATTTATTGACCTAAAGTCTTTATTTTACCTGATTTCTTTTTTTGCGTTAAATTTATTAGGGTGACATTGGTTAATAAGATCATATAGGTTTCAGGTGTTGATTTCTATGTTAAAAGATCTGAATATTGCACTGTGTGCCCACCATCCAAAGTTAATTCATCTTTTGTCACCATGTATTAGGCTCTCTTCACCCCCACCACTACCTTACCTCAGGCAGACACCATATTGCTGTCCACAAATTTCAGCTTTATATCTCACCATATGAGTGAAATCATATGGTCCTTAGCTCTTTCTGCCTGACTTATTTCATTTAGCATAATATTCTCAAAGTCCATCCATGTTGTCTCAAATGGCAGTATTTTGTGTTTTCTTATGGCTGAGTAGTATTCCATTCTTCTTTATCCAATACTCTATTGCAGGACACTTTGATTGTTTCCATGTCTTGGCCACCATGAATATTGCTGCAATGAACATAGGGGTGCATATATCTTTGCAAATACATGTTTTCCAGTTTTTCAGGTATATACTCAGGAGAGGGATTGCTGATGGTAGCTCAATTTGTAATTTTTTGAAGAATGGCCTGACTGTTTTCCATAGTCGCTGTACCAGTCTACATTCCCACCAGTGTTAGAGAACACTTATTACTCTAGCACTTATTATTATTTGTTTTGTAGATAGTAGCCATTCTAACAAGTGTGAAGTGATATCTCATTGTAGTTTTGATTTTCATTTCCCATATGCTAGTGAGATTGAACATCTTTTCATGTATCTATTGGCAGTTCATATGTCTTCTCGGGAGAGGTGTCTATTCAGATCCTCTACCTACTTTCTGATTAGATTTATTGTTTGTTTGGTGATGAGTTTTATGAGTTCTTTATATATTTTGGATATTAAACCTTACTCAGAGATATTGTTTGCAAATATCTCCCATTTGATTAGCTGCCTGTTTGTTTTAATGTCTGTTTCTCTTGCTGTGCAGAAACTTTTTAGTTTGATATAGTCCCATTCACTTATTTTTGCCTTTAATTCCCTTGCCTTTGGAATCAAGTTCATAAAATGTTTTCTATGACCAAGGTTCATAACTTTAGTGCCTATGTTTTCTTTTATGTAATTTATTGTTTCAGATCTTATATTTAGGTCTTTTATCCATCTTGAATAAATGTTTGTACAAGGGGACAAACTGTAATCCAGTTTCATTCTTCTGCATGTGATTTTCCAGTTTTCTCAGCACTGTTTATTGAAGAGGCTTCCATTACTCCATTGTGTGTTTCTGGCTCCTTTGTCAAAAATTTTCTGCCCATATACATGTGGTTTTATGTCTGGGCTCTCATTTATGTTCCACTGATCTGTGTGTTTGCTTTTCTGCCAATACCATGCTGTTTGATTATCATAGCTCTGTAGTGTAATTTGAAGTCAGATAGTGTGATACCTCTGGCTTCATTCTTTTTTCCTCAGGATTGCTTTGGTTATTCAGGGTCTTTTGTGGTTCCATACAAATCTGATGATGTTTTGTTCTATTTATTTAAAAAATGACATTGGAATTTTGATGGGGATTGCATTAAATCTGTATATTGCTTTGGGTAGTATGGTCATTTTGACTATGTTGAGTCTTTCAATCCATGAACATGGGATATTTTTCCATTTTGTTATGACTTTCTCAGTCTCTTTTAATAATGTTTTATAGTTTTTACTATATAGGTCTTCACATCCTTTTTAAGTTTATTCTTAGGTATTTTATTCTTTTCACTGCAATTGCAAAATAATTTTTTTTTAATTTCTTTTTCTGAAGTTTTGTTGTACAAGGAGGCAGTAGATTTTTGTACTTTGATTTTTGTATCCTGAGACTTTACTGTATTTGTTTATTGTTTCTAATAGTTTTTGATGAAGTCCTTAAGGTTTTCTGTGTCATCTGCAAAAAGTGACACTTATTTCTTCTTTCCCAATTTGGATGCCTTTTATTTCTTTCTCTTGCCTTATTGCTGTGGTTAGGACTCCCAGAACTATGTTGAATAAGAGTGGTGAAAGTGGGCATCTTTGTCTTGTTCCTGCTTTTAGAGAAAAAACTTTCAGTTTTTTGCTATTGAGTATAATATTGGCTGAGAGTTTGTCATATATGGCCTTTATTATGTTGAGGTACTTTCATTCTATACCCTATGAGTGTTTCAATCATAAATGAATGTTGTATCTTATCAAATATTTTTCTGTGTCTATTGATAAGATCATATGAATTTTATCATTTCTATTGTTGATGTGGTGTTTACACTTATTGATATGAATATGTTTAACCATCCTTGTGCCCCTGGAATAAACCTCAGTTAATCGTGATTATTTTTTTGATGAATTTTTGTATGCGATTTGCTAGTATTTTGTTTAGGATTTTTGCATCTGTATTCATCATATATATTGGTCTATAGTTTTCTGTTTTGTCTTATCCTTGCCAGGTTTTGGTATCAGGGTTATGTTGGACTCCTAAAATGTGTTAGGAGGCATCACCTTTTCATCAATTTTTGGAAGAGTTTGAGAAGGATAAATTTTAAATCTTTTTTGAATGTTTGGTAAAATTCACTGGTGAAGTCATCTGGTCCTGGAGTTTTATATTTGGGGAAGTTTTTGATGGTTATTATAATTTCCTCACTGCGTATGGGTCTATTTAGATTGTGTATATATAGTAGTGTGTTATTTGATCTGCATGTATTTGTGGGTTTTTTCACTTGCTTTTTGCAGTTGATTTCTACTTTCAAGGCAATGTGGTCAGAGAATATGCTTGACATAATTTCAATCCTTTTGAATTTATTTAGGTTAGTTTTGGGACACAAAATATGGACTATCCTTGAGAATGTTCCATGTGCAGTAGATAAGAATGTATAATCTGATATTCTGGGATGAAAAGCTCTGTAACTGTAAATTATCTCCATTTGGTCTAGTGTGTCATTTAAGGCTAATATTTTTTTCATTTTTAAATTTATCTTTATTGTTGAAAATATTACAGATGTCCCCTTTTTTCTTATTGACCCTTTCCACCCCACACTTACTCCTTGCCCCAGGCCTTCAGCACACTATTGCCTGTGTCCATGGGTTATGCATATATGCAAAAAATTCTTTGGTTAATCTCTCATCACTGACCCACACACCCCCAACTTCGCTCTGAGATTCATCAGTCTGTCCCATGCTGCTATGTCACTGAATTTATTTTGTTCATCAGTTTATTATGTTATTTAGATTCCACATATAAGTGAGATAATGTGATATTTGTCTTTCTCTGCCTGGCTTATTTCGCTTAGCATAATATTCTCCAGGTCCATTCATACTGGCCAAAAGAGTAGGATATTCTTCTTTACATCTGCATACTATTCCATGGTGTAAATGTCTCACAGCTTTTTATCCACTCATCTACTGATGGGCACTTGGGCTGTTTCCAGATCTTAGCTATTATAAATTGTGCTACTATGATCATAAGGATACATATATTTTTTATTAGCATTTCAGGATTCTTAGACTATTTTCCTAGAAGTGGGATCACTGGGTCAAACGGCAGCTCCATTTTTAATTATTGAGGAACCTCCATACTGTTTCTCAGTGCACCAGTCCGCATTCCCACCAGGAGTATACCACATTCCCTTTTCTCCACATCTGTGCCAGAATGTGTCATTTGTTGATTTGTTGATTCACATTCTGACAAGTGTGAAGTGATACCTCATTGTGTTTTTAATTGGCATCTCTCTGTTGGTTTGCAGCATTGAGCATTTTTTCATAAGTCTCTTGGCCATTTGTATGTCCTCTTTGGAGTAGTGTCTATTCAGGTCCTTTGACCATTTTTTAATTGGACTGTTTGTCTTCCTCTTGTTGAGTTGTATGAGTTCTTTGTACACTTTGCAAATTAATCCCTTATCAAACACATCCTTGGTAAATATGTTCTCCCATATCATGGGGTTCCTTTGTATTTTGAGGCTGATTTCTTTTGCTGTGCAGGAACTTTTTAGTTTAATGTAGTCCCATTTGTTTATTTTTTCCTTTGTTTCTCTTGCCCTAGGAGATGTATCAGTAAAAAATTCCACTATGTCAGATGTCTGTGACTTTACAGCCTGTGTTTTCTTCCAGGATTTTTATGGTTTTGTGACTTACATTTAAGTCTTTTATCCATTTTAAATTTATTCTTGTGTATGGAGTAAGTTGGTGGTCTCATTTCATTTTTTGCATGTACTGATATAATTTTCCTAACAACATTTATTTAAGAGACTGTCTTTACTCCATTGTATGCTCTTGCCTCCTTTGTCAAATATTAACTGACCATAATGGTGTGGGCCTATTTCTGGGTTCTCTGTTCTGTTCCATTGATCTATATGTCTGTTGTACCAATACCAGGCTGTTTCGATTACAATGGCTTTGTAGTATAGTTTGATATTTAATAAAGTGATCCTTCCAACTTTATTCCTCTCTCTCAAGATTGCTGCAACTATTTGGGTCTTTTTTGGTTCCATATAAATTTTTGGAATACTTGTTCCTGCTCTGTGAAATGTGCTGTTGGTATTTTAATAAGAATTTCATTGAATATATAGATTGCTTTAGGTAATGTGGACATTTTAATGGTAAAATCCTCTACAAAATAATAGCAAACCAGATCCAGCAGTATTTTAAAAAGGTCATAAACCATGACCAGGTGGGACTTATGCCAAGGATTCAAAGCTGGTATGATATTCACAAATCAATAAATATGATATGTCACATAAACAAAATGAAGGACAAAAATTATATGATCATATCAATCAATGTAGAAAAATCATTTGACAAAATCCAGTACCCATTTTTGATAAAAACTCTAAGCAAAATGGGAATAAAGGGATCATATTTCAACATAATAAAGGCTATATATGACAAACCTACAGCCAACATCATACTCAATGGGCAAAAACTGAAACCATTTCCTTTCAAAACAGGGATAAGACAGGGTTGTCTGTTTTCACCATTTTTATTCAACATAGTACTGGAAGTCCTAGCCATCAGACAGGAAAAATACATAAAAGGTATCCAAATTAGACAGGAGGAAATAAAACTGTCATTATTTGCAAATGACATAATATTGTTCATAGAAAGCCCTAAAGTCTCCATCAAAGTACTATTAGGTATGATAAATGATATTGGCAAGGTAGTTGGATACAAAATCAACATCTGAGAATTGATGGCATTTTTATACACCAATGATAAACTCTTAGAAAGAGAAACTAAAAAAAAAAAAATACCATTTACCATTGCAACTAAAAAAATAAGATACCTAGGAATAAACTTAACCAAGGATGTAAAAGACCTATACTTGGACAACTACAGGACACTGAAAAAAGAATTAGAGGAAGATATGAACAAATGGAAGAATATACCATGCTCATGGATTGGAAGGATTAATATCATTAAAATGTTCATACTACCCAAACCAATATTTCTTTATTGATTTTCTGTTTGGCTGATCTATCTAAAACTGTAAATGGATATTAGGGTCCCAACTATGATTTTGTTTTAATCTGTTTCTCCTTTTAGGTTTGTGAATAGTTGCTTTATATATTTCCATTCTCCCTGACTGGGTGCATATATATTAAGAAGTGTTATATTTTCTTGATATAGTGTTCCCTTTGTCGTTATAAAATGTCCATCTTTGTCTCTTATTATCTTGAGATCTACTTTGTCATAAAAAGTATGTCTACTCTGGCTTTTCTGTGGATGTTATTTGCTTGGAGAATCTTTTTCCACCCTTTTATTTGAATCTTCCTTTGTCTTTGTAGCTTAGATATGTCTCTTGAAGGCAGCATGTGGATGGGTTACTACTACTCTGCTACTTTGTGCCCCTTTATTGGTGAGTTCAGACCATTTACATTTAGGGTATATATTGATATATAAGGATTTTCTATAGCCATTTTATTTTTTGGTTTTTGGTAGCTCTGTGCCTCCATTTGTGTGTTTTGTTTTTTTTTTTCATTGTTTCCATCTTTTGTTTTTGTTTTGTGGCATTCCATACTTATTTCTTCCTTTTTAAGCAATGTGTGTTAATTTGGGGGGTTTTGTATGTGGTTACCATTAATATTATGAAAGATTAAGTTGCATATAAACAATAGTTTTGTGGGTTTTTTTACTTTTGAATACATCTGATATCCATCCTCCTATTCCTGTTCATACTTTTACCCCCTGCCTTTTTTTTTTTTTGTCACAAATTATCCATGTTATTGCTATAAGTGTTTTAGTGATCTTATGCATAGTGTTATGTCCTTATGCTCTTTGTTTCAAGTAGAATAACTACCTTGAGTATTTCTTGTAATAGAAATTTTCTTGTGATAAAAATCCCACAGCTTCTGTATGTCTGGGAAAGTCTTTATTTCTCCTGCATAATTAAAAGATAATTTTTCTGGATATATTATTCTTGACTGGTAATTTGTCTCTTTCAGTTATTTGACTATTTGGTTCCACTCTCTTCTGACTTGTAAAGTTTCTGCTGATGAGTTGGATAATATTCTGATGAGTTTTCCTTTGTAGGCCACTTCCTTCTTTTCCCTGACTGCTTTGAGAATTTTTCTTTGTCATTAATTATTGACAGTTTTAATACAATATGCCTTAGAGCGGGCCCCTTTGTATTGAGGTATCTAGGCGTCCTGTTTGCTTCTTGGATTCAAGGATCTAGTTATTTCCATAAGTTTAGAAAGTTATTGTTCACTTTTTGTTTGACTAAGCTCTCCATTCTCTTCTCTATCTCTTCTTCTTCTGTTATGCTTATTATACTTATATTGCTTTTCTGATGAATTCAGATAGTTCTTGTAGAACTCTTTCATTTCTTTTTTATGTTTATGTATTATCTTCTTCCTTCTGCATCATTTTTAGATTTCTATCTTTGATGTCACTAATTCTTTTCTCCATATGATTAGCTTCATGTCTTATGCTCAATAGTTTATTCCTAATTTTCTTAGTTGGTGCTTAACTTCCAGGATGTCTGATTGGTTCTTTGATAAAGTATTCATTTTGTTCATTAATTTGTTCTCTGAGTGCATTGAATTGCCTCTGTGTATTTTCTTGCATCTCATTGAGTATTTTCAGAATGGCAATCTTGAATTCTCTGTCATATATATCATATATTTCTTTTGTTCCAGCTGGATTTCTGGAGATTTTTTTCATTTTTTTTTTTCTGTGCTTCCTCATTACCATGTTTATTCATGGTATTTGCTGGTCTCCCCTTTCTAAGTACCTATGTATTGTTGACCTTTTTCTAGCAGCTTTCTCTGAAGAAGTCTTTCTACTATTTTCTGGTAGGTGGTGCTGAATTACAAAATTTTTACCTCTGTGACATCCCAGAGCTGACCACCTTGGCTTCCATCAGACAGTACAGCCCTGTTGTATGGGGGTTGTGTTTGTGTTGCCCTCACCATAATGTCAACCCAGACCTCTATAAGGTAGCCAACACACATCCCATCTAGGGATCAATCACAGAGGGAAACAGCAATTCTACTGCAATAGCTCTGTTTGTAGATAATGTGCTCCTTAACCTGACTCAAAGGGCAGTTGGAGGTGAGTTTTGAGAGTCCAAGGGACCGTATGGCTCTGTGGGTCTATTTCTTTGTCTGAAACACCACCATTTGACAGCGGAAAACTGTGGCATAACCCCTATGCTATGCCTCTGCCAAGGCATCTCTGTCAAGGCATCTCTGCTGGCTTAGCTGCTGTTTGTAACACTTGCCTTGCTCTAGAGCCACTGAGACTCTCTG
The DNA here is from genome assembly GCF_964146895.1 of Miniopterus schreibersii. NCBI lineage: Eukaryota > Metazoa > Chordata > Mammalia > Chiroptera > Miniopteridae > Miniopterus > Miniopterus schreibersii. The sequence continues at coordinate 30,525,354 of NC_138118.1, read as the reverse complement.
CTCTCCCAGCCAATGGAAGTACCTGCTACCACAGTCTTCTTCTCTGCTTGGGACCAAGTTGGCTGCCAACTCATAGCTGCAGGGCTGTATCTGTGGCCATCTGACATCTCCTCCCTTCTAGCCTCCCTGTTTTTCCCAGTTGCCAACCTTTCGATGCTTCAATGCATGGGTCTCTCAGATATGCTTTTATATTGAGTAGGGAATCCTTTATTGAGTTATAGTTAATTAACTTGTTAAAGTTTCAGGGTGAGAGGACAAGAAAATCTCACACGCCACCATTCCTCTGACATCTCTTACCTGATTTTTTAAAGGAAATAGTTGTCACCCATGGAGCAGGTGGGTGACAAGAATCTAGTGATTGTCTATCTGTGAGTCTTGCTGACTCAAAATTCTGACATTCTTATTCTCCATAATTCTCCTGAAAAGTGATTGCTAAGAGCTTTACACTCTCCATCTCTAAAAATTATCAGAATATTGCTATGTCTATTTTTTTCCAATGATACTAAATTTCAGCCATTATTTCTTTACAATGGTATTGGTTTGTCATTGTGTAAAAAGTCATTATCACAGTATCATGATCACTGAGCCCACTAGTTGCAGCTCATACATCTCAACACAAAACAAACAATCTAATTAAAAAATGGGCAGTGGACCTGAACAGACACTTCTCCCACGACATACAAATGGTCAACAGATATATGAAAAGATGTTCAACTTCACTAGCTATTAGGAAAATGCAAATTTAAACTACAATGTGATACCACCTCACACCTGTTAGAATGACTATTATCAACAAGACAGGAAATAAGAAGTGTTGGAGAGTTTGTGGAGAAAAAGGAACACTCATTCACTGCTGGTGGGAATATAAACTGGTACAGCCACTATGAAAAACAATATAGAGGTTCCTCAATACATTACGAATAGAGTCACCATATGACCCTTCAGTTTGTCTTCAGAGTATTTACTCAAAACACTAGAAAACATTTACTTGTAAATATATAAGCACCCTTATGTCCATTGCAACATTATTTTTGGTGGTCAAGACATGCAAACAACCAAAGTGTCCTTTGATAAATGATCGGGTAAAGAAGATGTGATACAATAGAATACTACTTAACCATAAGAGAAGATGAAATACAGCCATTTATGACAACATGTATGGACCTTGAGAATATCATGCTAAGCAAAAGAATTCAGTCAGAAAAAGCCAAGAACCATGATTTCATTCATATATGGATATAAAACTGAAACTCGGAGACACAGAAAACAGTGTGGTGGTTCCCAGAGGGAAGGGGTGTAGAAGGGTAGTAAAGCATAAAGGCAGTCAAAATGTGGTGATAGAAGATTATTTGACTTTGGGTGGTGGGCACACAATGCAATATACAAATCATGTACCATAGAAATATACACTTGAAACCTATATAACTTTATTAACCAATGTCAACCTCTTAAAAAAAAAAAGATAATTTAAAATATAAATTGATAGCTCCATTATATGTTTGGAAGTGTTATGTTTGGAAGGTTTAGGGGAGAGAGAGAATGCAAAGTGGCATAAGACTTACATATTTGGAAATCAAATTATTCAGAAGTGACACTTCTCAGAAGGTGAATTTGTTGCCCAACTTAGGGTGTCTAGGTTTGAGGCCAGAGTATCAACCTGCAGTCACTCACCTGAGCACCTGTGCTCTCCATTGTTTTTCAACAGAGTAACGTTTACATGTGGTTGTTCATTTTGTTATTTTTTTAATAGAAACAAAGTACCAAATGTCTCTAACTTTTTCTTTTTCTTTTTTTCCATTCCTGTCTCTTGACAAAGAATTCCAAGCATGTATCAATACTCCTCCCTTTAGTTGAAGAGTAAATCAAGTGAAATAGTATATAATTCAATACAAATACTGAAAGAACAATTCTTCAGTATTTCTTATAAGATCATAGGTTTTCATATATATCTTAAATATAATAATTGAGGCCAACAAAATTCAAAGCATGTGAAAGCATGTTAGAAATGTTATAATACTCTATGCCATCTTGTGCCTACTTCTAATTAAATGTTACATTTAAAAGTTATGGAGTAATTTTTTTTAAATCCTGGAATCATTTCTTTATTGCTATGCAATCAATATATGTTTAGTATCTCTGTTAACATAGGCAGTTGGAACTGGGCCTGACTGGCTATTTCAGAGGGGCAAACATCTCCAGGGCTCTGCAGAGTATGCAAACTCAATGATCCAAGGAACCTGGCAGACTCCAACTGGCTCCTTCAGATGTGTGGGTGCCTGTCCAGAGTCAAGAGGTAGGCTGAAAGCTACAGTATCTCCAGGCTTCCTGATGGCATGTTCTGCAGCCCCTACCTTCTTGCTACCATCGACAGGCAGTCAGAGTGCCAGAGAGTCTTCCCCATTGGCCAAGGTGGTGCAGGGGGAGGTTCTTACACCCCAGCATGCCAAAAGCTAGAAAAATGAATGGACAGGACACCTTCATGCAAAAAGGTAGAAAGATGAATGAATAGGGTCCTGAAGGCATCAATAGCTAGAAAGATGAATGGATGGGACCCCAGTGGGCCAAAAGTTAGCAAGATAATGAGATATACCAAAAAGCCTTCCTTTCTCTATCTCTATAAGAACTATGGGGTTGATCAGGAAGGGGAGGTGGCCATTGGTACTGGAGTCCATTATTCTATCAGGTCCTATAGGACCTGAGTAAGCCTCTTTCCTTTTGAACAATCACCTGTCTCACAAGATTGGCTTTTGTTGAAGCAGGCAGCCAAACCTGCATTTTTTTGATTACACCTTTTGTAGACTCTGCTGGGACAGTGTGGACCTCAGTAAGTCCCAGAGGGCCTAGGCTGCATTCCAGCTGCCTGTGGCAGGCCAACCCCGAGAGCAGGATTGTGGTAACTTCACAGCAGTTGTTAAAAGCTTTTCTAAGGGAATTTCCCTGCACTCATTCTCAAGGTGTCAGCCACCTGGAACACTTGGCTGGTGAAAGAAAATGAGTTTCTTGAGAGCAGATGAACTCAAGAATGGATAAGTCAAACTGTAGTACACACCCAGGGTCCTCTATCCCTGCCACTTTGGCTTTGTGCCACTTGGGTTTCATGCCATTTGAGTCTGGTTTCGACCACTTGCCATGGGTTAGCAGGAGATAAGACACTAGGACTTGCTTGTAAGCACTTGTTTGGAATAATAAAATTATGAATCCAAGTTTTCTTCACATGTCTCCACTTTGCCTGAGGTCATTCTGGTTTGAGGATTGTACTTTTGTACAATCAGGGGTTGTTCTGTTTTGACTCCTGAAAGGAGCCCAGTAGGCCAAATTTTAGCAGATTGGTCCAGATACAGCTATTATCCAAAGACTAAGAAGGAATTGGTCTTATATTATAACATTGCTTGGCCTATGTATATTTTAGACTATGGGGAAAATGGCCCCTAAATATTTCCTAAATTACTACACCACCATACAGTTGGAATTGTTTTGCCAACAGTCAGGAAAATGGAGTGAAATCCCTATGTCCAGGTGTTTATTTCTTTACATAATAAGGATTCAGCTAAGAAAGGCAAGCAACTAATGATACAGAGAAGGGAATTGTCTTCAAAACCCCTCCCTGATAGTAAGACGCAGGACAAAAAGAAAAATGAGGAAATGAGTCTCTTTAATGCCCTGAACCCAGTGAGCCCAAGATTAGCAGCAGGAAGATTTCCTCTACTAGATACCCCTGAAATAGGTCCTAGAGAGGTGACATTTCCACCCCTTTATGATGAAATCTCCCCCTCAAAGAACTGGCAATGCACCCGGTTTGGCCAGGGAGCATCTCTATCCAGAGCAGAACAAATCCTTTTGAGACAATACCCTATAGGAGGAATAAACCAGGAGTGCCAGCCCACCAGCTACAATTGGGCCCATACTTTATTTTTCACTTCAGATTTACTGAAATGGAAGAATCCCAACCCCTCATATAGGAAGGATCTTCAGAGAGTGGCAGATCTTATCACCTCAATTTTTGCTATTCACCATTCAAACTGGGCAGATGTACAGGCTTTCCTTAACATCCTACTAATGATACAAGAAAGGTTGCTAGTTATAAATAACACAAATGAAGAGGCTCATTGCCTCCATCCAGAGAATCCTAATGGGACCCCCAGCCCAGCTGGGGAAATTCACTTGACAGAGCCCAACAAGGGTCTGAACTGTGAGTGCCTAGCCTCCTTAAAACATTACAAAAGGTACATATTTGAAGGGCTGAAGAAAGAAGTGTCTAAACAAAAGACCCTGAATATGATACAGGCTATTCAAAAGAAAGCAAACAAAGATCCTTCTGAATTTTTAGAAAAGATGTATAAGGCCTATTGAAAGCACACTAATGCTGACCCACAGACACCAGAAAATGTCCAAATGGTAAACATGACTTTTTTTCAATCCTCACCCTAGGATATTTTCTCATTGATTTTTAGAGAGTGGAAGGGAGGGAGGAAGAGAAGAGACGAAAGGGAAACATAAATGTGAGAGAGACAGATTGGTTGCCTCTGGCTGGGGCAAGAAATCAGCCTGCAACTGAGGTACATGTCCGTGACTGGGAATCAAACCAGGGACCCTTCAGTCTGGGCTGACACTCTAACCACTGAGCTAAATGGGCGAGGGAAGTAAATGTGACTTTTATTGGGCAAAGTGTCCTGCATATAAGAAGGAAGCACCATAGTTTAGATAGGGCACTGGGAAAAAATGCCTCAAAGCTAGTTAACACATACCTTTAAAATTTACCATACCTGGAAACAAGGAAATTAAGCAAGCCATTGTTTTCTCAGAAATGGTCTGGGGAAAACAGGAGAGATGGGGCCTGAAGGAAAAAGGAAGGACTCACTAAGTCCCAATCAATGTGCTTATTGAAGAGGAAGACCATCAGAGAAAGGACTGCCTGGAATTCAAAAAGAAAAATGTAAAGGATAGAAACCCTCACTGAGATATGTCATAAAGGAATGACAAATTTCATGATGAACTAGGAGGCACCGAGGTACCCCTGGACACCTCCTAACCTATTACTATTTCCCCACAGGAGCTGCCAGCATAATTCACAGAGGGAAACAAGCTAATTGACTTCCTCATAGATATGGGAGCTACATACTCAGTGCTAAATGGTAAACTTATCAAGAAAAGTTCAGCTGTGGTGTCAGTTACTGGAGCGACTGGACAATTACAAAAACAGGTGTTCCTTCAACCTCTAGAATGCCAGTTTGGGGATCAAAAACTTACACATAGTTTTCTCAGTAACAATCCTAAGACAGAACATGCCCCAACAGGAAAGGGAGTACAATATAAAGGATATGCCTATTTGAGAACTGGTAAGTTGACTTTACACAAATGCCTAAAACCGTGGGAAATTTTAAATTTTTATTAGTTTTTGAAGACACATTTACTGGATGGGTAGAGGCATACCCTACTAGAACTGAGAAGGCAACTGAAGTAACAAAATTTCTACTTGAAAAAATAATCCCTAGGTTTGAACTTCTTTACAGCATTCAAAGAAACAATGGAATGTTGTTCACTTCAGAAATCTCCCAGAAGATAGTACAGGCTCTACAGAGTAAATGAAAACTACATGCATCTTGGAGACCCAAATCTACTAGGAAGACTGAGAAAATGAACCCCCAAAATATGTCGGGAAACACATTTGCAATGGGACTAGAAACTCTCTATTGCCTTGTTCTGGATTAGGGTAGCTCCTTGAAGCTGGGTTAAATTAAATCCCTTTGAAGTAGTTTATGAGAGATCCTTCCAAGTTTCTGTTTTGGGAACACCCCTTTAGATTTAGATTATGAATTAAAAATCAAACAATATGTACAACATTTAGGACAAACACTACTAACTTTGCAAAAATTTGCTCATTGTAAGTTTATCTATCCATCTGATGAACCTTTACACCCGTTCCAGCAGGGAGAATGAGTCTTACTAAGGATCTGGAAGACTCAATGTCCTGAACAGCAGTTAGCTGAGCAATGGATCGGTTCCTACAACATCCTGCTGACACCACACTCTTCTCTAAAGCTCGTATGAATCAAGCCTTGGATCCACCACACAAGGATAAAGTGGACACTGCCTGATGAGAACACAGATCTTGCTGCTGCTATTGATATCACAAGGAAAAGCTGGACCTGCAATTCTGAGATTTAAAATTCCTCATTCAGAAAGTGACAGCACCTCCCTAGTTAAGTCACAATGTTACTTTTTATTATATTCTGCATATGCCAGACAGTGGCTTCCTCAGCAAACTTATCCTGCTGTTGGGTGTGCCACGTAAAGCCTTGCTGAGGATTAGATCACAGGGTTCCTTTAGTCTTTCCAGTTTCTGATTTCATTACAATTGCCCCTGCACTACTAGGCAGAGCCCTCAATAAACACATGATTGCTTGTCTACACAATAGGTCTTACTTTGGAAGCTCATCTGCAACACTGCCACTTGAAATATGAAACAGTCTACCATCTTCACTTGTTCAGCACTGTGGTCCTCTGACACCACCTATGCTGCCTTCTGAAGATAGAAATCCTACTCTTTTATGTAAAGGCTTTCCCCTATTTTTGACCCCCTTCTTCATTTAGTAGATAGCAAGAATATCTGGGCCTGGGAATAGGTAAGACTATGCCCCATGACAGCAGGAAGAAACTACAAAAGATGAATTCTCCACCCACTTATCCTTGTAAGATTACTAGGGTCCAGAGTTTTGAAAAGGGAATTGTTACTGTAGGCAGCTGTTAGAGTGTAGGTCTGGCTGGCCACTTCAGAGAGGTGGGTCTCATGGGGACTGCACCAGGATCCAAGGGTGCCCCATGAACTTCAACTGAATTCCCCAAATGTATAGGGGACTGTCCCATGTCTGGAGGTAGTCTGAGAGCTGCAGCATCTCCAGGCATCCTGATGTCAGGCCCTGAAGCCCTTCTCCCCTACTGCTATAGTCAGTTGGAACACTGGGAGTCTCCCCAATTGAACAAGATGGCACAGGGGGAGATTCTTTTTTTTTTTTTTTTTTTTAATATCTTTATTGATTTCAGAGAGAGGAAAGGAGAGGGAGAGAGAGAGATAGAACCATCAATGATGAGAGAGTCACCGATCGGCTGCCTCCTGCATGCCCCTGACTGGGGATCGAACCCCGATTTCCTGGATCAACCACTGAGGCACACCCAGCTGGGCAGGGGGAGATTCTTACATCAAGCATTTCAAAAACTGTAAAGATAAATGGACAGGACCCGAGAACACCAAAAGCTAACAAGATAATTGGATAGAAAAAAAACCCTCCCCTCCCTATTCCTATAAGAATCTTGGGCTTGAGCAGGAAGGAGAGATGGTCTTTGAGACAGTAGTCCATTTTTTCCAGGTCCTGAAACACCTGAATAAACTTCTTTCCTTTTTCACCAACACTTGTCTCAGGAGTTTGACTTTCATTGCAGCAGTCAGCCAAACCTGTATTTTTTGTTACATCTCCTCTATATTTTTAAATATATTATACTATCAGCTATTAACTTTTAGCTTTAATGTCTATGATATACTATTTGTTGGAATTCATTTCAATTTCAAACAATTCAGTTTTACAAACAAATTCTCAAACTCACTATTCTACTTATGCTAATCACAACATAAATTGATATACCAGGGGTAAAAAAAAAATGTGGTAAATTGGGTTGGATGGTTTGTGTTAAAATCCAAATAAGAACCCTATTATCAAACTGGATTTGTATTTAACTGCATTTGAAAAGTTTTCTAGGCAGGCACAGTATGTCTTAAAGCATTATTTCTAATGTAATGCTTCCTGAATTTACCTCACACATTAAAATCATATTGCTGAAACTTTTTGCCAATTCTTCACAATAGTATTATGAAAGGAATGGAAGAGAGGATACATTTAAAAAGCAAATGAGAAAGAACTCAATGGAGGCCTATTTGACTACCTGTTGATGAGAGCATACAAGAGTCATTAATTTGCAAATCATTGACATTATAAGCTATAATGACTCCTCCACTTGAAGGTTTAGTCTATTGTGTCAGAAACTAGTTAGGGATTCATTAATGTGAAGACAGGGACTTCTTAACATGTAAATTATTAATACAAGTCACTGAGGCATACCTCAAAAATTTCCACATTTTTTGTTGCACTCCTTTCTTTTTCTTTCTTTCTTTCTTTCTTTCTTTCTTTCTTTCTTTCTTTCTTTCTTTCTTTCTTTCTTTCTTTCTTTCTTTCTTTCTTTCTTTCTTTCTCTCTCTCTTTCTTTCTTTCTTTTTCTTTCTCCTTCCTTCCTTCCTTCCTTCCTTCCTTCCTTCCTTCCTTCCTTCCTTCCTTCCTTCCTTCCTTCCTCCCTCTCTCCCTCCCTCCCTCCCTCCCTCCCTCCCTCCCTCCCTCCTTCCTTCCTTCCTTCCTTCCTTCCTTCCTTCCTTCCTTCTTTCTTTCTTTTTCTTTCTTTCTTTTTCTTTTTCTTCTTCCCTTCCCTTCCCTTCCCTTGCCTTCCCTTCAATCCTCACCTGAGGACATTTTCCCACTCAATTTTAGAGAGAATGAAAGGGGAGAAAGGGAGGGGGAGAGAGAGAGAAAGATAGAGAAACATCAAATGAGAGAGACACTTCGATTGGTTGCCTCTCCCTGACTGAGGTCAAGGATCGAACCTGCAACCCAGGTATGTGCCCTTGACTGGGAATTGAATCTGCTACCCTTTGGTGCATGGGTTGATGCTCTAATCACTGAAAAACACAGGCCAGGGCTTGTGTTGCACATTTTTTTGCCACCCTTCATCCATACCATTTGTGAAATGTTTTCTTTCCTTCATTTTCTGTTACATATTACTTCACAAAATGTTCTGTACTGATGGAATCTACCACTTCAAATCAAAGACTCTTCCCCTTCAGCCCATATTTTTTTAAGAAAAATTTACATATACAAACCACTTGAAATTTTTGGCTAAATCAGTCAAAATTCAGCATAAAATATGATCTATTTTTCCAGTGTCAAGTTGGTTTTTAGCTAAGGGCAGAACATTGCAAACAAAGTACATTTTTAAAAGAAATGAGACTCTGAGAGATGAATAGTATGACCAGCAGCGCAATAATTTGGACTGAAGGTGGGTGGGAAAAGAGTAGTGGAGTAGAGAAAAGAAAAGGAGAACAAAGAAAGGTCCAAAAGTGCAATTAACCAAAGTAAGAAGAGTTAAGTATTCATATTAGTGTAACACATTAAATGAGGAAATGGATTCAAAGCACTCTGTCTGGCATACAGCATGTAATCAATAAGTACTAGCTATTTTTATGTTGTTATTTTGCACTTATGCAAAAAGATGAAGTTAAAATCCACATTCCCTATTGAAATAATAAGAAAAATGTTATGAAGTAAAAGTTGTCAGTCTTTGGATAAATATATTATGAAGAAAGGTATCAAACTTATACTCCTTATTCTTACAGTAGAATTAGCTATAGAATTCATAGAAAGTTACTTAAATATCTTTTGAAGCTTATCTACATACCATTTACGTAAAATGTTATAAGACAACTTTTTATCTGGAACTTTATGTGCTACCTATATTTATTTTTGTCACTTTACTACTCTAGCTTAATACAATAAAATACAATAAAATACAATAAAATACAATATCATCCTTCACTACTATTTCTCTTCTAAATTTTAGGAAAAACAGACCCTTATTTCTCAACTTATAAACTACCTGGACCCTATACTCTGCAGTGGATCTACAGAAGTCTATATCTTATCTATTTATCATAAAATATTTGCATCCTCATACAAAATCAGCAATATAATTTTTTAAGGTAACTGCTTTATTGACGTATAATTTATAAATCACAAATTACCCATTTTAGTATAATTCACTTACTGTGTTACACTGATATGAATACTTAACTTTTCGATAATTTTTTAGTATATATAATATATTAGATTTTTCCACCAAAATCTAATTTTAAAACATACCCAGCACCCCAAAAAGACATCTTGTGCCCAGCAGAGTCATTCTTCATTCCCACTCCCAGTCCTAGGCAATCACTAACCTTTTTTCTTTATATATTTGCCTATTCTGGACATTTCATATAAAGGGAATCATGCAATAGGTGTTCTCTTGTGTTTAACCTTTTTTGAGGAGCATAATGTTTTCCAAGTTAATATTACACAATGTATCAGTACTTCCTTCATATTGTTGAATTGTATTCCAGACTTCATTTATTCTTTCACTAGTTGATAGGCATTTGAGTTGTTTCCACCTTTTGACTCCAGTGGATAGTGCTTCTGTGAACATTTATGTATTTGTGTGGACAGATGTTTTCATTTCCCTTGCATAGGTAATTCTATAATTTTAATTTTTCCACATCCTCCCTAACACTTATTATCTGTCTTATTAATTACAGTCATTCTAGTGGGTGTGAAATGAAACCATATTGTGGTTTTGATTTGCATTTTCTTAGCTAATAATTATGTTGAATACTTTTAAATAGGCTTATAACTCATTAATATATCTTCTTTGGAGAAAAGTCTATTCAAATTCTTTGCCCATTTTTAAATTGGGTTCTTTGTCTTTTATTATAAAGTTGTGAGAGTTCATTTGGGTATGTCACTTATCAGATATATGATTTGAAAATTTCTTCTATTCTATGGGTTATCTTTTCACTTTCTTGATTGTGTCTTCTAAAGTGCCAAAGCTATAATTTGGATAATGTCAACTAATACAATTTTAAAATTAGCTTTAAGGTCTTTTCTACCTTGGAAAGATTTTACCTAGATTTATTTAACAAAAACTCTTTAAATAGGAAGCAACATTATTTTAACATAAATAATCTTTATTAATATAATTATCACAAGCAGCTAATTACTTTCACATTCTGGCTCATGTTATTTTCAATATTAAATGCTTGAAAACATCCATTCAAGTTCTAGACTGGTGTAAGCATAGTCAGAGATGATGCAAATGAACATATATACTCAAGAAAGCAGGCCAACTAATTTAAGAAACTTACAGTACAAACACCATCTTAATTTCTCTGGAGCTTACCACTGGAAGAGACAGAGTGGGCAGGAAGGAGCTCATCAGTGCCAAGATGGCCCTTCCAGTTAAAGGCTTTTTGTTCTTTGATTAAATAGAGTAAAGCTCATTATTAGGAAATCTTAAGAAAATAAAGTGAGAAGAGCTCACTAAGATAGTCTATGGTTGCAGATTAGTACAAGAGCAATACAGTACTGAGGAAGAACAAGTTGAGCACCAGATAGGTACCAAAAGACAAGAAGCAGATAACTGAAGAAATTGAGCCACAAACTGGGATTTCTGAAGGTGTCAGGTGCAAGAGCCAAATTCTGCTGAAATGCAGGTACATTGGAGAAGGTGGCATCTCTGCCACACTTTTAACAAGGCAGCATAAGACTTTCAACACTCTGAAGAACAATACTACCAATGAGTTTAAGAGAACACAGACCTTCTATTTGACATTATACTAAATCAGAACAGTGTTGAACAAAATTCAATGTGAATTCATTCAACAAATATTTAATATGTATTAAGCATCATGCTAGAAATTAAACCATAGAACAAGCCAAGATTAAACAAACTGTGTCTTCAAAAGTTTACAATCTAAAGAAAGATAAAGAGAAATCAGAAGTTTAAAATCACTATCACCCTTTTTCTGATTGGGGAAACATGGAATCTTATAGAAGAAAATAATGTGTGCTAACTCAAACTCAGGGAAGAGAATAGCAAGTGTGTATATACATGGCATTATAAAGAGAGAACAGAGTGTAGGATGGTCAGATCCTGTAATATGATTAAAGATTCTATTAAAAAGTTTGATTTTCTGAATCGTAAAACACACATTTTTCAAAAAGAAAAACAAGTATTTTCTACAGGTTTACTTCAATGTAAATGGAAATTAACTTTACCATGCTATTTAATATCTTCTTTTCCTCTTCCTCAAGTCAGCACAGGAGCAAAAGATTTTTCATAAATACTTATTTGTAAAGCTTACATTGTGTTTTTTTTTTATTGGTTTTTATTTGTTTTGTTTCATTTTAATTTACCTTTATTGTTGACAGTAATACAAATGTTCACTCCCCCCCCCCCCCAATGATCCCCTCCATCCCACAGGACTTCCCCATATTATTGTCTGTGCCCATGGACTATGCATATAAGTTCTTTGATTAATCCCTCCCCACTCACTCCCCAACCCAGCCTTCCCTCTGAGATCCCTCAGTCTGTTCCATGTTTCTATGTCTCAGGATTTATTTTGTTCATCATATTCCACATATGAGTGAGATCATGCGATAATTGTCTTACCCTGACTGGCTTATTTTGATTAGCATAATACTCTCCAGTTCCATCCACACTGTTCCAAAGGGTGAGAGATCCTTCTTTTTTACAGCTGCATAGTATCCCACTGTGTAAATTTACCACAGCGTTTCATCCATTCATCTATTCATGGGCACTTGGACTGTTCCCAGATCTTAGCTATTGTCAATTGCACTGCTATGAACATAGGGGTACATAGATTCTTTCTGATTGGTACTTTGGGTTTCTTAAGATATATTCCTAGAAGTGAAATCACTGGGTCAAATGGCAGTTCCATTTTTAATATTTTAAGAGAACTCCATACTGTTTTCCAGAGTGGCTGCATCAGTTGGCATTCCCAGAGCATTGTATTTGGGTTCCCTTTTTTGCACATTCTTGCCAGAACTTGTTATTTTTTGATTAGTTTATGGTAGCCATTCTGATAGGTGTGAGGTGACATTTCATTGTGGTTTTAATTTTGCATTTCTCTGATGATTAGTGACTTCTAGCATTTTTTTAAATCTCTCTTGTCCATCTGTATATCCTCTTTGGAGAAGTGTCTATTTAAGTCCTTTGCCCAGTTTTTAATTGGATTGTTTGTCTTCCTTTGTTAAGTTGTATGAGTTCCTTATATATTTTGGATATTAACCCTTTATCAGATGTGTCATTGGCAAATATGTTGTCCCATACAATGGGTTCCCTTTTTGATTTATTGACTGTTTCTTTTGTTGTGCAGAAGCTTTTTACTTTCTTATAGTATCATTTGTTTATTTTCTCCTTTGTTTCTCTTGCCCTAGGTGATGTATTGGCAAACATATTGCTATGAGAGATGTCTGAGATTTTGCTGCCTATGTTTTCTTCTAGGATTTTTATGGTTTCATGTCTTATATTTAAATCTTGTATCCATTTTGAGTTTATTTTTGTATATGGTGTAAGTTGGTGGTCTTGTTTCATTTTTTTACATGTACCTCCCCAATTTTCCCATCATCATTTATGGAAGAGACTCTCTTCACTCCATTGTATGTTCTTGCCTCCTTTGTCAAATATTTATTGAGCATAATGGCAGGGGTCAATTTCTGATTTCTCTGTTCTGTTCCACTGATCTATATGTCTGTTCTTGTGCCAGTACCAGGCTGTTTTGATTACAGGAGCTTTGTAGTATAACTTGATATGTGGTAATGTGATCCCTGCAACTTTGTTCAACTTTCTCAAGATTGCTGTGGCTATTCAGAGTCTTTTTTGGTTCTATATAAACTTTTGAAACATTTGTTCTAGGTCTGTGAAATATGCTGTTGGTATTTTAATGGGGATTGCATTGAATTTATAGATTGCTTTGGGTAGTACAGACATTTTAATTACGTTAATCTTTCAATCCATATACACGGTATGCCTCCACTTGTTTATATCTTCCTCTATCTGTTTTTGCAAGGTCCAGTAGTTTTCCAATAAAGGAGGTCTTTTATCTCATTTATTAAGTTTATTCCTAAGTATTTTAATTTTTTGGTTACAGTGGTAAACGAGATAGTTTTTTAGTTTCTCTTTCTGAGAGTTTATTATTGGAGTATAAAAATGTGACCAATTTCTGGGTGTTAATTTTGCATCCTGCTACCTTGCAGAATTCATTTATCAAATCTAGTAGTACTTTGATAGAGGCTTTAGGATTTTTCTATGTACAATATCATGTCATCTGCAAATAATGATAGTTTTACTTCCTCCTTTTCAATTTGGATGCTTTTTATGTTTTCTTATTGTCTGATCATTGTGGCTAAGACTTCCAGTACTATGTTTAATAAGAGTGGTGAAACTGGATACCCCTGTCTTGTTCCTCTTCTTAGGGGAAACACTTTTAGTATTTGCCCATTGAGAATATTAGCTATAGGTTTGTCATATATGGCCTTTATTATGTGAGGTATGATCTTTCTATTCCCACTTTGGTGAAAGTGTTTATCAAATGGCTGTTTAATTTTGTCCAATGCTTTTCCTGAGTCTACTGATATAATCATGTGATTTTTGTCTTTCAGTCTGGTTATGTGATGTATTACATTTATTGATTTGCAAATATTGTATCTGCCTTGCATCCTTGAAATAAATCTCACCTGGTTATGGTGTATGATCTTTTTAATATATTGCAGGCTCTGATATGCTAATATTCTGTTGAGGGTTTTAGCATCTATATTAATCAGGAGTATTGGCCTGTAATTATTTCTTCGTAGTGTCTTTATCTGGTTTTGGAATTAGGCTAATGTTGGCCTTGTAAAAAGAGCTTGGAAGTGTTCCTTCCTCTTGAATTTTGGAATAGTTTGAGGAGGATAGGTGTTAGTTGATCTTTGAATGTTTGGTAAAACTCCTCTGTGAAGCATCCAGACTAGGGATTTTGAGGACTGGGAGGTTTTCGATGACTGCTTCAACTTCATCAGTAGTTACTAGTCTATTCAAATTTTCTGATTTTTCTGGATTGAGTTTTGGTAGGTTGTATTTTTCTAGGAATTTGTCCATTTTGTCCAGCTTGTTGGCTTATAGTTGTTCATAGTATTTTCTTACAATCCTTTGTATTTCTGTGGTGTCAGTTGTTACTTCACTGCTTTGGTTACTGGTTCTATTTATTTGGGTGCTCTCTGTTTCTTGATGAGTCTGGCTAAAGTTTCATCTCAGTTGTTTAGCATCTCAAAGAATCAGTTCTTGGTTTCACTGATCTTTTGTATTTTTTTTAGTCTCTATGTCATTTATTTTCACTCTGATCTTTATTATTTCCTTCCTTCTGCTGACTCTGGGTTTTTCTTGTTGTTCTCTTTCTAAGTCTTTTAGTTTTAGGATTAGGTAGTTTATTAGAATTTTTCTTGTTTTTTGAGGTAGGCCTGTAGTGCTATGGACTTCCCTCTCAGGACTGCTTTCATTGTGTCCCATAGATTTTTGTTTGTTGTTTGTTGTGTGTTCATTTTCATTTGTTTCCAGGAAGTTTTTGATTTCTTCCTTGATCTCTTTGGTAACCCATTCATTGTTTAAAAACATGCTATTTAACCTCTATGTGTTTGAATGTTTTTTAGTGTTTTTATTATAGTTGATTTCTAATTTCATATCATTGTGATCCAAGAAGATGCTTGATGTGATTTCAATCTTCTTGAACTTATAGGGACTTGTTTTATGTCCCAGCATGTGGCCTATCTTTGAGAATAACCCATGTGCACTTGAGAAGAATGTATACTCTACAACTTTGGGGCGGAATGTCCTGTAAATGTCCATTAAATCCATCTGATCTAGTGTGTCATGTAGGGTCACTGTTTCCTTATTGATTTTTTTGCCTGGAAGACTTATCTAGTGATATCAGAGGGGTGTTAAAGTCCCCTACTATGACTGTATTGCTGTCAATGTCTCCCTTAAAGTCCTCCAGAAGTTTTTAATATACTTGAGAGTGCCTATATTTGGTGCATATATGTTTGTCAGGGTTATACATTCTTCTTGGATCAATCCTTTTAGTATTACGTAGTGAACTTTCTCTAGTTATAGACTATACACTTCATTTTGAAGTCTATTTTGTCAGATATGAGTATTCCTACCCCAGCTTTTGTTTCTTTTCCATTTTCATGGAAAAACTTTTTCCATCCCTTCATTCTCATCCTGTGTGAGGTTTTTGTTCTCAGGTGGGTAGCTTGTTGAAAGCATATATTTGGGTCATGTTTTTTTATCCACTCAGTTACCCTATGTCCTTTGATTAGGGCATTTAATCCATTTACATTAATGTTATTTTTGGTAGATACTTATCTATTGCCATTTTAATCCTGTATGCCTATGTTTCTCTCTCTTTCTATTTCTACTTTTTATTACAGCAGTTCCTTTAACATTTCCTGCAATGCTGGTTTGGTGGTGATAAACTCATTTAGCCTTTTTTTTTCTTCTTCTTTTTTTTATCTGGGACGCTCTTTATTTCACCATCTATTTTGAATGATTGCCTTGCTGGATAGAATAGTCTTGGTTTCAGGTCCTTGTTTTGCGTTACCTTGAATACTTCATGCCATTTCCTTCTGGCCTGTAGTTTCTGATAATAAGTCATCTGATAACCTTATGGGAGCTCCTTTGTAGGTAACAGATTGCTTTTCTCTTGCTGCCTTTAAGATTCTTTCTTTGTCTTGAATTTTTGGCATTTTAATTATGACGTATCTGGGTGTTTGCCTTTTGGGATTTTTCTTGCTTGGGACTTTCTGAGCCTCCTGAAGATGTGTGACTTTTTCCTTGACCATGTTAAGGAAGTTTTCTGCCATTATTTCTTCAAACATGTTCTCTAACCATTGCTTACTTTCCACCTCTTCTGGCACTCCTATAATGTGACTATTTTTATGTTTAATGTTGTCCCACAGCTCCCTGTTTTTTTCTTTTTGGATCTCTGATTGAGTGACTTTTTTTTTACCATGTCTTCTAACTCACTGATCCTATCTTCAGCTTCCTCCAATCTGCTGTTTATTACTTCCAATGTGTTCTTTACTTTTGCTATGTCATTCTTGATTTCCTTCATAGTTTCTTTATCTTTTCTCAGCATCCTTACAATTAATATTCTGAATTTTATATCTGATAGATTGCTGATCTCCATTTCATTTAGTTCTTCTTCCTCAGAATTTTCTTGTTCTTTCATGTGGGGCTTGTTTTTCTGTCCTCTTATTTTGACTGCCTATTTGGGTTTGTTTCTTTGTATTAGGTAGGCCTACTAGGACTCTCAGTCTTTTTGGAGGTTCTCTGGTGCAGGCCAATATCTGTCACTGTTCATGACTGACCTTGAGTACCATGTTTGGAGCTATCAACAATCCACAACTTGAGGTCTCCTCTGTGGGTGCAGTTGGACAGGATCAAGATGCACACCAAATTTTGCTTTTCCACGGCCTGGTCCAGAAGCATGTACTCAAAGCCCTCAGAGGTCTGTCTCTGCCTGCAGAGTGATTAATCTGATTCTCTTAATGAGCCTCAGGCTATAGATCACAACAAAGTGCAAAGTGTACAGAGTGGGGTAAAACGTTTTCCAATAAGTGGGACAATTGTTTCTTCCCCAGGCAAAAGTTGCCTAGCTGGCAAAGGCCTGTCTGAGAAAGATGTCTTCTGCAGTATGAGGGAAGGACTCTTCACAGGGATCCAGCTGGTTGCCTTCTGAGCTCTATTTCCATAGCCTGCAACTATGGATTCTCCTCATACCACTCTAGTTCACTCTCCCCTTCCTCCACCTAGCCCAAGGTGAGTGACTGCCCACACAAGTTTGTGCATTGGCTCTTTAAGAGGGTGTCTGCATTTCCAGCTATCTTTCTCTGGCTGACAGAATCCCTGCTGCTTTTCACAGCCAGATGTTATGTGGGCACCTTTCTCAATTCTGGTGCTCTTCATTGGTAAACCCAGCTTAAGATTTAGGCCCCAGAGTTCTCAGTGGGAACCCCCTACAGCTGAGCTACCCCTCCAGACCATCTGTTTCTGCCTTTGGGACCCCAGCCAACTCTTGTACCTCTGCTCTTCTTACCAGTCTCTATGGAGTCTCCACTTTTCCTCTTTGGTTATGAGGGTGCTCTTTAGTTAGTCTTCAGTTGATTATTCAGAATGGTTTTTCTGTTTTAGCTGTAATTCCAGTTTGGTCCTGGGAGAGTGTCAGTGTAGCTTACACTTAATCCACCACCATCTTAAAAAACTCCATTTTGTAAGTTTAAATGATTGCCCAGGACATGCAGTGTCCTCACCACTTATGTGAGAGACTTTTGCAGACTCCATGACTTCTGGGCAGCTCTTCTTCCTCTTATTTCTGCTTTTCCTATAAAGCTTACATTTTGTATCTCAGTTTCACACAGTTCTTAATATTGCTATGATTACCTAATAATTTCTCATGCTATATTTGCAAAAGTGTTGTTTATTTTTAGATTCATTTATTTTCCTTTGTTTAATATTATTATTTTTGTGTATACTGAGTCTAAATGACTTTCAATTACAAAAATAATTATAACTCAGAACACCTGTGTTTATTTCTTACTTATACAAGTCATTCTCAATCCTTGTACACAGCTGAATCACCTGGAAAGCTTTTAAATATATATATATGCATATATGTATATATGTGTATATATATATTTATAAATATATATATATATATATATATTTGTTTATTTGTTTATTTATTTATTACTGGAACCTCCCCTAAACCTATTAAATTAGAATCTTTGTAGTGGGATCTGGGTATGGGTACCTATTTTCTCTTTCTTATGTGCAATCAAGTTTGAGAAACCCTGGTCACACTAATATTTTATGCCGGCTTTTATTATATGAAGGCCTGTTAGTGTGAAATTAAGTCCTTCGGTAAAAATATTCTGCTATTAAGATATTCCATAAGAAGTGGAGAGGAGAAGGTACACAAAATCAAAAAGGTCAGCAATAATGTAAATTGTATATGGATTGTACTTTTGCAACTCTTTGATCTATAAAACAATTAATTCATCATGAGGATTCATGCTCATACTTCAGTCAATTTAATTTTATTATTATTTTTAACTGAAATAAAACCTAGTGCTGTTTGAAGTAACAGATATTCATCATTTCTACATTAATAAATATATTGCTCATTATGAAAATGATCATGTTTGTGGCTTGAACTCATAAAATATTTCTAGGTGTACTATGTAGTATATTGGCCAATTATTTCAAATGTAAGCAATATAAAGTATATTGTCAAGGACACTACCAGATTAGATCCCATAAAAGAAACAATTAGTCTTGAGGTGAAAATAATAGAGATGAGGTGACAGTCACTGAAAAAAGGTAGAGTGCAATTTAATGGTTTAAATATATTTGTGTGTAATGCTGATATTTTAATGTGTTTGAAGGTTACCATATATAAGAGAATGTTTTATATAAAGATACAATAACTACATCTATTATGGTCTTCTTTTTTCCTGATTTGGCAATAAGTGAAGGCACTGCAAGATTATATTTGATATCTTTCAGAATCATCATTATACAATGGTTTACTTAATTTATATATATATATAGTGTTGAACACTACTGTGTGTCAGGTACCATTCTAAGCACAGAGTATACATCAGCAAAAAGAGGAAAAAAAAAAAAATCTTGTCCTTTTGATGCTGTTTTTAATTAGTGCAGCTGTAGTACAATCATGTCTCTAATGCCTATTGCTCTTTAACTCCCATCTTTTCCTCTGAGTATATGGTATTCCATTTAGGACATACTGTATTTCTTGCTAATATCTCATGTATATAAATATTATCCCTTAACCAAATTAATGCTTGACAACAAAAACTACCTAGAAGAGTTCTACATAAAATAAGAACTCCATAATTTTTTTAATGAATATTTGGCTTTTTGAATCACTTTTGTTCTGAACCACAGGAAATTAGAGATCTTAACTCACAAACTCAGCTTCTCCTCTTGTATATGTCCTGCACTTGATCAAATAAATCCCTTTTGCCTAAAGTTCTTCATATGTGAAATGGGACTGGCTTTGCTGATTGCAACATATAAAAGTGATCTAATGAAAGGTAATGTTATATCACTTAGGAAATAATAATAAAATAATTGAAATATACATTCTTTAAGTTTGTATGTTTCAAAAGATTTTAATTAAAAAACAAACTAACTCAATGTAGAAGTAAAATATCATAGAATTAAAGTATTAACAGGTTACAGTCCATACATGGGATGAAAGTCTCACCTGGTTTTTCAGGCAAGTTCTCACAAATGTTACAGATTCATATATACAATGTTAGAAGAATGAAAGAAAATTGGTCCAAATTTATTATAAGTGGCCAAAGGATTCCCCGGGAATTAGGGAAACACACACACATAAAATTGACTGTTATATCATGCCAACATAATTTTGAAAATGGTTTCCAAAAAATTAATTCCCTCAGAGGTTACAATTCACCATAGACAAGTACATGATATTGTACAAAAATTATATAGATTGCTAAGCCAACAGCTAAGCTTTCCCCAGAAAATATTTAATTCAGACTCATGAGTAACATTTCCAGTGAGAATGAGTCCATATATGGAAAGTTAATTGAAAAACAGCAAATGTAAACGATGAAACATTAATTTTTGGCTAATTTGATTATTTTCTGAGAAAATGAAATATAACTATTTGAAAATGCCTTGCTTTACCTACCTCAACAATACATGTATACTTTGGGTTGTGTACAATAAACATTTTTAGATACTAGGAAAATTATAGTTAAAGTCTTAATGGAAACTAATATAAGAGCTACATTATAGACAGAGTATATTACCTTTACCATATAAAACATATAGTTATTTATGTTCTTTCCTAAAATATGTTTGTTATAAAAATAATATAATTTTAAAAGGTTTAAAAGCATTATAATATGTTTGATATGTGTTATTTCCAATTGAGTTTGTTGATATTGTCACAAAACATTTAAAGTATATTTTATATTCTACAAAATAGGCAATTAATTTCAAACTAGAAAGTTAGCACTGCTTTAAGTTTTCAAAAGTAAAAGATTTTGCCTACAAGAATAAATCCAACTAGATCACTGTTATATAATTTTAAAACATTGTATACAAGAATATGGAAAGTCTTCATATTTTTCCTGTTGCTTTCTTTAAAATTTAAAATTATATCAAAATAAAAAGCTTTTAAATAGTACTTAGTAGAATATTGCAGATTGTTCACACTACCCTTTTGTAGGTTTTAAGGTTAAACATTTAGATGCATTGCATTGCTCTCCTTTATTTGTTTTGTTAGGTTTCACGTAAGGTAAGACCAAGAATGCAATCTAAGGACAGAGATGACAGTGGTACACAGCTTGATAATGGTTAGGTATACAGGAAGAATCTGGTAGAGGTAAAAAGGAAATCAATAAAGTAAAAAAAGCAGACAGGACAACCAGGTCCAGATACACTGGTGTCAGAATCTGTGAGCACCACATTAGCAGCAGAACTAACAGGAGCTCTGGCTCTGATCTTGGTCTGGCAAGAACAATGACTAAATGACTCAGTTCTGATCAGTGGACATACAGTATCTGTCTTTGGTCTTTTATTACTCAGTTGGTTAAATTTTTCTGGTTCTGGTCCCACTGATCTGGACCATAACATAAAGGATGTCAAAAGCTGACTGATGAATATTTCTTTCCTGTGAGATGTTAAGAGCACCTGACATTATTAAAAAGTAAAATTGTAGTGACTCAATCAATCATCTCCTTAGAAAGCATAAAAAATGAGGAAAAGCATGAGAGTATCCTATAATAGATTATATTAATTTATTCCTCAATTTAATCCTTCATTGATACCATGGTAACTGAAAGTGACACCTAAATTTAGACTGTCTACAAGATGTAACACGGTTAATATGTTCAATTTTATATTTAATTTTGAGTCAATTTAGACAACAAATATGTGGTTATTGCAGAAACAAAATTCCCTTTTATCTGTTGTTCTTACAATATACAGGGGTGGGCAAAAGTAGGTTTGCAGTTGTTTATATGAAAAACAATACAATAATTAATAAATAATAATACAAGAATAAACTGGCTTCACATACTCACAACTGTAAACCTAGTTTTGCCCACCCCTGTATAATATATTTTTAAGTAATTTTTATTTTTCATCAAATGAACACCTATTATCTCTACAGCCATATAATAGATTATTGGTGTAAAATTAAAAGACATTAGGAAAAGAGAAATCAGTTGTTATGTTAAAGTTCTTATTTGCATGACAGGAATGATGACTATGATTTTAAAAATATATAGAGAGTAATGGAAGAAGAATTAAGATTGGAGGAGAAATGTAATGTAATTTTGTTTTGAAACTTTAGGGAAATTAATTTGACACCTGGACATCTAGATGGAGATGTTCAGAAGGCATCATATTTTTAAAGATTGTGAATACAATAAAAGTACTCATTATTAAAACTATAATAAACATAATTAATTCTCTGATAATTCAGAAAGTACTTTTGTATTTTACCAAGCATCAGCTTTATCAATGAGAAAACCAGTTGCCTTTAATACTTTTTCAAAGCTTTTTATGTGCAAAATCTTGTGTTGGTCACTGTGGGGAATGATGCTTAAACTAATCTACCATTCTTACCTCAAGGAACTTGCAATCCATTTGGGAAGATGGCTACACATAAGGTATTTAAAAGTGCAGGAAAAGGCCACTATTTTGTAAATGTTACTGTTGTAAACATTCTGACTAAACAGATATAGAGGGCAATACAGCAAAAGTACTCTTCCTTCCAGACAGAAAAATATCTGATAAACATTGGGTTTTTTGCTAAATGTTAATTGTGTTACCTATTAAATAAATTACACTAGATGCAAAGGTGGCAAATAGCAGTCCTTTCATTTAAGAAAAAGTGTTTTTTTTTGTACCCTAGGTGTAGTTACTTCATGGGAAAATATTGCTAGAAACACTGGTAATTTAAAGGAAGTATAATAAAGAAATGAAAGAGTAAAAGCAAGTCTCAAAATATTAACAAATCAACAATAGGAGCAGGGGTCCTATTGAACTACATGAATTTTATGAGATTTGGAAGCAAATGCCTTGTATGTTCATATAACTAGAATTTTCTGAAAACAACTTGGTTTGCCAAAGTTAGTTTTGAATGACATTACTAACACAGAAAATGTAACATACTAAAAAAATGAACTGAAGAATATCTTTAGTATATTTATTACACACACATGCATACACACAAGTTTTAAGTAAAGCTCATGCATACATATGTGTGTATTTTTTCCACTAAAGAAACACATCAAGGATAATTTAAATATAGATGTTTTGAATGTATACTGCTACCTATGTTCAACTTACTAAATAAATTATCAACTGGATTTTCACATATTCATTAATCAGAACAAATAGTTCTTAGTTAAAGTTCTACACATATACACAAGTCAAGAAATTTAACATATATTACATACAATAAATTCTGCCTATAGACACAGTATTAACCTTTTTACAAAAGGATAGACTTATAACAAATTTAAATTTCAGTTAATCTGTATTACATTTGATTTTTACAAATGTGATCAAGGTTTCTTTTCAGTGTCTTATTTATGCAGTCACATCCTGAGTAAAATTTTATTTAAAAGTAGATATATAGAAATTAGTGTAACCATTATTTTTAATTATTTTATATGTCTAAGAGGGTTCCAAAAATTCCAACACAGCTATCTTTTTAGGTTGGTTGAGCTATAAACAGTGATCTTCTGAAATACTTTAATTTAAAAAATAAATAAATAAAAATATCCTTTCCTTCTCTGACTACCATAGGGGGTATAGTAATAATATTAATACCTATAATACTTAGCCCAATAACTAAAGAGGGAGAGCTCCTTAGTTAGCCTGCTATTAACCTATTGGGCTGCCCCTTGATACATTAGTGCTGGCAAAGCACAGTCCTTATACTAGCGATATAATTAATCACTTAAGAGAATTCAACTGGTGATGAGTTTCTTTCTTTTCTCAATTCTCCATTAAAATACTCCAAACTATATTATTAGTTTACTAGTTAGGACCTCAAAGAAAAAAAAAAATCTAAAGTTATTGGGGCTATTTGACATTAAAAAAATCAGTGACAGAAATAATATCATTTCACTAAATTTTAAAGTATAATGATAGGATTCCAACATTTAATTCAAATGAAAATCAGAGTAAACAAATGACAAGATTAAAGGCATAGAACAATATGAATGACTGCATAAAATGCATAGAATTTCCTATAGAATGCATTACTGAAGAACACTATCTTCCTAGAGATGGTTAAGAAAAGAATTTATAACCATTTGGCTTGAGTAGTTTTCAGAATTATTCTGCCTGAAAACAAAGGAAAAAATTAGGTGGTATCTCCTATAACAATACAATTCAGTGAAAACCGTTAAGAAATTATTGGTAACAATGATTACAACTTTACAGTAAATGCAATAGTTTTATACACCTACTTAAGATTATATGTGAAGATTATATTTTTTTCTACTACACCTGAATATGATTTTTAAAATATGTGCAATTTTTCTATTGATAAATACTCAAAAAATTTAAGTTGTAACAATATATTATAAAATTACTTACAAACATTAATTCTCAAAAGAAGATATTAACAAACTGTGAATTTTTTCCCAGCTTCATTTTACATGTGGCTTATGAAGCTGAAATGGACTTGAGCAATTCTATGTGATTTGTAATTGTGTGAAGACATCCACAGTAATTTTTTTTCTAGGAACTACATACTTTTAAAAAATAATTGTTTAAAATATTACAAATGTCCTCTTTCTTCCTCACTGACCCCTTTGACCCTGCACCCGCTTCCTGCCCCAGGCCTCCACCACACTATTGTCTGTGTCCATGGATTATGCATATATGCATATAAATTCTTTGGTTAATTTCTCTCCACCCATGCAACCTCACCTTTCCTCTGAGAATCGTCAATCTGTTCCACGCTTCTATGTCACTGAATCTATTTTGTTCATCAGATTATCATGTTTAACTAAGATCTGGAAACAGCCCAAGTGCCTAGCAGTAGATGAGTGGGTAAAAAAGCTGAGGGACATTTACACCATGGAATATTATTGAGTTATAAAGAAGAAGGATTTTGTACCCTTTGGGATGGTATGGATGGATCAGGAGAAAATTATGCTAAGTGAAATAAGCCAGGTAGAGAAAGACAAATACCACATGATCGCCACAGTAATTTTTAAGAATGAAAATCAACTTGGAGTTTTACTTATAGATTTGGAGTCATTAGGGTATGTTTGTATCATGATTTAATTCTGTTAAACAAATCAGAATACCATGTGTTAAATGGGTTCTAAAATCTGTTTCACATAATTAGGAAAAGCATCAACTATTTGGCATGCTTTATACATATAAATTGGGCAAATATTTTTATCTTTTTGACTACCACAAATTTCAAAAGAGATAAGTAAAATTAAAAACCACAACTTCATATAGGACAATCATCTTACAATGTTAAGTTCTGTTTCTAGTTGTGATTTGAATAGCACTCCTGTACAACGCACAGAGTAACTTAATGGGAGAGGGAATAGTAAAATTTTATAAGACAGGCTTGTTTAATGTACAATTAATCTTTCTCACCAAACAATGCAGAACAATTTAGTGATTTATTCCTATTTGTCATACAATATTTGAACATCAGGACATTATGATGAAGGTTTCAAAACGAATTATTAACACTACCATGTCAGTTATGAAGTAAAGCTATTAGAGAAGCAGAATAAAAATGTGAAAAAATTTGAGAGATGTTTTGAGGAGCTTTTAGTTTTTTATATAGTAGTGGGGTACAGAGAATGCTTTAAAACAAAGGAATGGCCAAAATGCAATGGTATATAATATATTTTCTTGGAGGAAAAGATTTATATAAAATTCAATTTTATCTTCTATTCATAGATAAACTGGGATAATAACTTGAAATTGTATGCAGCCAACTCAGTTATTTAGTCCAAAAGAACCACCTTAGGAAGAACTACTTTAAAAATAATACATGTTTTAGTTTACTTTTAAAAAGTACCAAGTGTTTACTTCTAGTCAAGGTAGCAGCATACGTAAAAATGCAGTACTAACCTCCTCCCACAACCACATAAAAAGTACAACTAAACTACAGAATAACCATCATTCAGAACTCCTGAAATCCAGCTGAATAGAAGCCCTACAACTATGAAATTAAAGAAGTCACATCAAGTCTGGTAGGAGGGGCAGAAGTGCAGAAATGTTGGTCACAAACCCACATGTGGTGGATAAAAATGAGGAAGGTATCCCTGGCTGGTTTGGTTCAGTGGTTAGAGCATGAGCCCATGAACTGAAGGGTCCCGGGTTTGATTCCAGCCAAGGGCACATACCTCAGTTTCAGGCTTGATCCCAGCCCTGGTTGGGGTGCTTGCAGGAGGAAACCACACATTGATGTTTCTCTCTCTCCCTTCCTTTCACTCTCTCTGAAAAGCAATGGAAAAAATATCCTCGGGTAAGGATTAAAAAAAAATTAGTAGGGTAATCTCAGCTGTGGAGGTACCCACTGAGAAGTGTGGGTCCCAGTCCCACATGGGGCCCCCCAGCTCAGAGTTCCAGTGCCAGGAAGAGAAGTCCCCATTACTTCTGGCTGTAAAAACCAGGGTGAATTGAGGAAGGAGGTTGAGGCTGTTGGAGTCTCAGGTAGTTCCTCTTAAAGACCCCACATGGGCCTACTCAGACTCACTTCCTCTGAGCTCCTGCACAAGCTCAGCAGGTTGAAAGCCACAACAGACATATGGGGAGGAACAGAATTGTTTGGCATCAGAGAGAGAGCTGGAAGGGCAGCTTTCTCCCAGAAAGAAGAGCCGGCAGAAGCTATTGTTCCTTTGATGAGTTCTTCCCCCACAAAGCCAGTAGTCAGGCATCCTATCTGAGACTCCATCAACCTAGTTCACACTGTTTGCCCTACCCTGGTGATTCCCCAAGACTCTGCCCCACCCAACTTTCAGGCTCAATCAAGTTATTTCAGTGGCTGTACCATAGGAATAGCCTGTCTTGGCTCAGGTTTCAAATTTTCCTAAAATCTCTCAAACAAGCAGCATCTGGCCTCAGTGAGCCATATACCTCTCATAATTGGCCCCAGGCCTGGCACTAGCAGTGCCAGCCTTGGCTCATAGCTTGGCCTTGCCTAGGAACATCCAAGCCGAGCACAAGAAGCAGCCATATGCAGATTGCTTTGTAGCTTATGCCTGGTAGTCCTGAGTAGAACACAGGTGGTGGCTGGCCTTGGCCTGCACCTCACTGGAGGCCCCAGAGCCAGTGCACCCAGTGGATGGCCTTAGACCATGTCCAAGCACCACCACCCAACCACGCCCACAAGTGACACACTCAAGGGGTGGACTCAGGGGGTACCAGAGCCCTGCTAAAGTAAGCTTTGCTCTGTGTGGTGGGCCCCCGCACAGCTGATCCTCCAAAGTAGTTGGACGTTGGAGGTCAGTGGTCACAGCCTGTCTTTGCAGATGATCAGCCTGACTAAATCCCTCCCATTGACATACCAATAGTAATCTAGAGTCAATTACAACAGAAGGGTATACAGCCTACATGGGGAGTGCACCTTGAATGCTCAGCTAGGGTGATCAGAGAGGCTGTGTCACTGGACCCTACAGGATGCCTACTACATTAGGCGATGCTACCAAGCCTAGGAGATATAGCAGGTCAACCTATTACATAGAAACAAACACCGGGATGTGGCCAAAATGAGGAGAAAAATAACATGTCCCAAATGAAAGAACAGAACAAAATTCCAGATAAAGAACTAAACAAAATGGAGATAAGAAATCTACTAGATGCAGAATTCAAAACACTGGTTATAAGGATGCTCAAATAACTTAGTGAAGACCTCAACAACATAAAAGAGGACCAGTCAGAAATGAAAAATGCACTAACTTAAAAAATAATTTAAAGGGAAACAACAGTAGAGTAGGTGAGGCCTAGAATCAAACCATCAATTTGGAATATAAGAAAGCAAAACACACACAATCAGAACAGCAAAAAGAAAAAATAATCCAAAAAATGAGGGAAGTGTAAGGAGCCTTTGGAACAACTTCAAGCATACCAACATTCATATCATGGGGGTACCGGAAGGAGAAGAGACAGAGCAAGAAATTGAAAACCTATTTAAAATATGACAGAAAACTTCCTTAACTTGGTGAAGGAAACAGACATAGAAATCCAGTAAGTGCAGAGAGTTCCAAACAAGACTAACCCAAAGAGGCCAGACTAAGGCACATCATATGTGTCTAACATTAAAGATAAAGAGAGAATCTTAAAAGTAGTAAGAGAAAAACAGTTCGTTACCTACAAGGGAGCTCCCATAAGACTGTCAGTTGATTTCTCAAAAGAAACTTTGCAAGCCAGAAGGGAGTGGCAAGAAATATTCAAAGTGATGAAAAGCATGGATCTACAACCAAGATTACTCTATCCTGCGAAGCTATCATTTAGAATTGATGGGCATATAAAGAGCTTCCCAGACAAGTAAAAGCTAAAGGAGTTCATCACCACCAAACTAGTATTTTATGAAATGTTGAAGGGTCTTCTTGAAAAAGAAGATAATAAATATGAGCAATAAAATGGTAATAAATACATCAACAATTGAATCTACAAACAAAATTAACAAGCAGAACAGAAACAGACTCATAAATAAAGAGAACTTTTTATTGTTTGACAGATGAGAAGGGAGAGGGGGATGGAATTTTGGAGGGAAGGGGGAGGGGCATGAAGAGATTAACCAAAGAATTTGTATGCATATAGGTATAACCTATGGACTTAGACAATAGCGTGGTGAAGGCCTGGGGGGGGGGGGGCAGCAGGGTAGAGGGGTCAATGGGAGAAAGAAGGGGACATCTGCAATACTTTCAACAATAAAGATAAATTTTTTTAAAAACTGGAAGAAATGAACAATTAGTTCATAGAAAATGATATTTAAATCACCAATAAACATAAAACATTTCTTAAACATTCATGAAGTGAAAATTAAATTTTCATGAAATAAAATTTAAATGAAAATGAAAACAAATTTTTTAAAAAGTACCTAGTATCTAATTTATGAACAGGTGATGTTTCAAAATCTTTTGTAACTCAGAAGTTGCTAGAATTTGGAAATATTTTTTCCACATAGAAGCAATGCCATAACTATTGATTAGTTTTCCTGGTTAGTGACTAAAACCTTATTGAACCCATAACATAGCTAATTTTGAAACTATTTGTATTAACCTGGATCCTGGCAGCAGGAATGATATTGAGAAAAACAAGCATTTTTCCATTAATTTTGGGCATATGACTCACCAACACAAGATTTTTAAAATGTAGAATTTATCACTTATGACATTCTGAGTATCTACAAAGTGTCAGCAACTGGGAGAAATGCATGTATATATATTAGCTAAAGTATTTCTTATATTAATTCTGTCAAGTAGCAATTATGATCCCTATTTTACTCCTGAATAAAATGGACACAAACTATAATTTATCCAAGTTAACACAGTCATTAGTTAGAATGAAAGCCCAAATCTGCCCCACTTTAAAGCCTGTTCTATTTTCATTATGTCTCAGTTCGAGTCCTCCTTCCCTTCAAATACACACACACACACACACACACACACACACACACTCACACCCTCGGAGTTCTCAGGTTTCTACAAAGCCTTTACCATAACTGTGTGCTCAAATCTGCCTGAAACCTCATGTGCTCTCTGTTCTTAAATTATCCAAATCCATGGTCTCAATTCAAAGTCAAATCCTGTTTGTGCAACTGACCTTAATTGGGTGTAAGAGAGGGATAGCCCCTGACCTCCCTGACATCCTAGAGGTATCTGCATTTAAAGAGGAGAAATTTTATGTGTGTGTGTTTGTTTGATATATGTCTGTGTATGAACCCATATAAACAGATAGACATACACATATATACACACATACCTGTGTATATATCCATATATATATTATTTTTCAAGCATAGTTTCAAAGTGAGGTATCATAGTAGAGAGGATTTTTAAGTCTGACAGGGCACTGGACAATTAGGCCTACCTCAAGTGTATGCCCCTTAGGTTACTTCCCTTACGTTATTCCTGTTAAAGTGTTGGGATAAAAACTTGAAACAAAGAGAAGTCACAGTCAGCAGAATGGGAATATGGTAAAAAACAGCGTCCCACTTCACAATCTTTTTTTTTTTTTTTTGGTCTGGAGCTTTATTGGCTCAGAGTTCTTGAGCCCTGCTCCATTTTCTACAGGTTGTGGATGGGCTTTGGGAGGGAAGTTAGGTTCAGAGATCTCGCAGAGGATCCACTTATCCATGTGAGGCATGGTATCCATAGTGATTCTCTTCAGTTAGAGCTTGAGGAAAACCTTGAATGAACAGACCCTCTTCTTCATCTCTCAGAAATGGTTCAAAAATACTCTAAGGAAAGTCTAGGCCAAATGGTATGAATTTTCACAAAACCAGAAAACCACAAAACCTTGGTAGATATCCAAGGAAACGCTAAGCTATTTGGCTTCTTGTTGCAACCAGCTGGCAGCTTCCAAACAGTCCTCTTGATGGGGTCTTTGCAGCTGTGTTTTATGTTTCCATATGGCCTAAACAAAGGTCCCTCCACAATTAGTGTGGACTCAAAGCAAGTTAGCTATGGAATACATTAATTCCTAAAGACCTCATGGGACTATTTACACCTCTTTGGACATTTCCATGATCCCAGATTATACTGTAAGTGTAAATTAAGGAAGTCTCACAATTCAACGGCACTGACTGGAACATGCAACATGACCATATCTTATGCCCCACTTTTCCAATGCTTTTCTTGGTCTCATTTTAATGATTTTACCACCCTGAAAGATAAACTCTCTGTAATCTTAAAATCATGCCTTAGGAAGTATTTTTCTCTTTCCCATTCTTGAATGTGCTCAGTTCTATTCCTTGGTTAAAAAAAAAAAAAAAAAAAAAGACCACTGATCAATTTTCTCCTTTGGCATTAAAATTTTTCATGAATTTATTTGTATTCACCTGGTCAAGTTATAAATACCATCCAACACCTATATCATGCCATTTCTTTATTTAAAATAATAAACTGGTTTCACTTACTAAGATACTAAACCAGATGAAGTTAGTCTGTGTACCCAGGAATTGGGAACATACATTTAGCAGCTGGTGGAAGAAAAAAAAAGATGCTGAAAAAGTAACTCTCTTACCCAATACACAAGATCAGTTACAGATCACACATTCTAGAAAACTCTAAATGTAATATTAATGGTTCTTATTTCATTTTTTTATCCATAAGTACCATTGTATATCCAAAGAATCTGAGCTTGGTTTTGGTGTTCTCTCTCCACCTCTCTGCTTTCATCCCTTGAGAGGCCTTTTCCCTAGGGACCTCTCCTTGTTTTCATAGGATCATGTTTCCAGCCAGGCTTCTCTGTTGGATGCTGATGCCTTACAATACAGTACCTGACACACATGCCCTTAAAACACTTGTGAAATGAGTTTTGAACACAGCATTTACAGATGAGCAAACTGAAGCTTTGAGAAATTAAGTAATATGTCCATGGTCACATAGCTAATAAGTATACATTTACTGGGTTTAATGCACATGTCCCTTTTTTTTTTTTTAATCCTCACCTGATGATATTTTTTCCGTTGCTTTTTCAGAGAGAGCAGAAGGAAGAGACAGACAGACAGAAACATCAATATGAAAGGGACACATTGATTGGTTGCTTCCTTCACGTGCCCCAACTGGAGCAGTGGATGAAGCTTGCAACTGAGGTACATGCCCTTGGTTGGAATCGCACCCGGGACCCTTCAGTCCACGGGCCAATGCTCTAACCACTGAGCCAAACCAGCTAGGGCTGCACATGTCTTTTTAATGGCAAAATTAATGGCTTTTTAACCTTTCAGATCTGGTCTTCCATTATTTTACTTATTAAATATGGAAATAATATTCATTAAGATCTCTTTCAACTTTAAGATGTTCCAGAAATAAAGTGACACACACCTCAGAAAAATCTGCACTCAGTTTTATGTATTTATTGAAATCCTGAGAAAGACAAGGAAATGGCTCTCGACAGGTGAAAATTTAGGAACCCTGAAAAGAAAGAGGAAAGGAACTTTTGGGCAGGTTGAGCCCTTCTAGGGGTTTTTCAGATCTACCTAATGCTAGATTTAGCCTTGTCTTTTTACAGCAGTTAATATTTACTGATAACTTACTATGTGCCAGACACTGTGTCAAAAGTTTATATATATTATTTCATGTATCTCAAAAACTCTTAGGAGATACTACTATTATTATTCCTAATTAAGAAATGAGGAAACACAGTTAAAATTGCTCAAGGTCACACAACTAGCATGTAATGAAACTTGGACTCAAATCTAGATATGTTTGACTCTGAAGCCCATAATTTTAACTTTGAGGTTATTATACTGCTTCTGTATGCTACTTTTAGCCTATTTATATGTGTAAATTTAATGCAAATTATACCAGTGCCATTTATTTCTTTGTAATAAAGTCCATGGGATGTAGATCAGAAATCTGCTTAGTTTTGTGCCATATATGTGATGATATATCAGTATTTCATGATGCATGACTTATTGGTGCAATTAAATACTTTTGGGTTGCTCTCAGTCACCTATGAGTTACAAACTCCATTTTCCTCTCCCTCTAGATTTTTTTGTGTTGTTGTTGTTAAAAGTAGATAGATTAACAAGCATCAAAGAAAATAGGTGACTACATCAAAGAAAATAGGCAATCTCTGATCTGAAAAATATCTCCATAGAAAAGAAGTTATTGCCCAGGGTGATTGACTTAACTGAAACCTTACTAAACAGGTTCCCACAACTCATTCTGAACTTATTAGAAGGGATTATTGACACTCTCAGAAGAAACAATCTCCAAGACCCTGATAACAAATTAAGTTTGGTATTAACAGGAATTCAAGTTAGAAGTTACTCTCTACGTCAGGGACACTTTATTTTCATTTTAACTCTGACTTATTTTGTACACTATTATTAATCTACTTGAAAGTATGAAGTTAAAACTCACATGCATTTCCCTTGTCTATCTTCAGAAATAAGTACCTCCAAATTTACCTGCATAGGAAGTGTGGGAATGCTAAAAAAGAAAAGGCCCATTTAGATTCTGTAACTTTTTAGGGGGAAGAGGATATTTTAGAGGCTATAAATATTTATCAAATAAGTATTGGTTTATTTTTATTTTAGTCAAGTACACGTTTTATAAAATAGCATTAACATGATATGGCATTTTTCTCTAACCAAATTCTTCACAATGAAATCCATTTGTAATATTCATTTAGAAATTTCATAATGCTCTCTTGTGTGAGTTCTGGGAATATTTGAAACTCCATTGCATATAAATTATATCATGGAAAAGCAATATAAATATTTTATAATGTAACATTCTCCTCTAAGGATTTGTCAGGATTTCTTTATACACTTCATTTTGAGTGATATATAAATCAAATGTAAAATTTAATGTTGGACAGAAACTCAGCACAAAAGGCCTCCTCCAGAGGCAAATGCTTTTTTTAAAAATGTGGCTTGAATGATGCTGGTGATTTTTAAGTTATAGACGGGCAGAAAATGTATTTGTAGTTTTGAAGGAGAGGGATTTTTTCCATTTTTATTACTCATTAGGAAACTTTACAGGTCTTTAGACTATTTTGTGGTTTAGTTCCTCTTTGGTTTTTCCCCAAAGCAATATTGGCCTCGGGAGGTGGTGGGTGAGAGGTGGAGGGGGTCAATGGGGAACAAAAGGGGACATCTGTAATACTTTCAATGATAAAGATAAATAAATAAAAAACCTGAATGGTGTCTGCTATGAAATCAGTGATTACTGTTCTGAATACAAATGTGTTTATGGATATATACATAGAAGGTAGGGCAAAAAGTAAGTTTACAGTTGTTAGTACACCAAACATAGAGTTTATTCTTGTATTATTATTTATTAATTATTTTATTATTTTCCATATGAACAACTGTAAATTTACTTTTGCCCCACCTTGTATTTAGTTATACATATCTTAGATTAAAAGTTCCAATATTATAGTGGTTGGGATAGGTTAGGCCTATCAGTTGCCCATTTTGTTCTTAATATCAAATGAAAGTTTGGTTTATGAAAGGAATCCCCTATTTTATCATAGTTCAGGATATAGTCCTTGTAATTTTAAACCTGCATCTTTAATTTACAGGAAATCCCTGAGTCAAACATTGCTTCTTTTATGAGCTCTGTGATAATAAGACTGTGCTTTTTCTAAATTCTGCTTTCCTCTAACATATGGAGCAAGTTGCAGCATGTTTTATAGATATCATGATGATGATCTCATTTGGAAAGGATTTAATACATATATGATTATGAATAAACATTAGTTTGTTAAATAGTGTTGAACTTATTTTGTCTGTATAACTAACATGTTGTAATTTCATAAATACCCAAGTTATTAATTTAGCACATATAGAGATTATGATTATATTTTCTCTCTTAATAACATTAGTTAAAATCTGAGAAAGTTTTTTTTTGGACTAAGAAAGTTGGCATAATTCACAAAGTTGAGTAAACCAATATTTCAAATGACTTTAAAGGATAATGAAAATAGAAACATTTTGTATGGTTAATTGTTTCCATCTATTTTATATTTAGTTCATCAATGCATTAGAATTACACATTTAGATCAAAGCATTAAAGTGTAAAGAAGTTAAAAATTCCCCATATCGTATCTTAGGTTCTTATTTAATTTTGTTTAGAATCTGGGTGTCTTGATCCTTAATGCAGTTCCCTTTTCATCATATTATACTATTGCTGGTGAAGTTACTAGAAGCTTTGGGTCTAAAGACAGTTTGGACAACCCAGAAGCTAATCAAACATTTGCCTGTGGCTGGTGGAGCACTGTGGACATTCCCATTGGGACACTGTGAAGCAGAAGAGATCTATCTCCTTCTGGATGTTTTAATTACTAGCCTAGTGCAATGGAGATTAGCCAAAGAGATCTGAATGTCAATATTTTTTGTTTGTTTTTCATGTTAACAGAAGAGCAAGGTTAATAATGAGGAGTTGTATACCAAATCTCTAAACTATAAAGCTGAATATTTTTATTTCTAGTTGAATATTTTTTAAAATTCTGCTCCATTTACTTTTACTAACTTATACTACTTTGTGTTCCATGTTGTATTTGGTTATAATTATGTTATTATGTTGTATGTGTAATTCATACATCACTCACATGCTTATGTCTTGCTCTTAGTTCATCATTAAAGCCATAGCTTTTATGATTTCACTTGACATGTATCTCTCCAAACAAAAATGTGTTGCAGCTTTTAGGGGAAGTCTAAAAATTTCTGAGCACTAGGTACATTGAAATGCAGTTTTATGTTGCTCAGAAATGTTTTGAAAT
This sequence comes from Miniopterus schreibersii, assembly GCF_964146895.1. Lineage (NCBI taxonomy): Eukaryota > Metazoa > Chordata > Mammalia > Chiroptera > Miniopteridae > Miniopterus > Miniopterus schreibersii. The sequence goes on along the minus strand of NC_138118.1, from coordinate 30,490,155 downwards.
ATGATGAAAACATTTCAAAACTGCTGAAAATAAATATACTTTAAATGACAAAATAAATAAGCTTACATGTTAAGAATCTGGATTCTATAATTTCAATTTTAGCAATTTACATCTCATTAGACAAGCTATATACACATTGCATTACCCCTCCAACCATTGCATTATACCATATTTTTTTCCTTATATTTGCAGGAGAAATAACACAGTGCAATTATTTAAATAACATTTACCTTGTTAAGGCCTAACAGCATTGTTTTATACATAACAAGCTGTATATTTTAAAACAGAATGCTATCTCTTAACAGCACATGAAATAATGACATAAAAAGCTTTAAGATTTTAAAGAGTAAAGAATGTAAGATATATTCTCACCTTGATTTCACCTTTAAGCAGCCTTTTATTTGTCTGTTAGGAAATTCTTCCCAAGATTTCACAGGCTTCAGTTCTTGTTCTTTCTTTTGACAGACTAATACATAATTTGTGCCATTATTATTTGACCAAAATGTACCAACAGAAGTTTCATAACGTATACAAAACTCAACTTTCCTGCCATCTTTTTGATAAGGAGGAACCAATGAAATCTTAAAGGAGAACTGGTCAGTTTTACCATCACATGAATTTGGGACATATTCTGCTAAAATGTCAAAATGTGTCTTCCAGTCATCTAAGGACATTCTCACATATACTAACTTCTCAAAAGAAATATTTAAAACTCGAATAATGCCCTTTACACTTGTAGATCCAGGAAGATACTCAGCTGACTCCAATATTGCTTTCTGTTCTTGAAGTTGTTGCATAAGATCTTTTGAAGAAGGCAAGTCAAATAGTGGAGATAAAACATATTCTTCTGGGTGGAAAATCTCCTTTCTTAAGTTGAAATTTGTTAAAATATTTGGTAAATCCCAACAATCAAATTCTTTGACAGATACAAGATTAAATCCAAAGGTGTCAGCAAATGAAACTCTTCTAGTACTTGAAGATGGAGTGTCGAGATACATATCTTCAGAAGAATCAGAACCTCGTCTCCTAGGTTGAGGGGAGAAACCAGGTTTAAAAGTAGCTTTAACTTCTTCATCTTCAGAAAGAGAATCAGATAAATTAGGAACTTCTAAAAAGGTATTTTTGCTAATCTGACTAGGTTCTTCAGAAGGCTCCATTGGGCTCTCTGATATCAAATAAGAGAACTGAACAACTAGTAAGGCTGATATGCGAGACATGGGTGCTTGAACAAGTATAACATTACAGTTGACATTACAAGAAGGAGTCAGCTCTATAAATAGGTTCGTTGGTATGTAAACTATGCCAGCTTGCCTCCAAAGGCCTTTAATATAATGACATCCATGTTACAAATTTAACTCTTAGTTTTTAAAGTTGCATGTGTTTATCAGCTGAATTCTAGAGACACTTTGCTGTGCTAAAAAATCTAAAACTTAAGAATAAAAATGTTGTTTTATATAGTTGTTCTTGAAAATAAAATCCTGGCCCATTTATTTTAAAAGAAAATAAATGTAGTATCACAATACTAAATATGTAGTTTGAGCTAAACCAATCCATTGGAGCAGGCAAGCGCAATAGAAGAGAACAAGAACATTTAGAGAACTGAAAATATCCAGTACCTAATAATAATAATAGCTACCATTTATAAGTGACTTATAATGTAAAATGTGAACTATAAAACAGTTGAATAGAAGTGCTGGGAGCACTGAGAAAGGAAACATGATTTAAATGAAGATGGTATCATTTAAATTAAACCATGAGGGGCAGATAAGACATCAACATGCAGGACTGAAGTGAGAAAGATTTTCCAAGTGGAAGAAATAGCATGAGTCAATGCCTAGAACAAATAATTCGTCAAATACATTATTTTAAACATTTGTAAATTTTTTAAAAAGTTAATCCATGGAAAAATACACATATGTAATGTGTTATTGACTTGAAAATATAAGTAAGCAATGGTAAGCCTTGCCCAGGAGTAAAATATTTTTGTAGAATAAAATGTTCATCTTTGGCAAATTTACATTTCATGCCCAAAAAAGAGAACTTACTCACATCTTGGAGTTCAATGTGAGTTTTAAAGTGGGAAAAGCTTGTTTAGATTCTCATTTTTGTGTGTGTTAATTTAAAACCCACTTTGGGGACAGCAACGGAGTAAAAACCTATAAAAATTTTAGATGCTTTGACTCAGAATGCTCCAGCTAAAAATCTGACTTATCAGTATGGGACAAGTATACAGAGATAATTGTAGATATATGCTTATAACAGACTTTTTTTTTTTAACTCTAGAAATACCCATCAATAGGTAACTGAATAAATAATACTACATCTATATGATAGAATACTTTACAGTAATTAAAAAGGTTAAAGTAGCACTTTATGTGTTGAAATAAAAGATAACCAAGATAAGTGGAAAAAAATGTGTACATATATGTGCATAGAAAATTCCTGGAAAGACCAAAGATACTATAGTCAGTGGTTATTTTTAACCACAACAGTTAACAGTTGTACCGGGAAAAAATTATTTATTTCAGCTTAAATTCTTCTGTACTGTTTGAAATGTTAGCCATGAGCAAAATATTTTTTCAATTTATCTTCAACTGAAATAAATTTAAATATGTTTGAGAGTCAAAGATGGCTGCAGGGTAGGTGGAAGCAACACTCACCTGCTCCTGGCCCCAAACAGGATTTAAAGCTAAATTATAAAACCATCAACCTAAATAACCAACTGAAGGCTAGCTGAACTAAAATATTATAACCTGGGATTTACAGAAGAAGCCACATAGAAACTGGTAGAAGGACAGAAACACAGAAAAGGATGGCCCCGCATCCATGTGCAGTGGCTGAGGATATCTCAGCTGCAAAAATAACTCCCCCTAGGAGTATAGGGTCTCAATCCAGAGCAACAGAACTGAGAAGAGAAGCCCACATAGCAACTGGTGGTGAAAATAGGTGGATATTCAGTCCACTTGGGAGAGAAGTGGGTCTTATAGAGACCCAGATGCCACCTTCCCAAGATTGAGCACTTCTGTTACAGCACCAGCCTGTGAAGTGCACTGCCTGGCCCTCCAACTACTGGAGACACCACTCTGCTATGCTCGGGTCCTGCGAAGGTGTCTGTTAGTTGCAGTAAACAGGGACCTTTGGGGTGCTTTTTTTCTAGAGAAGCTCTTGGCAAAGACTCAGACAGTAATTAAACTGTGTAGCTTTGGAAATGGGATCATTCTTACCCATCTCAAGGGCACTTCTGCTCCCTCCTCTACTAGTTGAATCACTTGACCTACTCTTCCACTCTGTGGGCCTGCCCTGTTGAGTTCAGTTATGCAAAGAGATCAGAGTACTGCACAGTGCTAGGACTTTACAAGAGTATCAACTGGAGAGACATTTGTTTGGTAATCAGACAGGCAGGATCTGGTGCAATTGTTGATGGTGCAATTTCTACGTCTCCTGTGAGCTCATATCTTGCTATCCTGGGAAGAGGAAGAAGTGCCTGCTGTCTTCCTACAGGTTTTCCAGCACCACCCGAAACAAGAGACTCTTTGGATCTGTCCTCCCAAGTCCCATTGGCTACTCCCTGCTTAGCTCAGTTAAGTGGGAGAAAGGTGTTCTGCTTGGGGCTAGGACATTTGGAGTGTGTGTCCCTCAAAGGCTATTGTCTGGGGCTGGAACAAAGTGCTTGACCCCCTCCTGCAGGCTCAGCCAGCACCACCCCCAACTGGAAATTTTTAAAATCTGTCCTCCCCATCCCAGGTTGCTCTGCCCTGCTGAGCTTGTTCCTACAGAGAAAATGGCTGGCTGAACCCAACCTGAACCTATTGTATGCTCCTGGGGAAGCTGAAGTTAGAGACTCTGGCAGAAACTGAGTGATGTGACTCTAGAATAAGGGCCATTTTCCCTTCAATGAATGCCTGACTGTGCAATGCCTTAATAGACGAACCACTAGCCCATTCTCTTGACCTTGATCATCCTGCACTTCCAAACTCAAGAACTGTGGAAGCCTCTATGCATGGAGACCAGCCTTGGCCCACTCTACAGCCCTTCTTCAGAAGGCTCTGAAGGAAGACCAGGCAACCTCAGAGGGAGGCCAAGTAACTGACAGGAGAAGGCTGACCTCAGGTAGCCTAGTACCTCTTATAAAAGTGCCCCCACATTTAAGGTAGAGGAAGCTGACCCTCCTATACACACCAAAGCCAAATAGATGTAACCACAAGGGGAGAATAGCTAGGTAGCTCCAAACAGGTATCCCAAGTCCAGTTAAACACAATGCCTGAAATTAACCTGTACCTGAAACTTGTCCAAATGGATCCAGAAACAACATAACTAGTGGTGAACTTCAGAACACACCAGAGCTCAACACAAGTAGCCACACAAGTGGCACAACAAAAGGGGGATTCCAGCAAGCACTAGATCCTGTTGAGAAAAATTCCACTTCAAGAGGAGTCCCTGCAGAGTGACTCATACACAGTGATCAAGATATAACCTTATAGTCAGTCACCCTGGGGTGTTAACTTTACCCACAAAGGGGCCAGCAGCATTGAAGACTCAACTACAACAGGAGGGTGCACATAACCCAAAAGAAACATTTCTGTTGCATGGAGCTCAGGTTATCTGGAAAATTGTGCCACTGAGCCCAACAAGACACTTACATAATAAAACCAACATAAAAAGTTTGGAAGTTATAGCTGATCTAACTAATACACAGAGACAAAATGGGCAGACAAAAACATATGCCCCAAATGAAAGAACAAGAGAAATGTCCAGAAGGAGAATTAAATTAAATGGAAACAGCCAAGATACCAGATGTAGAGTTTAAAACAATGGTTATAAGAATGCTCAAGTACCTTAGTCAAAAAAATATATAGTCTCAATGAGAACTTAAACAAAATGATATTACACTAAATATTACATAGAAACCATAAAAAACAGTCACAAATGAAGAATACAATATATGAAATGAATAGACTAGAAGGAATCTACAGCAGGTTAGGTGAAACAGAGGATAAAATCCATGATTTAGAGGGCAAGATAGCAGTAAGCACCCAATCTGAGCAATAAAAAAAGAGATAGTTTGACCGGTGTGGCTCAGTGGTTGAGAATTGACCTATGAACAAGGAAGTCACAGTTCAATTCCTAGTCGGGGCACTTGCCAGGGTTGCAGGCTCAATCCCCAGTAGGGGCATGCAGGAGGCAGCCGACCAATGACTCTCTCTCATTATCATCTCATCTATCTCTCCTTCTCCCTTCTTCTCTCTGAAATCAATAAAGACATATTTATAAATAAATAAATAATAAATAAATAAATAATAAAAATAAAAAGAAGAGATCTTTACAAATGAGAAAGGTCTCAAGGACAACATCAAGTGTAACAATATTTGCATCATAGAGGTATAGAGAAGAGAGTGAGCAAAAGATTGAGAACCTTTTTGAAAAAATAATGGCTGAAAATTTCCCTTACTCAGTGAAGAAAAAAGTCACATACATTCAGGAAGCACAGAGATTCTCAATTAGGATGAACCCAAAGAGGTGCACACAGAGACACCTCATAATTACAGTAAGCAATGTTACAAATAAAGAGAATCTTAAGAGCAGCAATAGAAGGACAAGTATGTATCTACCAGGAAGATCACATAAGGCTGTCAGCTGATTTCTCAACAAAAACACTTCAAGCCAGAAAGGACTGGCATGAAATATTCAAAATTATGAAAAACAAGGACCTGCAAATAAAACTGCTCTATCCAGCATGGCTATTATTTAAAATTGGAAGCAAACAAAAAGGTTTCTAGACCAAAAAAACCCCAAAAAACTAAAGGAGTTCATTATCACCAAACCACTATTGCCAGAAATGCAAAGGCCCTGCTTTAAGAAGAAGAAAAAAGAAAGAAAGAGAGCAAGAGAGAGAGACTCGGGTATAAAGAATAATTGGCAGCCCAGCTGGGGATGGCTCAGTGGTTGAGCATCGATATAGGATCCAGGAGATCTCGGTTCAATTCCTGGTTAGGGCATATGCCCGGGTTGTGGCTTGATCCCCAGTCAGGGATGTGCAGGAGGCAGCTGATCACTGATGACTCTCTCATCATTGATGTTTCTATCTCTCTCTTCCTCTCCCTTTCTCTCTCTGAAAGCAATAAAGACATATTTTTTTTAAGAAAAGAAATAAAGCCCAGCCAGGCGTGGCTCAGTGGTTGAGCATCAACCTAGGATCCAGGAGATTGGAGTTTGCTTCCCAGTCAGGGCGCTTGCCCGGGTTGCAGGCTAAGCAGCCGATCAATGACTCTCTCATCATTGATGTTTCTATCTCTCTCTCCCCCCCTCTTTTCCTCTCTCTGAAATCAATAAAGATATGTTTAAAAAAAAATACTGAAGCTCAAAACATCAGTGGCTTCCTATTTAAAAAAAAAAAAATAGAAAAGAAATAAAGAATAAAATGGCAATAAATGATAACCTAGCAACAGTAACCTTAAATATAAATGGATAATATGCTCTAAACAAAAGACACAGGGTAGCTGAATGGATAAGAAAATATGACCCATATATACACTCTCTACAAGAGACCTACCTCAGAACAAAAGATAGAGACAGACATAAAATGAAGGAATGGGAAAAAATATTTCATGCAAATGAAATTAAAAAGAAAGCTGAGGTAACAATACTTATATCAGACAAAATAGACTTCAAAACAAAAACTAACAAGACATAAAGAAGGGCATTGCATAATACTAAAGGGATCAATCCACAAAGATAATATAACCCTTGTAAACATACATGCACCCTACAAAGGAGCACCTAAACATATAAAGAAAATTTTGGTGGATATTTGGGGAGAGATCAAAAGCAATACAGTCATAGGGGAGATTTTAACACCCCACTGAAATCAATAGATAGATCTTCCAGACAAAATATCAACAAGGCAATGTATAGGATGGGTTTAATTTATATTTACAGAATATTTCATCCCAAAGCAGCAGAATGTATATTTTCTCAATGCACATGTAACATTCTCAAAGATAGACCACATATTAGGACACAAAATAAGTCTTAAATTTATAAGAAGATTGAAATCACATCAAGCATCTTTTCTGACCACAATGGTATAAAACTAGAAACCAATAACAATAAAATAACTGAAAAACATTAAAATACATTTAGGCTAAATAACATTTGTTAAAAAATGAGAACAATGAAGAAATTAAAAGTTACCAGGACACAAAAGAAAATGAACACACAAAACCCAAAAATCTATGGAACACAGAGAAAGAAATCTTGAGAGAGAAGTTTATAGCTTTTTTATTTTTGATCCTCAACTGAAGACATTTTCTCCATTGATTTTCAGAGAGAGTGGAAGAGAGAGAATAGGAAGAGAGAGAGAGAAACATCAATGTGATAGAGACACATTGATTGGTTGTTTCCCACATGCTCCCCAACTGGGATGGGAGACTGGGGAACCTGCAACTGAGGTACATACCCTTGGCTAGGAATTAAATGCACAATCTTTTGGTCTGAGCGCCGATGCTCTAACCCACTGAGCAAAATGAGCCAAGGCAAGAAGTTTATAGTTTTATAGGTCTACCCCATGGAGCAAGAAAAATATCAAATAAACAATCTAAACACACAAATAAAAGAACTAGAATAAGACAACAAACAAAGCCCAGAGTAAGCCAAAGAAAGAAAATAATAAAGATTACAGCATAAATAAATGACAAAGAGACTAAAAGAACAATAAAAAAGATCAGTGAAACCAAAAGCTGGTTTTTTTTAAAAGATAAACAAGATTGATGAACATTTAACAAAACTCATAACAAAAAATGGAGGAGCAAAGTAAATAAAATTAGAATGAAAGTGGAAAAATAACAACTGACATCACAGAAATACAAAGGATTGTATGAATATACTGTGAACAACTGTATGCCATAATATTGGACAGCTGGGTGAAGTGAACAAATTCTTAGAAACATACAATGTCCCAAAACTGAATCAGAAAGAATCAGAAAACCTGAATTTACCAATTACAACTAATGAAATTAAATCAGTAATCAAAATTCTTTCAGAAAACAGAAATCCTAGACCAGATGGTTTCACAGGCAAATTTTACCAAACATTCAAAGAAGAAGTAACACCAATACTTCTGAAACTATTCCAAAGACTTCAAAGGAGTATAAACTTCCAAGTTCTTTGTATGAGGCTAGCATTACCCTAATTCCAAAACTAGATAGAGACACTATAAAGAAAGAAAATTATCCCTGAGAAACATGAATGTAAAAATCCTCAACAAACTATTAGCAAACCAAATCCAGCAATACATTAAAAATATTTACATCATGATCAAGTGGGATTTATTCTGAGGATGCAAGGTTAGTACAATATATGCAAATCAATAATTGTAATAAATCACATAAACAAAATGAAAAATAAAAATCACATGATCATATCAATACATGCAGGAAAAGCATTTGACAAAATCCAGCATGTCATTTATGATAAAAACACTCATCAAAGTTGTAATGCAGAATCTTCTCTCAACATAATGAAGGCCATATATGACAAACCTACAGCCAATACCATACTAAAATGGCAGAAAATAAAAGTGTTTTTCTTAAAATTGGGAATAAGACAGGGATGTCTGCTTTCATCACTCTTACTCAACATAGTATTGGAAGTCGTAGTCACAGCAATCAGACAAGAAAAATAAATAAAAAGCATCCAAATTAAAAAGGAGGAATTAAAATTGTCATTATTTGCAGAAGATGTTATATTGTATATAAAAAATCCTAAAGACTCCACAAAATAAGTATTAGAACTAATAAATGATTTTGGTAAAGTTGCAGGATACAAAATTCATATTCAGAAATGAATGGCATTCTTATAGACTAATAAGCTGTCAGAAAGAGAAATTAAGAAAAAGCCCATTGAAGGTCAATGTGGCTCAGTGGGGGAGCATCAAACTATGACCCAGGAGATCAAGGTTTAATACCTGGTCATGGCACATGCCCAGGTTGTAGGCTCAATCCCCAGTTGGGAGTATGCAAGAGACAGCCAATCAATGACTCTCTCATCATTGATGTTTCTATCTCTCTCTCTCTCCCTCTTCCTTCTCTCTGAAATCAAGACATACCTTTTTAAAAAATTATTATTGCAGCAAGAATAAATAAATAATAAATAAATAAATAAATAAATAATGAAAGAAAGAAAGAGCAGAAAGAGAAAGAAAGAAAGAAAGAAAGAAAGAAAGAAAGAAAGAAAGAAAGAAAGAAAGAAAGAAAGAAAAGAAAGAAAGAAAGAAAGAAAGAAAGAAAGAAAGAAAGAAAGAAAGAAAGAAAGAAAGAAAGAAAGAACCAAGGAATACATTTAACCAAGGTGGTAGAAAACTTACTCAGAAAAGTATGATACTGGAGAAATTGAAGAAGATACAAATAAGTGGAAGCATATACCATGTTCATGAATAGAAAAATTAACATCATTAAGTTGTGCATACTACTCAAAGCAACCTATAGATTTAAAGAAATTCCAATGGCATGTCTCACATATCTAGAACAAATATTCCAAAAATTTTTATAGAATCCCAAAAGACCCAGAGTAACCTCAGCAATCTTGAGAAAGAAATACAAAGTTTTTGTATGAATACCAAGCTGTTTGATTACTATGGCAGTAAAATTTCAGATATTTCTCATAAGAAAGTTTTTGCCAATATAACACTTCAGGCAAGAAAATCAAAGAAAAAAATAAACAAACAAGACCGTCAAACTAAAAAGCTTTTGCACAGCAGGATAACGCATCAACAAAATGATGAAAACCCACTGTATATAAGAACATATTTGCCAATGATACATCTGAGAAGGGACTAATTTCTAAAATACATAAAGAACTTACACTATTCAACACCAAGAAGACAAAAAACCCATTTTAAAAATGGGCAAAAGATCTTAATAAACACTTCTCCAAAGAGGACATACAGATGACCAATAGACTTATGAAAAAGTGCTCATTGTCACTAATCATCAGAAAAATGCAAATGAAAACCACAATGAGTTACCACCTCACACCTGTAAGAATGGCTATCATCAATAAATCAACCACAAGTGCTGGAGAGGATGTGGAGAAAAAGGAACAGTAGTGCACTGTTGGTTGGAATGCAGACTGGTGAAGCCATTGTAAAAACGGTATGTAATTACCTCAAAATATTAAAAATAAAACTGCCTCATGGCCCAGTGATACCATTTCAGGAACTATATCTGAAGAAAACTCAAACACTCATTCAAAAGAATATATGTACCCCCCATGTTTATTGCAACATTATTTACAATATCCAAGATCTGGAAGCAGCCCAAGTGCCCATCAGTAGATAAGGGGATAAAAAAAGCTGTGGTTCATTTACACAATGGAATACTATCTAGCCTTAAAAAAGAAAGAAATCTTACCTTTTGTGACAGCATGGATGGACCTGAAGATTATTATGCTAAGTTAAATAAGTAACTTGGAGAAAGACAAATAGCGTATAATCTCACTTATATGTGGAATCCAATGAACAAAATAAATTGAGGAACAAAATAGAAGCTGAATTATGGATACATGGAATAGACTGACAGCTATGATGGGGTGCCAGTTGAAATAAAGTGCATGATTATCAAACACACACACATATGTTATGTATGTATATAACAACATGGACACAAACAACAATATGGTATTAGCCAGAGAGAAAGGGAGGTGGGTGCTAGGTGGAGGTGAACAAAGTTGGGGCAACTGGGAATAGAAAGAGACTGGGGCAATGGGCATATGATTCAGCATGTAGATGATGTTTTGTTGAGTTGTACACTGAAACCTGTATGGTTTTTTGAACCAATGTCATCCCAATAAATTCTCTAAAGAAACCATATGTTTGAGATGTGATAATTAAAAATAATAATAATAATAGTACACAAGATTATAGTTTCTTTAAAATTACAGTTTTGTAAAAATACATTACAACTTACTGGATAATCTGAATTGCATGTAATAGTGGATCAAGAAATAATTTTTCAAAATTAACAATGAATAAGGATATAAAATTATTTAGGCCTTACCTCATCTAAGTAGCTAGAATGAGTAGTGATCACATCAACTGTTCAAGAATGGTAGATGGGTGTAGAAATGGCTTTATCTTGGATATTTAATGATCATGAGCCATGATTAGTCATATTCCTTAATTGTTAACATGCAATCTCAACAATTAAATATGATTCTTGTTAAATTTCTAGCATAAAATCCATAATTAATGGACACGATCAGGATGGACAGATTGTTAGCTATTTTTCAACTCCATAGGTGGTGGTCTATGACAGTTCATTATTGGTGGGTCAATTTGTATGGATAATTCAATAACAAATGAAACTCTGACATGCTAACTGGTTATGCAAACCCTGAGTGTGATAACAAAAATAAAAGTGGAAGGGGTAGCTGTGGCCAGGTGTCTCAGTTAGTTGGACCATTTTCCCACAGACCAAAAGGCTCTGAGTTCAATACCCAGTCAGGGCACATATCTCATTGTGGGTTTGGTTCCCGAGACTATATGTAACTTTCTTTTGCATAGGCCTAATTGTAACCACACACACACCAAATTCCAAAACTGAGACACTTAACACAAAAAAAAATAAGAGAAAAAAGAGGAAAAAAATCATAGAGTACCACCAATCAAAAACAACAGATAGAAACACAAGAAAATTGAGACAATGGAGACACAGAGCTACCAGAAAACCAAAGATAAAATAGCTTCAGAAAATTCTCACACATCAGTAATCACCCCAAATGTAAATGGACTGAATTCACCCATAACAAGGCTCAGAGGAGCAGAATGGAATAAAAAAAATAAAGACCTGAATTTATGTTGTCTTTAGGGGACACTTCTCAGCTACAAGGACAAATATAGACACAAAGTGAAAGTGTATAATATAATTCTCAAGACAAATGGCATCCAGAGAAAAGGAAGTATAGTAGTACTTATATCTAACAAAATAAATTTCAAGATAAACAAGAAACAGGGGACAAAGATGGATATTTTATAATGATAAAGTGGACAATGTATAAAGAAGATATAACACTTCAATGTATATGCAAATCAGGGAGCACCAAAATATATAAAGCAACTACTCACAGAACTAAAGGTAGAAACTGACAAAAACACAGTCATAGTAGGGGACCTAAATACTCTTTTGACAGCTATAGATCATCCAAACAGAAAATCAATAAGTAAATAATCGCCTTAAATGACACCATTAGACCAAATGGAGATAATTGATATTTACAGAGACTTTAATGCCAGAACACAAGATTATACATTTTCTCTAGTGTGCATAGAACATTCTTAAAGGTAGACCATATGTTGAGACACAAAACTAGCCTCAACAAATTTAAGAAGATTGAAATCATACTAAGCATATTCTCTGACCACAATGCTTTGATATTGGAAATAAACTGCAAAAAGAATATGGGAAAAACCACAAATAGGTGGAGATTAAGCAACATGCTACCAAAAAACAAATGGGTCAAAGAAGAAGTAAAAGAAGAGGTCAAAATATACATAGAAAAATGAGAATGACAATACAACATATCAAAAATTTTTTTGGATGCAGCAAAAGTGGTAATAAAAGACATTTACATCATTACAGACTTATCTCAATAAACAAGAAAAATCTCAAATAAACAACCTAACATTACATCTTAAAAAAACTAGAAGAAGAACAAATGCAACTCAAAATCACAGAAGAAAGGAGATAATAAAAATTACAGCAGAATTAAAAGAAATAGAGAACAAAAAGGCAATACAAAAATCAATACAACAAAGAGTCAGTAATTTGAAAAGATTAATAAAATTGAACCTCTGGCTAGACTCACTAAGGAAAAAAGAGAAACACTTAAATATAAACAATCAGAAATAAAAGAGGAAAAATTATAATGGACATCATAAAAATCCAAAGTATTATACAAAAATACCATGAAATACTTACAATATGCCACCACATTCAGTAACCTAAAAAATGGACAAGTTCTTAAAAATATATAATCTTTCTAGACTGAATCATGAAGGTATGGAAAATCTAAATAAATTAATCAACAGTGAGGAAATTGAGAGAACACCAAAGACCTCCCAAAAAGTAAATGTCAAGGATCATATGGCTTCACTAATGGATTCTACCAATTATTCAAAGAAGATTTGATACCTATCCTTCTCAATCCCTTGCAAAAAAACTTATAAGGACAACATAACCATGAAGCCTGTCAAGGATAAAACAAAAAAAGAAAACTACAAACTAATATCTCTGATGAATACAGATGTAAAAGTTCTAAACAAAACACTAGCAAATCATATACAACCATACATCAAAGAAATAATACATCATGATAAAGGAGGGTTCATTCCAGGGACACAAGAATGGTTCAATATACTCAATGTAATACACCACATCAACAACAGAAATGATAAAATTCATATGATCTTATCAACAGATGCTGAAAAAGCATCTGATAAGATGTAACATCCATTTATTATTAGAACTCTCAATAAAATGTACAGAAGAAAAGTACCTAGATATAATAAACCCTCCAGTAATATCATATTCAATGGTGAAAGACTGAAAGCTTTGTTTCTAAGATAAGGAACAAGACAAAGATGCCCACTCTCACCCCTATTATTCAACATAATACTGGAAATCCAAGCCAAAACAATAAGGCAAGAGAAAGACATAAAAGGCAACTAAATTTGAAGGAACAGGTAAAATTGTCCTTTTTCAGATTACATTATTCTTTATACAGAAAATCCTAAAGACTCCACCAAAAAAGAAGAAAAAATTAGAAACAATAGAGTAAAATTGCATGATACAAAACCTATGTGTAAAAATTTATTGAATTCCTATATATTAACAATAAAATTTCAGAAAATAAATAAAAAATACAATTCCTTTTGCAACTGCAACAAAAAAAATAATCTACCTAGGAAAAAACTTAACAAAGAAAGTGAAGAACCTATGAACTTAAACTACAAGAACATTATTAAAGAAATTGAAGAAGACACAAAGAAATAAAAAAATAAGGTCACGGGTGGTAAAAATCAACACAGTTAAAATGCTTACATTACACAAAGGAATATACAAATTTAATGCAATCCCTATCAAAATAACAATAACATTTAAAAAAAACACACACTAAAACCAAAAATACCCATCAGATTTGTATGAAACCAAAAAGGATCCCAAATACATAAAGCAATCCTGAGAAAAAATACACACAAAAAAACAAAGCTGGAGGTATAACACTCCCTATTTTAAAATTATACTAGAGAAGATGGAGGCAGATTGAGTGGAAGCTACACTGACACTCTCCAAGGACCAAACTGGAATGACAACTAAAATATAGAAAAGCCATCCTGAATATTCAACTGCAATTAAGGCTAGCTAGAGAGCACCCTCATAATCAAGGACCTAAAGTGGAGACCGCATAAATACTGGTAGGAAGTGCAGAGGCATAAGGCTGGCTGGGCTCCGACAGGCAGCAGCTGATGGTCTGAAGGTCTATCTCAACTGTGGGGGTTTCCCACTGAGGACTCTGGGGTCTAAACAGCAGGCTGGGCTTCCCAACAAACAGCACCAGATCTGAGAAAGGTGCCCACATAACATCTGGCTGTGAAAAGCAACTGGGTTTCTGTCTGCCTGGGAGAGAGGGCTGGGAATGCAGGCACCATCTTAAAAAGCCAATGCACAAGGTTTCATGTGCAGCTACTCATCTTGATCTCCAGCAGAGAGAGGGCAGAGTGGACTAGAGTTGTGTGGGGAGAATTTAGGGTCGTAGGCTCTGGTGATAGAGCTCAGAGGGCAGCCATCTGAATTCCTGTGCTGAGTCATTCCCCCATATAGCAGAGGACATCTTTCTCAGGCACACATTTACCTTCCATGCAGCCTTTTCCTGGGGGGGAATCAATTACCTCACCCTGCTGGAAAAATTTATGCCCTAATCTGTGCAGTTTCTATAGCCTTAAGCTTATTAAGAGAATAAGACTAATCTGCCTGCAGGCAGAAGCGAACCTCTGGATGCTTTGATTCTTTGCTTGATCTGCTTCTGTACCCAAGATTTGGGAAAGTAGACTTTGGTGTGCATCTTGGTCCTGTCCAAATGCACCCAGCCCCAGCAGAAGGGACCACAAGCCATGGATTGTTGATAGCTCCTAACAGGGTACTCAAAGCCAGTTACAAACAGTATTTGACATTGGCCTTCACCAGAGACCCTCAAAAAAGACTGAGAGTCCTAGCAGATCTACCAAGCAAATAGAAGCAAACCCAAATAGGCAGCCAAAATGGGGGGACAAAATAAAACCTAAATGAAAGAACAAGAGAATTCTCCAGATTAAGAGCTAAGTGAAATAGAGATAAGCAATCTATCTAATATAGAGTTCAGAATACTGATTATAAGGAGCTCAACAACATGAGAAAAGATATGGAAACTATGAAACTATAAGATATAACCCTGATAAACATATGCATCTGATGTAGGAGAACCTAAATTTGTTTAAAAAAAACCTCTGGAGAACACTAATTAAGGGAATGGTCAACAGCAATACAGTCATACTAGGGGACTTTAACACTCCACTGACTTCACTGTATAGATCTTCCAGACAAAAAGTCAACAAGGAAACAGTGCCCCAAAATGATGCACTAGATGGATTTAATTGACATCTACAGAACATTTCACCACAAAGCTGTAGAAAATACATTCTTCTCAAGTGCATATGGGACCTTCTCAAAGGTAGACCACATGTTAGGGCACAAAACAAATCTCTACAAGTTCAAGAAGACTGAAATCATGTCAAGCATCTTCTTGGATCACAATGGCATGAAATTAGAAATCAACTACAATAAAAACACTGAAAATTTTTCAAACACATGGAAGCTAAATAGCATGTTTTTAAACAAAGAATGGGTTACCAAAAGAGATCAAGGAAGAAACCAAAAGCTTCCTGGAAAAAAATGAAAATGAACACACAACAACCCTAAATCTATGGGACACAATGAAAGGTGTCCTGAGAGGGAAGTACATAGCACTACAGTATTAGCTCAAAAAAAAAAAAAAAAAAAAGGGAAAACTTTAAAAAAATCTAACACTACAATTTAGAGACTTAGGAAGAGAACAAAAAAAGAACAGCCCAGAGTAAGTAGAAGGAAAGAAATAATAAAGATCAATGAAGAAATAAATGATAGAGACTAAAAATAATACAAAAGATCAATGAAATGAAGAGCTGGTTCTTTGAAAAGATAAACAAGGTTGATGAACCCTTAGCCAGACTCATCAAGAAACAAAGAGAGAACCCAAATAAACAAAATCAGAAATGAAAGAGCTCAAGTGACAACGGACTTAACAGAAATACAAAGGATTGTAAGAAAATACTATAAACAACTATAAGCCAGAAAGTTGGACAATCTGGACAAAATGGACATATTCCTAAACAAATACAACCTTCCAAAACTCAATCAGAAAGAATCAGAAAACCTAAATAGGCAGAAAACTGCTGATAAGTTGAAGCAGTAATAGAAAAACTCCCAGCACACAAAAACCTTAGTCTGGACCACTTCACTGGGGAGTTTTACCAAATATTCAAAGAAGAACTAACACCAATCCTCAAAGTATTCCAAATAATTCAAGAGGAAGAAACACCTCCAAGCTCTTTTCACAAGGCCAACATTAGCCTAATTCCAAAACCAGATAAAAACACTACAAAGAAAGAATATCAGGCCAATATCCATGATGAACATAGATGCTAAAATTCACAATAAATTTAGCAAATTGGATCCAACAATATATTAAAAAAGATCATACACCATGACCAAGTGGGATTTATTTCAGGGAGGCAAGGCTAGTACAATATTCACAAATCAATAAATGTGATACATCTCATAACCAACTGAAAGACAAAAATCACATGATTATATCAATAGACCCAGAAAAAGCATTCAACAAAATCCTACACCTATGTTTTATAAAAACTCTCAGCAAAGTGAGAATAGAGGGAACATACCTCAACATAATAGAGGCCATGTATGACAAACGTACAGCCAATATCATACTCAATGGGCAAATACTAAAAGCATTTTCCCGAAGAACAGGAACAAGATAGGCATGTCCACTTGCACCACTCTTATTTAACATAGTACTGTAAATCCTACCCAGAGCAATTAGACAAGAAGAAAACATAAAAGCATCCAAATTGGAGATAAGGAAGTAGCACTGTCATTATTTGCAGATGAGTTGATATTTCACATAAAAAATCCTAAAGACTGCATGAAACATCTATTAGATTTAATAAATGAATTAGGCAAGGTAGCTGAATTCAAAATTAACACCCAGAAATTGGTGGCATTTTTATATACCAATAATGTACTCTCAGAAATGGAAACTAAAAAACCAGTAACATTTACCATTGAAATAAAAAAATTAAGGTACTTAGGAATAAACTTAAGAAAGGAGGTAAAGCACCTGCATTCTGAAAATTACAGAGGACATTACAAAAAGAGATAGAGGAAGATATAAACAAGTGGAAGAATATACCTTGTTCATGGTTTGAAAGAATTAACATATTTAAAATGTCCATACTACCCAAAGCAATCTATAAATTCAATTTAATACCTATTAAAATATCAACAGCATATTTCACAGATCTAGATAAAACACTTTGAAAATTTATATGGAACCCAAAAGATCCCAAATAGCAATGGCAATCTTGAGAAAGAATAACAAAGTTGGAGGGATCATAAGATATCAAGTTATACTACAAAGCCACTGTAATCAAAATACCCTGGTACTGGCACAAAAACACACATATAGATTTGTGGAACAGAACCAAGAACCCATAGCCATTATGCTCAATTAATATTTGACAAAGGAGGCAAGAACATACAATGGAGTAAAGACAGTCTCTTCCATAAATGCTGTTAGAAAAACAGGACAGGTACATGCAAAAAAAAAATGAATCTAGACTACCAACTTACACCATACACAAAAATAACCTCAAAATGTATAAAAGACTTAAATGTAGGATGTGAAACCATAAAAATCTTATAATAAAAAGTAGGCAGCAAAATCTCAGACATCTCTCATAGCAATATATTTGCTGATACATCTCCTTGGGTAAGAGAAACCAAGGAAAAAATAAACAAGTGGGACTACATCAAACTAAAAAGCTTCTGCACAGCAAAAGTACCATCAACAAATCAAAAAGAGAGCCCACTGTATGGGAGAGCCTATTTGCCAATGACACATCTGATACAGGGTTAATCTCCAAAATATATAAGGAACTCATACAACTTAACAAAAGGAAGACAAACAACCCAATTAAAAACTGGGAAAAGTGCCTGAATAGACACTTCTTCAAAGAGGACATACAGATGGGCAAGAGACATATGAAAAAATGTTCAGTCACTAATCACCAGAGAGATGCAAATTCAAAGCACAGTGAGGTATCACTTCACACTTGTCAGAATGGCTACCATCAACAAATCAACAAATGACAAGTGCTGGCTGGGATGTGGAGAAAGGGGAACCCTAGTACACTGCTGGTGGGAATACAGACTTGTATAGCCACTGTGGAAAACAGTTTGGAGGTTCCTTAAAAAATTAAAAATTGAACTGCCATTTACCCAGTGATCCCACTTTTAGGATTATATTTTAAGAAACCCGAAACACCAATCAGAAAGGACTTATGCAACCTTATGTTCAAAGCAGCTCAATTTATAATAGCTAAGATCTGAAAACATCCCTAGTGCCCATCAGTAGATGAGTGGGTAAAAAAGTTGTGTGACATTTACACCATGGAGTACTATGCAGCTGTCAAAAGAAGGATCTCTTACCCTTTGGGAGAGCATGGATGGAACTGGAGAGTATTATACTGAATGAAATAAACCAGTCAGAGAAAGACAAGTATCACATGATTTCACTCATAAGTGGGATATAATAAAATAAACTGATGAACAAAATGAATCCAGAGACATAGAAGCATGGAACAGACTGAGGATCTCAGTGGGAAGGCAAGGGTGGTAGAGTGGGTGGGGAGAGATTAATCAAAGAGCTTATATGCTTATATACATAACCTATGGACATAGACATTGGTATGGTGAAGGCCTGGGGTTGGCGTGGATCAAGGCTGTAGGGGATCAATAGGGAAAAAAGGGGACATCTGTAATACTTTCAACAATAAATATAAATTTAAAAAATAAAAATTAAATTAAATTATATTAAAAATCTACAATAAACAAAACAGAATAGTATTGACAGAAAAGCAGACAGATATACCAATAGAACAGAACTGAGGACCCAGAAATAACCCACATGTATATGGGAAAATAACTTATGACAAAGGAGAAAACAATACAATAAAGAAAGGTTCTTCAATAGGTGGTGCTGGGAAAATTGCAAAGCCACATGCAAAAGAATGAAACTAGACTGCTATTTATCAGCACACACAAAAAAATTAGGTCAAAATTGATCAAAGACCTAAATATAAGACCTGAAACAATAAGTTACATAGAAGAAAGGAAAGTGGTGAAGTCACAACCAATCCAACAGAAATACAAAGGATTGTAAGAAAAGCTGGATAATCTGGATGAAATTCACAAATTCCTATTTTTGTGGGTGTGTGTGTTTTTTTGTGATTTTTAAAAAAAATTATTTTTATTGATTTCAGAGAGAGGAAGGGAGAGAGAGAGATAGAAACATCAATGATGAAAGAAAGTCATTGATCAGCTGCTTCCTGCACTCCCCTGCTGAGGATCAAGCCCCAAATCAGGGCATGTGCCCTGACCAGGAGTCAAACCTTGATCTCCTGAATCATAGGTTGATGCTCAACCACTGACCCACAGTGGCTGAGAGACAAATTCCTATTTTTAATCTCTTCTCACATGTCAATCCTATAGGGCCTTTTATCATTGTGTTACTTTCTCTATGAACTTCTTCCAGCTTGAGTATATTATTCTGTTAATGAGTTGTGTCCAGATGAATATAATATCACAGATCAAGTGTCTCTGGATCATGTAACGAAACACTACCAGTTTCAGCCTTGTGACTTGTTGTTTGTATTATTTAAAACTCACATCTTCTCGTTTCTTTTCCCTATTGTAGGTCAGATCAACATTCATTTTCTATGTTCACTACTGTCTCCACTTCAACATGACTTTTACCACACTCTTCCTCAACTGCTTAGGTATATTGTTTTAGCAGTTTTAGGGTTTTGTTTTTCTTTTTTACAAACCACAGTTCAAGTTTCCATACATTCCACTTTATTTTGTATCAATGAAAGATTGCCAAAGGTACATTTAGCACAAAAGACTGCATTCATCAGGATCCCAGCAAATAGAAAATAAATGCTCAAAATAAGATAATTCCAGTAGGGCTTACTTACAAGGGTCTATTTATAAAGTATAAATGCAGAAAAGCCCGAAGGGGTAGTGCAGTAAACTGAGGGCCAGGTGCATAAATGCTGTTACCATTTTTCAAGGTATAATAAAAGAGAGATATCACTACAACTTGAAAGGAAAGAGTGCTATGAACTGTTTACCAGTTAAAGAGGATCAAGGGCCATAGCCAGCTGAAGATGGCCTTGCCGGGAGTGATCCAGGAGCAAAAATACACTGAATTCATTCTTCTTTTCTATGATGTCCTACTAGGGCTACCCATTGGTTGGAAGCTATGAGGAGTGTTTCAACTCATTCAGGTTAGTCTCCTGGAGCAGAGAAGAGGGTGGAGAAAGGTCAAAAGAGTGGGAGTGGATTTTGAGAAGCAAACAAAGGATATCAGAGATTAAAAGTTTATTATTTACTTATCTTTAAGTGCTTATGCACTATACTTAAGCATACATAATTTAAAATAGGTATGTGTGTTTCTGTTTCTTTATATATATTCCATTTTAATGCCGAGTTTCTATTACCTGATATTTTATTATCAAAGCAAAAAGTAGCCCAGCAGGGTGTGGCTCAGTGGTTGAGCGTCAACCTAGGATCCAGGCGATCGAGGTTCCATTCCCCGTCAGGGCACATGCCCAGGTTGTGGGCTTGATCAATGACTCTCTCACCATTGATGTTTCTGTGTCTCTCTCTCCCTCTCCTTTTCTCTCTCTGAAATCAATAAAAATATATTTTTTTAAAAAAGCAAAAAATAAAGTTCAAATATCTAAAATCTGTAAGCTCTGATCCTGTGGAAGTGACAAATAAGATATACTGAGTTTATCAACAGATAGCTAAGAAATAAATTATCTTTTTTGAGATTAATTATAATGTTGCATTTGTTTTCATTGTTGACATAATTCTTTGCAACCTAAACTCAAGAAGCATTTTGTCAAAAACAACTTGGAACAGAGATTCTTAAATGGAAATATATATCAAAATCACTGAGAGATGTTCAAACTACACAGGCTCAGGTGCACTACCAGATCAATTGAATAAGAGCTTCAAGGTTAATGATGCTACACAAGTGATTCTGGTATATAGATTGATTAGGATGCATGATTTACTAGTCTGAGGGCCATAGGGTCAAAGATTTATGTTCTTGTTAGAAAGAATTACAACTATTATCTCTTGAGTACCATGTGATATTTTGGATTAGAGGCTATCAAGTACTTTTATAAGAGTGACATAAAAATTTAGAGGAATTATAGAGTAGCACAACTTCAAGACATTGAGCAATCATCTAGGCTATCCCTTAATTTTCACGTAAAACTGAAATACAGCACAATGAAGGACCCCATTATTTTGTAACAGAGCTGAAACTTGAATTCAGCTCTCTTTATTTCTGTCCAGTATTCTTCATATTATACTTTTAATTATAGAATTCATAATTACTAAATTAATCACTGCTTGAAAAATAGTCATTAAAATTCATTTGTTCTAGATTTAGTTTATTTTTCAATAGATTAACTTTTGTGAACTTTCTTTTTTCCATTTCATGAAAAATTTCCAGAGGTGTCCAAAATTTTTCTTCATGACAGAATCACTCAAACTTATTTAAGCTATTCACCCTTTGTTAAATATAGTATCTTACACTGCCTCTCTCCCTCAGTGACTGCAGTACTTCTATTTGGGAATTAAAGGCCTGAGCTATAAAAATAAATTGTGTGATATCTTTAGATTAATATTGATACTTAATATTTTAAAAAACTATTAGTTAAAGAACACCACTTCAAACAGTTTGTGACACATATTTGTTCATCAGATGCCAGTCATTGGAAAAAATCTTCTGAAAATGTTCACATCTACCAATAGAGCATACACAGATAAGTCTGTGGAAAATGAAAACTTGCCAGATCAAGGTAAATTTTTGAAGGGATGTGTCATTTATTGCATGGAGAGATGAATGATGATTTAATATAGGTAACTGATCATGTTATAGCAGAAGAGTTTGTCACCAAAGGAAGCATATATATTCTTTAGTTTAATTTATAAAAGAAAAACTGATATAATACTCAAGCAACATGTATTTATTTTATATGGATTGTATAGTATGCTTTAAACTCCTTTGATCAAAATAAGGCATATAAGTTTATAGTTATAGAAATCTAGAGCTCTAGGTGTGTTTAGCAAGCAAGCATCAGGGCTAGCTCCTTCATTTTACATATAAGAACACTGCAATCTTCAGGGCCAACTGGATTCCTTCCCTTCATGGTAGGTGATTGCAGTATTAGCTCTAGAAGAAAAATGTATTATAAACTTCTTAAAGACAGATATCATCTGATAATATCTTAGTAAGTTGTTTATTTATTTATTTATTATTTATTTATTTATTTAATATATCTTTATTGATTTCAGAGAGAGGAAGGGGGAGGGAGGGAGAGAGAGAGAAACATCAATGATGAGAGAGTCATTGATCAGCTGCAGCCCGCAACCTGGGCATGTACCCTGACCGGAAATCAAACCCCGATCTCCTGGATCCTAGATCAATGCTCAACTGCTGAGCCACGCCCAGCTGGGCTTTTATTTATTTATTTATTTATTTATTTATTTATTTATATTTTTAAAATATATCTTTATTGATTTCAGAGAGAAGAAGGGAGAGCGAGAGAGAGGGATAGAAACATCAGTGATGAGAGAGTCAAGTAAGTTGTTAATTGACCTCTAAAAACATGCTCTAGTATAATATTGTACACAAACTATACTTAAATAAAAATGTTTTCTTCTAATTTTTTTAATTAAATGCATTAAGAACATTTAATGCAAGATTATTATACAGTGTGGTCTCAGCTATGTAAAATAAGCATGAATAGTATTAAGGGAGAATGGGGAACATCTGAAACACTGTCAACAATAAATTTTAAAAAAAAGAAAGAATAAAGATTATCTACAAAAATATACTCAAAGTATGTGCATTTTGATACTAGAAAGTACAGTTAAGCACATTGAGTTGGAGTGAGTAGTGCTGAATTCTGGAGTCATGTTTATCATTAAGAAACATTTCTGGGTATTTATTATTTAAGATCTCAAAACCGGGGAAACTGCAAACACTCAAGCCTTGTATTATGAAAGTTTCCATTGATTTGTGAAGCAAATATATATTTACTTTTTACTGTGTGCCAGGCACTGTACTAGATCCGAAGGCTAGAAAATTAAATATAAAATATAGAATCTGTTCTCCTTAGACTAACATCTAGTGGAGAGATAGGCAATAATAGAAACTCTCCATCACCATACAGCTCAGTTTAGTCATTGATTCAAAAATCTTGGGCATTATTCTTGTAAATTTGGCTTCAGGGGTTCTGCCCATTTTTTTCTCTTTATCGTGTTAGAATTGTATTGTGTTAGAATTGTACTGTTGTTTCATAGACAAGTTTTTGAATTCTGATATCTGCAGCCAGGGCCCTTCCATCCCTTTTTCAAAGGAGTTCAAACTACAAATACCACAAAATACTGATTCTTGTGACTGCTATCTACTTTGTTAATATTATTGACTGTTTAATTGCAAAGACTCAAGTATTAACCTCTAATTGAAAATACTATGCTCATTTTAATTTTCTTTTTCTTTTTTTAACATCTTTTTTTTTTTTAGTCCTCACATGAGGATATTTTTTTCCATTGCTTTTCAGAGAAAGCGGAAGGGAGAGAGGAAAAGAAAACATTGATGTGTTCCCTCACACAACCGAGGTAGGCACACTTGGCTAGAATTGAACCCAGCACCCTTCAGTCTGTGGGTCAATGCTCTAACCACTGAGCAAAGGGTTCATTTTTTTTTTTTTAATATTCACTCTTTTATTTTGGAAAAAAAGTTTTATACTAACAGAAGATTAAAGGTAAATTTCTTAAACATTATCCAGAAAAATAAACAAGATTTGTAGTATCTATTTCTGGCACCAATATATACAAAAGGTTATACCATGCCTATTCTGCAGGTGCAGCTTCAGTGCTCTCCTGTTCAGGGGCAGGCTCACTGCCAGCTTCTTTTCCTTCTTTGCTTCTTTTATTTATTTATGTATTTATTTATTTATTTGTTTACTTATTTTATTCTATTTATTTTATTTTTTTAATAATTTTTATTTTTGTTTAAAGTATTACAGATATCCCGTTTTCTCCCCAATGACCCGTTCCTCCCCATTCCTTCCCCCTCCCCAGTCACTCTCCCCACCATTGTCCATGTCCTTTGGTTGTGCATATATGCATATAAATTCTTTGGTTACTCTCTCCCCCTCCACCCCCTCTCCCCCTTCCCTCCGACATTTCGTCTCAACTATGCTTCCATGTCATTCAATCTATTCTGCTCATCAGTTTAAGTTCTTTAGATTCCACATATAAGCGAGATCATGTGATATTTTTCTTTCGCTGCCTGGCTTATTTCACTTAGCATAATATTCTCCAGGACCATCCATACTGTCCCAAAGGGTATGAGATTCTTCTTCTTTACAACTACGTAATATCCCACCATGTAAATGTCCCATAGCTTTTTAATCCACTCATCTACTGATGGGCACTTGGGCTGTTTCCAGATCTTAGCTATTGTAAACTGTACTGGTATGAACATCGGGGTGCATATATCCTTTCTGATGAATGTTTCAGGATTCTTAGGATACATTCCTAGGAGTGGAATCACTGAGTCAAACGGCAGCACCATTTTTAATTTTTTGAGGAACCTCCATACTGTTTTCCATAGTGGCTGCACCAGTCTGCATTCCCACCAGCAGTGTACTAGGGTTCCCCTTTCTCCACACCCTCACCAGCACATGTCGTTTGTTGATTTGTTCATGGCAGCCATTCTGACAGGTGTGAAGTGATACCTCATTGTGGTTTTAATTTGCATCTCTCTGATGATTAGCGACTTCGAGCATTTTCTCATGTGTCTCTTGGCCATCCGTATGTCCTCTTTGGAGAACTGTCTAAGTCCTTTGCCCATTTCTTAATTGGGTTGTTTGTCTTTCTCTTGCTGAGTGCTATGAGTTCTTTGTACACTTTGGAAATTAACCCCTTATCAGATTCATCTTTGGCAAATATGTTTTCCCAGACCATGGGGTTCCTTTGTATTTTGAGGCTGTTTTCTTTTGGTGTGCAGAAGCTTTTTAGTTTGACGTAGTCCCATATGTTTATTTTTTCCTTTGTTTCTCTTGCCCTAGGAGATGTATCAGTGAAAAGTCCATTACATGGGATGTCTGTGACTTTACTGCCTATGTTTTCTTCCAGGATTTTTATGGTTTTGTGACTTACATTTGAGTCTTTTATCCATTTTGAGTTTATTTTTGTGTATGGTGAAAGTTGGTGGTCTAGTTTCATTCTTTTGCAGGTATCTGTCCAATTTTCCCAGCACCACTTATTGAAGAGACTGTCTTTACTCCATTGGATATTCTTGCCTCCTTTGTCAAATATTAATTGACCATAATGGCGTGGGTCTATTTATGGGGTCTCTGTTCTGTTCCATTGATCTATATGCCTGTTGTTGTACCAATACCAGGCCGTTTTGCTTATAGTGGCTTTGTAATACAGTTTGAAGTCTGGTAATGTGATCCCTCCCACTCTGTTCTTTTTTCTCAAGATGGCTGCAGCTATTCAGAGTCTTTTTTGGTTCCATATAAATTTCCGAAATGCTTGTTTAGGTCTGTGAAATATGCTGTTGGTATTTTCATAGGAATTGCATTAAATTTATAAATTGCTTTCGGTAGTATAGACATTTCAATGATATTAATTCTTCCAATCCATGAGCATGGTATCTTCTTCCACTTGTTTAAATCTTCCTCTATTTCTTTTTTCAGTATCTCGTAGTTTTCTGAGTACAGGTCTTTTACATCCTTGGTTAAGTTTATTCCTAGGTATCTTATTTTTTTAGTTGCAATGGTAAATGGTATTGCTTTTTTAGTTTCTCTCTCTGAAAGTTCATTGTTGGTGTATAAGAATGCCACTGATTTCCAGATGTTGATTTTGTATCCAGCTACCTTGCCAAATTCGTTTATCAAATCTAGTAGTACTTTGATGGAGTCTCTAGGGTTTTCTATGTACAGTATCATGTCATCTGCAAATAATGACAGTTTTACTTCCTCCTTTCCAATTTGGATACCTTTTATGTTTCCTTCCTGTCTGATGGCTATGACAAGGACTTCCAGGACTATGTTGAATAAGAGTGGTGAAAGTGGACATCCCTGTCTTGTTCTGGTTTTTAATGGAAATGGTTTTAGTTTTTTCCCATTGAGTATGATGTTGGCTGTATGTCTCTCGTATATGGCCTTTATTATGTTGAGGTATGATCCCTCTATTCCCACTTTGCTGAGAGTTTTTATCAGAAATGGGTGCTGGATTTTGTCAAATGCTTTTTCTGCATCTATTGATATGATCAAATGATTTTTGTCCTTCATTTTGTTTATGTGATGTATCACATTTATTGATTTGCGGATGTTGTACCAGCCTTGCATCCCTGGAACAAATCCCACTTGGTCATGATGTGTGATCATTTTAATGTATTGCTGGACCCAGTTTGCTAGTATTTTAGTGAGGATTTTAGCATCTATGTTCATCAGGGATATTGGCCTGTAATTTTCTTTCTTTGTAGTATCTTTATGTGGTTTTGGGATTAGGGTGATGCTGGCCTCATAAAAAGAGTTTGGGAGTTTTCCCTCCTCTTGAATTTTCTGGAATAGTTTGAATAGAATAGGTGTTAATTCTTCTTTGAATGTTTGGTAGAACTTGCCTGTAAATCTATCTGGCCCAGGACTTTTGTTTGCTGGGAGTTTTTTGATTACTGCTTTGATTTCATTAGTTGTTATTGGCCTAGTCACATTTTCTGCCTCTTCTTGATTCAGCTTTGGAAGGTTGTATGATTCTAGGAATTTGTCCATTTCCCCATGTTGTCCATTTGTTGGCATAAAGTCACTCATAATATTTTCTTACAATGCTTTGTATTTCTGTTGGATCAGTTGTTATATCGCCTCTTTCATTTCTGATTTTATTTATTTGGGTCTTCTCTTTTTGTTTCTTAGTGAGTCTGGCTAAAGGTGCATCAATCTTATTTATCTTTTCAAAGAACCAGCACTTGGTTTCATTGATTTTTTGTATTGTTTTTTTAGTCTCTATGTCATTAATTTTTGCTCTGATTTTTATTATTTCCTTCCTTCTGCTTCCTTGGGGCTTTTCTTGCTGTTCTTGTTCTAGTTCTTTTAGTTGTTGGGTTAGATGGTTCATTAGATCTTTTTCTTGTTTCTTGAGATGTGCCTGTAATGCTATGAATTTTCCTCTCAGGACTGCTTTCGCCGTGTCCCATAGGTTTTGGGTTGTTGTCTGTTCATTTTTGTTGCTTTCCATGAAGTGTTTGATTTCTTCCTTGATCTCCTTTGTAACCCATTCATTGTTTAATAACATGCTATTTAGCCTCCATGTGCTTGAACATTTTTGAGTTTTTTTATAGTGGTTGATTTCTAGCTTCATGGCATTGTGATCCGAGAAGATGCTTGCTATGATTTCAGTCTTCTTATATTTGTAGAGACTTGCCTTGTGCCCTAACATGTGGTCTATTTTTGAGAATGTTCCATGTGCACTTGAGAAGAATGTGTATTCTGCTGCTTTGGGATAAAATGTTCTGTAAATGTCAATTAAATCCATTAGGTCTAGTGATTCATTTAAGGTCTGCATTTCCCTGTTGATTTTTTGTCTTGATGATCTGTCCAATGCTGACAGTGGGGTGTTAAAGTCTCCCACTATGATTGTGTTGATGTCAATCTCCCCTTTTAAGTCCCCCAAGAATTTTTTTATATATTTAGGTACTCCTGTATTGGGTGCATAAATATTTATAAGGGTTATTTCCCCCTGATGGATTGATCCTCTTAGTAATATGTAGTGACCATCTTTGTCTTTCATTATGGTCTTTATTTTGAAGTCTGTTTTGTCTGAAATAAGAATTGTTACTCCAGCTTTCCTTTCCTTTCCATTTGCATGGAATATTTTACTCCATCCCTTCACTTTTAGCCTGTGTGAGCCTTTTGCTCTCAGGTGGGTCTCTTGTAGACAGCATATATTTGGGTCTTGTTTTCTTATCCATTCAGCTACCCTATGTCTTTTGATTGGACCGTTTATTCCATTTACATTTAAAGTTACTATTGATATCAATTTATTTAATGCCATTTTCCCCCTTTATGCTGATGTACCTTTCTCTCACTATTCCTTCTTTTTCTTAAAGCAGTCCTTTCAGCATTTCTTGCAATGCTGGTTTAGTGGAAATGAATTCCTTCAGCCTTTTTTTGTCGGGGAAGCTTTTTATTTCACCTTCAAATTTAAATGATAGCCTTGCCGGATAAAGCAATCTTGGTTGATGTTCTTGCTTTTCATTACTTGCAGAACTTCATGCCACTCCCTTCTGGCCTGAAGAGTCTCTGTTGAGAAATCAGCTGTCAGCCTAATCGGGGTTCCCTTGTAGGTCACTGCTTGTCTCTCTTTTGCAGCCCTTAATATTTTCTCTTGTCCTTGCCATTTGCCATTTGAATTATGATGTGTCTTGGAGTGGGTCTCTTTGGATCCCTCTTGTTTGGAACCCTGTGTGCTTTCTGAATTGGTGTGGCTTTCTCCTTTGCCAGCCTAGGGAAGTTTTCTATAATTATTTCCTCCTCCAAATTCTCTATCTCTTGTTCTCTTTCCTCCCCCTCTGGTACTCCTATAATGTTGTTTCACTTCATGTTTTCCCAAAGTTCCCTTTGACTGTCCTCTTGTTTTTTAAGTGTTTTTGCTTTTTGCTGCTCTGATTGTGTGATTTGTTCTACCTTGTCTTCTAAGTCACTTATTCTATCCTCTGTTTCATTGAGCCTGCTTTTAATTCCTTCCAGTGCATTCTTGATATCAGATATAGCATTCTTTATCTCTGAGTTTTATTTTTGGTATATATCTCCTTTTTCATATTTTCACTAAGGGCCTTGATCTTATCATCTAGAGTCTTCTTAAGTTCCTTGAACATCTTCATCATCCATACTCTGAACTCCATTTCTGACAGCTTGCTTAACTCCATCTCATCAAAATCTTTTTCTGGAGATGTTTCCTTATCTTTAATTTGGGGGTTGTTTCTTTGTCTCCCCATTTTGGTAGGTCTTAGTGTTTGTATCTATATATTAGATAAATTTGCTGACCCCCAGTCTTGTGGGAGGGGATTTTATCTTATGGGTCCAGTGGAGCCCAGAGGTGTGTTTTCCTTATTCCTCTGAGCTCTTTGCTCTAGTTGTTACCCTCTTGTGGGTGCCCCTTTTGTGGTTTCTTTATGTTCTCCTGTTGTGGTTAGGTCTAGATTGTTTTGCTCAGTCCTTGGGAAGACCCTTCTCTCAGGTTGGCTAACTGTGTCACAGCCCCAACCTCGATGTGTAAGCTGTTGTATGGGTGCTGTCCAGGCAGGCCAATGCACAACTAAAATTCCAGGAAACAAGAGGTATTTTACAAAATATCTTGACAGTAACAACGAAAATAACTCACGTGAAAATAGAACTGGGAGAGTGAAGGGAGAACACAACACACCCACCCCCCACACACACACATACAGAGAAAAACAAAAAAGAGAGAAAAAGAAAAGTAATGCTTAGAGAGAGAGAGATGTATATAGTTGTTGATACTGGTGAAAATTTAGAAACTAATAATAAACTAAAATGTAAAAAATAGAGAAGCTACTGGGAGGTAATAGAAGCAGAGAAAATATTCTGAAAGCAGGACCAGCAAAGAATTAAGGGAGAGAATAGAAATAGGATAGTAGTTGAAAATGAGAAAACAAAAATACAATAAAGAGAATAGGAGAAACTAACAATCAGACAGGAAGACAGAAGGGAGGCTAATGAAAGAATGAAAGAAAAGTAGAAAAAGAAAAAAGAAACAGAAGAAAAACGTTATGCCAGTGGATTGAGAGGAGAGAGAGAGATAAAGCCTTGGCAGGGAGGGAGTCCAGTAAGAGATTTGGGGGAAACTATAGAGGGAAGCAGTAAACTTGGATATAATGATAAAGTCCCAGTCATTGTGCAGGGATATCAAGAAAGTCTTGATATTAGAAGCAAGGATACAAGAAAACAAAGCAACTATCCAAAACAAAACTGAAAAACAAGCAAAGCAAAACAAAATTCTTTTATATAAAGGAGGAAAAAAAATTAGTTAAAAAAATTGTAGCAAAAAAATTATTATAAAATTTAAAAAAAGAAGAAAACACAAGTTTTCTCCCCTTTCTTTTCTTCCTAAGGAAAAAAAGAGAAAAAATAAACAAGCCCACAAATAAAAAACAAACAAAAAAGTCCCCAAAACACAAAACCATACAAAAGAAAAAAACAGCAGGAAAAAAAAAAAGGTAGTCGATCAGGTGAGTTTTTTTTTCTGGGCAACTTATGTTGTCTGAGGGTCACTGTTTTGTGTGCTGATTTCAGTTCTCCTGGGTGGTGTTTGTGTATCACCCAATGTGAGGCGCCATCTAGGTTTGGCTCTGGTGCCCTTCCGTAGATGGTTGATCTGAGTCTCTCCGTGGGCCACCTCCTCTTGTCAGCGATTTTGCAATCTTGTAGTTGCCTGGTCTTACTCCAGAGTCTTCTGTAGAGTCTTTAGGGTGCAGGGTGGCTAGTGTAGCTCAGGGTATCACTCCCCATAGAGGTTCGCTATCAGGCGCTCATTCTGCGGGGGTTAATCTCTGCTCCACTGCCAGCTCCTCAGTCCCTACCCTGTCCTCTGATTCTAGTCCCCCCGGCTCTGGCCTGCTGTAGCTTCAGATTGATTTCAGCCTGTTGCCTTTTCTGTATGGGCCGTTTCAGCAGCCTGGGCTCAGTGGGTCCAATTAAAAACACCTTCTGGTGAGCCCTTTGCCTGCCCAGCCCCCAGCAGGGGTTTTCAGCGTTTCCTCCAGTTCCCAAACAGTCCCTGAGAGTCTTATTCTTATAAATTCCTCCTGTGAGCTGCTCTCCCTTCCCCCTCAGGACTGTGCCCTGGGGGATGTCTGGGGCTTCAGTGAGTGGTACCCGCCCCTTTCCTGTTGGGAGGGGGTGCTCCTGACTGCTGGAGAGGCCGGTGGGCTCCGCCCCTCCCTGCTCAGGTCTGGTTGGCTGGTCGCACCAGGCCCGCCCCTCAGACCATCTCCAGTGCAGACCCCGACCACAGCTCCGCTGTTCTGTCGGTGCTGTGCCAGCCAGGAAGGTGGGAACCAGTTCCGAGATCAAACTTGTAAACGGTCAAACTTGCAAACGCACAAAGCAAGACACAGGCAGAGAGTCTGCTCTGAAGTGTCCTGCTGCCCTCGCTCCGAGGCACCCAGCGGGAGGGGACCCAAAGTCAGCTCCAAGCAGCTCCCTGAGCTGCTGGTCTCAGCCAAACTGGAGTGGCTTCACCGGCCACCACGGAGCCCTTCAGGGCTGGTCGCAGGTCCCAGCCTCCCAGCACCTGGAGCTCAGGGCAGGGAGGGCTCCTCCCCTCCCCCGCACCATGCAGATTCTGTGCTTTGGGGGCTCAACACAATGCCCCTCAGGGAGGCAGAGGGTCCTGGTGTGCAGCTGCTCAGCTCAGTCCTCTGGTCCCTTACCACTTGAGTGCCACAGCCCTTGGGACAGCCTTCCCTATGGTCAGCACCCCGAGCACCAGATGCTGGTTGCAGCCGAGACTAGAGGCTTTGTTTCCTAGGAAGGTGCCATCCCCTCCCAGACTCAATGCTCCCCTGGGAACCTCTGCCCTGTGCGCGGGGCGCTCCTTCCCCTCTCTGCTCCAGGTGTGGGATCCCCAGTTTTGGAGGCTGTCTGCACTCCCGAGGGAAGGGAGCTTTGCAGCCTCCAAGCCTCTGGGCTCGGAGCCCAGCACAGGCTTCAGGGGTCTCCCCCTTCCTACCCCCCCCCTTACCGGATTCTGTGATGTGTCTTTAGTGTTCCCCACTTGCACTCCGTCCACTCAGGTGTGTTTCTCTGGTTTTTTCAAGCTGATTGTGTAGGACTTTAGGAGTAAATCGAGTCCATGGCTGGGAGCAGGGGCTCTCTGCTGCTTCTCACAGTGCCACCATCTTCCCTGCATCTTCTTTGCTTCTTTTAGATTTTTTGTGCTTGTGTCTCATATGACTGTCTCCTTCTTCACTATCATGGCGACATCTATTACTTCGAGTCGACTTGTGCCTGGTTTCTTCTTTCTCTCTGTGCTATCTTTCTCTATATCGTTCTTCTTTCTCTCGACTTGCTTTGTGATGTTCATAGCCTCTTTCTGCATATTCCCTGTATCTGTATCGTTCTTCATCACTGTTGAAAACACTTGGTGTAGGACTTGTGATCACGCTCCCGCTCCTTCTCTCTGGTGTGCTTTCTAGGTCTCGGTATCTATCTTCTCTATCTCTATATCTCTATCATCTCTCTCTCTCTCTCTCTCTCTAATTTCTATCTATCTCTATCTTTATATCATCTCTATATCTATCTCTGTCTATATCTCTGTCTTTCTCTCTTCTTGCATAGTAGTCCCACTGCTTGCTGGTGTCCACGAGACTAGGCCATGAAGGAGCAGAACCAGGAAGGTGGGGAAAGGCAACACTGCAGTATGGAAAAGCACATCCAGAATGATTATCATAACCAGAGGAATGTTTACTTTTTAGTCTTGGAATAAGAGATGGAGGTGGAGCACCTGGTGGAGGAGGAAAACCTGGAGGTGGTACAGTTATTGGAATACCTGGTGGTAGAATCAGAGGTGGAGCAGTGCTGACAGTGGAAGAAATGGAGCAGGTGGGAGGTGGGTGGGAGGACCTCCCAGAGGGAAAAATGGAGGTGGTTTGCTAAAATTATTGTCTACTTCAGTAGCAAATCTTTCAGAAAGGACCTGTATGTTGCTGTTTTCCTCTGCCCGTCGCCTTCCTTCAGCTTGGCTGATGGTTATAGTTTGACCAATAAAGTCAATTGCCCCAGGTAATCTCCTTAGATCAGGTGATTGGCCCTCCAGTGTCAATCCTGCCACTTCCCAACGCTTGAATTGGCTTTTCTGGAGGCAGAACTTGTCTGAGACTGAGAAGAGGTGCTGTTTCTGTTTGGCAGGAGTCCAGTCTTGAACAGAGGAGAAGTAAACTCAGCTTCTGTAGATGGACGTGCTGCTTCCTTCTCCGGATTCCCAGTTCTTCCCTGCTGTCCCTTAGAGGGACCGAATCTGCCGCCTGGATCTCTGCACCTGGTGGAGCCTCCGTGGGACAGTCTTCGGCAGTAATTTTATTTGTAGTAGAGATAACTGGTATAACTTCAAGTCTCATTCGTATCCTCTTCTGTTTTTCACAGTTAGCTTTCCTGGCATCTTCATTAAACCTGTAATTAAAATAATGAGAAAGATCAGCACCAGGTTTACCTCATGGTTTATCTTCAGAAGAGTCCAAATCCACCTCCGAGCGCGGGCTCCAGGAAGGCTCCGCGGGGCTCGGTTACCCTTTGACTTCTGTTCCTGTAGGTCGATAAACTCTTCCTCCTGCCTTGATGTTAAGATTTACAGGCGCTGTACCATAACTCCCATACTTGGCGCTCCCGTTTTAATGTCTCCTGTAGTGATGCGAACATCCTCCTCCTTGTCACTGTCACTGTCACCTTCAGTCTCAGTCACTTTCGGTTTAGTTACGCGGTTGTCAGGAGTTTCCTCTTCAGTTCCAGACGGAGGATTATTAGCGGTGGTGTTTTCTTCCGGCCTTTCAACTTCATTTTCTAGTCCTTTGCCAAATCACTGTGCACATGCACATACCGTGGGCCGCCATAGCGTCGCGCCCCAACCCCCCGGCCCCCTGCCCCCCAGCTCCGCGCTCAGCCCGGCCTCGCCCGCCGACCTGGCCGCAGCCCCGAGCACAACTCAAAGGCAGCGGTCAACAGCCCCCTCCAGCCCCTTCCCCAGCCTCGCTGCCGGAGGACGTTAGAGACAGGCGAACCCACCAGGCGCAGATGAGGAAAGGGTGAGACTCAAACCACAAATGGCTCATTTTTTATACCGCATTGTCACTGTCGGTGAGGGTATCAGCTGAGGAACACTTAGGAGTCCGTCTCAGAGTGCAAATCCCTTTGTATGATATAGATAGCCTTCACCTAGAATCACTGCTTTAGACAAGAAAAAAACAAAATCTAAGGCTTTTTTGATCATATTACTGTGAATTATCAAAAGATTATTTAAAACAGTATTAAGATTTTAAGATATAATTTCCAATACTTAAATTTTAGATGTTTATTTGGATTCATTTTAAATATATTTGTCATATTTTCCAGACACAAATTTTGTTTCATTAAACATATTTAAATAGAGGAAGTTTAATAAAATATTTAAGAGTTTTGGAGTCAAACAGATGGGTCAAATGCCTGCTGTTTTTCTCACAAGCTTGAATAAGATACGTAACTACTCTGTGCCTCATTTTTCATTCTATGAATAGAGCACAATAATACTTAAGTCAATGGGTTGTTGTAAGGATTAAACTAGAACATGTGTATGAGAAGTTGTCAATAGTGACTAATCTATATAAACAATAAAAAATGTATATTATTACTGTCATTCTTGCTGATGTTAATATTGCTATATTGTTGATTAACATACCTCCATTATTGAGAGACAATACTGCTGTAGGTTTTGAGAATACAGGGTCTGGAGATGTACTGCATATGTTCAAATCATGCTTTTATTTATTAGTTTAGTAACTTTAGGTAACTACTTAGCCTTTATGTGCTTTTATTTCCCCATTTGTGCTATAGGAATACTAATAGTTTGTACTTCCAAGAGTTGTTACAAGGATCAAATGAGTTAATACATGGAAAGCTTTCAAAACAATAAAAATATACAAATATCAATTAAAACTATGATAGTTAAAAATTCACAAGAAAATATATCACTTAAAATTTCATTATCTAAAATATGTGATGTGATAGAGTTGTTAGCTAATGCTACGGTGGTAATCACATCACAATATATAAAGTTATCCTTGTACAATTTTATATGTCAATTTTTTACAGCCCATAAACTATCTAGTATAGTTATTTAAAAGACCTATTTCTTACATTTGTGAAAGTTCCATGTGTAACCATTTTCTTCCCATGGTTTCTCTAGTATGTAAAATGGATGTATGCATGGATAAATGGATGAGCAGGTGGTGACAGACAGAATGATCGAATTTAACGTAGGCATGATCTTCCTGCTATTCTATTAACTATACTGTTGTTACTGTTTCTGTATTTCTGCAACATAGTAAAAATTGATATTTATAATGTAAGATCTTCAAGTATTACGAAACTACTATTCATGTGTGTTGTATATATGACAATTCTCCATCTGCCAAAATATTTTGTTAAGCAGAACACTTTGTTCTTTGCAAGATATTTTCCACTAAACAAAGTGTAAATACCAATGTATGTGCACATCCAGATAACAGCAGAAGAAAAAATTGCATTACTTGTTTAATATTAGTTTTATACTATACTATTTTAAGGCATATATTTTCTTTGCACTGAGTCACCATGAGTTCAGATCAATATAAGACTTCTTCACTCCATATTAGTCCTTTCTTGTTATTGAATTTGATAAATGGTTTAAGATTGGATAAAACAATATAAGGCAAGGAAGGAAATAATATTTGATTTTGTAAAACTAAGTGTTTCTGGGATTTTACTATGGGATCTTTATATTAATAAGCATGCACAAAATATATTTTCATCTACTCTACTTACTGGCTAGTATTGTAATATATGGGACTTATTTTCTTATAGGTCTTCTGTCATTTGGGTTAATATAGGCAAAAATTCAGCATTAACTATAAATTTTTACAAAGTTTCAAAGATATATACGAATTATGTAATGCTTGGCATAGTTTTGGGTGATGATAAATACTTAATGCCTCTGCAATGACAAAGAATCTTAAGCTGAATTTGCCATGCAGGATAGGATGCCTAATAGTGATTAATATTATAACAAAGCCAGCAACATTGTTAGTAGTACTTAGTTGTCTCAACTTTTATATTATATTAGTTTACCAGGTCAGGAGTTTGTAACATCTGATATATGGACCCTGTAGGGTATGTGGATAGAAAAATATGGTCTGGAAATTCTCTAAAGTCATATGTTAAATTTGTTCATGCCTAAATTTTACTGTGTTGAGTATGCAAAATTTTCATCCAGAGTCCCTGAACCAAAAATTTAACAATTATTTATACGTACAAATAATTATTTGACAATCAGGAGTTGCTGGCCCTGTAAATTAAAAATAAAATATGTGTCAATCTGTCCCTTTTATGGACCTAAAGTTCAGCCCAAATTCAATTGGTATACATCATTAAAATCTCTTTACTATGTAATATGAAAAATACATGATGATGTTTATGTGAACAGTACACATATTTTGCATATATAATGTGACTATTTAGGTGACAAATTGAATTTACTTAATTTTTCATAAGCCACTCTTAGTTCAGTGAATAGATATATTTAGCATAATTTTGTTTTCCAATGGCAAATCATATTTTACCAATACAGTATTTTTGAAATATTTTAGATTTTTATTAAAAATAGAAAAAAATCTAAGCATAATTTCTTTCTTAAACCAATAGCTTATCATATATATTTTTAAATCATATAACAAAACTTCAAAAATATTTAAAAAATGAGAAATATATGTTCTTTCAGTGAAATCACCTTGAAAGTTTAAATGATTTGTTCACTGATAAAAGTTTGGCAAATTGATCAGTGTACCTGATTTGGGAGTTTCTA
Source organism: Miniopterus schreibersii (assembly GCF_964146895.1). Taxonomy (NCBI): domain Eukaryota; kingdom Metazoa; phylum Chordata; class Mammalia; order Chiroptera; family Miniopteridae; genus Miniopterus; species Miniopterus schreibersii. The sequence goes on along the minus strand of NC_138118.1, from coordinate 30,453,028 downwards.
TTTGCTCAATACAAGGTTAAAATTATATTATCCTGGATTGGAAAGTTCCCTGGAAGTCATTTTGTCCAACCACCATCTTTTAAAGATTCCACTAAATATTTATTAATAGGATGCTTTCATCTTTTCCTGGGATAAATCCAGTGATAGCAAACTCACTGCTTTGTAAGGCAACACATTACACTTTTGAAAAGATTATAAAAATCTCTTATTTTGTCCCACAATCTAATTTATATTAGGTTCATTTTTTGTGAATTTATCTTTTGTGTTTTTTTAATTTATCTTTATTGTTGAGAGTATTACAGGTGTCCCATTTTTTTTCCCCAATTGACACCCTCCACTTCGCTCCCACCCCCTCCCCAGGCCTTCACCCCATTATTGACTATGTCCATGGGTTATGCATACATGCATATAACTTCTTTGGTTAATCTCTTCCCACCCTCCACCCCCCTTCCCTCTTTCCTCTGAAATATGATCATCTGTTGCCTGTGTCAATGACTCTGGATCTATTTAATTCAACAGATTCTTTTTTTCATTAGCTTCTTAAAGAAGACCCTTCAACATTTCCTGTAGTACTGTCTGGTGGTGATGAACTCCTTTAGCTTTTTCTTATTTGTGAACCTCTTTATATGACCTTCAGTTCTAAATGATAGCTTTGCTGGGTAGAGCAATCTTGGTTGTAGTTCCATGTTTTTCATCACTTTGAATATTTCTTGCCACTCCCTTCTGGCCTACAAGGTTTCTGTTGAGAAATCAGCTGACAGTAATATGGGTGCTCCCTTGTAGGTAACTAACTGCTTTTCTCTTGTTGCTTTTAAGATTCTCTCTTTGTCTTTAACCTTAGGGATTTTAATTATGATGTGTCTTGCTGTGGGCCTCTTTGGGTTCCTCTAGTTTGGGGTCCTCTGTGCTTCCTGGACTTGTAAGTCGATTTCTTTCCCCAGGTAGGGGAAGTTTTCTGTAATTATTTTTTCAAATAGGTTTTCAATTTCTTGGTCTCATCCTTTCCCTTCTGGCACCCCAATAATACGAATGTTGGGCCTCTTGAAGTTGTCCCAGAGCCTCCATGTACTATTTTCATATTTCTGGATTCTTTTTTCTTTTTGTTCTTCTGGTTGGGTGCTTTTTGTTTCCTCATGTTCCAAATTGCTGATTTGGATCTCAGTGTCCTCTACTCTACTGTTGACTCCCTGTAAATTATTCTTCATTTCAGTTCATGTAGCCTTCATTTCAAATTGGCACTTTATTATGTTATCGATTTTCTCAGTTATTTCCCTAGTAGTATGCTTAAACATCCTTATAAATAAAATTCTGAACTCAGTATCTGTTACCTTGCTTGTATCCATTTCATTTAGTTCCTCTTCTAGAGATTTCTTCTGTTCTTTCCTTTGTGGCATGTTTCTTTGCCTCCACATTTTGGCTGCTTCCAGGTGTTTATTTCTATGTATTAGGTAGAGCTGCTATGTGTCCTGGAATTTGTAGAGTGGCTTTGTGTAGTAGGTGTCCTGTAGGGTCCAGTGGCTCAGCCTTCCCAGTCACCTGAGCTGGGCCTTTTAGGTGCTCCCCTGTGTGGGTTGTGTGCACTCTCCTGTTGTAGTTGAGCCTTGGTTGCTGGCCAATTGGCTGTGAGAACCAGCTGCAACTATAGCCAAAGAGCTGCTGTGCTGGAGACACCCCTATGGAGCAGGATTTACTTCAGTGGGGCTTTGGTGTTCACCCAGTCTGCCCCTTGAGTGTGTCACTGGTGGATGTGGTAGGGTTGTAATCCAGCGTGGCCAAGTCTGACCATCAGGTGCAGTCTCTGGGGCCTCCCTGGAGATGCAAAGTCAGCCTCTGCCAGTGCCTTGCCCAGGGCCACCCAGCATGAGCTACACAGCAAACCGTAGTTGGCTGCTATTTGTGCTGGGCTTGGAGGTGTCCAGGAGAGGCCAAACTATGAACCAGTGAAGGATGCCATTAGTGTCAGGCCTGGGGCTACTTATCAAGCCATATGGGGCATGCTGCTGCTTGTTTGAGAGATTTTAGGAAAGTCCTAAGCATGGGGCTCAAGAGGTAACTGGCACAGAAAAGCCCCTGGAAATGACCTAGATGAGCTTGCAGGTGGGGAGGGACGGGGCCTCCAAGAATCATGGGGCAGGGCCAAAGGTGTGAGTCAGGTGCTGGTGATTTAAATATGGCACCTCCCTGCCCTCTGTGTTTCGGGGGGAGGTCGCTCCAAAGGAGCAATGGCCTCTGCCAGCTTTTCTGCCTGGGAGAAAGCTGCCCCTCCACCTCTCGCCCCAATCTCAGGCAGGTTAGTTCCTCCCCAAGTGTCCCAGGTTTCTTTCAAGCTGCTGCCCGGCACTGGGGCTCAGAGGGAGCACATCTGAGTGAGGCCATGCATGGGCTTTTTAAGAGGAAAGCCTGGGGCTCCCTCAGCCTCCAAACCCTCAACCGCAGTCCCCACTAGTTTCACAGCCCAGAATTATAGGGACTTCTCTTCCTGGCTCTGGAGCCCTGGGCTGGGGGCCTGCTGTGGGGCTGGGACCCCTCACCCCTCCAAGAAACCCCCACGGTTGAGATTCCCTCCAGGGGTTTAAATGGCAGCACCAGGTGTGGGATCATGGCCGTGTCTCCTCAATTCAGCCCCAATCCACCCATGTCTCCGCACTTCCTACCGTCTTGGTGCTTCTTCAGTTCCCTGGTTGTAGGGCTTCTGTTCAGCCAGATTTCAGGAGGTTCTGAGTGATGGTGGTTCTGTAGTTGTAATTTTGATGTGGTTGCGGGAGGTGGCAAGTGCAGCTTTTACTTACACTGCCATCCTGATATGTCTCGTGAATTTATCTTTATGGTTGGAAATATTACAGATGCCCCCTTCCACCCCCACCCACTCCCTGACCCAGGTCTTCACCACACTATTGCCTGTGTCCATGGGTTATGTATATATGCATATAAATTATTTGGTTAATCTCTCCCCACCCACCCATTCCCAACATCCCTCTGAGATTTGTCAGTCTGTTCCATGCTTCTATGTCACTGAATCTATTTTGTTCATTAGTTTATTATGTTCTTTAGATTCCACATATAAGTGAGATCATGTGATGTTTGTTCTCTGCCTGGATTATTTTGCTTAGAATAATATTCTCCAGGTCCATTCATAGTGTCCCAAAGGGTACGAGATCCTTCTTCTTTACAGCTGCCTAGTATTCCATGGTGTAAATATACCACAGCTTTTTTATCCACTCATCTACTGATGGGCACTTGGGCTGTTTCTGGATCTTAGCTATTATAAATTGTGCTGATATGTACATAAGGGTGCATATATTCTTCCTGATTAGTGTTTCAGGATTCTTAGGCTATATTCCTAGAAGTGGGATCATTGAGTCAAAGGCAGATCCATTTTTAATTTTTTGAGGAACCTCCATACTGTTTTCCATATTAGCTGTACCAGTCTGCATTCCAGAACAGTGTACCAGGATTCCCCTTTCTCCACATCATTGCTAGCACATGTCATTTGTAGATTTGTTGATGATAGCCATTCTTACAGGTGTGAAGTGATACCACATTGTGGTTTTAATTTGCACCTTTCTAATGATTAGTAAATTTGAGTAATTTTTCTTATGCCTCTTGGGTACCTTTATTTCCTCTTTGGAGAAGTGCCTATTCAGGTACTTTGCCCATTTTTAATTGGATTGTTTGTCTTTCTCTTGTTGAGTTGTATGAGTTCTTTGTACACTTTGGAAATTAGCCTCGTAGCAGATATATCCTTGGAAAATATGTTCTCTCATACCATGGGATTCCTTTGTATTTTGAGGATGTTTTCTTTTGCTGTGTAGAAGCTTTTTAGTTTGATGTAGTCCCATTTGTTTATTTTGTCCTTTGTGTCTCTTGCCCTAGGAGATGTCTTGTTTAAAATTTCACTACGTGAGATGTCTGTGACTTTACTGCCTATATTTTCTTCCAGGATTTTTATGGTTTTGTGACTTACATTTAAGTCTTTTACCCATTTTGAATTTATTCTTCTGTATGGAGTAAGTTGGTGGTTTCATTTCATTTTTTTGCATGTATCTGTCCAATTTTTCCAACATCATTTATTGAAAAGGCTGTCTTTACTCCATTGTATGCTCTTGCCTCCTTTGTCAAATATTAACTGACCATATAGCATGGGTCTATTTCTGGATTCTGTGCTCTATACCGTTGATCTATATGTCTGTTGTACCAATACCAAGCTGTTTTGATTACAATGGTTTGTAGTACAGTTTGATACCTAGTAAAGTGATCCTTCTAAGTCTTTTCTTCTTTCTCAAGATGGCTGCAGGTATTTAGGGTCTTTTTTGGTTCCATGTAAATATTTGGAATATATGATCTAGCTCTGTGAAATAGGTTGTTGATATTTTAACAGGAATTGCACTGAGTTTATAGATTGCTTTTGGTGAGTATGAACATTTTAATGATATTAATTCTTCCAATCAATGAACATGGTATATTCTTCCACTTGTTTATATATTCTTCTATTTCTTTTTTCAGTGTCCTGTAGTGTTCTGAGTACAGATCTTTATTTCTAGGTATCTTATTTTTTTAGTTGCAATGGTAAGTGGTATTGCTGTGTTAGGTTCTCTTTCTGAGAGTTCATTGTTGGTGTATAAGAATGCCACTGATTTCTGGATGTTGATTTTGTATCCAGCTACCTTGCCAAATTCATTTATCAAACCTAGTAGTACTTTGATGGAGTCTTTAGGGTTTTCTATGAACAATATCATGTCATCTGCAAATAATGACAGTTTCACTTCCTCCTTTCTAATTTGGATGCCATTTATGTTTTTTCCTGTCTGATGGGTGTGGCAAGGACTTTCAGTACTATGTTGAATAATAGTGGTTAAAGGGGACATCCCTATCTTGTTCCCATTTTTAAAAGAAATGGGCAAATAGTTTTTGCTCATTGAGTATGATGTTGGCTGTACGTTTGTCATATATGGCCTTTATTATGTTGAGGTATGATCCCTCTATTCCCACTTTGCTGAGAGTTTTTATCAAAAGAGGGTGCTGGATTTTGTCAAATGTTTTTTTCTGCATCTATTGATATGATCATATGATTTCTGTTCTTCATTTTGTTTATACGATGTGTCACATTTATTGATTTGTAAATATTATATGAGCTTTGCATTGCTGGGATAAATCCCACTTGATCATGATGTATAATCTTTTTTAATATATTGCTGTATCCTGTTTGCTAATATTTTGAGGTTTTTAGCATCTATATTCATTAAGGATATTGGTCTGCGATTTTCTTTCTTTGTAGTGTCTTTATCTGGTTTTGGCATCAGAATGATGCTGACCTCATAAAAAGAGCTTGGGAGTGTTCCCTCCTCTTGAATTTTCTGGAATAGTTTGAGGAGAATGGGTGTTACTTCTTCTTTGAATGTTTGCTAAAACTAGCTTGTAAATCCATCTGGTCCTGGACTTGTGTTCATTGGGAGTTTTTTTTATTACTGCTTCAATTTGATTAGTTGTTATCAGCCTATTCAGGTTTCCTGATTCTTCCTGATTCAGATTTGGAAGATTTTATACTTCTAAGAATTTGTCCATTTTACCCAGGTTGTCCAGTTCGTTGAAATATAGTTGCTCATAGTATTTTCTTACATTGCTTTGTATTTCTGCTGGGTCAGTTGTTACATTGCCTCTTTCATTTCTGATTTTATCATTTGGATCCTCTCTCTTTGTTCCTTGGTAAGACTGGCTAAATGTGTATCAATATTGTTTATCTTTTCAAAGAACCAGCTCTTGGTTTCATTGATCTTTTGTATGTTTTTTTTTGTTTGTTTGTTTGTTTTTTTTAGTCTCTATGTCATTTACTTCCACTCTGATCTTTACTGTTTATTTCCTACTACTTTAGGCTTTTCTTGTTGTTCTCTTTCTAAGTCGTTAAGTTTTAGGGTTAGATAATTTATTCAAACTTTTCTTTGTTTTTGAGGTAGGCCTGTAGTGCTATGAATTTCCCTCTCAGGACTGCTTTCATTGTGTCCCATAGATTTTGAATTGCTGTGCGTTCATTTTCATTTTCTTCCAAGAATTTTTTGATTTCTTCCATGATCTTTAGTAACCCACTCATTGCTTAATAACATTATTTAGCCTCCATGTGTTTGAATGTTTTTTAAATGTTTTTATTGTAGTTAATTTCTAAATTCATGCCATTGTGACCTGAGACAATGCTTGATATGATTTCAATCTTCTTGAACTTGTAGAGACTTGTTTTGTGTCCTAACATGTGGTCTATCTTTGAGAATGTCCCATGTGCACTTGAGAAGAATGTATATTCTGTATCTTTGGGGTGGAATGTTCTGTAAATGTTAATTCCATCTTATCTCATCTGTCATTTAGTATCGCTGTGTCCTTGTTGATTTTTTTTGTCTGGAAGATCTATCCAGTGATGTTACTGGGGTGTTAAAGTCTCCTACTATTATTGTGCTTCTGTCAGTCTCTCTCCTAACGTCCTCTAGAAGTTTTATTTTATATATTTGGGTGCTCCTATATTGGGTGCATATATGTTCATCAGAGTTATATCCTCTTGTTGGATCAATCCTTTTTGAATTATGTAGTGACCTTCATTGTGTCTCATTATGATCTTCATTTTGAAGTGTATTTTGTCTAATATGAGTATTGCTATCCCTGCTTTTTTTTTCATTCCATTTGCATGAAAAACTTTTTCCATCCCTTCACTCTTATCTTGTGTGAGTACTTTGTTCTGAGGAGGGTCTCTTGTAGGCAGCATATATGGGTCATGTTTTCTTATCCATTCAGCGGCCCTGTGTCTTTTGATTGGAGCATTTAAGCCATTTACATTTAATGTTATTATTGATTAGTACTTATTTATTGCCATTCTTTCTTTATGTCTGTGTTCCTCTCTTTCTGTACATTTCTTCTTCTTCTTCTCCTCCTCCTCCTCCTCCTCCTCCTCCTCCTCCTCCTCCTCCTCCTCCTCCTCCTCCTCCTCCTCCTTCTTCTTCTTCTTCTTCTTCTTCTTCTTCTTCTTCTTCTTCTTCTTCTTCTTCTTCTTCTTCTTCTTCTTCTTCTCCTTCTTCTTCCACCAGTCCTTTTAGCATTCTGTAGTGCTGGTTTGGTAGTAATGAAATCTTTGAGCCTTTTTTTGTCCATGAGGCTTTTTATTTCACCTTCAATTTTGAATGATAGCCTTGCTGGATAAAGTATTCTTGGGTTCATTCCCTTATTTTTCATTACTTTGAATACTCCATGCCACTCCCTTTTGGCCTGAAGTGTTCCTGTTGAGAAATCAACTGTAAATCTAATGTGTGTTCCTATGTAGGTAACTTTGTCTCTCTCTTGCTGCTTTTAAGATTTTTTTCTTTGTCTTTAATGTCTGCCATTTTAATTATGTTGTGTCTAGGTGTGGGTCTTTTGGGGTTCATCTTGATTGTGATTCCCTGTGTTTCATGAACTTGAGTGACTTTTTCCTTCACCAAGTTAGGGAAGTTTTCTATCCTTATTTTTTCAAACCCATTCCTTAATCTTTGTTTGGATTCTTCTCCTTATAGTACCTCTATATTCAAATATTATTATATTTCACATTGTCTCAAAGCTTTCTTAAACTGTCTTCCTGCTTTTCAATATTTTTTTCTAATTGCTGCTCTGATTGTTTTTTATTCTACTCTGTCTTCTAATAAGCTGATTCTGTCCTCAGCTTCTAATCTGTTTATCCCTTCCAGTGTATTCTTTATTTAAGTTATGTCATTCTTCATTTTCAGTTGATTCTTATGCAGGCTTTTGAAGTTTTCATAAATTTGCTTGAGCATCCTTATAGTCATTATTTGAACTCTATATCTGATAAATTTCTTACCTTTATTTCATCTAGTTCTTTTTCTGGCGATTTCTCCTCTTCTTTCATTTGAGTGTTGTTTCTTTGTCTCCCCATTTTATTGTGCTGGTTGTCCCAGAGTACCAGGTCAAGGGTACTGGGCATGAATGGGGCTTTGTTTCTGGTAGTCCCAGGCCTTGGGGTTCATCAGTCAGGTCCTGATGGCAGGTCTGATGGTGTTTGGTAGGTGTTTGGTGATAATAGCAGGCCAGGTGTAGCACATCAAGGCTGTAGGCCAGGTTGCTCCTTGTCTAAGAGTCATGAAGGCCTGCATTCAGGCCTGGCAGGTTTTGTCAAGAAGGCAAGGCAGGCAGGGAGTCTGTGAGTATGAAATCAAGGAGGCAGGTGGACCATCATGTGTCCCTGTTGAGGAGGTAGGCAGGCAGACATGCTGGATGGCTGTAGGCACCCCATTAGGGAGGTGCTGCTGGCAGGGAAGCAGGCAGGTTAGCTGAACAACTTCATCAAGAAGGCAGGCACACAGGCAGACAGGCAGGCTTGCAGCATGACTGCTCAAGGTGGCAGTCAAGTCAGCCAGCTTTGTGTACCAGGTCTGTGCACTGAGTCAGGGAGGCATGACTCCATCAAGGAGGCAGGTAGGCTGGCTGTGAGTGCAGGGTTAGGGAAGTGGTGTGCCCATCAGTGATCTCAGGGAGGCTGTATCCTCCAATATGGTGCACTCTCCACTCTCAATCTGAGAGAAGCTCCCTTTCAGCAGCACTGCAGCTGAGACAATTCCTCTGCTAGAGCTCCTGCATCCCCAAAGAGCTCCCACACTGGCTGACAGATGCCCCCCACACTCACACCCACACACACTCTCACGTCTGTCAGCTCCTGTGGGCTACGATCTTGACATCCTTTCTCCTACACCTAGTTTCTTATTTTTATTTTTGTTCAGAAGTAGTATTTGATATCTTCACAAGAACTTACTCTATTAACCAAAGTTTTCATAAAAATTTGTGTCAAGTGAAGCAAAATATTTAAAGTATTACATTCATACAGAAAAGTTCACAAACCACGAAGTATACAGGTCACTGAATTTTCCCCAAAGTGAACTTAGCAGTTTAACCACTAACTGGCTCAAGTAAATAGATCACCAGCACTAAAGTCCAAAATTAATCTCAAACCCATCCCAGAAGCTACCTCTCAAAAGTAACCACTATCTTGATTCCTATCACCACTGTTTAGTTTTTCCGTTTTGTTTTTGTTTTGTTTTTTAACTTAATTTAAAAGGAACCAAACTCTTTGGTGTCTATCTTCTTTCATTTAATATGTTTGTGAGATTTATACATTCTCTTTACTGTATAATAATTTTATGAATAAATCAGAAGTTATTCATCCTACTGTTGAAACACTGTTTCTAGATGTGAACCATTAAAGACAGTTTTGCTAAGAATATTTTTCTATATGTAATCTGGTGCACAGGATTATATGTATTTCTGTAGTTATATGCCCAGGAGTTTGTTCCCAGGTACTTTCTGGATCAGAAGGTATGTACATATTCAGCTTTAATAGATATTACCGGTTTTCCACAGTATTATAACAAATATACACTCCCAAACAGTATTATATGAGAGTTAGAGTTTGAGTTGCTTCACATTCTAGCAAGAACATACTATTGTCAGTAGTTTTATTTGTCACTCTGATAATTGTAGGATGATATCTTACTGTGGCTCTCATTTCAGTTATTTTGATGTCTGATAAAGTTAAGCATCCTCTTTTTTTTGGCCATTTGGATGTCTGCTTTTGTGAAGTGACTGTTTAAGTCACATAGATGATAGATAGATTATAGATAAATAGATGATAGATATATAGAAAATGAGTCTTTTGTGCAGGTCTATATTTCTCCAATTATGTCACTTGCTTTTCATTTTTAATGGTGTCTTTTCATAACTAAAATTTATTTTTAGTAGAGTCCATTTGACAGTCTTTTAGATAAATCTTTTCTAGCTTTCACATTACAATTTACAGTCCATCTGGATTGATTTGTGGATATAATAAGAGGTAGAAGAATCAAAATGTATTTTGTAACATAAGAATGTCCAGTGCAACAAGCATCACTAAAAAGAATTTTTTTTCTCCCTACACTGTTGTGTCACCTTTGTAATAAAATTAATGACCACAAGTGTGAGGACTTGTTTCTGAACTCTCTGGTCAGTTGTTACCATTTTTGTGCTAATATCACATTTTAATTATAGTATATTTATTGTGAATCTTCATATAATCTAAAGTCCCAACTGTTTGCCTTCCAAATGTTTTTTTCCCTATGCAATTCCATTTAAATTTTGAAATCAGCTTGTTAATTTTCTCAACAAATTCTTCTAAGATTTGATTTGGAATGAATTGAGTCTATAGATTATTTGAAGAGAATTGACATGTTTACAATATTGAGTTTTCCCACCTGTAAACATCATATAACGTTCATTTTAAGCTCTTTATAGATTTTCTTAATAACATTTTGGAGTTTTCAGTGAGAATTCCTTTCACATATAACATTAGACTCTTTTATTGATATTTGATTGTTATGCAAGTGTAAATACTGTAATTTTAAACATTTTATTTTCTATTTTTCTTTCTGTTGATGTATAGGAATACAATTGATTCTTGTATACTGACCTAGTATCTAGTGATCTTACTAAATTCATTTATTTATTGTAGATATTTGCAGTTCATATTGTGCTTTATGTGTACAATATGATGCCATCTGTGAACAATGGAAGTTTTTTTTTTTTATAATTTTTATTTTTGTTTAAAATATTACAAATGTCCCTTTCTCTCCCCAATGACCCATTCCCCCCCGTTCCTTCCCCCTCCCAAGTCACTCACCCCACCATTGTCCGTGTCCTTGGGTTGTGTATATATGCACATAAATTCTTTGGTTACTCTCTCCCCCTTCACCTCCCCACCCCTCTCCATCTCTCTGACCTTTGGTCAGTCTCAACTATGTTTCCATGTCATTGATCTATTCTGCTAGTCAATTTATTAAGTTCTTTGGATTCCACGTATAAGCGAGATCATGTGATATTTTTATTTTGCTGCCTGACTTATTTCACTTAGCATAATATTCTCCAGGACCATCCATACTGTCCCAAAGGATACGAGCTTCTTCTTTACAGCTGCGTAGTATTCCATGGTGTAAATGTCCCACAGCTTTTTAATCCACTCATCTACTGATGGGCACTTGGGCTGTTTCCAGATCTTAGCTATTGTAAGCTGTGCTGCTATGAACATAGGGTGCGGTGAATAAATCCTTTCTGGTGAATGTTTCAGGATTCTTAGGATACATTCCTAGGAGTGGAATCACTGGGTCAAATGGCAGCTCCATTTTTAATTTTTTGAGGAACCTCCATACTGTTTTCCATAGTGGCTGCACCAGTCTGCATTCCCACCAACAGTGTACTAGGGTTCCCCTTTCTCCACACCCTCACCAGCACATGTCATTTGTTGATTTGTTCATGGCAGCCATTCTGACAGGTGTGAAGTGATACCTCATTGTGGTTTTAATTTGCACCTCTCTGATGATTAGCGACATCGAGCATTTTCTCATGTGTCTCTTGGCCATCCATATGTCCTCTTTGGAGAACTGTCTAAGTATTTTGCCCATTCTTAATTGGGTTGTTTGTCTTTCTCTTGCTGAGTGCTATGAGTTCTTTGTACACTTTGGAAATTAACCCTTTATCAGATTCATCTTTGGCAAATATGTTTTCCCAGACCATGGGGTTCCTTTGTATTTTGAGGTTGTTTTCTTTTGGTGTGCAGAAGCTTTTTAGTTTGACGTAGTCCCATATGTTTATTTTTTTCTTTGTTTCTCTTGCCCTAGGAGTTGTATCAGTCAAAAGTCCACTACGTGGGATGTCTGTGACTTTACTGCCTATGTTTTCTTCCAGGATTTTTATGGTTTCGTGACTTACATTTGAGTCTTTTATCCATTTTGAGTTTATTTTTGTGTATGGTGAAAGTTGGTGGTCTAGTTTCATTCTTTTGCAGGTATCTGTCCAATTTTCCCAGCACCACTTATTGAAGAGACTGTCATTACTCCATTGGATACTCTTGCCTCCTTTGTCAAATATTAACTGACCATAGTGGCATGGGTCTATTTCTGGGGTCTCTATTCTGTTCCATTGATCTATATGCCTGTTGTTGTACCAATACCAGGCCGTTTTGCTTATAGTGGCTTTGTAATACAGTTTGAAGTCTGGTAATGTGACCCTTCCCACTCTGTTCTTTTTTCTCAAGATGGCTGCAGCTATTCAGAGTCTTTTTTGGTTCCATATAAATTTCCGAAATGCTTGTTCTAGGTCTGTGAAATATGCTATTGGTATTTTCATAGGAATTGCATTAAATTTATAAACTGCTTTGGGTAGTATAGACATTTTAATGATATTAATTCTTCCAATCCATGAGCATGGTATCTTCTTCCACTTGTTTAAATCTTCCTCTATTTCTTTTTTCAGTATCTCGTAGTTTTCTGAGTACAGGTCTTTTACATCCTTGGTTAAGTTTATTCCTAGGTATCTTATTTTTTTAGTTGCAATGGTAAATGGTATTGCTTTTTTAGTTTCTCTCTCTGAAAGTTCATTGTTGGTGTATAAGAATGCCACTGATTTCTGGATGTTGATTTTGTATCCAGCTACCTTGCCAAATTCGTTTATCAATCTAGTAGTACTTTGATGGAGTCTCTAGGGTTTTCTATGCACAGTATCATGTCATCTGCAAATAATGACAGTTTTACTTCCTCCTTTCCAATTTGGATACCTTTTATGTTTCCTTCCTGTCTGATGGCTATGACAAGGACTTCCAGGACTATGTTGAATAAGAGTGGTGAAAGTGGACATCCCTGTCTTGTTCTGGTTTTTAATGGAAATGGTTTTAGTTTTTTCCCATTGAGTATGATGTTGGCTGTATGTCTCTCGTATATGGCCTTTATTATGTTGAGGTATGATCCCTCTATTCCCACTTTGCTGAGAGTTTTTATCAGAAATGGGTGCTGGATTTTGTCGAATGCTTTTTTGCATCTATTGATATGATCATATGATTTTTGTCCTTCATTTTGTTTATGTGATGTATCACATTTATTGATTTGCGGATGTTGTACCAGCCTTTCAGCCTTACATCCCTGGAGTAAATCCCACTTGGTCATGGTGTATGACCTTTTTAATGTATTGCTGGATCCGTTTTGCTAGTATCTTTGTGAGGATTTTAGTATCTATGTTCATCAGCGATATTGCCCTGTATTTTCTTTCTTTGTAGTATCTTTATGTGGTTTTGGGATTAGGGTGATGCTGGCCTCATAAAAAGAGTTTGGGAGTTTTCCCTCCTCTTGAATTTTCTGGAATAGTTTGAATAGAATAGGTGTTAATTCTTCTTTGAATGTTTGGTAGAACTCGCCTGTAAATCCATCTGGTCCAGGACTTTTGTTTGCTTGGAGTTTTTTGATTACTGCTTTGATTTCATTAGTTGTTATTAGCCTATTCAGGTTTTCTGCCTCTTCTTGATTCAGCTTTGGAATGTTGTATGCTTCTAGGAATTTGTCCATTTCCCCCATGTTGTCCAATTTGTTGGCATATAGCTGCTCATAATATTTTCTTACAATGTTTTGTATTTCTGTTGGGTCAGTTGTTATACCGCCTCTTTCATTTCTGATTTTATTTATTGGGTCATCTCTCTTTGCTTCTTAGTGAGTCTGGCTAAAGGTGCATCAATCTTATTTATCTTTTCAAAGAACCAGCACTTGGTTTCATTGATTTTTTGTATTGTTTTTTTAGTCTCTATGTCATTAATTTTTGCTCTGATTTTTATTATTTCCTTCCTTCTGCTTCCTTGGGGCTTTTCTTGCTGTTCTTGTTCTAGTTCTTTTAGTTGTTGGGTTAGATGGTTCATTAGATCTTTTTCTTGTTTCTTGAGATGTGCCTGTAATGCTATGAATTTTCCTCTCAGGACTGCTTTCGCCGTGTCCCATAGGTTTTGGGTTGTTGTCTGTTCATTTTTGTTGCTTTCCATGAAGTGTTTGATTTCTTCCTTGATCTCCTTTGTAACCCATTCATTGTTTAATAACATGCTATTTAGCCTCCATGTGCTTGAATATTTTTGAGTTTTTTTATAGTGGTTGATTTCTAGTTTCATGGCATTGTGATCCGAGAAGATGCTTGCTATGATTTCAGTCTTCCTATATTTGTAGAGACTTGCCTTGTGCCCTGACATGTGGTCTATTTTTGAGAATGTTCCATGTGCACTTGAGAAGAATGTGTATTCTGCTGCTTTGGGATAAAATGTTCTGTAAATGTCAATTAAATCCATTAGGTCTAGTGATTCATTTAAGGTCTGCGTTTCCCTCTTGATTTTTTGTCTTGATGACCTGTCCAGTGCTGACAGTGGGGTATTAAAGTCTCCCACTATAATTGTGTTGCTGTCAATCTCCCCTTTAAAGTCCCCCAAGAAATTTTTTATATATTTAGGTGCTCTTGTATTGGGTGCGTAAATGTTTATAAGGGTTATTTCCTCCTGATGGATTTATCCCTTTAGTAATATGTAGTGACCATCTTTGTCTCTCATTATGGTCTTTATTTTGAAGTCTGTTTTGTTTGAAATAAGCATTGCTACTCCAGCGTTCTTTCCCTTTCCATTTGCATAGAATGTTTTACTCCACCCCTTCACTTTTAGCCTGTATGAGCCCTTTGCTCTCAGGTGGGTCTCTTGTAGACAGCATATATTTGGGTACTGTTTTCTTATCCATTCAGCTACCTTATGTCTTTTGATTGGACCGTTTATTCCATTTACATTTAAGGTTACTATTGATATCAACTTATTTAATGCCATTTTCCCCCTTTATGCTGATGTACCTTTCTCTCACTATTCCTTCTTTTTTCTTATAGCAGTCCTTTTAACATTTCTTGCAATGTTGGTTTTGTGGAACTGAACTCCTTTAGCCTTTTTTTGTCGGGGAAGCTTTTTATTTCACCTTCAAATTTAAATGATAGCCTTGCTGGATAAAGCAGTCTTGGTTGCATGTTCTTGCTTTTCATTACTTGCAGAACTTCATGCCACTCCCTTCTGGCCTGAAGAGTCTCTGTTGAGAAATCAGCCGTCAGCCTTATGGGGGTTCCCTTGTAGGTCACTGCTTGTCTCTCTCTTGCAGCCCTTAATATTTTCTCTTTGTCCTTGACATTTGCCATTTGAATTATGATGTGTCTTGGAGTGGGTCTCTTTGGATCCCTCTTGTTTGGGACCCTTTGTGCTTCCTGAATTGGTGTGGCTTTCTCCTTCGACAGCTTAGGGAAGTTTTCTATGATTATTTCCTCCACCAAGTTCTCTATCCCTTGTTCTCTTTCCTCCCCCTCTGGTACTCCTATAATGCAAATGTTGTTTCACTTCATTTTGTCCCAAAGTTCCCTTTGACTGTCCTCATGTTTTTTAAGTGTTTTTGCCTTTTGCTGCTCTGATTGTGTGATTTGTTCTACTTTGTCTTCTAGGTCACTTATTCTATCTTCTGCTTCAGTGAGCCTGCTTTTAATTCCTTCCAGTGCATTCTTGAAATCAGATACAGCATTCTTTATCTCTGTCTCAGTTTTATTTATGGTATGTATCTCCTTTTTCATATTTTCACTAAGGTCCTCGATCTTATCATCTAAGGTCTTCTTAAGTTCTTGAACATCTTCATCATCCATACTCTGAACTCCATTTCTGATAACTTGCTTAACTCCATCTCCTCAAAGTCTTTTTCTGGCAATGTTTCTTTGTCTTTAATTTGGGGGTTGTTTCTGTCTCCCCATTTTGGTAGGTCTTAGTGTTTGTATCTATATATTAGATATATTTGCTGACCCCCAGCCTTGTGGGATTGGATTTTGTCTTGTGGATCTAGTGGAGCCCAGAGGTGTGTTTTCCTTATACCTCTGAGCTCTTTGCTCTAGTCGTGACCCTCTTGTGGGTTCCCTTTTTGTGGTTTCTTTATGTTCTCCTGTTGTGGTTGGGTCTAGATTGTTGTTGCTCAGTCCTTGGGAGGACCCTTCTCTCAGGTTGGCTAACTGTGTCACAGCCCCCACCTCGATGTGTAAGCTGTTGTATGGGTGCTGTCCAGGCAGGCCAATGCACAACTAAAATTCCAGGAAACAAGAGGTATTTTACAAAATATCTTGACAGTGACAATGAAAATAACTCACGTGAAAATAGAACTGGGAGAGTGAAGGGAGAACACAACACTCCCACCCCCCCACACACACATACAGAGAGAAAAAAAGAAAAAAGAAAAAAAAAGTGCTTAACGAAAGCAAAAACAAAAAATAAAAGTAACGCTTAAAGAGAGAGAGATGTATATAGTTGTTGATACTGGTGAAAATTTAGAAACTAATAATAAACTAAAATGTAAAAAATAGAGAAGCTACTGGGAGATAATAGCCGAGAAAATATTCTGAAAGAAGGGCCAGCAAAGAATTAAGAGAGTGAATAGAAATAGGATAGTAGTTGAAAATGAGAAAGCAAAAATACAATAAAGAGAATAGGAGAAGCTAACAATCAGACAGGAAGACAGAAGGGAGCCTAATGAAAGAATGAAAGAAAAGTAGAAAAAGAAAAAAGAAACAGAAGAAAAACGTTATGCCAATGGATTGAGAGGAGAGAGAGAGATAAAGCCGGGCAGGGAGGGAATCCAGTAAGAGATTTGGGGGAAACTATAGAGGGAAGCAGTAAACTTGGATATAATGATAAAGTCCCAGTCATTGAGCAGGGATATCAAGAAAGTCTTGATATTGGAGGCAAGGATACAAGAAAACAAAGCAACTATTCAAAACAAAACTGAAAAACAAGCAAAGCAAAACAAAATTGTTTTATAAAAAGGAGAAAAAGAAAAAAGAAAAAAAAAAAGAAAAAAAATTAGTTTTAAAAAAAAAAAGTGTAGAGAAAAAAAAATTATTATAAAATTTAAAAAAGAGTAAAGAACAAGTTTTCTCTCCTTTCTTTTCTTCTGAAGGAAAAAAGAGAAAAAATAAATGAGCCCACAAACAAAAATCAAACAAAAAAGTCCCCAAAACCAAAAAAACACAAAACCATACAAAAGAAAAAAAACAGTAGAAAAAACAACAACCAAAAAAACGGTAGTCAATCAGGTGAGTTTTTTTTTCTTTTTTTTTTCTGGGCAACTTATGTTGTCTGAGGGTCACTGCTTTGTGTGCTGATTTCAGTTCTCCTGGGAGGTGTTTGTGTATCACCCCAGTGTGAGGCGCTGTCTAGTTTTGGCTCTGGTGCCCTTAGGTAGATGATTGTTCTGAGTCTCTCCGTGGGCCACCTCCTCTTGTCAGCTATTTTGCAGTCTTGTAGTTGCCTGGTCTTACTCCAGAGTTTTCTATAGAGTCTTTAGGGTGCAGGGTGGCTAGTGTAGCTCAGGGTATCACTCCCTCCAGTGGTGTCGCTGTCAGGTGCTCATTCTGTGGGGGTTAGTCTCTGCTTCACTGCCAGCTCCTCAGTCCCTACCCTGTCCTCTGATTCTAGTCCCCCAGTCTCTGGTCTGCTGCAGCTTCAGATTGATTTCAGCCTGTTGCCTTTTCTGTATGGGCCGTTTCAGCAGCCTGGGCTCAGTGGGTCCAATTAAAAACACCTTCTGGTGAGCCCTTTGCCTGCCCAGCCCCCAGCAGGGGTTTTCAGCGTTTCCTCCAGTTCCCAAACAGTCCCTGAGAGTCTTATTCTTATAAATTCCTCCTGTGAGCTGCTCTCCCTTCCCCCTCAGGACTGTGCCCTGGGGGATGTCTGGGGCATCAGTGAGCGGTACCCGCCCCTTTCCTGTTGGGAGGGGGTGCTCCTGACTGCTGGAGAGGTCGGTGGGCTCTGCCCCTCCCTGCTCAGGTCTGGTTGGCTGGTCGCACCAGGCCCACCCCTCAGACCATCTCCAGTGCAGACCCCACCTCAGCCTCCACTGTTCTGTAGGTGCTGTGCCAGCCGGGAAGATGGGAACCCGTTCTGAGATCAAACTTGCAAAAGCACAAAACAACACACAGGCAGAGAGTTCGCTCTGCAGAGTCCCGCTGCCCTCGCTCCGAGGCACCCAGTGGGAGGGGACCCAAAATCAGCTCTGTGCAGCTCCCTGGGCTGCTGGTCTCAGCAAAACTGGGGTGGCTTCATGGGCCACCATGGCGCCCCTCAGGGCTGGTCGCAGGACCCAGCCTCTGGGCACCTGGAGCTTCGGGTGGGGAGGGCTCCTCCCCTCCTCTCCCCCGCACCTCACAGAGTCTGTGCTTTTGGGACTCAACACAATGCCCCTCAGGGGGGCAGAGGGTCCCCGAGTGAGGCTGCTCAGCTCAGTCCTCTGGTCCCTTGCCACTTGAGTGCCACAGCCCTTGGGACAGCCTTCCCTATGTTCAGCACCCCAAGCGCCAGACACTGGTCACAGCCACAACTAGAGGTTTTGTTTCCTAGGAAGGTGCCATCCCCTCCCAGACTCAACACTCCCCTGGGATCCCCTGCTCTGTGCGCGGGGTGCTCCCTCCCCTCTTCGTTCCGGGTGTGGGGGTCCCCGCTTTTGGATGCCGTCCACACTCCCAAGGGGAGGGAACTTTGCCGACTCCAAGCCTCTGGGCTTGGAGCCCAGCACAGGCTTCAGGGAGTCTCCCCCTTCCTACGCCCCCCTCTCTTACCGGACTCCGTGATGTGTCTTTAGTGCTCCCCACTTGCACTCCGTCCACTCAGGTGTGTTTCTCTGGGTTTTTCAAGCTGGTTGTGTAGTATTTTAGGATTAAATTGAGCCCGTGGCTGGTAGCGGGGGCTCTCTGCCACTTCTCACAGTGCCGCCATCTTCGGAGTCCTGGAAGTTTATTTCTTAATCATCTGTATATCTGTCATTTTACCTTCTTGCTTTATTGCACTTGCAAAATAATCTAGTAAATGTTTGATAGTAGTACCTGTAACTAATATCACTGGCTAAATTCTCATTTATGGGGTATAGATTTCAATATTTCCCCACTAAGTATGACATTTAATCTTGGTCAAACTGCATATCCACATGCAAAAGAATTAAGTTGGACTCCACCTCCAATTTTACACAAAGATTAATTCAAAATGGAATCAAAGACTTAAATTTTAAGAGCTCAAGCATAAATTTTTATTAGTTTGTATTAGACCATGGATGGGGTATGTCCAGCCCACAGGCTGTATATGGCCTGTAAAATCATGTGGTCTGGCCCTGCCAATTCAACCACAGGCAGGACTTGAAATTAAATAAATCTAGGAGCTTTTTTCATAACTAATTTTTTAAGTTGATGATTTTCTATGGCCCAAGAATGATGTTATAAGTTTCCAAATGGTCCTTGGCAGAAAAAAGGTTCCCACTCCTGTTTAGACAATAGTTTCTTAGACTAGACACCAAAAACACAAGCGACAAAAAATATATATATATTTGATTTCATAAAAATTAAGCTTTTGTGTACCTAAAGACACTATCAAGAAAGTGCAGAATGTCTGGGTGATCCCATCCAGAGATATATTGGTTGTGGGCACTGTGCACCAACCACAAGGAAAGGCATTTCACAGACAATCTGTATTGGTATTCATGAGAAAGGCTCTTGGCTTCCAGTTCAAGATAGTGGAGTAGGAAGATCCTGAGCTCACCTCCTTTCACTGATACCAAAACTACAACTACATATAGAACAGCCATCTATGAGAATGGCCTGAAGACTAGCACAACAAATTTTCTACAACTATGGATATAAAGAAAAAGCTACTGTGAAATGAATAGGAGCGGTAGAAAATAGTTCTACTCAGGACCTACTCTATCCCCCACTCCCCATGTGGTGACTAACAAGTGGGAAGGATATTACAACCATGGAGGTCATCCTCAAAGAAAGAGCCCTAGCCAGAGGGTACCTGTCCAGAAGAAGAGCTTTCATTATATCTGGCTTTGAAAACCAGCAAGGCTTAACACTGGAGAGAGCCAAAGGGCTGTTGGAAACCCAGGTTGTGCTCTTTTTGAGTCCCAGCACAGAGGTAGCAGTTTGAAAAGCACTTAGGTCATACATGAAGGTGATACATTGACTAATTTTAGGGTGTGTTCTGGAGGGACAGGGATCCATTGGAACTTTCTCCTGGAGTCAGAGGTGCTGGTGAGTGTCATATTTTCCCCCCTTTCATTAACCTAGCTGGATTGACACTGACAGGTGGCATTTCTGACATTCTCCATTAACCTTGCTAACACTGTTTACCCCACCATGGCATTTCCCTGAGAACTCACTCAGGCTAGCACCCCTCTAAAGTGGCTCCTGCCTGCCATACTCAGTGGGCAGCCTCAGTCAACACCAGCACACAGCAGCATGTCTGAAATTGTGTGGCTGGTCCATACAGCCAGCCACACTAAAGAATTGCCCTGGACAACAGTAAGCCTGCAAATGCTGTGGCCTGGCCTTAGACCCAGGAGGCCAGGGACCAGCCTCACCTCCCAAGGTGCCTGTAAAATTTGTGTCCCAGCCACAACAAGAGGCTACACTAGCCTACCCAGAAAACACCTCTGGAGCACCTGACTCTGATGACAAGGGGTATTTCACCACTGGGCCCCACAGAACACCTTCCAAATAGGGTCACTTTTTCAAGACCAGGAGATTTAACTGAGCTACCTAATACATAAAAACAAACAGCCAGCCTGGCCAGGCATGGCTCAGAGGTTGAGCGTCGACCTAGGATCCAGGCGATCGGGGTTCGATTCCCGGTCAGGGCACATGCCCGGGTTGCGGGCTCGATCAATGATTCTCTCATCATTGATGTTTCTATCTCTCTCTCTCCTTCGCCTTTCCTCTCTCTGAAATCAATAAAGATATATTAAAAAAAAAACAGCAACAGCCAAAATGAGGAAATAAAAGAATATATTCCAAATTTAAAAACAAACAAAGAAAAACAGGACAAAATCCCAGAAAAATAACTAAATGAAACTGAAGTTAGCTATCTACTAGATGAAGAATTCAGAGTATTAGTCATAAAAATGTTTATCAAACTCTGCAGACAAGTAAAAATTATTAAAAAGGACCTATCAGAACTGAAGAATATAACAACTGAAATAAAAAAAAACAAAAAACAACACTGGAGGGAATCAACAGCAGATCAGATGACACAGAAGAATGGATCAGCAATCAGAAAGACAGGATAGTGGAAATCACCCAATTGGAAGATCAAAAAGAAAAAAGAATGTAAAAGAATGAGGATAGCATAAAGGATCTTTGGGACAACAGCAAGCATACTAACATTCTTGTCATAGGCATTCCAGAAAGAGAAGACAGAAAGAAAGGGGCAGAAAACTATTTGAAGAAATGATGGCTGAAAACTTCCCTAACCTGGTGAATGAAACAGACATCCAAGTCCAGGAGGCACAGAGATTCCCAAACAAGATGAATCAAAGGATACCCACACAAAGACATAATAAAATTGTTAAAAGACAAGGGTAAAGAGAGAGTTTTAAAAGCAGCAAGAGAAAAACAACTAGTTACATACAAGGGAATGCCCATAAGATTATTAGCTGACTTTTCAACAGAAATCCTGCAGGCCATAAGGGAGTGGCATTATATATTCAATGTAATGAAAGGGAAAACCTACCACCAAAATACTCTCCTCCACAAGGTTATCATTCAGAATTGAAGGAGAGATCAAGATTTTCTCAGACAAGCAAAAGCTAAAGGAGTTCATCACTACTAAACCAGCATTACAAGAAGTGTTAAAGGAAATTCTTTAAGTGGAAAAGAATAGGCCAAACCTAGAAAGAAGAAAATATATGAAAGTAGAGGATCTCACTAGTAAAGCAAACATATGGTAAAGATAGTAGATAAATCACTTATAAATCTAGTATGAAAACAATTAAAATGTCAGTAAATACATACCTATCAATAATTACTTTAAATGTAAATTGACTAAAAATTTCATTAAAAAAACATAGGGTGACTGAATAGATAAAACAAACAAGCAAAAATATAAGACCCTTACATGTGCTGCCTACATGGGACTCCATATTGAAATACACAGAGAATCAAAATAAATGGATGTAAAAGATATTTCATGGAAATGGAAACAAAGAAAAAAGAAGTTGGGATAGCAGTACTTATATCAGACAAAATAGATTTTAAAACAAAGTCTATAATAAGAGACAAAGAAGGACTCAACAATTCCACTTCTGGACACTTATCTGAAGAAAATGAAACACTAATTCAAAAAGGTATATGGACCCCTATGTTCACTGTCACATTATTTACAACAGCCAAGCAACCTAGGTATTCATCAATAGATGAATGATAAAAAAGGAAGTTGAATATATATGTATATATATATAAATGTGTACATATACACACACATATATATGTATATATAAATGTATGTATATGTGTGTGTATACATACAGACACACACACAAAGGAATATTACTCAGCCATGAAAAAGAATTAAATCTTGTAATTTGCAACATAGATAGACCTAGTGGGTTTATGCTAAGTGAAATAAACCAAAGAAAGACAAATACTTTATCGTTTCACATATGAGTGGAATCTAAAAATCTAGACAAATGAACAAACAAAACAAACAGACTCATAGATACAGGAAAACTGATAGTTGCCAGAGGGTTGGGCAAAAAGGTGAAGGGGATTAAGAGGTACAAACTTATAACATAAGTCATGAAAATGTAACATATAGCATAAGAAATACAGTAAATAAAATCAAAATAAGTTTGTACAGTGATAGATGGATAGTGGACTTTTTGTGTTGATCACTTTGTAAGGTGTATAAATGTGAAATCCCACTATGTTATGCACCTGAAACTAATAATATTGTATGTCAACTATATGCTAATGTAAAATAGTTCTACATTCCAGAATAAAATTTAGATATAAAAAAAAATTAAAAAAGGGAAGACTACTTGCAGAATGAGAGAAAATATTCACCAATAATATATGTGATATAAACTCAAACATAGAATATATAAAGTATTTACAACTCAACAATAAAAAGACAAATAACCCAATTCAAAAATGGTTAAGCCCAGATGGATGTGGCTCAGCAGTTGAGCATCAACCTAAGATCCAGGAGGTCACAATTTGATTCCCAGTTAGGGCACATGCCCAGCTTCTGGGCTCAATCCCCAGTCGGAGACATGCAGGAGGTAGCCAATCAGTAATGACTCTCTCATCACTGATGTTTCTGCCTCTCTCTCCCTCTCCCTTCTTCTCTCTGAAATCAATAAAGATATATTTAAAAAAGGGAAATATGAATCAAAACTACAATACAATACCACTTCATATCCACTCTAATGTCTATAATTAAAAAGCAGACAATAACAAGTGTAGCTGAAATTTTAAAGAAATACCCTTATACATTTGTGATCGGAATACAAAATGTTAAAGCTGCTTTAGAAAACAGTTTGGCAGTACTTCAAATAGTTAAAAATGAATTACCATATGGACCAGAATTTCACTCCTGTATACAAGACAAATAAATATGTATAGCAATACAAAAACTCATACACAAATACTTATAGCAGCATATTCATGGTAGCCCAAGTTTGAAAGAACCCAAGTGTCCATCAACAGATGAGTGGATAAAAAATGTGATATAATCTTACAATCAAATATCTTTCAGCAATAAAAAGGAATAAAGCACTGATACATGTTACAAAATGAATGAACCTTGACAACAATATGCTGAAAAAAAGAAGTGAGGAAGAAAAGGCTACATATTATATGATTTCATTTCTACGCAGTGTGCAGATAAGTAAATCCATTGAGAGAGAAAGTATATTAGTAAGAAATGAGGAAGTGTGAAAGGGTTGGCTGGCCTTCCACAGGCAGCAGCTGAAGGTCCAGAAGAATATCTCAGCTGTGGGGGTTCCCATTGAGAACTCTGGCCCCTAAACCCCAGCTGGACTTCTCAGTCCAGAGCACCAGAACTGGTAAAGTTGCCCACATAACATCTGGCTGTTAAAAGTGTCTGGGTTTCTGTATGCAAGGAAGAGATGGTTGGAAATGCAGGCACCCTCTTAAAGAGCCAACACACAACGTTTCATGTGCAGTCACTCATCTTGGGCTTCAGCACAGGGAGGGCAGAGTGGACTGGAGCTGTGTGAAGAGAATCTAGAGTTGTGAGCTCTGGAGATAGAGCTCAGAGGCAAACCTCTGGATTCCTGTGCTGAATTATTCCCCCATTCTGCAGAAGACATTTTTCTCAGGCAGACATTTTGCTGCTTTTGCCTAGGGAGGAAGCAATTGTCTCGCTCTGTGGGAAAAATCTCTCTCTCTACCCAGAGGAGTTTCTACAGCCTGAGGCTCATTAAGAGAATCAGATTAATAAGCCTGCAGGCAGAGGCAGACTTCAGAGTGATTTGAGTCTTTGCCTTATCTGCTTCTGGACCTGGGCCTTGGAAAAGCACACTTTGGTGTGCATCTTTGTCCTGTCCAACTGCACTCAGCCCCAGCAAAGGAGACCTCAAACCATGGGTTGTTGATATCTCCAAACAGGGTACTCAGGGCCAGTCACAAACTCCGCCTGACATTGGCCTGCACCAGAGGTCCTCCAAAAAGACTAAGAGTCCTAGAAGATCTACCTAATACATAGAAACAAACCCAAATAGGCAGCCAAAATGTGGAGACAAAAAAGCAAACCCCAAATGAAAGAACAAGAGAATTCTCCAGATGAAGAGCTATGTGAAGCAGAGATAAATAATCTATCAGATATGGAGTTCAGAATACTGATGGTAAGGATGCTCAACAGTGTGAAAAATATATGGAATCTATGAAGGAAATGAAGAATGACATAGCAGAAATAAAGAATACATTGAAAAGAATAAATAGCAGATTAGAGGAAGCTAAGGATTAGATCAGTGAATTAGAAGACAGGATGAAAAAAAAGCCCTCAATCAGAGATTCAAAAAAAAAAAATCAATTAAAAAACAGGAAGACAATTTAATTTCACTTAGCATAATACTCTCCAGTTCCATCCATGCTGTCCCAAAGGGTAAGAGATCCTTCTTTTTGACAGCTGTATAGTATTCATGGAATATTATCCACTCATCTACAGATTGGCTCTTGAGCTGTTTTCAGATATTAGCTATTGTAAATAATTCTGCTATGAACATAGGGGTGTATAAGTTCTTTCTTATTGGTGTTTCAGATTTCTTAGGATATATTCCTAGAGGTGGGATCACTGGGTCAAATGGCAATTCAATTTTTAATTTTTTGAGTATACTCCATACTGATTTCCATAGTGGCTGCACCAGTCTATATTCCTACTAGCAGTGTACTAGAGTTTTCCTTTCTCCACACCCTTGCCAGCACTTGTTGTTTGTTAACTTGTTGATGATAGCCATTCTGACATGTGTGAACTGATACCTCATTGTGGTTTTAACTTGCATCTACCTGATGATTAGTGATTTTGAGCATTTCTTCATATGTCTCTTCACCATCCGTTTGTCCTCTTTGGAGAAGTGTCTATTTAGGTACTTTGCCCATTTTTTAATTGGATTTTTTGTCTTCCTTTTGTTAAGTTGTATGAGTTCCTTATGTATTTTGGATATTAAATCATTATCAGATGTATCATTTGCAAATATGTTTTCCCATACATTGGGCTCCCTTTTCATATTATTGATGGTTTCTTTTGTTGTGTAGAAGCTTTTTATTTTGATGCAGTCCCCTTTGTTTATTTTTTCCTTTGTTTCTCCTGTACTAAGAGAAGTATCTGCAAACATATTGCTACAAGAGGTGTCTGAGATTTTGCTGCCTACATTTTCTTCTAGGATTTTTATGGTTTCACATCTTACATTCAAGTATTTTATCCACTTTGAGTTTATTCTTGTGTGTGGTGTAAGTTGGTAGTCTAGTTTCATTATTATTATTATTTTTTTTTGCATGTACATGTCCAATTTCCCCAACACCATTTATTGAATTTGCTGCATTGTATGTTCTTCCCTCCTTTTTCAAATATTAATTTAACGTAATGGCTTGGGTCAATTTCTGGGTTCTCTGTTCTGTTCCTTTACATTTAAGGCCATTATTGATAAATATTTATCTATTGCCATTTTCATTCTTTATGTCTATGTTTCTATTTCTACTTCTAATTACATCAGTACCTTTAAGATTTCTTGCAATGCTGGTTTGGTGGTGATAAACTCATTTAGCCTTTTTCTGTCTTTGAAGCTCTTTATTTCACCATCTATTTTGAATGATAGCCATGCTGGATAGAGTAGTCTTGGTTTCAGGTCCTTGTTTTGAATTATTTTACATAATTCATGCCATTCTCTTCTGGTCTGCAGAGTTTATGATGAGAAGTCAGCTGACAGCCTTATGGGAGCTCCTCTGTAGGTAACAAAGTGCTTTTCTCTTGATGCCTTTAGATTCTGTTTTTGTCTTGAATTTTGGGCATTTTAATTATGATGTGTTTGAGTGTGGGCCTTTTTGTATTGTTCTTGCTTGAGACTCTGTGACTCCTGAACTTGTGTGACTTCTTTCTTCACCAGGTTAGGAAAATTTTCTCCCATTATTTCTTCAAACAGGTTCTCTAACTCTTGCTTACTTTCCACCACTTCTGGCACTCCTATGATGTGAATATTGTTATGTTTCATGTTGTCCCACAGCTCTATTAAGCTGTCCCCTTGTTTTTAATTTTTTTTTCTTTTTGGATCTCTCATTGAGTGATTTTTTTCTACCGTGTCTTCTAATTCGCTGATCTGATCCTCAGCTTCCTCTAATCTACTGTTTATTCCTTCCAATGTATTATTATTTCTGCTATGTCATTCTTCATTTCTGACTTATCATTTTTTATAGTTTCCATCTCTTTTTTCATGCCGTTGAGCATCCTTACAATCAGTATTCTAAATTCTATATCTGATAGATTGCTTATCTATGTTTCATTTAGCTTTTATTCTGAAGACTTCTCTTGTTCTTTCATTTAGGGTTTGCTTTTTTGTCTCCACATTTTGGTTGCATATTTGGGTTTGTTTCTATGTATTAGGTAGATCTGTTAATACTCTCAGTCTTTTTGGAAGGTCTCTGCTACAGGCCAATATCAGGCACAGTTTGTGACTGGCCCTGAGTACCCTGTTTGAAGCTATCAACAACCCATGGCTTGAGATCTCCTCTGTTGGGACTGGGTATGTTTTCACAGGACCAAGATGCACACCAAAGTGTGCTTTACCAAGGCCCTGTTCCAGGAGCAGATCAAGCAAAGACTCAGATCACTCTGAAGTCTGCCTCTGCCTGCAGGCTTATTACTCTGATTTTCTTAATGAGCTTTATGTTGTAGAAACTCTAGCAGGGTGGAACAATTTCTTCCCCCTCAGGCAAAAGCTGCTTGGGAGGTATATGTCTGCCTGAGAAAGATGTCCTTTGCAGTATAGGGGAATGACTCAGCACAGGAATCCAGAGGGTTGCCCTCTGAGCTCTATCTTCAGAGCCCACAACTCTAGATTCTCTTCACACAGCTCCAGTCCACTCTGCCCTCCCTGTGCTGAAGCCCAAGATGAGTGACTGCACATGAAACGTTGTGTGTTGGCTCTTTAAGAGGGTGCCTGAATTTCCAGCTATCTCTCCTCGGCAGATAGAAATCCATCTGCTTTTCAAAGCCAGATTTTATGTTGATTTTTTTGTTTTGTTTTATTTTGTTTTGATTTCCTGACCAGACTATAGCATGATTTTTTTTCACAGTTCTTGTGCTCTTGTCTGGGAAACCCAGCCTTGGTTTTAGGCCTCAGAGTCCTCAATGGGAACCCCCCCACACCTGAGATATCCCTCTCGACCTTCAGCTGCTGCATGTGGGAGCAAAGCTGGCCCTTTCATGCCTATGCATTTTCTACCAGTCTCTTTGTGTTCTCCACTTTTCCTCCTTGGTTATGAGGGTGCTCTCCAGCTCATCTTCAGTTACAGTTGATCTTTCAGTATGGTTTTTCTATATTGTAGTTGTAATTCCAGTTTGGTCATGGGAGAGTATCAGTGTAGCTTCCATTTAGTCTGCTGCTACCTTTAATCTCCTCTAGAATAATATTAGTATGAGTCTTTTTACCTCTGATCAAGAGGGAGCACAGTATCTACTGAAAGAAGGACTTCCTTCCCAATATATACTTGAGTATGACCCAGTGTTCATAGCTCCTCTTGCTATGCACACATGGTCACAACCTTTTCCTTGAGGTGGATATAAGAGAAATAGAATTCCATGCACATAAAGTTAAATAGCAAAATTAATATTGTCCAATATTTAAAAAGAGTGAAATAATTGACTTTGAAGCAAAGGTCTATAACTCTTAGAAACATTACAAATGTGTCAAATATTTTTAAAAATAATTTAAACTAAATGAAGAATAAAAGAGAACTCTATAATCTTTTAAATAGTTTTCAGTATATTAATTTTTCCAGGGGGAATGGTAGAACAATATCTTGAAATTATTTCACACTAAACTGATTTTTTAAAAAATATTCCATTGAAATCAAATTCTCTCCCTTAAATTCTCAATCAGCACTTTTCCTGTACTCCTCATATATCACTTTTATCATACTGGGCACATGGTGTTTTTCCCCTTCTTCCTCCCTCATGCTGCTATCTTCTTTGAATTCAATGGTAAATGAGACTCATCTTTGTATCTCTAGCATTGATGTTCACTGAGTCATACACAGAGTAGATGCTCAGTAAATAGTAATAAAATTCAGTGTAACCTGCATGTCTGCAAAGCTCACTCTCAGCTTCTTGCTCCCATTCAAGATTCCACCATAACATATTTGCTACTGAGTTCGACTTAATTTTTTTCTCATCAAAGCGCTCCAGGTTATTCTCAGGATGAGAAAGAAATTCCTTTGCTATCTATTTTGGGACTTGACATTTTATCCGAAGTCTTCACCTTGAATTGTAATCCTCATCTAGGCCCTAATTAAGAATAAATAAAATGAGGTGTTTTCAAATCAGGTCAAAGTTATCATTGGTACCTAAAAAATGTAACTCATATAACCTATTGTATTGATAATGGGTCAGAAACATTATTTTAATATAAGAATGATGGCCAACTCATACTAAGAGTTGTGACTAAATAAAAGTGTAAGAGTAAAATAAATACTAAATATTATGTCACTTTATGTCAAATCAATTGATTTTTTTTTAGATTCACAGAAGAGATGGTAAAAGACTTCAAAAATATTGTTTGCAGTTAAAATTAGTTTTATACAATTCCTTGAACATGAGGAGCCTGCAAATTAACCAAATTAATTTAAATATCAAAATTGAAATTTGGCAAGTGAATACAGTTTAGTGTAGTTGAAACTTGTCTAAATTTCTATTTATTTCATAATTCTATGACAGTCTAAATTTGATTTTTTTGTTTTGTTTTGTTTTTGATTCCCTGACCAGACTATAGCATGATTTCTTTTCTCCTCCCTCCAAACTACTAAACTTCCAACAGACAACCAAGGGTTAAGGATTTAATTGATATTTTGAATATGTCAAGAACCACTCACTTGGACTTTTGAGCTTCTTGGTCTTATTTCAAGAGTCACCTGCCCCATATAATCCATAATACAGTTTGTAAATTGTCCAACGTAGCTGTTCAGCTGCCTTAGTCTAAAGTTTAAATATATGTAAGTGGGTCAGTTCTAAAATTAATTCAGCCTAACTTTGCCTGCAAACACTAAGAATATTACCTATCAGGAGGGCCAAAATATCATCCCCAAGGAGACAGAAATACTCCCTAGAGAAAACTGTCCTGAATGACAGTTCTGTGACACGCTGACTTCTCCCATATCTGCAGTCTTTGATTGCAGCCTCGGGTACTCTGATCCAGCTTATCAGACTAGAAAGGTGAGGGTTTTAGCTGATATGCAAATGAAAGCAGACTGATTAAGTGAATCACAGTTAAATGACAACAATCACAACTAACATTTATTGAGCAGTTATAATTTACCAGGCACCCATTTAATCTAACAATTTAAAAAGGGAAGCATTATTATTATGCCTACTTTACAGATTTTAAAACTGGGTCTGGATAAAAGTTATCGCTGGAACTTGAACACAAGTCTCAAAAGTCTGTGCTTTTACTCACCACATTGTACTGCATTGTGCATATATTACTATTAATTATTTATTAAGAAGTTACCGTGCCAGGGATTAGGAATATAATGACAAAGTCCTTGTCTTCAGATAAATAATATAATGGAGACAGCTATGAAGTGAATCATGCCTCCACCTCCCCACAAATTCATATGTTAAAGCCTTTTTCCGCAATGTGACTGTATTGGAGTTAGGATCTTTAAACAGGTGATTTGGAGTTAAGGTCTTTAAGTTGATTAAGGTCATAAGGGTGGAGCCCTAATTCAATAATACTGATGTCCTTATAAGAAGAGGAAGAGACACCAGAAGTGTCCATGGAGGGAGAAAAGGTCATGTGAGGCCATCTGCAAGCCAAGGAGAGAGGTCTCACCAGGAACCAACACTGCTGACACCTTAATCTTGGACTTCCAGCCCCCAGAACTGTGTGAAAATAACAAATGTACAAATTAAAATATTTGGGAAGAATAAATTTCAATTTTTTTAATAAAAATATGACTGGGTAATTCCTGTAGAATTATTGATTTTCCTTTTTTAATTTATAGCTGATATGGTCTTTTAATTTATAGCTGAAATGGCTCCATCTCTGCTTTATTGGGAAAAGCATTAACTAATTATCCAATTCAGTTTAAAACTTAGTTTAATATGACAATTGATAACATATTTGGGATATTTAGTAACTCCAAGAAACTGTTTTCAGTTTTTCTGATTTCTCACCCTTCGTACTTCCTCCCAGATTCCTTGCCAATAGGGCATCTGGATGTGGGGTAAGGGTGGCAGGGATAGGAGCTTTCTTCAGTGGGTAGTTTGGCTCCTCCAGCCTCCTGGCAATGTTCCTTGATTGCCTGGTTTCTGGATGCTTTGTGGTCTTCCAGTGTTGAAATGTGAGCAAGAAAACTGTGAACTGTTATTTTGGCTTCTCCAAGGTGCCCACTGTTACCCTAGCAGGTTCCGCCACACTTTCACTCAATTTCACTCATATTGCCACTATAAACACTAAGCTGAGTGTCCCATTCAGCACCAGCCTAAGTGGTCCACTCACAGAAGTACACCACACTGCCAAGTCTTGGCATGTCACCAGTCAGACTCTTAGCCTCCCAGGGACCTATAATACACAGGAAAGGGTATTAGAAAAAAAAAAAATTCAGGTCATACCTTTAAAATTCCTCTGTTGTGGCTAAGCCCCAGCCAGAATAGTAACAGGAAAAGTATGAGGGCCTTCCACCCAGAATTCCAATGGGAATGGGGTCAAAGCCTCAGTCTGCTCCCAGTGATATCTTTACTCATAAAAAGAATATAGCTGTTCATCATATTCTCCTGCCTATCTTTTTTCCTTTCCACATTTCTCCAGCACAAAAAAGGGACAGGCTTTTTCTCCATCCTCTTCCTGTGTAGACAGCTTATGTACAAATATATGGACTAGGCTCCTAAGTCAATGCTAAGGATAGACATAATGAAATTTGGAAAGTCAGATTCTCAATGAAATATAGCTCAGAAAGCCAAAAGAGTAAGCCATATTAATCATGTTCAAAATACAGATCCAATTATACTCTTGCTGAGTTGCTAGAAGTGAATGATTGATACTGACTTAAATATGCTTCCCAGAAGAGATAACATTAGAGCTAAATCAAGAAGAAAGAAAGGAACATTTGTTAAAATATTTTTAGGAGTGGCTCAGTTTAAAAATGCAAAGCAGGTTGTTCCTTACTAAACTGGGTACATTTTTATATCACCAGAGAATACACAGAAACAACAAGAAGAAAACTCGAGAATTTATTTTTTAAAAAAAAGAACCCTTTTCCATTAGTTGACAAATACTATAAAGCACCTATTAGATGCTAAGAATATTGCCAGGTGTTACCAAAAATGAAAAAGACATATCCTATACTATTAAGAAACACATAAGCATACTATTGGAAATGTTTAGGTTTCAGTGGGACACACACATTTTAGAATAGAAGAAGAGTTGTAATCACAGAGTAGTGTTAAAACTAATTTTCAAATGATGGAAGTCAAATATTTTACAATAAAATTAAAAATAATTGTTAAACTAGGGTCCCTTCTATACAGTTATAGTGGCAGCATAGATAGAAGCTTGCTTGCATTCCATGAGAAGAAAGATACTAAAATATTATGACCAAGTATATGTATAAGGGAGTTTATTGAAAGATTATAGGTAGAATAGGATATATTTTGGCACAAATGTTTATTATTGAAATTATATTTATAGTAATCACTAATAATTTTAACCCCATCTAATAAATATTTTGTTTATAAGAAATAATTTGCATATTTATTATTTAAAATTGTATCACACTCTAAGAAAAATTCACAAAATACAATTCTGAAGATAATATATAAATAAATAATCATTCCTCATCCATAGATTAAGGAGTTTCCTTTCTCCTAACCCATAATACTTAATTTTATGTAAAATTCATTTTCTCAAATGCAAAATAATGTGATGTAAATGGAATTGAGATAGAAAACTAGTTTAGTAATAGTGTTATGATTAAATACAAATATTATCTTTTATTAACTGGTCAGTAAAGTAGCTATAAAATTATCACCTGTAAGTGATAATTTTATAAGTTTTACCATTACTACAAATGGTAGGCACAAGATTGGAATTCAGAAACACATAATGTTCTACTTTTATTCTGCTCCTATTGACTCTTTAATTTTAGGGGGTCATCACTTACTGTCTTCATGAATTATCACATATACTCTCCAACAGTAAATTAAAGTATAACCTCCTTTTAAAACATATTGAGTTTGTATCCAACAAACTCTTGAATATCTTATTGAAAATGGAGTCCAGAAATTTATGCATTAGACATACAATGGTGGCTTCAAAATTCTACATAAGTGGCACTTTAGGGCAGAAATCTGGTTAAGCCAGGGGTCTTCTGTTTAAGCTACATTTGCAGAGCAAGTACACTGATTTTATTTAGATTCATAATATAGCCAATAAAAATATCAATATTTTATAAAATTTTATTTGGCCTTTACCTAAATGTAAGAAAGCACAAATCGTTCGCATGCCCTCTCTCTCCCACACAATGCAGTGTCACTGCCACTGTAGACACATCAAATCATATGTGGATAACTCTCATATCTTTCTAATGTTAACCTCCTAAATGCAAGAGTTATATATGTATCTTCATCCTTAAAGGCTTATTGAAATTACTATGTACAAAATTCTGTGCATAATTTACTATACTTTCTCCAGACACTTTTATCTTCTAGCTTCTCTATTTTAGTTGAGGGCAGCACCACCCTCAACTAAAGATTGAGGGTGGTCCACAGACTGGATTAATTCTTAACCCTTTTCTTGTTCTCATCTTCAATTATTAATTCCTTCTCTGTCCCATATAAAGGTGTTAGCATTCATTCAAAGATTCAGGCTAGATATGTGGAACAAGATCATGTCCAATATTCCATTTATCTAGCTAGGGAGAAAGTGATAGCAGCAATATAGATAGTAATCCCTCACCCTTGATGCAGTCAATCACCAAGACTAGTAGATGTTACTATCTGAAAATTATCTGGAATTTATTCTCTCAGGTGGTAGAAGGATTAGTCAAACAGAACTTTGTATAAACTTGGGTACTTGGAAGACTGAAGTGTTCAAGTTGACACAACTTTAACACTGTATTATAATTTTATAGCAGAACAACATGCAAGAGGCACAACTAGAATGTTTGCCCATGTAACCAATAATGGAAATATAGATGGAGAAAAATATTCTGGAATTGGATAACAATACAAGAACTTAGTTCCTAAAGTCAAGAATAGAAAACAACAATGTTCAGCCTCTGTAATTTGAGCCTAAGATCTTATACATTTCCTCTGTCTACAGACAATATTAGTTAAAGGATTAGAGGCAGTAGTGAACAAACATCTATTTATACATATATCTATACATCAATACACATACATACAGACGTGCATAAAACAAATTCACAATATACAGCAATGTACAAAATTGTAGAAGCCACCGTTCATTAGTATTCTTTCATATAGAAGCTCTGAAGTCTAAATTTTTAGGCTATAATTTAATTTTTACCACATTCTGTATGATCTTGGAAAAGTTACCTGAGCCTCATCTATAAAACAGAGATTTTAATATCATCTATCCCATAAAATTGTTGAGAGATTTAAATGAGATAGCTGCAGTAGAGTTAATAACAGATTTTATTTTTACCATTATTATGTATCTAAACTCCATACAGTGTAATCTTTAATTAGAACTAATTTTCTTTGGGATATTATATTAGTCTATTCTTTTTTTCTCTCATCACTAAACAGATGACACCTTAATCTGCATTTCAGGTCAAAAGAGCTCACTTATTCCTTACTTACCTTTTTCATTTATTGGATGTCTCCACTTGAATGGCCTTTCATACATTATACAAATCTTGAAACTTAATATATCATCTCCTCTTGTTATTTTATGCAGCAATAGCCTAAGCAATTAATTGAGAACTTTGAGTGAAAAGACTCCAAAGAGATGTAAAGCAGTATCCCTTCACTTAGAGTAAGTTAATCTTAGTCTTCTCAACTAGACTGAAAATTCCTTAAAAATTGAAATAGTTCTTTCCAGTACTGTGAGGTTGGGCAATCCATAAGAGATGAAAGTTGTATGTTTGGGTGACAGAAAGGAAGGAAGGATAGTTCTCTCATTTTCTCATCTGAGAGTGTTGTCATATAATGTCACAGACTATCCTTAAACAAATTCTTCTACCCTTAGCAGACAAATCACCATGGAGCCCCGGAGGGTATCATCCCTTAGTAAAGAGTCAAGCAACCTATTAACTAAGGGGAAATTATGAGTGTTTTAAAAGAAAAAATTACCTTCCGCCAAGGGGCTTATACTCAAATAGGTAACAGATTCTGGAACCAGCCTTAACTTAATATTCCAGAGATCAGCTACCACACTAAAAATGCCAACAAAGCTGAGAATACAGAATCCTGAACCTCCTGGAAGGGGCTGGGATTGTCTTCACTTTAAGAAGCTGAGCTGAGCTTGGCCAGGTGACTTAGTTGATTGGAGCATGGCCTCATAAGCCAAAAGGTTGCAGGCTCAATTCCCAGGCAGGGCACATGCCTAGGTTGCCAGTTGAGGCATATGGCAGGCAGCCAATCAATATTTCTCTCTCACATCGATGTTTCTCTCTATATATAAAAATCAATAAAAACATATTCTTGGTTGAGGATTAAAGAAGAAAAAAAAAAGAGCTGAACTGAGATCTGGAGCAGCTGGTAGTGGTACTGCAGTTGCTTAGCTTGAAGCACGCCAATTAGCAGAGCAGTACCATGTAGCAATGAGAAGCAACTGCAGTATCCTGAGCAGGCCCCTTAATCCCACACACATACAGCTACTGCATGAATCTACTCAAGGAGGAATGATAGGATACACAGCTGAGAGAGGGTGCAAGTAGAAGTTGGTCAGGAAAATACATTGCTATAATCTAGATTATATATGAAGATTTACTCTAACGTACGGGTGATAGAAATGATCAAAGGTTGGCAATTATCAGAAAAGTAAGGGACCTGGAAATCAAGGATGTTGGCAAGGAAGTAGTAGTAACAAATGTTGACAGATCAAATAGTTTCCAGAGATAAAGAAATTAAGAGTCACGTGATGAATGTGAGCTGAGAATGGATGGGATTTCTAGAAGAGTGCCTATAGAGAACAGTAGTTTTAGTGAAGAAGCAAAGGTCTGAGTAGCAAAGTGAATGGTGAGACAATGCAAGTGTTGCCCTCTGTATACTCATTTGAAGATGTGACTCAAGGCCAAACTGACATTAAACAAAATTATTAAGAAAGTAACTTCAGTGTTTCATCATTCCTTTTGAAATTCCTCTTTCCTATTACCCTAATGAGATTATCCAGTGCCTTTGGATAATTTCTCTGCTTGAAGGACACCCCCTCCCAGATATCTGATGGTTCTCTGCTTCCTTTAATTTCACCATAGAATAGCCCTCTTACCTTATATTACACACATACACTTGCCCCCTTCTTTGCTTTCTTTTTCTCCTTAAAACATGTCAATATTTAACATACTATACAGTTTGCTCATTTATTATTGTTTATTGTCTCTTTTTCCCATTAGAATTTAAAGTCTGTGAGGACTGGGATTGTTGTCTATTTTATTAACCACTCTAGCCCCAGCACCAAGGAGAGTGTCTGGGGCAACAAATGAACTCAATAAATATTTGCTGAATAATTCAATTAATGTATGCCTTTTGTATTCTCAAATGATTGATCTCCTTTACTAAGGGCTTTCATGGTCACAATCCTTCACTAAGAAATTTTATCCAGTAACTGTTGTCTTAAGTGATTCTTGATTCTCTTTCCCACTCTGTTGAAAATCTTCTGTCCTTTGTTCTATTCTGTTGGAAATTTTGAGATGATTGGGAATTGTTATTAAAAACATTATCTAAGTGAATGTAGATGGCTAAAATTAATGTAAAGTAATACAGATACTATTTCCCATCTTGGGTGCCTTCAGTGACTGATCCCGAAGATTCAGTGAAAAATTTCAGAAAATGTGACAGTCCTTTGAAAGAATATTTAAGGTAAGAGCGTGGTAAGCATACAGTATATATAGAAAGCTGATTTTACCTTCCATGTTTGTGTTCAACCCTGGATCTTCCAATGTTATCCTGGCTTAAAGCTAATGTGTTGTAAAAAGGAAAATTAGTAAATTCAATAGTCACTTACTAAAATTGGCAATTCATTTAGGTAATATATTTTCAGAACAGATATAGGCTTTTTATCCAAGGTATTTTTACTTGGCTACAATTTAAGTTAATTTCCATTGTTTAGTTCACAAGGAAGAGTAAATGCCTAATTCTGTTATCCATCTTTCTCACAGTAATATTGTGAAGGTTTAATAAAGGACAATACAAAACTTTTGCAAGTATATACTACAAAAGAAATAATGATTGCTTTATTCTTAAGGGGTTTCTTGTCTCCTAGCTATTTCTTGCTTTCCCAATAGCTACATGGGTAAAAGTGTTATTTGACATGATCTAACATAGAATCTAAATATACCCACTTGTGCTTAGATTCCAATACTGTTTGTCCTCCCATTCCTCACCTTCAGCCAGTCTTTCTTTATTGTACTCCTCTTCCCCTCTACTACAATCCTGTCAGTTCCCACCCCATTTCCCACCATCCCATAGAATAGGTGAATGCTCACCACTCTCCATCTGTTATTATTTAATATTACTGGTTTCATATTCATTGTCCTAGTGTTGTGCTCTGCAACATACAGATTTTATGCTGATTTTGTTTTTTGGTGTTTATTTTATTTTAATGTTAGGAATTGTGTTGCTGAAAATAATTAGGCAAGAACTAAGAACCAGTGTTAAATAAACTTACTGTGAGTGAAGTGTATGGTGGTGAGAAGATAATGAGAGATGATGGTTGGCAGTAAGGGGCAAACATGGTTAAAATTTACCGGTGATAGGATTATATTCACTGGCAAAAGTAGCAAATTTGTGATTCTGCCAATGGAAAGACAGCAATATGCAGAATATGGTTGTCTTTAAAAGGGTAACTTGTGGCATTAATTGGCTTCTATATTCCCCTCATTTTATCTCAAAAACATTAAAATCTTGAGCAGTATTTTGAGAAAATATAACTATCTCCTGAAGATTCCATAAAATAAAAAACCCAGAAAATATATCATAACAAATAACATTTGTTTGATATTCTCCTCAGCATCACTTTAAGGCAGGAAACTAAGTTATAGAGAATTTAGGTGACCTACCTCAGTTCTCAAAGTTAGTAGCATTCAAGACTCAAACCCAGGTCTTCAGAATCCATATACAGTAATGTTTCTACTTTGTTTATCTGAACGTTTAACAGTCTGTTTAACAGTGAGAAAAAAAAATTGCATTAGGAAGTTAAAATAAATTTCCTTCTAATTTGGATGAATACTTGCCTGATATTTGATTATAATATAAACTGTTCAATACTTTTTTTTTTTTTCAGATAAATTCTTATTGCAATAAATATCATCACAAAGAAGAGTTTTGACAAATCCATTTTCTTGATACATAAAATAGCCACATTTGTCCAATTATATTCAATTTTACACAACATTTAAATTCCTTCTCTGGTGTAACTTTCTCAGTCACCACAGAGAACAAGCATCACTGCACACCATATATATTGGATATAGGAACAGAAAGAGACAGGAACTGCAGCTGAATTCTTATACTTCTTTTGTCCTAAAAAATGGTGCCATTTTATTATTGTTTTGTCTCAGTAATCCCTCTTCAGATGTGTCAAATACCTCAAGGAAATTCATTTAAATTCCTAAATTTTAACCAAA
The DNA here is from genome assembly GCF_964146895.1 of Miniopterus schreibersii. NCBI lineage: Eukaryota > Metazoa > Chordata > Mammalia > Chiroptera > Miniopteridae > Miniopterus > Miniopterus schreibersii. Next base: position 30,414,814 of record NC_138118.1, on the reverse strand, counting down.
ACATAATCCCACAAAGAATCCTAAGAACCATGATCAATAAAAAGCAAAGAACTCTTTGTAATATCTCTTTTTCCATACTGTTTTCAAAATATGTATTACATCCCAGTTGACTTCAAAGGGCCTGTATGCCAGTTCCATTTATCCACTGAATTCTACACAATAGGCATTCTAGAAAACACTCAAAGGGAATAGAATTTCATTTTAACTATTTATATATTCCGAAGCAAATGTTTTACATACGAAGCAAACACCTATATTTTTAATAAAAGGTTAAACTCTGAAAATAGTGAATATATTTGAGGATTCTTGTTTCCTTTTTTAAGACATCTTATCTATTTTGTTTACAAAAATTGTTTTGTGTCTGATTGTGATGGGGGAGAGTTTGTAATAGGAATAGAATCACAATTGTTTAATAATTATTCACCTACTAACTAGAGATAAGAGATTTTCTTACAGACCCTAGGAAACTGTGGAAGATGCAGTGTGAAAAGGAAAACAGAGTTGTAAAGATAAATCAACCTTGAAGTCCAGGTGGCTCTGTCACTCAGAAAGAAGATACATTTTGAGAGCAGACCAAGGACAGGACTCGCCTAAAGAAAGACAAATGGCTGAGAGCTAATCTTTATGAAGACAATGATAGAAAGCAGACCCTGGGAACTCATGTAGCTGTTACACATAGTTGTTAGATTCCTCCCACTTTCCCCCCAGTTTAACCTTACATAATAGCTGACTTAAAATGAAGTTGTTCAGGGCAGTTTTTCCCAAGGTATTATGCCTGTCGCCCTCTCGGATTTCTCGCTATCTGAATAATAAAAAGCACCACAAAGATTCAACCTGGTCTCTACTTGTTTGACTCTAGTAGCCATGGGTAGTAGGACTCAGGTTTCAATTGTTAGTGATTTTTGCTTTCAATACAGATATTTTAGGGATATTTGTGTGCACCCAATATCCACTATCTCTTTTTAACAGCATTGTTATTACTTTTGGAAAATTACATCTCCATTGTTTCTATATTCTTGCTGGTCCACGAAATTTAGCCTCCCCCCCCCCCCCACAAAGCCTCGGGATACTTTCACTGTGCCCATACAACAGGAGGAAGTGTGCATAAACTATATTTGGTCAAAGTTTTTCTAAAATAAGGAACAATTGGAAATTCAATCCTCCCAGAGTAGTGCTAACCAGTCTGTCCTTTTCGTAGCTGAGGTAAAATTTTGCAAGGTTAGCATAATATTAACCATTAACCATTTTTAAGCATAAGTTTATTGGCACTTAGTACACTCACCATGTTGTTCCAAGACATATACATCACACTAAAAGAAAACCCTGTACCAATTAAGCAGTTACTCCTTATCTTGGCCTCTTCCCAGCCCCTGGCAACCACTGGTCTGCTTTTTGCCTCTACAGATTTACATATGATGAATATTTCATATAAATGCAATCATGCAATATGTGGCCATTTGCATGTGACTTCTTTCATTTAGCATAATGTTTTCAAGTTCCATCCTTATTAAAGCATTTGTCAGTACTGTCTTTCTGTTTCTATTCCTTTGCTCTTCCCTGGGTCTCTGCACCTCGAAACCCAGTCCTTCAGTCATCCTAGCTATTCTGACAGTGTCCTTTTTCTTACACTTCTTCACCTTTCCTATAGTAAAACAGTCATTGGTTTGTGTTTCTTACAACTGAAAATGAATTGACACATTTTTTTTTTAATGGGGAAATTAACTATTACTTTCTAAATAGATTACAAGTCCAAAGGTTTATTTCCATATTCTTTTTAAAATTTTAATTACAAATGCCAAGTAAAATTGTTTCAAAAGTTCTTACAGAATTTTCTCAAGATTGTTAAAACAAGTAACTTTTTGTTTGTTTTATTTTTTAATTACACTTTGCATTCAATGATATTTCATAATAGTTTCAGTGTACAACATATTGGTTAAACAATCATATACTTTACAAAGTGTTTCCTGTGATATTTCCAGGCACCATACATAGTTATTAAAATATTATTGACTATATTCCCTATGGTGTACTTTACATCCCTGTGACTATTCTGTAACTATGGATTTGTACTTCTTAATCCCCTCACCATTTTCACCAAATTCCCAACCCCTTCCCCTCTGGTAACCATGTCTGTTTTCTGTATCTATGAGTCTATTTCTATTTTGTCTGTTCGTTAATTTTGATATTTAGATTCTACATATAGGTGAAATCATATGGTATTTGTCTTTCTCTGACTAATTTCACTTAGCATAATACCCTCTAGGTCCATCCATTTTCACCCATTTTCATTGTATATATGTACCACCACTTTTTTATCCACTTATCTACTGATGGGTTGCTTCTATAACTTGGCTTTTTAAAATAATGTTGCAATGAACATAGGGGTGTATATGTTTTTTTGAAGTACTGCTTGGGTTTCTTCAATTATATATACCCAGAAGTGAGATAGCTGGATCAAAAGGCATCTAATTTGTATTAGATGGTTCTAATTTGTATTTCTCTGATGATTAATGATGTTAAGCATCTGCTCATATGTCTATTGATAATATATATGTACTCTGGAGAAGTGTTTATTTAGGTCTTTTGTCCATTTTTAAATTGAATTGTTTGTTTTTTTTTGTGTTGAGTTGTATGAGTTTTTATAGATTTTGGATATTAACCCCTTATGGGATATATCATTGGAGAATATCTTCTTCCATTCAGTAGGTTGTCTTTGTATTTTGTTGATAGTTTATTTTGCTGCGAAAAACATTTTAGTTTGTAGTATTATTTGTTTATTTTTTGTTTGTTTTCCTTGTCCAAAAAGATGTATAAAAAAAAATATTACTAAGAGAAATGTCAGAGATTTTACTACATATGTTTTTTCTAGGAGTTTTATGATTTTGAGGCTTACATTTAAGTTTTTAATCCATTTGGAGTTTGTTCTTGTGTATGGTGTAAGGAGGTGGTCTAGTTTAATCTTTTTGCATATATCTGTCCAATTTTCCCAACACCATTTATTGAATAGGCTGTCTTTACTCCATTATATGTTCTTGCCTCCTTTGTGAAATATTAATTGACCACAAAGGTGTGGGTGTATTTCTGGGCTCTATATCCTGTTCCATTGTTTTCTATGTATGTTTTTATGCCAGTACCACACTGCTTTGTTACCATGGCCTTGTAATATAGTTTAATATCTGGTAACATGATTCCTTTAACTTTGTTCTTCTTTCTGAATATTGCTGTTGCTATTAGAGGTCTTGTGGTTCCATATAAATTTTTGGAATATTTCTTCTAGACTCGTGAAATATGGCATTGGTATTATGATAAAAACTGCATTGAATCTGTAGATTGATTTAGGTAAGATGGACATTTTAACGATGCTAATTCTTCCAATCCATGAGCACTGTATCTGCTTCCATTTATTTCTATCATCTTTAATTTCTTTCTTCATATCCTATAATTTTCTGAATACAGGTCTTCTAGCACCTTGGTTAAATTTATTCCTAAGTAACTTATTTTTTTTTGAAATAATTGTGAATGGAATTGCTTTCTTAGAATCTTTTTCTGATAGTTCATAATTGGTACATAAAAACGTGACTACTTTCTAAATATTAATATTGTATCCTGCTATTTTGATGAATTATTCTATCAGTTCTAATAATTTTTTGGTGGAGTTGTTAGGGTTTTTCAAATACAATATCAAGTCATCTGCAAATAATGACAGTTTTACTCACTCCTTTCTAATTTGAATGCCTTTTATTACTCCTTCTCTGACTGTGGTGGCTAGAAATTCTAGTACTATCTTGAATAAGAGTGGTGAAAGTGGTCATCTCTGTCTTGATACTGATCTTCATGAAAATGCTTGCGGTTTTTGCCCATTGAGTATGACAGTGGCTAGGGGTTTGTCATATATGGTCTTTATTATGTTGAAGTGTGCTGCCTCAGTTTCTAGTTTCATGAGAACTTTTAGCATAAATTGGTGCTGGACTTTATGAAATGCTTTCTTCATCTATTAATATGATCATGTAATTTTTATCCTTTACTTTGTATATGTTATATATCATGTTTATTGATTTGCAAATATTGTACCAACTTTGCATCCTTGAAATAAATCCCACTTGACTATGATATATGATATTTTTAATGTATCACTGGATTCCATTTGCTAATATTTTGTTGAAGATTTTAGTACATATGGTCATCAGGCATATTGGCCTATAATTTTCTTTCTTTGTAGTGTCTTTATCTGGTTTTGGAATTAGGATCATGCTGTCCTTGTAAAATGAGCTTGGATACCTTCCCTCCTTTAGAATTTTTTGAAATAGTTTGAGAATTATATGTATATGTTCTTCTTTGAGTGTTTAATAAAATTCACCTGTGAAGCTATCTGGTTCAAGACTTTTGTTTGCTGGGAGATTTTGTATTACTGCTTAAATTTCATTAGTTGTAATTGGCCCAGTCAGATTTTGTGAATCTTCCTGATCCAGTTTTGGAGAATTGTATGTTTCTAGAAATGTATCCATTTCTTCCAGATTATCCAATTTTTTGGCATATAGTTGTTCACATTTTCTTACAATCCTTTGTATTTCAGTTGCTACCTCGCCTCTTCATTTTTTATTATATTTATTTGTGTCCTCTCTGCTTCTTGTTGAGTCTGGCTAAAGGTTCATCAATCTTGTATATCTTTACAAAGAACCAGCTTTTGGTTACATTGATCTTTTGTATCACTTTTTAAATTTCCATGTCATTATTTCCACTCAAATTGTAATTATTTCCTTCCTTCTCCTTACTCTGGCTTTTCTGTCTTTTTTCTAGTTTTTTTAGGTGTAGAGTTAGATTGTTTATTTGAGATTGTTCTTGCTTTTTTAAGAATTTATGCCTGTAATACTATTAATTTCCCTCTCAGGGATGTTTTTGCTATGTGCCATAGATTTGGGGTTGTTGTATGTTTATTTTTGTCTCCAGGTAATTATTTTTCAGTTAGCATTTTTTAAAAATATGTTTTTATTGATTTTTTAGAAAGAGAGGAAGAAAGAGGGACAAACTGAAATACTGATGAGAGGAAAACATCAGTCGGCTGCCTCTTGCACACCCCCTACTAGGGATCAAGCGTGCAACCCATTCATGTGCCCTGACCTGAAATTGAGCTGGTGACCTCAGTGGATGGGTTGATGCTCAACCACTGAGCAACACTGGCTGGGCAGTCTCCGGGCAATTTTTCTTTTTTCCTTGAATTCATTGTTAACCCATTCATTGTTTAATAACTTGTTATTTAGGTTCCATGTGTTTCTTTTTGATTTTTAAAATTTTAATTGATTTTCAGTTTCACACTACTACAGTCAGACTGGCCTGTCTGCCTACCTGGCCTACAGCCTTGATGTAGTGTGCCCAGCTTTGCTATTGTAACCCAACACATCCCAGACACAGAGGCCTACCATCATGACCTAGATGCCTGTGCTCAGGGACTATCTGGCATGACTCTTTGTTGTTTCTCTAGAGCCTTGACCTGGTACCCCTGATGACCAGCCCACTAAAATGGGGAAACAAAGAAACAATATGCAAATGAAAGAAAAGAGAAAATCACCAGAAAAAGAACTAAATGAAATGGATACAAGCAATTTATCAGATATAGAGTTCAAAGTAATGGTTATAAGGTTGCTCAAAAATATTAGTGAGAATTACAAGCAACTTAATGAGAACTATAAAGATCTTAGTGAGACCTGCATAAGCTTGACAAAAGATGTAGAAGCCATAAATAAGAATTAATTGGAAATGAAGAATGACATAGCTGAAATAAAGAATACACAGGAAGGAATCAATAGTAGAATAGAAGAAGCTGAGGACCAAATAAGCAAATTAGAAGACAAGTCAGGAGAAACTCCAATCAGAGCAGCAATTAGGGAAAAAAAATTAAAAGCAAAAAAGCAGTTTAAGGGAGCTTTGGGACGATATGCAACATAACAACATCCACATCATAGGAGTACCTGAAGAAGAAGAGTCTAAGCAATGTGTTTGAAGAAAAAATAACAGAAAACTTACTAACTTGGTGATGGAAAATATCACTCAAGTTCAGGAAACATAAAGAGTCCGTATCAAGATGAACCCAAAAGGACTCACACCTAGACACATCATAATTAAAATGGAAAACATTAAAGATAAAGAAAGAATCTGAAAAACATCAAAAGAGAGAAAGGAAGTTACATACAAGGGAGTTCCCATTAGATTACCAGCTGATTTCTCAATAGAAACACTTCAGGCCACAAGGAAGTTTTGAAGGTAATGAAAAGTAAGGGACTGAATCCAAGACTAATCTATCCAGCAGGACTATCATTCAAAATTGAAGGTGAAATAAAGAGCTTCACAGACAAAAAAAAAGGCTAAAGGAGCTTATTACTACAAAACCAGCACTACAAGAAATGCAAAAGGGGTTGGTGTAAGAGGAATAAGAAGAAATGTAGAGAAAGAGAGGAACACAAACATAAAGAAAGAATGGCAATAAATAAGTACCTATAGGTAATAACTTTAAATGTAAACAGCTTAAAAGCTCCAATCAAAATACATAGGGTAGCTGATTGGATAAAAAAATATGACTCTTGAATATGCCGTCTACAAGAGACTCACCTAAGAACAAAGGACTCACACAGAATGAAAGTGAAGTTATGGGAAGAAAAATTTCCATGCAAATGAAAAAAAAGTTGGGGTAGCAGTATGCATATCTGACAAAATAGACCTCAAAGCAAAGGCCATTAAAACAACAAAGAAGGTCACTAGATAGTATGGAAGGGTTTGAACCAACAAGAGGATATAACCCTGGTAAACATATGTGCACCAAATATAGGAGTACTCAAATGAGAAAAAACTTCTGGATGACTTTAAGGGAGAGATTGACAGCAATACAATCATAGTAAGGGACTTTCACACACCACTGACATCACTGGATAGATTTCTAGATAAAAAATGAATAAGGACACAGTGATCCTAAGTGACACAATAGGTCAGATGAAATTAATTGACATTGAGAGACATTTCACCACAAAGATACAGAATATACATTCTTCTCAAGTGCACTTGGGATATTCTCAAAGATAGATCACATGTTAGGATACAAAACAAGTCTTTACTAGTTCAAGAAGTTTGAAATCATATTAAGCATTGTCTCAGGTCACAATGGCATGAAATTAGAAATCAACTATAATAAAAACACTCAAAAACATTCAAACCTATGGAGGCTAAAATAGCATGTTTTTAAACAATGAATGGGTTACCAAAGAGATCAAGGAAGAAATAAAAAACTCCCTGGAAACACATGAAAATGAACACACAACAACTCAAAATCTATAGGACGCAGTGAAAGCAGTCCTGTGAGGGAAGTTAATAGCACTACAGGCCTACCTCAAAAAAAGAGAAAACTTTTAATAAAAAAATCTAATGCTACAACTTATAGACTTAGAAAGAGAACAAGAAAAGCCCAGAGTAAATAGAAGGAAAGAAATAATAATCAGAGTAGATATAAATGACATAGAGACTAAAAAAAAACACACAAACAGTACAAAAGATCAATGAAACCAAGAGCTGGTTCTTTGAAAAAATAAAAAAGATTGATGAACCTTTAGCCAGACTCATCAAGAAACAAAGAGGGAGGACCCAAATATAATCCGAAATGAAAGAGGTGAAGTATCAACTGACCCAAAAGAAATACAAAGGATTGTAAGAAAATACTATAAACAACTATATGCCAACAAGCTAGACAACATGGACAAAATGGACAAATTCCTAGAAAAATATCATCTTCTGAAACTCAATCAGGAAGAATCAGAAAACCTGAATAGGCCAATACTTATGAAGTTCAAGGAGCAATTAAAAAAACTCCAAGCACACAAAACTACTCTGGACAGCTTCACAGAGGAGTTTTACCAAACATTCAAAAAGACCGAACAACTATCCTCCTCAAACTATTCCAAATAATCCAGGAGGAAGGAACACTTCCAAGCTCTTTTTATGAGGCCAGCATTAACGTAATTCCAAAACCAGATAAAGACACTACAAAGAAGGAGAATTACAGGCCAATATCCCTGATGAACATAGATGCTAAAATCCTCATCAAAATATTATCAAATTGGATTAAGCAATATATTAAAAAGGTCATACACTTTAACTAGGTGGGATTTATTCTAGAGATGCAAGACTGGCACAATATTCACAAATCTATAAATGTGATACATCACATAAACAAACTGAAAGACAAAAAATCATATTATATCAATAGATGCAGAAATAGCATTTGACCAAATCTAACACGCATTTTTGATAAAACTCTGAGAAATGGGGGAATAGAAGGATCATATCTAAACATAGTAAAGGCCATATATGACAAACCTATAGCCAACCTTATACTCAATATCAGAAAATATCAGAAAACATGAATAGGCCAATAACTACAGATGAAGTTAGTACTAAATGAAAACCATTTCCCCTATGATCAGGAATAAGACAGGGATGACCATTTTCACCACTCTTATTCAACAGAGTACTAGAAGTCCTAGCCACAGCAATCAGACAAGAAGAAAACATAAAAAGCATCCAAATGGGAAAGGAGAAGGAAAACTGTCCTTATTTGTAGATGACATAATATTGTACATATAAAATCCCAAAGACCTCACCAAAAAACTACGTGATTTAAGACCTGAATTGGCAATGTAATAGGATACAAAATTAACACCCAGAAATTGATAGCATTTTTATACATCAACAATGAAGTCATAGAAAGAGAAACGAAAAAATCCCATTTACAACAGCAACAAAAAAAAATTATGATACTTAAGAATAAACTTAACTAGGGAGGTAAAAGACCTGTACTCAGGAAGCAACAGGACATTAAAAAAAGAGATAGAAGAAGATAAAAACAAGTGGAAGAATATACCATGTTCATGAATTGGTAGAGTTAACATTATTAAAATGTCCACTACCCAAAGCAATATATAAATTCAATGCAATCCCTATTAAAATACCAACAGTATCTTTCACAGATCTAGAACAAGCACTCCAAAAATGTATATGGAACCAATAAAGACCCTGAATAGACATGGAGATCTTGAGAAAAAAGACAAAGTTGGATGGATCACAATACCAGATATCAAGTTATACTACAAAGCCACTGTAATCAAAACAGCCTGGTACTGGCACAAGAACAGAAATATAAATCAATGGAACAGAACAGAGACCCCAGAAATTAACCCAGGTCATTAAGCTCAATTAATGTTTGACAAAGGAGGCAAGAGCATACAATGGAGTAAAGACATTCTCTTTAATAAATAGTGTAGGGAAAATTGGACAACTATATGCAAAAAAAAATGAAACTAGACTACTAACTTACAGTATACACAAGAATAAACTCAAAATGGATAAGACTTCAATGTCAGTTATGAAACCATTAAAAAGCCTAGAAGAAAAAGTAGGCAGCACAATCTCAGACATCTCTCACAGCAATGTTTGCTGATACATTTTTTTAGGGCAAGAGAAACAAAGGAGAAAATAAACAAAAGGGACTGAATCAAAATAAAAAGCTTCTACACAGTGAAAGAATCCATCAACAAAATGAAAAAGGTGACCACTATATGGGAGGACATATTTGCCAATGATACATCTGATAAGGGGTTAATTTCCACAATATATATAGAACTCATACAACTTATCCAAAGGAAGACAAACAATCCAATTAAAAAATGGCAAAGGACCTAAATGGACACTTCTCCAAAGAGGACATACAAATGGCCAAGAGACATATGAAAAAATGTTCAAAATCATTAATCATCATAGAGATGCAAATTAGAACAACAATGAGATATCACTCACACTTTTCAGAATGGCTATCATCAACAAATCATCAATGTCAGGTGCTGGTGAGGACATGGAGAACAGGGATACCTAGTACACTGTGTGCAGCCACTATGGAAAACAGCATGGAGTTTCCTCAAAAATTTAAATGTAGAACTGCCATTTGACCCAGTGATCCCACTTCTAGGAATATATCCTAAGAAACCTGAAACACCAATCAGAAAGAGTTTTTGGTACCCTATGTTTATAGCAGTGCAATTTACAATAGCTAAGACCTGGAAACAACCCAGGTCTGGTAGGTGAATGGATAAAAAAGCTGTGGCACATTTACTCCATGGAATACTATGCAGCTGTAAAAAAGAAGGATCTCTTACCCTTTGGGACAGAATGGATGGAACTGGAGAATATTATGCTAAGTGAAATAAGCCAGTCTGAGAAAGACAAGTATCACATGATCTCACTTATATATGGAACCTAATGAACAAAATAAACTGCGGAACAAAATAAATCCTAAGACATAGAAGCATGGAACAGCCTGAGGGATTTCAGAAGGAAGGCAGGGGTGGGGGAGTGGGTGAGGAGAGATTAATCAAACAACTTATATACATATATGTATAACCAGTGGACACAGAAAATAGTGTGGAGAAGGCTCTGGGGGGAATCCTGGTGGAGGGAATCAATGGGGTAAAATAAGGGGCATCTGTAATACTTTCAACAATAAAGATAAATTTAAATATATATATATATATGTGTGTGTGTGTGTGTGTGTGTGTGTGTGTGTGTGTGCATGAAAAATAACCTAAGTTCTAACTTCCAAAATGGTACCAACTCTGGTGATACCAAAAAATTTATTAAGTAGTGAAAATTCATTTCAACCAGAGATTTAAACAAGACATTCAAGTAAGTGAGACGTTATATATATTTATTTTCTTTCCAATTAGTATGTTAAAAATGTAGAGTTTCTAATTAACTATAATAAATATTCTGTGAGTAAAGAACATTAATCAACATATTGCATTTAAGTTGACTTATATGGAAATGGATTTAATAAATAAATACATTATTTAACAGAAAACAAAAACATGTTGAATCACTATATTGTACACATAAAACTAATATATCCAAAATATGATTGTACGCCTACTATCCTTAAATAATAATAAATTTATAAAAAATAATAATAAAATGTTTTAATGTATTTTCATACTCCTGAATACACGAAGGTACAAAATTCACCTTAACATTTTCCTCCAAACATTAGAAATAAAAAATAAATAAGTATTATTCTCACCAGTTCTGCCAAATGTAAATTATTTGGAAACTGTATATTCTGCCAATTCATTATTTTATCAAAACTTTAAATTTGATTAATTTTTCTCATTAACTATTTAGATGCTGTCTACTGCTAATAAGGTTTTTTTTCTCTCTTCTCCCCTGAAAATGGATAAAGTAATGACACCTTTGAACCTGTGCATCTATATGGCATCTTGCTTTCAGGTATTTCAAAGGGGCCCTATATAAGGGAAATTTAAATCATGTTATGACAACAAAAGTGTTTTACTAAACTTTGAAGCATGTTCATCCTGATAAAAGAAATAAGAATTCAGTTAAATAAAAAAGGTTGTGAAGGGTGTGAAAGTTATTCCCCATTTTATTGTTTTTATGGTGGGCCCTCTAGTTCCCACGGTGCCTATCTAGACCTTACAAATTAATTTGTTGTTTAAAATGACTCACTTTTTGCAATATATCAAAAGACTTCTCAATCTATCTACTTCCAATTCCCAGATTATTCCAAATACTACTTCAGAAAATAACTCCTTACCCCATAAACTGCCACTTTTCAACCACAAACATTTGGACACATTATAGCCAAAATGCTATTGCTACCCTTTCATATACTAAGAAAAACATCTTCATCAGAAGGATTAACAAAAAAGAGATGGTGTCAAAAAAAACAGCATAGAGTTTAGTTCAATTTTTTTTTGTCAGAAAAATGTAACAAATATGAATGTCCATTGAAAGTTATATATTTTATTCTCCAGCTCTATCACAACATAAAGTTATGTGGGAATTTTGCAGCTTCAATTATAAAGCACCAGAGCACTCATTATTTGACAACATGAAGAAATTATTGGTCTAATTAATGCAACATATTTGTTCTTACATACCAAAATACATACTTCTAATAATATATGTGTACATATATTTAATTCAAAAAAAGATGCATTTGAGGCAATTCGATAACTTTTCTTTATAAGAATCTTAAAATGAGAATAAATTAGCCTATAGTAGTTTATCTTAAAAAATAATATATTTGCAGTAAATTGAATTTCCCACCAACATTCTAAATTTCCCACTTACCACATAAAAAGATAACGTCATCATAATGTACTAAATATGATGCTAAACATATAAAGGGTAATAATAAGCATAACTTTTATTAATGACATTATTGAAAAGTTAAATTAATTTCTCTTACTTTAAATAAATAAATGAAATGTGTATTTGAAGTTCACTTATAAACACTGATCAACAATATAACTCTGAAGCTCAGAGTTTTTTCTTATTTCATAAAAACAAGATGGCAACTCATGGCATCACTATTTACATGCTATCTCACTAACTTATTGGATTTCATCATTTATATTAAACTCTTCAATAAATCTGTGACATTTTCCTGGTCAAATTATTAACTGAAAGAAAATCTAAAAAACAAAGCAATGTGTAACAAGTTGTTTCCCCTAGATGGTCACATGCTCACTTGCAGTGTGATCTTTCCACTTCCACATCAAGAGGTGAAGTTGATTTTCTCTATCATGAAAATTAGTTAGACACTGTGACTGCTTTGACCAATAGAAATGAGACAAAGTGATATTCTAACTACAAGTCCATGTCTAAAAAAGTACTGTGCTTTCATTTCCTGTTTCTTGGAACATTGACTCTTAGAAGATTTCCTCTCAGAACTCAGCCACCATGCTGTGAGAAGACCATGTCACATGTAGAGGTTATGTGTCAACATTTCTTTCAACTGCCCCAACTGAGCTCCCTGCTGACAGCCAACAGTGTCTGCCAGTATGTGAGTGAGCCATCTAAACATCGAGCCCAATCAAGCTTTCAAAGTCTAGCCCCAGTTTCCAGCTGATTGAAACTCAAGAGGCACCAAATGAGAAGTACCCAAATGAGCTCAGTCAATTTATAGAACCATGAAAAAAAATAGTAAACTGCTGTTTTAAGCGCAATTAAATTTTGAGAATGGTTCATTACACAGGAATATATAACCAAAACATAATGTGACTGATGCTTCCTTCATCATATAATACACCCCTATCTTGCTTCATCTGTTAGGTAAGGAGACAGGCAAAGTCACTGAGGAAATTACAACATAGCCTAAACTTTGAAGAACAGCATATTTCATGTGTAATTTTATTGTTCTTAAAACTATCCTATAACAAAGTATTTCTTTGAGAATAATTTTGCATAAACTCTAGGTAAACTATAACACTTCAGTAAGTTTACTGAAGAATTTTGTTAAATATTAAATTTAATTTAAACTAAATGTACTTCATTTTCTCTGAACTCATCCATTTTTCCTGGAAAAGCTTAAGGTTGGTTTAGGATTCAAATATTCCTCCAGATACTCTCTGAATCTCAAGGTAAACCCCTACCAAGGAAGTTATGTGATTTCTGGTCTCTCATTGCTATGTGTCACTCACCAGAATGGTAAGGATGAAAAAATACCTTAGTGCGTTGAAGTCTCCCCAGTCTTATATTTATAGCTTCAATCAGAGGTGATACCATGTGAATAGGATTTCCTGACCACCTAGTAGTAGCAGCTCCCTTTGACAGCAATGAATGTCATAAGTGGTTTCTCTGCTTCTCCTAATGATGGTAATTAAGAGAAGGGCAGCAATTCACAGCTATATCCACTCTGAGGAGCTTACCTTGCCTACAACAGAGGCCATTTTTTAGGATTAAAGCTACAAATAGCTCCGCCTGTAGCCAATTCTAACATTGTGCTCTTAAAAAACAGTATTTTAATAACTGTGGTCATATTAAAATTACCTGGAAATCTTTTGAAAATCCCAATGCCGTGAGTGTAGTCATAACCAATTAAATGTGAATCTCTGGAGATAGAAACCAGACATTAGTAGTCTTTAAAACTCCCCAGGCGAATTTACTATGTAGCCAAGGCTGAGAATTACTTCCCTAGAACAATCTTAGTTCTATGAATAGCTTAACTACTCAGCATTAACCTTTCAGTAGCATCACTAGATGGCCTTACTCACAGATTCCTTGTTGGACTATGGAGGAACAACTGTGAGGCTGGCACACTTTTTTCTAGGATCTTTTAAAATCTCCCTGAACTTAAATGCAACTTATATTCAACACTATGATGAGCTCTGGAAGTACAAAAACTCTGACCCCTGAATATTTGAGCCCTAATCTCCAGGAGATTAACTTCCAGTTTCAGGGAAGTGGGAAAGGCAAGGATGGAATAATTATGGAAATAAGTCATTTCAATATAATGCACCTCATACATTAATAGAGCAATACTACAGGAGCACCGAGAAGGAGCACTTCTTTCCAACTCTTTTGAGTTGGTGGAGGCGCAGTCAAGCAGAGTGAAATGCATTTGAAAGAGGCCCAAATGAAAAAATCAGGCAGAAGACAGGTCAGGAAAGGCATGTTCTATTTTGATATGGTTCATAAATTTGGGGCTAATAAAGAGAAAGTTTGAGGAGGAGGAGTTAACCTTACTATAATTGTATTTTCCCTTACTGTTATTTTTAGTATAAAAATAAGAATAATAGACATAAGCATAAACCCAGTCAATAAATATATGAAAGGAAGCTCAGTCTGAAGAAAATACAAAATGAAACCTCAATAATGCACCATTTCATACCCACCAGATTGGCAGTCTGACAATAATTAGAGCTAGAAGGAATGTGGAGAAAGGGGAATTTAAATAGGTCTAAAATAGTGAGAATGTAAATAGGTCTAAAAACTTTGGAGAGAAATTTGACAATACCTGGTGACATTGAATATACATATACCCCACAATCCAGAAATTCTATTCCTAGGCATAATCTCTTAAAAATGAACACAAGGATTGGAAACACACATAGTGGCAGAAAAATATTTTTAACAGAATAGAAGATACAGGCAGTACCTCCAAAATGCATAAATTCTAGCAACACCATGACACTGTATTATTTAAATATTAGAAGAATTTAAATATAATCAATGCTTAAAAGAGCCTATTTTCCATTAACATAATCAAACTATTATTAAAATATATCATTACAAAAATAGCTTCACAAGCTAAAAATATAAAATAAAAATTGCAAAAAATGAAAACAAGTAGACATGTATGAAAATGTTTCTAACAGTATTATTTATAAAAGCAAAAAAATGATAGAAACTACCTAAAAGCTTATTATGGGGAATACAGATGGATAAAGTGCAGTATATTTGTTCACAAACATAAAATAAATTATAGCTATAACTATCAGCAGGAATGAATCTAACAAGCAAAATGTTCAGGGAGAAAAGCAAGTTTCAGAAAAATAGATGCCATATAATATGCTATCAGTAAAGCTAAATAATACTGTATTTTTATTTTAGGGAACCGTACGATCCAGTTATGATATAAATAAAGGCACAGAAATAAACATCAAATCAACTATATTGGTAGCAAGGAGATCCAGAAGAATGTATGGCATAGTGAGTGAGTGGGTATAAGAGAAGAGTACACAAAAGATGATCTAGAAGAATGTATGGCATAATGAGTGGATATAAAAGAAGAGTGCACATACTCAGAGAAGAGTACACAAAAAACTTAACACTATATTTATGTTTTATTTCTTAGGTTAATGGAGGTTACACATGCAATGTTTTATTATATATTTTATCTTTCTGTATATCTCAACTGTCCCACAGTTAACTTTTTTCAAATGCAGAAAAAGAGTTAGTTAGATAGAATATGGTACATAAATGCCCAGCTGGCATGGTTCAGTGGTTGAGCATCAAGCTATGATCCAGGAGATCTCAGTTCAATCCCCAGTTGGGGCACATGCCCAGGTTGCAGGCTTGATCCTCAGTGGGGGGCATGCAGGAGGCAGCTGATCAATGACTCTCTCATCACTGATGTTTCGAATCTCTCCCTCTCCCTTCCTCTCTCAGAAATCAATAAAGATACATTTTTAAAAAAGAATATGGTACATAAAAAAAGAGCCAATAATTAATATGTAAGATTTAATTGAGGACAGAAGCTAACGGGAAGCAGCCTGTGAGTCTAATGCCCAACTTGATAGTGACAGTGACAGAGGAGAGGAATAGAATTAGAACAGGATCAGAATGGACACATTTTCTTGACTGAAGGCCTTAATCTTTCTTAGTGAAGAGGGATAACAGAATGAAGACTACACTGTACTATTATATGTAAAATTGATCAGGAAAGGTGCAAGAGGAATGCCACCATGGGAAGGAAGAAAAAGTCTACTTGGTATGTTTAATCATATTGACAAACATATGATTTGAGACTAAGTTAATGATGAATGATTAAAACTAAACAAACAGCCTTAGTCCTAGCTGCTTTGGCTCATTGGTTAGAGCATAGGCCTGTGGATTGAAGTGCCCCCGGGTTCAATTCTGGCAAATGTATGTACCTCGGTTGCAGGCTCAATTCTTGGCCCTGGTCGTGGTACATGCCTGAGGCAACGAATGGATGTGTCTCTCTCATGTTGATGTTTCTCTCTCTCTTTCTCTTTCACTCTCACTGAAAAGCAATGGAAAAATATCTTTGGTAGAGGACAAAAAAACAACCCAAAAACAAAAATAAAACAAAATAGCTCTAGCTAGGTTGGCTCAGTGGTTAGAGTGTTGGACCCAGGATTGAAGGGTCCCAGGTTCAATTCCATCCAAGGGCAAGTACCTTGGTTGCAGGCTTAAGCCCCAGTTCGGGTTGGGGCTAGTGCAGGAGGCAAACAATCGATGTCGATCTCTCTCTCTCTGTCTCTCTCTCTTCCACTCTCTTTGAAAAAGCAATGGATGGAATACTACGCAGCTGTAAAGAAGAAGAATCTAGTACCCTTTGGGACAGTATGGATGGACCTGGAGAATATTATGCTAAGTGAAATAAACCAGGCAGCGAAAGACAAATATCACATGATCTCACTTATATGTGGAATCTAAAGAACTTAATTAATAAACTGATGAACAGAATAAAAATTAAAAAAAAGAAAGAAAAAGCAATGGGAAAAATAGCCTCAGGTGAGGATTAAATAAATAAATGAAATAAATAAAACTAAAATAAACAACAAAAGAGGAAAATATAACTTGTACATGAATATAACCAAGTATGAGCAATATTTATATAACCATGATTCTAACCAAAGATGTGTTATATTTGAGAGTTGGAGTGGAGAAGAGATATGTATTGGTAGAGGCAGAGAGTATGTAAATTAACTAATTTTATAATAACAAGCCAATGATGTCTGAATTTAAGATATTTTAAATAGCTGTATTAGTATATAATTCAGAAATATTGGAGAAAATAGCAGATGACACATATAAGAGAGCTGAAAGTGGATGCCTTTGAAAAAAATGGAATTGGTGGTGGGTAGAAGTGAGTCCAGGACTGCTGTTGTTAGTTATAAACCTCATAGTGCAATTTAACTTTTTAAACTCTGCATAAATTAATATAATAAAATAAAAACTAAGTTGAAAACCTTCAAGTTATTGAAAGAAAAGAATATAAATAATTGAAATACATAGCAAGCTCATACATAGGAAGAACAAGCACAGTAAAATAACAAATTTCAAATTTTAAAAAATGCTCTAAAGAATGAGAACATTTATCCTAATAATCTAATGAGTATTAAAACTATGAGACTTCAATTACATCTGTAAAATTAGCAGACTACAAAAGTTCATTTTTGCTAAGGTTATAAGAATATAGAAACACATAGACACAGCTTAAAGCAGTAGAGCACATTCTCTGGGCAATTAATTACACATCTAGGGATTTTTTGGGAAAAAAAAGTCTTTATTGATTTTAGAGAGAGGAAGGGAAAGGGAGAGACAGAGATAGAAACATCAGTGATGAAAGAGTCATTGATTGGCTGCCTCCAGCATGCCCCCTTCTGGGGATTAACCCCTCACCCCCGGCATGTGCCCTGACCTGGAATCAAACAGCGATCTCCTGGATCATAGGTCGATCTCAACTGCTGAGCCAAGCTGGCTGGGACCCATCTAGGAATTTTTCTAAGAGAAATTATTACAGGTTTTTATAAAGATTTACTTTCTAAGATGTTTGTGAAAGAATTATTTTTAATAAGTATAAATTGAAACAAATGAAAATTACAGAAACATGATTAAATTGCTATAGCCTATTTCCATGATGAAATTTATGTAATCATTAAATTAAACTTTTCCCCCAAAAGGTTTTAAAGCCATTATAAAATGTTTATAATATAATGTTAAATGTAATCACAAAATAAGAATTGTATATACAGTCCTATTCCAGTTCTCTCTTTCTCTCTCTCTGTCTCTCTTACACACAGAAAAATAATCTAAAAGAAATAAGACAAAATGTTACAAACACTTCCTTTAAAATTGTGACTTATGGATTCTATTTAGGTTTCTTCTTTATACTTTTCAGTATTTTCTATGCCTTCTAAAATTGACTTGTATGACTTCTAAAATTAGACATACATATACATTATGTCTTTGTTTAAAAAATGATGTTTTGTTTTTAATAAGAAGAACTTTTATACTAAAATCAAAGGATGGATAAGGAAGAAAGACATATGAAGAAAGAGAAACTAAAGGAATACAGTAGAAGAGAAGACAACAGACTGCCCAGCCTGATAAAAGATACAAGCATTGTGTTCTTAACAGATTAAAAATCTGTCATAGAGAAAAGATATAACAGTAATGGGGCACTTCCACTATAAAAACAATTGCTGGATATCTTATTACACTAAAAGGCTGAGCATCAAACAAATTCTTGCCTTGCCTTGCTGAAAATTTCATTTCTCAGAAGGTAGTAGAATCAAAAAGGGAACTTCTACTCAATTCTAACCAAAAAGAAAGAATTGGTTGCTGTTGTGAAGTGAGAGGAAATGTAGACAAAATCTACAGTAATATGGATTCATAAATGCCTAAACAACATACCCAAAACTTGTTGATTAGGTTATCTGTAGATTTTAAAGTGAAAAAGAGCTAGAAGTTGAATGACAACAGGTAACCACAAATTCAACATGTTTTCAAATTCTGTATAACTGCAAAGGGAGAATAAGAATGTTTATATTGGACTGTTCACACTTCTCAACCAATAATTTCACTTTGGAAATATCTGAAAAAGATATTTTTTAAAAATTACAAAATATGCACAGAGATATTTGTGATAGCATTAATTTTTAGTGCAACAAAATATAAAAAAACATTAAAAAAAAGACAGCATATTCACTCAATAGAGTGTGATGCAGTCATTAAGATGATAGAATTTATAACATAAAAATGCTAATACTATCAATAACTTAATATGAACTGAGAAGAGCCGAGATACAAAAGTTTACAGATACTATTATATATTCAAAAATGTATGTATATATATGAATATTTCATTCATTCCCTCAAGAAATAAATGCCTACTAATATATACCAAGTACTAATCTAGGCACAGAGTTAACATTGAACAAAATAAATCAAAGTTCTATTCCCAAAGAGCTTATTTTCTGGTGGAAAAATACACAAAATATTTAAAGAAGTTATTTTGGGGTAGAATAACTATTGGAAATATACTATATAGTCAAATGACCTACGGTGACTATATATTACATTCATAATGGAAATACAAAATGTTATTTTAAAATTAGCTGAAATGCATGCATATTTTAAAGTATACATGGATGGAATAAAAAAAAGTAATATAATCTATTATGTGTTTTCCAGAATACACCTGAATAGTATGCACACTACTAGATTCCTCACTTTAACTAGAAAATAAAAGACAGGAATACATTCAGGGAAGAATGGGCTGAATGATAGAAAGTCTCAGAGGTATATCATAAAGCAACAAAGCTGAAAGATTCCAAGATGGCTGCAGAGTATCTGGATGCTACATCCACTTGCTTCCAGATTCAAACTGGATTTACAGCTAAATTACAGAGCAATCAACTTGAAAAACAAGTTTAAGTATAGCTGATCTGAAATATTATAACTAAGGAGCACAAGAGAAACCAGGTAGAGACTGGTACAAGGGTGGAGATGTGGAAAGGGAGAGCCCCCTCATGCAGGTGATGTGGCTGAAAAGCCGGTGGGATATTGCAGCTGCAGAACTCCCTCCCTCTAGGAACTTGGGATCTCAACCCCATGCAAGGATCCCCAACTTAGAGCATCAGAGATGGGAAGAGGAGCCCATAGAGAATTGAGTAGTGGGAATCAGTGGGAGTCTTTCTGCCTGGGAAAAACAGATTTTACCATCCCAGGAAAGGAGCACTTCCACTGTTGTATCATCAGCTGGGAATGTTTGTTATGGACTCCAAGGGCTGGAGAGACCAGGCTGCTGTACTTGAGTTTTGCAGAGGGATCTTCTGGCTATACCCAGCAGTGATTTTTTTAAAAAAATATATCTTTATTGATTTCAGAGAGAGGAAAGGAGAGGGGGAGAGAGACAGAAACATCAGTGATGAGAGAATCATTGATCAAGCCCACAACCCGGGCATGTGCCCTGACTGGGAATCGAACCCCGATCACCTGGATCCTAGGTCAACGCTCAACTGCTGAGCCATGCCTGGCCAGGCCCCAGCAGTGATTTTGATGGGCCCTCTGTTCCCTGGGAAAGGCTTTAAGCAGAAACCCACCCAGTGGCAAAACTGTGTGACTTGGTGAGGAGGAATGATGTCTCCCACCTCGAGTACACGGTTGGCTCCCCCTCCCATCTGTTGAGCGTCTTTGTCTACCTCATCTTTTTGGGTTCAGCAGCACAGAGGAACAATGCAAGGCTGGAATTTTTGGCCCTTCCTACTGGGTTTGATGGCATGGTGGAACCAGATTACTGGCCCATCATGTTGGGTTGGGAGCTAGAGTGGAGCTGGGAATTTCGATCCAGCCCTGCTGAGACCAGCCATGTGGAGAGATCAGAGTGCCCTGCATGGCTGATTTTTGGCCTCTTTCTACTTGGTTTGGCAGTGCAAGGGTGGTGGGGAGCCTTGTAAAGCTGGGACTTTCAAACTGTGTCTCCTGGGGAAACTTCTGTCCAAGACCCAGATGAGTGATTGCTGGTCTTTGTTGCTACATTATATGGAGGCAGATCTTAGCTCCCCTGCTAGTTCAGGTCACTCTGCCCTGGGAAGGAGAGGAAATCCCTAACCCTCCTCCTATGGGAGACTGGATAAGCCTTATCAAGTCCCAGATACCCATGCTGGGGCACAGTTCCATAGAGGAAGGGAGAGTGACTCAGCAGGGATATTCATAGTGTGAGACCCTCAGAGGTTATTGTCTGTAACCAGAAGGAAGTGCTTAGCCCTCTCCTGCAGGCTGGGTGGGCATCATCCTCAACAGGAGACTCTTTGATCTATTCCTCTGAGCCCAAGGCAGCTGAACTTGCTCCTGCAGAGGAGATAACAGGCTCTACCCAACACAACCAGCAGTGAGTCCCTCTAGGGAAAACTAGAATTGGAGGCTCTGTCAGAGACTGAGGGATTTGGCTTTGAAGCAGGAACTAATTTCCCTCATTGAGTGGAACCTCAGGAGGGAAGTGGAGTAGCTAACAGGTGGAAGTGGAAGAGAGCTGTGGTCTTTTAACAGATCTGCCTCCAGCAATAAGCAAAAAGAAGCTGACCTTTGTACACAGTGCATGCCGCTCCCATGCACATGCAGGTCTAGTAGAAGAGACACAAACAGTGACTGACAGCAAAGTGCACCTGAAACTCACCCCAGTGGACCCAGAACCAACACTATCAGGGTTGGACTTCAAACCACACCAGGGTTTGTCCCAACTAGCTGCAAAAGTGGCACACCCAAAGGAGGATCCTGGCAGGAACAAGACCCTGCTGGGAGCAATCCCAACTTAGTGGACAGCCCCTGCAAAGTGTCTCATACATGGTGTTCGAGTTTTACCCCTATAGTCACCCAGCCTGAAAGGTTAACGTCAACCATGAAAGGATCAACAGCAACCAAGCCTCAACTACAACAGGGGGTGCAAATAATCCAAAAAGAAACAGTCCTGGAAAATGGAGGTAAAGTTATCTAGAGGATTGTACTACTGAGCCAAATAAGACACCTCAAGACCGCACCTGCAGAGCAGCTTGTACACCATGGTCAACCAGCCTGAGGGTCATTCCCACCCACAAATGGGCCAACAGCAATCAAGACTCAATTACAAAAGGAGGGCCCACATAACCTAAACAGGGGACATTCTTAGAGTGCCCAGCTCAGGAGATCAAGGAGACTGCACCACTGGGTCTCACAGGACACCACATGAAGACTGGGAGTCATAGCCGATCTATCTAATGCATAGAAACAAACACAAAGAGAAAACTAAAATGGGGAGACAAAGAACAGGCCCCAAATGAAAGAACAGGAGAAATGAAAAAGAGCTAGATTAAATGGAGGCAAGCAATATATCAGATATAGAGTTCAAAGAAATCGTTATAGAGATGCTCAACAGCATAAAAGGGACATAGAAATAATGAAAAATAACCAGTCAGAAATGAAGAATGGCATCCAGAATACATTGGAAGGAATAAAAAGTAGGTTGTATGAGCAGAGGACTGAATCAGTGATTTGGAAGTCAAGGTGAAAGAACACCCATTCAGAGCAGAAAAAACAAACAAACAAACAAAAAAAACGAGTGAAAAAAAATGAGGATAGCTTAAGAGAACTTTGGAACAAAATGAAATGTAACAGCATCCACAGCATAGGCATGCTAGAAGGAGGAGAAAGTAGAAAAGGGATAAATAAGCAAGGGATGGAGAACCTCTTTTTTTAAAATAGTGAAAGAAAACTTACTTCCCTAACTTGGTGAAAGAAAAAGTCACACAAATTCAGGAAGCACAAAGAGTTCCAAGCAAAAACAAAAAACAACAAAAATCTCATGGTAAGACACATTATAATTAAAATGTCAAAAATTAAAGACAAAGAGAATCTTAAAGGTAGCAAGATAAAAGCAATCTGTTACCTACAAAGGAGCTCCCATAAAGCTGTCAGCTGATTTCCCAATAGAAACACAACAGGCCAGAAGAGAATGGCATGAAGTATTGAATGTAATGAAAAGCAAGAATCTGAAACCAAGACTTCTCTATCCAGCAAGGCTATCATTCAAAATTGATGGTGAAATTCACAGACAAAAAAAAAAAAAAAAGGCTAAAGGAGTTTGTTACTACCAAACCAGCATTGCAAGAAATATTAAAGGGATTGCTCTAAGAAAAAGAAGAAATAGAGAGGAATATAGGCATAAAGAATAAAATGGCAATAAATAAGTATCTACCAATAATAACTTTAAATGTAAATAGATTAAATGCTCCAAACAAAAGACACAGGGTAGCTAAATGGATAAGAAAACAGAACCGAAAATATATGCTGTCTACAAAAGACCCACCTTAGAACAAAAGATTCATACAGGCTGAAAGTGAACGGATAAGAAAAAAATTTCCATGCAGATGGGAATTAAAAAAAAGAAGATGTAAAAAATACTCATATCTGACAAAATAGACTTCCAAGCAAGGGTCATTACAAGAGACAAAGAAGGTCACTACATAATACTAAAGAGTTGATTCAACAAGAGGATGTAACCCTGGTAAACATATATGCACTCATAGGAGCACCTAAATATATAAAAAAACTTCTGGAGGACTTTAAGGGTGAGATGACAGTAATACAGTCATAGTAGGGGACTTTAACACACCAATGACATCACTGGATAGATCTTCCAGACAAAATATCAGCAAGGATACAGTGACCCTAAACAACACACTAGAGCAGATAGATTTCATTGACATTTACAGAATATTTCACCCCAGAGTTGCAGAATATACATTCTTCTCAAGTGCACATAGGACATTCTCAAAGATAGACCACATGTTAGGATGCATACAAAGTCTTTACAAGTTCAAGAAGGATGAAATCATATCAAGCATCTTCTCAGATCACAATGCCATGAAACTAGAAATCAATTACAATAAGAACACTCAAAAATTTCAAACACATAGAGGCTAAATAGCATGTTATTAAACAGTGAATGCGTTATCAATGAGGTCAAGGAAGAAATTAAAAACTTCATGGAAACAAATGAAAATGAACACATAACAACCAAAAATCTATGGAATAGAGCAATATCAGGACTGAGAGGGAAGTTCATATCATTACAGATCAACATCAAGAAGAAAAATCTCAAATTAACAACTTAACCCTACATCAAAAAAAAACACAAAACACACAAAAACTAGAAAAAGCACAACAAACAGAGCCTACAGTAAGTAGAAGGAAGGATATAATAAATGTCAGAGCAGAAATAAATGACACAGAGACTAAAAAAATACAAAAGATCAGTGATATCAAGAGCTGGTTCTTTGAAAAGATAAACAAGACTGATAAATCTTTAAACAATCATTAAAAAAAGAGTCATTAAAAAAACTCAAAATAGATAAAAGACTTAAATTTAAGTAGTGAAACCATTAAAAATCCTAGAAGAAAACATAGACAGTAAAATCTCAGATAACTTTTGTAGCAATATTTATGACGATATATTTCCTAGGGCAAGGAAACAAAGATAAAAATAAACAAATGGAACTACATAAAACTAAAAAGCTTCTACACAACAAAGGAATCCATCAAGAAGACGAGAAGGGAACTGCATGGGAGAACCTATTTGTCAATGATACATCTGATAAGGAGTTAATTTCCAAAATACATAAAGAGCTTGTACAGCTCAACACCTCAAAGACAATCTAATTTAAAAATGGCAAAAGACCTGAATAGACACCTCTCTAAAGAGGACATATAGATGGCCAATAGACATATGAAAAGATGTTCAACATCACTAATCATCAGAGAGATATCTCCTCACATCTGTCAGAATGCTTACCATCAATAAACCAACAAACAAGTGCTGACAAGGATTTGGAGAAAAGTAAACCCTCATGCACTATTGATGGGAATGCAGACTGGTGCAGCAACTGCGGAAAACAGTATGGAGTTTCCTCAAAGAATTTCAAAGGGAATCGCCTTTGACACAGTGATTCCTCTTCTAGGAATATATCCTAAGAATCCTAAAACACCAATCAGAAAGACTATAGGCAGGCCTAGGTTCAGAGCAGAGTTATTTACAATAGCCACAATGTGGAAACAGCCCAAGTGCCCATCAGTAGAGGAGTGGATAAAAAAGCTGTGGTACATTTACACAATGGAATACTACTCAGTTATAAAAAGAAGGAACTCTTACTTTTTGCAGCAGCATGGATCATCCTGGATATTATTTTATTAACTAAACAAAATAAGCCAGATGAAGAAAGACAAATACCATATAATGTCATTTATATGTGGAATCTAATAAACAAAATATAGTGACTAACAAAATAGAACCCGAGGCATGGATACCTGGAACAGACTGACAGATGTCAGAGGTGAGGGTGATGTGGGGGACTGGATGAAAGAAGGTGAAGAGATTAGTAAAAGAACATATATGCAAAGGGACACAGACAACACAGTGGTAATAGCCAGAGGGAGGGGGGACAGGGGCTCGGTGGAGGTGGGTAAAGGGACATCTGTAATAAGGGACATCTGTAATAGTGTGAACAATAAAAAAGTGACAAAGCTGAGGGAACTGGGATATTTAGACTAAAAAAAAAATAGATCAAAATAATAGCAATAGCAAAATCGATGTGGTGGGAAGAATAAGAGTTAGAAAATTTGAGCTTATTTTTTGTTCCACCATTCTCAATAAAGCTCAGAAAAATCACTCAGAAAATCATTTTACCCCTGTGAGTTCCAGGTGAGTGTGCTTGTGTGTGTGTGTGTGTGTGTGTGTGTATGCATACATGCACATAAGGAAGATAACAAAATCCATTATCAAAAAATAATAATGTTTTCAATTTCTAAGCAAGCTTTAGGCATACGCTAAATGACTATCTGATGTTCACATTTTGAAATGAAATTCCTAGGGAGGATGGACTAGAAAGTTCTCAATCCTTTACCAGTATAAGACTCTGTGATTTTATTTTTATTTCATAAATTGCCCACCAGTGCCTAGATATAGTAAAAGCAAAAAAATTAACATTTTTAAGGTTCCCTTGCCTTTTGTACTCTGCATTGACACATTATCTCATCTGATGCTAACATGCCCATGAACTCATATTTTAGAGCTGAGGAACATATAAGGCTCAGAAAGACAGCAGTCTGCCCAGTGACAAATAGCCAGTGAGCTGCAGAATCAGGGTTTAACACCTTCTTTTCTTAAAGTGCATACTCTTTACCCTAAAATAGTGATTTTCTAAAGGTGTCCCATAAAGCCTAGAGTTCTGAAGACATGCCTTACAGTGATAAGGTGGGATCTAAGTGAGGGTTGTTCAGGGACACACATTCAGCTTTAATTAAAACACCACTGATTTATCTCATTAGAGAGCTCATTTGAAACACTGATCCCACTAATTTAAAAAAGTTCAAGAACTACTGCATACTACCATGTGTCTTTCCCTGTATTTCTCAGTGAAGCCTGGAAGGCTGCACAAGCCTAGGAAGTCAACAGATTGAGGCAAGTGGTTTGATAGGTAAAGACTTATAAGTATTATGTTGCCAAACAAAGAAGCCCGGACTCAGTCTAGGAGGTCTATAATGAATAAGAGCAACAAGAGTTTGCCTGGGGCAGGGACTTAAACCTAGGTCTGGGAGGGCATTGGGTTCAAGAGCAGCAGGCAAGTGATTAGCAAATACAGACCAAGACCAAATCATCCAAGGTGTGTCACCTCTCATCCTGCCCCACTCTGCTATAAATCAAGCTTTTCCTGCTGCTCTTCTCATTCTAAACTTCTTTGAATAAACTTATTTTCTCTTGTGTTTTTAACTACTGCCTGTATGCTTAAAATCTCCAAATGTGTATCTGAAGCCCTGACATCTATTTGAAACTTTAGATCTAAATAGCCAATTACTTGCTTTTGTAGCCAAATAAGTGTCCCATAGTCACCTCAAATGCAATTCATCTAATATCACTTATTACCTTTGCCTGAAACCTCCCTCTTATCCTAACATATTTCCTTTCTCTATAGGACCCTCTTTTATCCAATCTGTAAAAACAGAATCATTAGACATCCTGAACTCCCTCCCACCCATACCCAACCACAAAAGGCTACCAATTTCCCTTTCTAAATCTGTCTCATATCCATTTTCTCTATTCTTGTTACCAGTGCCTTGCACGCTCATCACTTATCATCTGCATTAGCTTGAGTCTTTTTCAATTATACCAAGCATTGTCATGTTTTCACCCTGTGCCTTGTATAGGAGGTTCATCTCTTAAAATGCCCTTCTCCAGTTCTTTACCAGATCAATTCCAAAAATCATCTCTGTTCACCATCTTCTCTAGGGAATTTCCCCAAAATCTCAAGTTGCCTTAGGGGCCTTTCGCTTTGCCCCACCAAAGTACTTTGTGTATCACTCTGGCATGTATGCATAAGGTTATATTTAAAGTTTTTAGTTATACTTGCTTTGAGGAAAGTAACTTGTTTTTTTATTTTTGTATTTCAAATGCCCAGATAAAGACTAGAATTTCAGTAACATGAACTACACTGCTACATAAAAGCAAGAAAAATCTGTTGGATGAGTATTGGAACTCAAGGGTGGAGTCCCCAAGCTACTGATACTACTTACCTCAGGCACAGGAAGAAGAGCTTACCTGGGAGTTCCTATATTCAATTTAATTCAGTAGATTTTCATTGACATGAGAAGACTCAGTCCCTGTAGTTAAGAGCAAAGCTTTGAAAGACTAAGTTTAATCCTGTCACCATTTGTCATCCATGTCCTTCCTGTACTGAGTTAGCCTGGTGTTATGCCTGGGCCAAGAGGGGTCCACTTCTGAGATCACTGCCAGCACTATTCTTCTACCTTGCTAGACAGTGACTCATATTAGAACCCACTCACCCTTGTAACTTGGTCCTAAAAATATTCTTATGCTCTCTTTTTAGTTTAGTCTTTCAAAAAGTTTTCTCTAGTCCAGAAAGTGTTTAATGTCAGAGAAGTCCATATAAACATTTGTTATCTTTAATAATTGAGATTATTCATGCACAGTGATTTCAAAGCAAATTTAGTAAAAATAACAATTTTTCTCCTATATAAAAGTCTTCCAAATGAACTAACTTAACCAAAAGATGTTTAAGTAATAAAGATTGATTGAACCATGGAGTAATTTTAATGGATACACTGAGCTTGAGTGTTGGTTCCCATGCTGGTTACAAATAGGAAGAAACTGGGGCACTTCTTTCAAAAAATTTCCCCTAAGCTCTGACCCTGGGGAGGCAGTGCATCCTTGGCGCAGTTTGAGATGTACATTTGTTTTAACTTGCACTTGGGTGTTGCTGAAGCAGCCAGTTTTTGGAGACACCACTAATGTAAGAATAAAACTTTCTCAAGGTGTTTGTAAAGTTAATGTAATTGTTGGTCAATATGAAACAGCAATGGAACACTTTATATTTTAGAAATATGTATATAGTGAAATTTCAGCCCATGTACCAAGAAGTACAATAACTATCTTTTTATGTAACAATTTCATTTCTAGCTCCTAGCCCCCCTTCTACTTAGATCTTGAAGACTTAACCTCAGCCCATCTTGGAATCCTCCCAAGATCGTGGCCCAGTTACAGGGTCTTGCACAGGCTCTTGAATAACAGAAAGGGGTTCATCTAGACTTGGTTATCAGTACAGGTCTGTCAGCCTGGCCACTTGGCCCTGTACATCTCAGATTCCTTTGCTGTTCCTTTGGAGGCATTATGCATCTAGGAAAACCTTTTGTGTCTGGGTATGGTTTCCTCTGCCTAGAGAGAATATAGATCCATTTACTTCTTGGGATTTTGTCTCCCTTCCACATCTCTACCCCATCAATGCTTTCAAGAAGCAGGGCTTAATTGTCTCTCTGTTCCCTATCCTACTTCTCTTCTCCATTTCCCAATATCAGTGTTTTTCTGGAGTAAAGTTTCAATTTATGTTTCTCCAAATCATGGGCTGATGCCATGTAATACTACCCTCCACCCCATAAAAACATAGCCCTGCCTCAGGGTTTTGGAAACCCAAGTCAGGAACAGCAATGTTTACAGACATCCTACACCAAAACACCATTCATAAGAGGCAACAAGTTTGATACTTGATAAATGGGAAGAAGGGAAAGGCAAATAAAGGAGAAAAATAGTATATGTCTTAAAATATTATCAAAATCACATTTAAATTTATAAATTCAGTGTAAAATTAAAATTACAGTCAAATATTCTATAATGTCCTGGTGAAACTAATATTCACAGATATTTTGGGAAAGACACTATCCCTAACTGAAGAGATATATTTTACCAAATTTGGAACAAAATTTTATAGTGTAAGATCATTTGATTGAAAAAATAAAAAACTTCTAAGTCAAGTAAAAAGGAAATTATTTGAAGGTATTATCAGGGACAACCGAGGACAAGAAAAAAGTTAAATGCTTAGGCAAAGGAAGACTGGAACGGAAAGTCAAGAGTTGAGATTACTCCTTTCTCTCATAAATTATAGGGTCCTTCATCTTTGCCCCCCCCCCCCCCACTTATGGCTCTAATATTCTGATTTTCCTAAAACTGACTTATTCTGTTTTTTTGTGTGGTTCCATACTTGAAAGACTGGCATTCTATTGTATTGTTATCAACCTTGGCTTATCATGAATTTTCATATTAAATGCTTACATTCATTCATTTGATTTAACCTCTCAGTACTCCCAACCCAAATGATCACAAGAGAGAATCAGATAGTTTCAATTTTCTTCCAGTACTCACTCAGGTCCAATCTACTGTACCCCCAGGGATGGCCACTTAGTTTTTGCATCTGTTCCTTCTGGATGCTGTGGGCACAAGGCATGTTGATGTAACCACTAAAATTGAAATGTTCAATATTCTGAGTTCTGGAAAAAAATGATTTGCTACTTTTAAACCTCCTTTATGCTCTAATACATATGTTGCTTTCACTTTACCCACAGAATGATATGATTGTCATTTATTATATTGATGATATAATAAGTAATAATTCCAAAACTATAACTAATTTATGATTATATAAAACCTTTATGACCTTGACATTAGAAGCCAACTAACCAACCAACTAACAAAGAAATAAAAATAGAAAAGTGTAAAAATCAGCTCCAAATCTCACTGAGTTATAAAACATTTTATATACTTATATCTGTCAAACAAAAGGTCTCTTCAGTGTCAAGGGTAACAAATAACCTTAGTTAATGCCTATGAGTGTCAAATGATTTTGTTTTAATTTTTATTTATTTTATGTGACTATCCCTCTATAAATTATTTTTCACTATAAATTTTCCAAAAGTAGACATAACTGATTTTAAGAGCACTCTGCCACTAGGTGGCATCAAATAGCCATAATTCACAGATTGTATTCCGTAACTATACTCCAGCATTTAAGAATTATCATTCTTTTCTTCTGAAGATATTTATAAATTTTTTTAAAAAATAATTTATTTTAGAATAAGTAACAAAGGCAATACAGTTTTTTCTGAGTAGATAAAATATACTATTATTCTTTTCTAATAAATTGAAATAATCTGTTAATAAATTCACAGTAACATTTTTTTTCAATTTCAAAATATTTAACTCTTTTTTTCTATCAAATGGCTGCAGTATTAGAAATATTTGTTTTTTATTTTGTTTAGAAATATTTAATATAACCCTTTCTATACGTTATGTGTGTTTTTTTAAGATCTAGTTTTACTTAACAAAGTCCGTCATTACACAATGCCTTTATTTTAATAATTATTTTTCTCACTCCAAGGGTACATTGGATTATGATATAGATGCTGTAGCAACAGATGCTTCTCCCCACCTATACTTGTAAATTTTCCTCCATACTACAGGGCTCACCACACCACTTAAGGTTTTTGTCACCTTGAGGTTTGCCTGCTACCACGTCCTCTACCTTGGCTGACAGAGGAAGAGCCCTGGAATATTCAGCTTGTACAGTATGTGACCGCTTGTGTGTTTAGCAATGCCAACCACACAGAACACATTATACGGGTGTTCTGTGCATAGCTATGGCTTCCAACAGTCATTATAGGTGTTCATTTTAGTTCCTAAAGCTCTCAGTGGCCTAGGACTTGTAAGTTATATGACATCCTTATCCCCGATGCTAGCAGTTAAGGCACTTTATGGGGCAGTTCCTAGATGTAATGATGAACTCAGAGTTTGAGGTTCTGGACTCTACCACTCAAGCTCATTTTCTGGCTTGACAGCAACTCATTGTTCAGTTCTTCACAATACAGAATTTCTCTGAAAATGTGGGTTCTTAATTTAGATTCTATAAAAAGTGTTAATTTGTGTAGAAGGAGACAGGGACTGGCAGAACAAAGAGTCATTTCAGTTTTCTCAACTGATGGAAATAATATTTTAGCAATAGGTATCTATTACAAAAATTATAAGAAAAATGAAATTAACAGAATAACTTAAAACCAGCTTAAATGTACCGTAGTTCCTTTAGCAAGCATTCATTGAATGTTCAGTATGATTCAGATTCTGTGTTAGAAAATGCAAGACTCTGCTACTAACTATATAAAACTATACTGCTATTAAGTGGATACTTGTTACAAACATAAAAAAAATATTGAATTGGTAGTTTTTCATTGTAAATATACAATAATTTTCCACATAAATTGTTGCTTTTGTAGAATATAAAATAAGGAAGACATAAATTTCTCAAAGTCACAAACTTGCCCAAATTTCAAGTAACTAAGGACTAACTTCAATATGAATAAGTAAAAATATATTAGCTTAAATATTCTTAACATTCAATGCATACATATTGTGTGTGTGTGTGTGTGTAATTTTATCAATCAGAAATTATTCATTAGAAGAAAACAAGGGTTTAGTAGGTGTTCTATTGCAAATTCATGCCTTTTTCAGAGGCATGTATTTTAAATGCCTTTTATTTCCTGAAGGAAAAAAAAAAAAAAGCATATATACTAATGATTATATTCCCCTCACCAGAATCTAGCATATCTGGGAATAACTGTGATTTCCTACTTCCAAACATTAGTTAATTAAAAGGCTTTACATTTATTAATAAAAAATGGGTTTTAAAAATGGCTGAGGAAACTAATGGGATAAAGGAATCCATATGCATTTCTTGATTTTAATTCTAATAAAACTTTTCTTTAATCAGAAGTAGTCATATTAAACAGAATTTTTAACTGTCACTGAGATTACTTTCACAAAGATTATAACTTTAAAATGAAAAAATATTGCATAAATAAAAGCAATGTTTATTTTATTTTATATTTTATTTTATTATTTTATTTTTAATTTAATTTAATTTTATTTTATTATTTTATTATTTTATGTCCAGCTTGTTGCAGGTGGGAGGTGGGCAGTGAAATCAGCAACTTCCAGCCATAAGCTCCTTCAGGACCTGCCATAGCTGCAGAGATGCCTTACCTTTCTCGAAGCAGCCTGGATCAGTGATGAAGAGAGGGAAGAGTATAAAGGTTCTGACATTTTGTTATTTTACCCAAAGTGAGACAACTCTGATGAACAATATTTGCTCCAAAGCTCCTCAGTGGATTGGATGAGGCTTTGTTGGGGTCTGAACTGCTGTTTGACATAGCCCTCTGCCCAATTCTGCTTCTCCACCATTCTTTTCCTGAATGATGATGATTCTTTTTATTGAGTTATTGGGGTGACATTGGTTAATAAAATTATGCAGGTTTCAAGTGTACATCATCTGTATACTGTATTGCGTGTTCATCATACAAAGCCAAGTCTCTTTCTGCCACCATTTATCTCCCCTTTACTGTCTTCTACCTCCTCCTACCTTTCCCTCCAGCAGGCAATCACCGTACTGTTGTGTCTGTTGTGTGTGTGTGGATTTGCTTAATCCCTTAACCCTTTTTACTCCCCTCCAACAGCTGTTTCTTCTCTGTATCTATGAACCTGTTTCTATTTTGTTTGTCGATATATTTTGTTCACCAGATTCCACATGTAAGTGAAATCATATGGTGTTTTTCTTCCTCTGGCTGACTTATCTCACCTAGCATAATACTCTCCAGGTCCCTTCATGCTGTCAAAAAGGTAAGATTTCCTTTTTTGTTTTACGGCCAAGTAGTATTCCATTCTATAAATGTACCATGGCTTTTTTATCCACTCATCTACTGATTAGAGACCCCAGAAAAAGCTCATGCCTTTAGGGTCAATTAATATTTGACAAAGGAGGCAAATACATACAATGGGGTAAAGATAGTCTATTTAATAAATAGTGTTGGGAAAATTGGACAGATACATGCAAAAAAAAGATAATAGACCACCTCCTTCCACCATACACAAGAATAAACTCAAAATGTTGAAGGCCGTGCCCAGCTGGGAGTGGCTCAGTGGTTGAGGGTCGACCTGGGATCCAGGAGATAAGGGTTCGATTCCCGGTTGGGGCGCATACCCGGGTTTCGGGCTTGATCAATGACTCTCTCATCATTGATGTTTCTATCTCTCCCTCTCCCTCTCCTTTCCTCTCTCTGAAATCAATGAAGATATATTTAAAAAAAAAAAAAAATGTTGAAGGCCTGGGGAGGAGGTGGCAGCAGAGTGGAGGGGATCAATGGAGGAAAATGGGGGACATCTGTAATACTATCAACAATAAAGATAAGTTTAAAAAGAAAGATTCAACTATAACTGGCATGGCTCAATGGTTAGAGTGTCAGCCCACAGACAGAAGGGTCCTGGGTTTGATTCCAGCCAAGGGCATGTATCTCAGTTGCAGGCTTGATCTGACCCCAGGTCAGGGCCTGTGTGGTAGGCAAGCAATTGATGTGTCTCTCTCACATTCATGTTTCTCTTTTTTTTCTCTCTCTCTTTTCTACTCTCTTGGAAAAGAAATGTAAAAATTATCCTCAGATGAGGATTAAATAAATAAATAAATAAATAAATAAATAAATAAATAAATAAATAAATAAATAAAAAGACTTAACTGTAAGTCTTGAAACCATAAAAATCCTAGAAGAAACCATAAGCAGTAAAATCTCAAACACTTCTTGTAGCAATATTTTTTCTGCTATGTGTTTTCAAGCAAAGGAAATAAAAGAAAAATAAACAAATAGGACTACAACAAACTAAAAAGATTTAGCAAAGCAAACAATCAACAAAATGAAAAGACAAACCCTAAATAAGAAAACATATTTGCTCATGACACATTTGATAAATAATTAATATCCAAAATTTATAATGAACTTATACAATTTAACACCAAAGAAACAAACAATCCAATTAAAAAATGGACAAAGGGCCTGAATAGACACTTTTTCAGAGGACAAACAGGTGGCCAAGAGGCATATGAAAAGGTGCTTAACATCACTAATCATCAGAAAAATGCAAATTAAAACCACAATGAGATATCACCTCACACCTGTCAGAATGGCTGCCATCAACAAATCAACAAACAACAGGTGTTGACAGGGATGTGAAGAAAAGGGCACCTTCTGTTGCAGCCATTGTGGAAACAGTATGGAGTTTCCTCATAATCTTAAAAATGGAACTGCCTTATTACCCAGTTATTCCACTTCTGGGAATATATCCAAAGACACCTGAAATACTAATTCTAAAGAATATCTGCATCCCTGTGTATTACAATAGCCAAGATTTGGAAGCAACAATGTTTATTTTAATACATTTCAATCATTAAAAGTTTTTTAAGTTGCTGTACAACACAAGAGCTCTAGATCTGTTCTGAAATCTCATGTTTTGGTAGCTTCTGTCATCTCTCCTTTTACTATCTGACATTACTTGTGGTTTCTCTTTTCTGAAGCAAAAATAAGTGTATGTTTGGTTTTCTGATTATCTTCAGGTAAAATGATCTTTCAGCAGTAGCTTCTCCAGGAGAGATGGAAATGCTGTATTGTCAAAATTCACCCTTGTACACTTTCTGCCTAATGTTTACTAAGATACCAAGGAAATATAGCATAGGTTTCAGTTTGAGTGTTGCTTCATTTCCACATGAAGCTGACACAGAAAAGTTAACTAAGAATGAATATTGGTTTCAATGTCCAAACAGTGAGTTTTATCTAGAAACACATTATCTGAGTTAATATTATGACTTTATATGTTTATAAAGATAAATGAAAATAACATGAATTTTGTTGTTGTTGCAAAGTCAATAGTCTCAAAAACAGACAATATTTCACTGCCATGTTTGCTTATAATGTATAGAACTATCTAATAATATAGCAGCAGCTAAAAGGAGGGAAAATTTCACAAACACATTATCTTAAATACATAACTTTCACATATCCAGATATCTATGCAGTGTTGTTGACCCACTACAAAAATAACATGGATTTCTAATTTAAGACATACCACTAAAAATGTATCCAACATGTATTAGCTCATTTCCCATATGAGGAGACTGAGGCAGGAGGTCATATAACTGAGGCATAGGAGGTTCCTGAAAAATTAAAGGTGCTGTCCTTAATCAAGAAAGTTTCTTCTGTTTTCCAGGATTTCATATGAAAGAAGGAACCAATTTTGGGATATAGTAAAGCAGAGAATGCCTGAAGGGGGGCAGCAATGCTGAAAGTCAGGAGGTGAAGGTTGTGGTGCAGTTGGATTTGCAGGAAGAAAAGAGAAAATGGAGAAGCTGGAAGGCAGGAAGTTACTTTGGAATGCCTTTGCAATGCACAAGGGAAATCCCAGTAGGCATCCTTGGGTTCACAAAATAAGGGTCTTAAATGCTTTGGAGGTTTCACAATTTTTCCAGGGATGGGGACACTCTTCTGTCAGGTTATCTCTGGGAACCTCTTTAGTGTGGAAACCAAGTTTTTCCAGGTTGTCTCAGATCATTTAAATATGCTCTGAAAATTGAACAGTTCCTCTCAAAACCTGTAGAATAAAGTAGTTGGAACATTCCACAGTCCCAAGCCAGAACAGAACATGGACCTATCATGAGCCAGTAGAGGACCAAAGATATCATCTACCTACATAAGCATCCACTGTTCAAAATCTTCTTTCCCATGAAAAATGCTCATTGGCCTGGAAAACCATCTTCCTGATGGTAGGAAAGGGATTACACCCATTCTGAGCTGGCATCGTCACAGAACTGTGAGACATCTTCCATTCATCTGGCCTTGATCACTTTCCATTGAAACTGTTTTATACCTTCCAAGTTGGGTTCCCCCCACCTTGCTAATTTATCTTTTATGCTGCCACTAGTTGTTTTTCTAAAAGACATTTTTTATTACCTGGTGATCTGATGGAAAAATACAACAACATGAAATTACCTCTACCCGCTTCTTCAGCCCCTTCTCCCATTTCCCCAATACAGAACATGCTGTCCTTCACTGCACACAGCACACATTAATCTTCCTGTGTTCACACATGTTTTGCTCTCTATGCAGAACATTGCAGACACCTGATCATCATCCTTCATGATCTGCAAATGTCATCTCCTCTAGGAAGCATCCTCAACATCATAATTGCTCACGCCCATGATATCATACCATATGTTTCAACAATAGTGCTGGTCATAGGAGTCTATTATTACTTGCTTGTGCATTTGTCTCCACTTTGTCTCCTGCAGAGCAAAACTCTAAGCTTATTCTTTCTTTTTTATTTAGTTATTTAATTTTTTAAATTTATCTTTATTGTGAAAGTATTACAGATGTCTTTAATTTGAAAATATTTTTCTTTTCTTTGTCTATACTATAAGATATTATACACAAAAACACTATACACAAAAATTTGCTAAAATGATAGCAACATAATTGAACATGTGTTTTTATGTATTATTGACATAATTGACATATAACATTATATTAGCTTCCAGTGTATAACATAACGATTTGATAAATGTATATGTTGCAAGATAATCCCCACAATGGATGTAGTTGGCACCCATCACCATACATAGTTATAATTTTTTTTTTAGAGCTTTTAGGATCTACTCTTGGCAACTTTCACATATACAATAAAGAAAAAGAATAAGTAAATAAGACAAATGTTTAAGCAAATTCTTTTGATTTAGTTTCATAACTTTAATCTCATAATGAACAAAAATAACAATAGCTAATATTTTTAGAGAATTTACTCAATGAATCAAACTATACTAAGTATTTTACATTCGTTATCTATTATGTGTAAGGTGCTATCCATAGGAATTTACTACATACACAAATCTTGGCCAAGGTCACACAGCTGACAGTCTTAGAATTAAACACAATCAGATGAAAGGGACTGTATTTTAAATTGTTTTAATATAAAGCTTTGTATTTACTAGAATAATTTCCATGTCAATTTAATTAATATTTTTAACCAATAGGCAATGCTTTATTTTTCACATTATTATCTTTCATCACTATGATAATCCATTTTACTGACTCCATTTTGTTTGGTCTTTACTATTCCTTTCATTTATGTAAAAATTCATGAATATATTCTCACTGTAAAAAGATTTAAGTAATAAGTATAAAAGAGCTAAGAACCTTCTCATCTCTCCATTCCAAAATTTTCTCTGAAAGACAACATAAGTTAAAATTCTGTTGTATGTCTTTCCAGTCTTTTTGCTAAGAACTAACACACATACACATAGAAATATTTTATGAAAACCTAATTATACAATGCTCATTCTTCCAGTACTTATAAAAATATGTAACACATATACAAATGTACACTTAGAAATACAATTTTCATGTAATCATAATTACACTATACCCATTATTTCGATATAGTTTTTAATAATTATATATTTTATACTTTCCTTGTAAGTATATATGAATCTTCCACATTTTTCAGCTGTTGCCCAATACAGTGGTACCTTGGTTTTCCAGCATCTCCATTGACGAACATTTCCATTTAGGAACTCCATAAACCTGGAAGTAAATGCTTTAGTTTTCTAACACACCTCAGAAGTCGAACATGCCACACGGCTTCCGCTGAGTGCAAGATCCTGAGGCCTAGCTGTTGGCTGTTGATCCCTCAGTTTTCAAACGTTTCAGAACTCAAACAGTCTTCCGGAACAGTTTACATTCTAAAACTGAGGTACCACTGTATTTCAGCTGTTGCATTATATTTATTGAATTTGTCACTTACTCAACAAATATATAGATTACCTTCACATTTCTTTTGTTATTGTAAATAATTCAGAAAGTGACATTCGTATACATATTACTACTTTATACACAAGTGAGTCTTTAAAATAGATTTCTAAAAATGAACTTTGTTTGTCCAAGAGTGTGTGTATATACATATATACATAATTTTTTTAAATGTTAATATCTACCACTCAACTGGCTTTCCAAAACACCTTTATGCTTTATACTTTTACCAACATTGTAATAACAGTGCATAGTTTTCTGTGCTTGCAAATGTTAAATTTAATTAAGTTTAGGGTTTGGGGTTTTTTCTTTTTTTTTTGCCAATCTGATGGGTAATTACATTTGATTGTTTTAATTTCTATATTTCTGAATATTGGGGAGAAAATATATCTTCATTGATAAAATAGAAAGTTTTTTATTTTCTAACTCTCCATATTACTAGATATGGTCCAGACATAATACATCAGGTAGTACAGTCATTTATTTTTTATATATTTTGTCAATGTTTAAGTATTAAGAGGTGTATAAAAGTTATAGGTAAAAAATACAAACTTAGAGCTTCTCTTTAAAAATCACATCTGGCAACACTAAGCCTATATTCTTTTCTTTTCTTTTTTAAGATTTTTAAATTGATTTTAGAGAAAGAGGAAGGGTGAAGGGAGAGAGACCGAGACAGAGACATCGACAGAGACAGAGACATCATGGTGAGAGCATTTTAGCTGCCTCCTGCATGCCGCTTAACAGGGATCAAACCCACAACCTGCATGTGTGCCCTGACCGGGAATTGAACCAGCAACATTTCGGTGCTCAGGAGGACACTCAACCAATTAAGTCACACTGGCCAGGGTTAAGCCTCTATTCTTTAGTGACACAATACACTGACGTCAGGCAGTAGCTATACAATCTAGGTGGAGTGTGCCTTCTTCCATATGCAGTGAGATGACCTGAGTTTCTCAGTTCTATTCCCTCCAAAGCCCTTAGACAATTTTAACTTGGCTACCCCTGAACTATTTCTTAAGCATATAAAATTCTGATACAGTATTTTAAAATTAAAAGTTTATTTTTTATTTCTTTTCTCCATTAACCCAATAAATTACAGAGTCCACTTCATTTGCAAAATATAAGAGGAAAACATGGTGTTTTCGATGATTCCTTTCAAAAATATATTTATTATTTATCAATAGTTTAGAGTCAACATTTGAGTGTATTTAAAACAATTTAAAACAAATTGTTTTAATGCATGACTAATATTTGATGAGCGTTTTCATTTCTATATTTAACAAAAAATAGACTAATATCAGATCCAATTGGAGACATTTGGATTAGTTGTTTCCACTAAGTCTATGCTTAAGCTTGGTACTCATTTTGAAGTAGCTGATACCTAAAAATTATTTGAACTAATAGTGTAAATATTCATAGACTGTTACATGCTATATAATGCCCTTAATTCCTTCAATAGATACCTCAAGTACCTCTCTACAGTATTTTTATTGTAATCTCCATTTTGCAAGGAACACATGACCACAGCTGTAATTATCTATGGCATGCCAGGGCACAGGAATTTCCTTTTTATCTGTCATCCAAAGTTGACAATTAGAGGAGGATTCCCTCAATGGTGGGTAAGAGCTACTGCTCTAGCTGCAGCAGAAATTCCTCTGTCTCTGGGTGGAAAGTAATCTCTATGCTTGGAAAGCAAGTAGCTCCTTGTAACCTAACAGAAAAGAAGGGATAATCAGTAGAATCAAGAATAGATATCTTTGTTTCTTTCCATTGTTCTCTTTTTCCTATCATGTATACATTTTTACAATAAGAAAACAAATTTTAAATTCAAAGCACTTATATTTTTATGCAAGATTTGTGAATTGGAAAAATCTAAGTATATAGTCATTATAAGCTCTTCCTCAAATAATTTATGATTTTTTAAAAATTCATTATCAAATATTCATAGGAATCTTCTATGTGCTGGAGACTGTATTAAATGACACTTATAAAAGGGGAAAACAAAATAGAATAAATCTTCACCATCATGTGAGTTACATTCAAATAAGGAGATATAATAAATCTATGCTTATTGAAGTAATTAATTATCTAATTAATAAGAAAATATTTCTGATAATAATGAGGTTCTTTGAAGCATGACAAAGGAAAAGAGGAGGATGAGATGTAAGGAATGGAAGACAAACACAAATAAATATTTCAAAAAATATTTTATATAGCTCTTCTCTAGTGAACCATTCCTAATTATAGGTATCATAATTCTATGAAGATTTTATAAACTAGAATGCAGTTATACAAAAGAAATAGGGTAGTAAGGGATTGGAAGAACATGCCATACAAGGAACGATGAAAAAAAATTATATTTAGACTGCAAAAGAAAATAGTAAAAAAAGAAACATGATGCTTAGGTTTGAATATTTTAAAAGTTGTCATGAAATAAGAGGAACAGAAAAATTTTATATCTCCTATGAACAACTAGACTAGAAATAATAGGAGAAAATATAAAATTAGTATTTATTGAATCCTCACTATATGCTATTTTACAAATATTTAATATTGTCATGATTCTTTTGATATTTTTCTTTTATTTCTTTTTATCAGGACACTGAGATCCATGAAGTTAAAAATCATCCTCAGATTCCACAAAGAAAAGAGTGAAGAACTCTACTCCACAGGCCTCACGCTACTTACTCACAAGGGATTTGCTGAATCCGAGTTTTTCTGTCACACAAAATCAGACGATGGTTACCTAAACTCAAAGGTACACTAGATGTGACATTTAAAACTTGTGTTCCTATTGGCACAAAATTCCACAAACAAGGTTAAAAAGTGGGCAACCCAATGGGAAAAACACACTTTTTTGTAAGCCACGAAGGTATACATACAGCCTTGATGAAGAGGACACAAAGCTGATGTTCTTTCCTCTATATCTTCATACCTCTTGATTTTGACTTAATATAAACATAACTTTTTAATACCTAAAACTGGCATCCCATACTAGAATTGTTACTAAAGAGGTATCTTTGACGAGGTTCTTGCACTGTGTGAAAAGTAAATGCTTAAGGTCTCCTACAAGCCTAGAGACTGCAAATTTCACTAACTGACTTAGGAAGTCATAGTCTACAGCACCCTATCCAACTGGTAGAAACTACACACCTCAGCACAGTTTACCTCACAGGTCTAGCAAATCATCACCAATTAGAGATCTGGACCCTGCAGGATTTGGAAGTCTGTTGCAGAAGTGGAAAACCCTGAAATAGAATGAGAGCATTGTATCAGACACCAGAAGGAAGTGGACTAGCCTCAAAGAAAAACTTCACCTACTTAACAGTTTTAACTATGACCAGATTGCAAAACAGCTTCCCAATACTGGTACATTTTTTATTTCCCAATATTGCAAATACTTAGTGAAATCAAATCTAAATATTTTAGGCCCAGCAAAAATGAAAAAAATATTTTGCAATATCAGAAATTTTTGTTTTGAATCATTTTGTAAACACCTCAAATAGGAAACACACAGGATATTTAACATTTCACATTGCTTTTCACTATCATTAGTGACTGGTAATTCCACATTAGGTAAAATTATCAAAAAGTCATGTATCTTCAGATTAGTGTGTTTTTTAGTTGACAAAACTGAACATAAGCCCTTTAAATCTTATTAAGTCTGTTGTGAGTTTTGAATTCAAACTAAAATTAATTTTTTAAAGTCATTTAAAAAATCTAACTGCAAAATTTCACAATAAATGTTCAGTGGTTAAGCATTTCATAGCTTGATTTTATACTGTATGGAGAAGTGTCTTTTCATAGGTTTTAAATTTATATGCCATTAATAGTGCAGTGACTATTTCCAACAAGTTATTGGATTGATTCAAAGAAGAGGCTGATCAGCTTTTGTTACATCTTTTATATTGTTAATTTTATTGACAACTTCACTTTTGCAGGGTTGAATAATTCTAGTTACTGCAGCTTCTCATCATTACACATGTAAGTGCTACCATACCTTAAACCATACTTCTGCCTTCATTGGCCCTTTTAATTACATATCCTAAGTAAGATGGGCAACACTAAGATTGGGCCTCACTTAGCTAATGAGATTGAACTAAATTATGGCCCAGGGTAATTTGGTTTGCTAATTTTTAATAAAAATTAGTAGTGCTAGTTTAAAAACTTCAAACATGATGTAAAAGAAAAAAATTAAGGTAGATTGACTTTAGTTCCACTTGAGTTTGGAAACCAGGCATTAAAGAGGCCAACTAGTTTCCAAATGAATATTAATTTAACAATTAATGAGCAGAAGACAGAATGGGAGAGAAATCTTCAGAAAAAAGATTAATGCATGTTTGTAGTTTCTACCATTCTCCAAACTAATTTGTGAGAACATGTTTCATCAGACTTTTGAATTAGCTTAGATTCTATACAATTTTTTCATTAATTTTGCCTAAAAGTAATATGGCTGCCAAATATTTTATGTAATAAATTTATACCATCAATTCACATATAATAGAAAAATATAGTATTCTTCTTAACCCAGCATATGTACACACACACGCACACATAAATGTATATCTAGCTATTTAGCAAATGATGTTTCAGCAAAGACTGTTAGTAATGCATCATCCTGAAATTATTAAAATATAATAAAATAATTTTATTACTAATATTTATATTAAAATGCTAACAGTATGTATATGAAAAATAAAGTCATATTACCATCCTCAAATATACAGGTGATTTCACCAACAGAAGCAGTATCAATATAAGTAGCATAAAGACAGAAAAAATATTACCATTCATTCAATCAATAAATCTTTTTTTTCTTATGGCAGAGTAATATTCCATTGCGTATATTTACCATATCTTCTTCATCCAATCATCTATCAAAGGACACTTGGGTTGTTTCTCTGTCCTGGCCATTTGAAACCTATATAATCTTATTAACTACTGTCATTCCAATAAATTTTAATTAAAAAAAGAAATATTATTGATTATTTACTAAATGTTTTGTTAGCTCATGGGAACATATTGACAAATAAAACTGTTCCCTCAATTGAAAAATTCATCTTTCAGCAGGGAAACAGACATAAACATGATTTCTAAATCCATGTGCTATAACA
Source organism: Miniopterus schreibersii (assembly GCF_964146895.1). Lineage (NCBI taxonomy): Eukaryota > Metazoa > Chordata > Mammalia > Chiroptera > Miniopteridae > Miniopterus > Miniopterus schreibersii. Next base: position 30,371,576 of record NC_138118.1, on the reverse strand, counting down.
AGGATTCTCAAAGAGTGGTCTGCAGACTAGCATCATTAGCATCCCGCGGGGATTTAGATATGCAAATACCTTGTTTTCCCTGCTGAATCAGAATCTCTCCAGATGATTTTGTTAAAGTTTTGTTAAACTGTGCTACAATTTTAGGTAATCCATAGTGAGTAATATTTATGACTAGAGATGCTGTTGCTTAGGGAGCTTTTAATGGGATTACACAGGAAGTATCAAGTTTCTCAGAAAATGATGATCTATTTTTAGCTCCTTTCTCTTCCCAACAATAGAAATTTAGGGATACATTAAAGTAGGATATGGTGATGCTTCCAAGAAGAGAAAGTTATTGAAACTAGGAAGTATATATCCTGGTGTTCTCCCTTAAAGGGGTCATCGGGGCTTATAATATGAGTGGACTTTAGGGGCCTACAGCAATGCAAACATGAACTAAATCTAGATGCCCTCTGAGACACAAAATGCTAGTAAGAACTGTTCTGTCTCACAACAAAGCAGAGAGAATCCACAGATGGCTATGGTGCAGATTCCCCAGGGAGAAAGCCCAGCACTTAACTAGCAAGTCTACTAATGCCAATAATTCCTGGAGGCAACAAATTGTCCCTGGCAGGCATAGAACTTATTAACAACTGGGTTTTGCTTACCTGATGTTAGATGCAAATGCTCAGAGTAGTATAAAAGGATTGGAATAGCATATATTGTGCAATTTGGAACAAGTAATGTTTGTTCACACTTAACAGCCCATAAATGTCCCACAATGATCTGAAATGTCATCCTCAAAGTAATGGTTTGATAGAGAATTAGAAAGGGCAATTGAAGTATTTGGTTTCTAAAATGGGGTGAGATTAAGACATGAAGGGCAAGCTTACTCACCTGCACAAGTGTAAACTCACAATAATATGAAGTGGTCCGAGGGAGAATCCCCATTAGATAGATTTCTTAACTCTTCTTAAGGAGCTGAGGAAGAGGGGGTGGAGGAGGATATTAGTATGACTATACAGTTCTCCACAGAGGTAAGATGATGGCATGACTATGTGGAGTTCTAGGACCTATTTTCATTAAGTAGCTACCATATGTAACATCAGTGAGGGCAATTCTTTTTTTTTTTTTAATGTATCTTTATTGATTTCGGAGAGAGGAAAGGAGAGGGAGAGAGAAAGATAGAAACATCAATGATGAAAGTCATTGATCGGCTGCCTCCTGCATGCCCCTGACCAGGGACCAAGCCCACAACCCGGGCTTGTGCCCTGACCAGGAATCAAACCCCAATTGCCTGGATCCTAGGTTGACGCTCAACAGCTGAGCCATGCCCGGCTGGGCAATGTGAGGGCAATTCTTGTCAAGACTTGGGCAAGTCACTTAAGCCTTCCTTGACTTAGTTAATTGAGATAGTATCTAACCTGCAAACTTTTTAAAAATTTATCTTTATTTTTGAAAGTATTACAGATGTCCCCTTTTCTGCCCCATTGATCCCCTCCATCCCTCATCCACTCCCCCCTCCCAGACCTTTTCCACACTATTATCTGTGTCCATGGGTTAAGCATATATGCATATAAATTCTTTGATTAATCTCTCCACACCCACTTCCCCACCTCTAACCTGCACACTTTAACAGTGTTGTTGTGAGGCTCAATTAACACAATGTCAAAGCAGTATATAACCTGAAAAGTCCCATATAAAAGTAAGATATTAATATTATATACCATTGGCAGTGCACTTCTCATTCACTTTTCCCAGTGGAAGAGCCCTCTAGAACCCCAAATTTCCTTTCCCACAGGCATTCGAGAAAGTTTGCACTGTTTGGTTTCATTTGTTTATACTTCTCAGTGCAATTTGATTTGAAAGAGAGGTTCTGCTGCTTTAAAGTTTTGTTTTTATTTTATTTATTTTTATTTTATTTTTACTTCATCTTTATTGTTGAGACCATTACAGATGTCCCCCTTTTCACCCTACTGATCCCCTCCACCCCACATCCATCCCACCCCCAGGCCCCACACCAATGTCCACCTCCATGGGCTCATAAACATACAAGTTCCCTGATTAATCTTTCCCCACCCACATCCCCTTCCCAACCTTCCCTCTGAGATCCCTCAGTTTGTTCGAAGCTTCTATGTTACTGGATCCACTTTGTTCATCAGTTTATTTTATTATATTACACATAAAAGCAAGATCATTTGGTACTTATCTTCCTTCTACTAGCTCATTTCACTTTGCATAACACTCTCTAGTTCCTTCCATGTTGTGCCAAAGGCCAAAAGGTCCTTCCTCTTCATAGCCACATAGTACTCCATGGTGTAAATGTGCCGCAACTTTTTTATCCACTCGTCTACTGATGGGCACTTGGGCTGTTTCCAAATCTTAGGTATTGTGAATTGCACTGCTATGAACATAGGGGTGCATAAGTTCTTTGCAGTTGGTGTTTGGGGTTCCTTAGGATATATTCCTAGAAGTGGGATCACTGGGTCAAATGGCAGGTCAAATTTTAATCTTTTGAGGAAACTCCATACTGGCTGCACCAGTCTGCATTCCCACCAGCAGTGTACTAGGGTGCCCTTTTCTCCACACCCTCTCCAGCACTTGTGGTTCGTTGACTTGTTGATGGTAGCCATTCTGACAGGTGTGAAGTGATACCTCACTGTGATAATTCGCGACACTGAGCATTTTTTCATGTCTCTTAGCTATTTGTATGTCCTCTTTGGAGAAGTGTCTATTTAGGTCCATTGCCCATTTTTTAACTGGATTGTTTGTCTTCCTTTTATTAAGTTGTATAAGTTCCTTATGTATTTTGGATATTAACCCTTTATCCAATGTGTCATTGGCAAATATGTTCTCCCATAAAGTGGACTCCCTTTTCGTTTTGTTGATCGTTTCCTTTGCTGTGCAGAAGCTTTTCATTTTGATGCAGTCCCATTTGTTTATTTTCTCCTTAGTTTCTCTTACCCTAGGAGATATATCAACAAACATATTGCTATGAGAGATGTCTGAGATCTTACTGCCTATGTTTTCCTCTAGGATTTTTATGGTTTCATGCTTTACATTTAAGTTCTTTTATCCATTTTGAATTTGCTTTTGTATATGGTGTAAGTTGGTGGTCCAGTTTCATTTTTTTGCGTGTATCTATCCGATTTTTCCAACACCATTTATTGAAAGGACTGTTTTTACTCTATTGTATATTCTTTCTTCCTTTGTCAAATATTAATTGACCATAATGGCATGGGTAAATTTCTGGGTTCTCTGTTCTGTTCCACTGATCAATATGTCTGTTCTTGTGCCAGTACCAGGCTGTTTTGATTACAGTGGCTTTGCAGTATAACTTGATATCTGGTATTGTGATCCCTCCAACTTTGTTCTTCTTTCTCAAGATTGCAGTGGCTATTTGGGGTGTTTTTTGGTTCCAGATAAATTTTTGAAGTGTTTTTTCTAGATCTGTGAAATATGTTGTTGGCATTTTAATAGGGATTGCATTGAATTTTATAGATTGCTTTGGGTAATATTTACATTTTAATGATGTTAATTCTTCCAATCCATGAACATGGTATGTTTTTTCATTTGTTTATATCTTCCTCTATTTCTTTTTTCAGTGTCCTATAGTTTTCTGAGTAAAGGTCTTTTACATCTTCAGTTAAGTTTATTCCTAGGTATCTTATTTTTGTAGTTGCAATGGTAAGTGGGATTGTTTTTTTAGTTTCTTTCTGAGAGTTCATTATTGCTGTATAAAAATGCCATCGATTTCTCGGTGTTAATTTTATATCCTGCTACCTTGCTGAATTAATTTATTAAACCTAGTAGTTTTTTGGTGGAGTCTTTAGGATTCTCTATTACAATATCATGTCATCTGCAAATAATGACAACTTTTTAAAGTTTTAAATTTTTAAAACATTCCCTAAAACATTCTGGAAAAAGAATGTGGCATATGGTTACAATTACTTCATGGATTTTCTTTTCTAATTATCTTTTTCTCAGCATGTCTTCAATGAATTGTGGCTTTTATCTGCAATAGCTTTATTTAATAAGTTTTATTCTATGTTTGGATCTAAATAGAGTACTAGATGACCACATTCATTTATTAAAATACATTTATTCAATACGTACTTATTAGACTCTGATACACTCTCTGTGAGACCTCTAGACAAACCAAATAATTGATCCCTGCTCTAAAGGAATGTAGAATCTAATGAAAAGAAAACAATTCAGAGAAATACATGGGGATATTTTCCTTAGTGGAATATAAACAAAGTGCCGTGGGAGCTTGGGAGGAATGCTCAAACCTGCCCTCAGGTTCTTAAGGAGAAAGGTATAGTCTAGGCAGAGGAAATGCCATGATCATGGCAAATTCTGGGAATCACAAGACAGAAGTAGTAAAGAATAAAAGTCTGGGGGCAGGGTTAGAAAGAAGGGACCAGAGTAGACAAGGGCAAACACTAGAGGAGTGAACAGTAGACACAATGGCCTTTTGTGCTAAGCAGAGGATTTGGGATTTTATTCTGCATCTATGCATAGCTATAGAAGAATTGTATACATGATAGTATTTCCTTTCCAACCTCTTTGGGCTTTAAAATGTATGATGTGAAAAAAAATAATAATAATAATAAAATGTATGGTGTGAATCAGTGTCTTATCTGCAACATTGTATTTCTTTACAATAAAAAAGTATGCATCTTATTTTTCTTTTAAAAAAAGTTTATATTCATCTTGTGCATTTTTATTAGCAATAGTATATATATATATATATTTTTTTAGTTTTAATGATTTTTTTTTTATTGTTCAAAATTTTACAGATGTCTCCTTTGCTCCCTACTGACCCCTTCCACCTCACAAGCACCCCTTTCCCCAGTCCCTCACCTCACCACTGTCTGTGTCCTTGGGTTATGCATATATGCATATAAATTCTTGTGTCAAATGAATGAATGAATCAATGAATGAATGTTGTTCTCCAGGTCTCAAAGCCTGTTCTATTACCAGAAGATGAAGTGCTAATTACTTTGAATATGCAATCTAATTCACAATACATCAAAAATAATAAAATATTTAAGGAATGAACTTAGCCAAGGTGGTGAAAGATCTGTACACCAAAAAAGACTTTGAAGAAAGAAACTGAAGGGGGCACAAATAAATGGAAAGATACTCTGTGTTCATGGATGAGAGGAATTAATATCATTAAAATGTTCATGCTACTAAAAACAAGTGTTGGTGAAGATGAGGAGAAAGGGAACCCTTGTGCACTTTGGTAAGAAATTGGTGAAGCTATTATGGAAAACAGTATGAAAGTTTCTCAAAAAGTTAAAAATAGAATTACCATATGACCCAGCAATTTCACTTCTGAGAATTTGTCCAAAGGAAATGAAAACACTAATGCAAAGATATATGAACCCCCATGTTCACTGCAGCATTATTTACAATAACCAATACTTGAAAACAACCTAAGTGTCTACAGATGAGTGAATAGATTTAAAAAATGGAATGTACATATATGATATATATAATGAGCATGGCAAATTCTGGGAACAGCAAGACAGTAGTATTAAAGACTATCCAATCATAAAAAATAATAAAATCTTGCTATTTGCGACAATTTGAGGTCATTGTGTTAAGTAAAATAAGTCAGACAAAAACAAATACCACATGATCTCAACTTATACATATATGTAATCTAAAAAAAAAATCCAACAACAATAAAAAAAGCCACAACAAGCTCATAGATTGGTGGTTGCCAGAGGTGGAAGGTTGAGGTGGGCATAATGGGTGAAGAAAGACACAAGGTATAAACTTCCAGTTAGAAAATAAGTAAGTCATGGGGATATAATGTGCAGCATGGTGACTATAGTTAATAATACTGTATTGCATATTTAAAAGTTGCTTAGAGAGTAAATTTCAAATGTTCTCATTACAAATAAGGAATGGTAATTAAATGAGATGATGGAGGTATTAATTAACCCTACTGTGGTAATCGTTTTACTTATCATTTAATAAGTATATAAAATCAATGAATTGTACACTTTAACTTACACAATGTTATATAAAATAAACCTGAGAAAATAATTTATCTCAAAAATCCGTGTGAATTTAACATTCTAAGTCATAGAATAATTAGAAATAATATTTTGATTATTTATCAGACAATAAAATTAAGGTTCCAGGAAAATGAGTCCTGTTTCTTATGCCTTAAGACATCCCAATCCCCCACCCCAACACACACACACACACACACACACACACACACACACACACACACACACTGACTTCTGCCTCAGAGGTTACTTGTTATTCAGTTTGCAAAGCATAGATCTGCTCCCTGGCTATGCACTTGGCCTAAAGGCTTCTTCCAAGGTGGCTTTGCCCTCTTGTTACTCTGACCATAGTAAGGTTTTTCTCATCTATCCATTAACTTTCTTTTATAATTGCATCATCACACTTTCATTCTTTGTGATCAGGGCTCTGGCCACCGACCAACATCTGTAAGAAAAAAACTTCCTTTTTCCATTATTGTATACACAGCCCAGTCCTTTTATTCCTTTTTTTCAACATATACTCCCACCGCCTCCCCTCATCCTTTTTCTCACTCTTTATGTCTATTCTTTTATCATAATTCTATTTTGCCTGACAGTGTCTCAAAATTCACTGTGGTTATATCCTTTGATGATTCATCTTCAAGTGCTTTTTCTGCCCAAATTGTATGACATTATTGGTTTATGTTTATTTTACATTTTCACTAGATTCAAAGTTTAGTGAATTTTTCACATTGTTTTTCTGGTACTCTGTGTTTTTCCTGCCCATTTTAATTACCTGGTTGTTGAACAAATCTTTTTCAATCAAAACTTTCTAAATCCATCTGGCATATACTTTTGCTATAATAGAAGTGAAAATTGCTATAGACTCACTAGAAACTAGAAAATTTATTAGAAACTGCTTGTTACTGATGGTAATAATGATAAAGTGGAAAATATATTCCACACTTAAATTTTATGTTTTCCTGGGTTCCTTATAGTCTATTTTTTAATTTTTCCAACATAAATAAAGAGTTCCCTGATATTACCAATGTTTGCATTGATTTGGCTTTTCTGGCATGTTTGCTTGGTTGCTCATTCATTATTAATTTTTAAAATCTGGATAATAAATCCACAGTCCTGGACTTATTTTTAATGTGGCCTAGGACAAATTATTTAACTTCTCTGAGCCTTAGTTTTCTTGTCTGGAAATCTCAAATAAGATCCATTTCATAGATATACAGGAAGGACTAAAGCAAAGATAGTGTACAGCGCACCAGGCTTACTTCTTGGAATATCTTAAGTGTTCAATAGATGTTAATTTCTTTCTGTCTTATTTGTCAATGGGATTATTATTTTTTAAATATAAAACACTTAGATTCTAAGAATGTACATTTATCACTATCTTCAAATTACTTTTATAAATAGCTTTATGATTATGTTAATAATATTTATCTTTTAAAATGACTGGAAAAGAAAAGAATCCACAAGATTTTAAAATTAAATCTGAATGTATTCAGTTTTTTTTAATCACATAGCTATCAAAAGCCCAGATGTACACCATATGAGTTGATGAAAATGTGCATAGAAGTTGTGATAAAAGCTTTTCTTTTAGTCTATCATATCTTAAACTCAAGCTTACTCTTATACAGTTGGTACATGTTAAATATGTTTTGAGTTATATCAAGAAATAGTTTGTCCAAGAAGTATGGAAAAGTTAAACAGAGAATTAGAAGCACTTTATCTCAAGACACAGTGAAGCTGAGATGGAATTTTTGTATTTCTAGAGCAGCTCTTCAATATGGACAGGATATCACAATTGGAGAAAACTTGGGGGATTATATTTTGCCCTAAACACAGACTTTTGTTTATCTACAATCTCTTAAAACAAACAAATAAGAGTGCCATTGAAAGAATTGCACTTTTTAAAAATACTTAACAACATAAAAGTTGAGACCTCAAATGAGAAACAAACATAAATTAATAAAAAGATCAAAGGAAGGCATTATGACAAACACTATTAATTCTATATCTATCAGCCATTCTGTCTAATATATCTTCTAACACAACCCTAATTTATCTGGCTTGGCACTGCACTCAGCCCCAAGTGACAAAATGTGACTGCTTCAATGAAGCCAATCATTTAAATTTGCACAGTTTCCCAGCTGTTTTTGAGGTAGTGGTAGCTAATTCAGAGCAATGAGCCAGGAGGGGAACTTTTGTGAGGAACTTTGGCAAAGCTTTCCTTCCTTATAGAAAGGCATAAAAGAGAGCCCGGAAGGATGTGGCTCAGCCACTGAGCATGGACCTAGGATCCAGGAGAGGGCGGTTCGATTCCCTGTCAGGGCACATGCCAGGGTTTGCCTGCTAGATCCCTGGTTGGGGAGTGCAGCAGGCAGCCGATCGATGACGCTCTCATCATTGATGTTTCTATCTCTCTCCCTTCCTCTCTCTGAAATCAATAAAGATATATTTTTTTTAAAAAAGGGATAATAAAACAAAAAGTACAAATTGTCTGAGTCACTGATAACATGCTTAATTAAGCTGTTGAGCAGACCCTGAAAATATGAATCTTCAGATTTCTTAAGGCACAATAAGAGTTCTTACTATTAAAACCACTGTTAGTTAAACATTGCTTTAAATCAAAAAATTTTCTCAGTGACACAGAAGTTTTCTTTTGGTTTTAGGGTTTGTTATTATAATTGTTTCTGCTGGTTGTTGTTTTGTTCTGTTTTGCTTTATTTTTTTACAATGTAATGTAAGCACAGCTGTTTGAAAACCAAAAAATTTAGACAGCCCTTATGTCCAAAAATTGGAAGCAACCCAAATAGTAATCAACAAGTGAATGGTAAAAAATTGTAGTATATATTTTCAATAGAATACCACTCAGCATTAAAAAAGAATAAACTATTGATACACATAACATTGATAAACCTCAAAATATTGTATTAGCGAAATAAACCAGACATAAGCTAATTTATATGAAGTTCTATAACAGATAAAATTAAACTGTAAGCTGCTCAGACATGAAGAGATTAGCAATAACTGTGTTTTGGGGAATGAGAGTGTATATATATATATATATATATATATATATATATATATATATATATATATATGTTGATTTCAGAGAGAGGAAAGGAGAGGGAGAGACAGAGACAGAAACATCAATGATGAGAGAGTCATTGATTGAGCCTGCAACCGGGTATGTGCCCTGACTGGGAATCGAACCCCAATCGCCTGGATCTTAGGTCGACGCTCAACCGCTGAGCCACGCCTGGCCGGGGAGAGTATATTTTTTCTTAAATACTATTCAGGGACATAAACAAAGACTGTTGCAGGCTGTGCAGTAGTTATCTCCCCTGTCTTTATAACCATCCATTGTTTCCTCTTCTCAAGTTTGACTTTCTGAATTTTTACATATTTATTTTTTAACTTTTTATTTTGAAATAATTATATAGTTACAGGAAGATTTAAAAATATTACAAAGAGATTCTATGTACTCTTCATACTGTTCTTCCAATGGTTACTTTTTTTTTTAGTTTTAGATTTTTATAAATAACAGGAACATATTTATATTTCCCCATGACTGTTTCACATCAGGAAACTGACAATGGTACAGTGTGTGCATATAGCTCTGACACTTTATCATGTATATAGTTGAGTAACCACCACAGCAATCAAGAAACAGAACTATTCCATCAGTCATGACCTCCCATGCTACTCTTTTATGGTCACATTTACTCCCCTTACCTGATAGTCCCTATCCCCTGGAAACCCTAATCTGTTCCCCATCTTCATGATTTGGTTATTCTGAAAATATTATATAAATGGAACCACACATTATGTCACCTTTTGAGACTGACTGTTACACTCAGTACAATGTACAAGCTGTTGTGTGTGTCAATAGTTCGTTCCTTTTTATTCCATGTTTTCCATGATATGGATGTAACACAATTTGTTTAACCATTCACTTATTGATGGATATTTTGATTGCTTTAAGTTTTGGGATGTTACAAATAAAGCTGCTATGAACATTCTTGTACAGGTTTTTGGTGGACCTAAATTTCATATCTCTGAAATAATTGTCCAGTAGTGCAGTTGCTGCGTTGTATGATAAGTGTATATTTAGTTTTTAAAGAAACCACCACACTATTTTCCAGAGCAGCTGCACCATTTTACATTCCTACCAGCAATGTATGAGAGATACAGTTTCACTACATCCTTGCCAGAATTTGACATTGCCACTTTTATTTTATCAGTCCTAACAGATATGAATAGCTAGTGATATGAAACATCTTTCCATGTGCTATTTGCCATCTGTATATTATCTTTGATAAAATGTCTCCTCATGTCTTTTGCCAATTTTTCTAATTAAATCGTTTTCTTTATTGTTAAGTTTTTAAAGTATTTTATGTACAAATCTTTTTTCATATATGTGGTTTGCCAATGTTTTCTCCGAGCCCATAGCTTGTCTTTTCATTCTTTTTAAAAAACAGGCTCTTTTGCAGAGCAAAAGATCTTCAAAGTTTTGATAAAATAAAGTATACAAATTTATTTTTAGTACAATTTCATTTTGGCTTATATGGGTGTTTCTGTACAAGTATTAGCTCTATTTTCTAGTTTGTTTGGTTACCTTCAGATGTCTCCTTGGTAAATAAATGAAAAAATTTAAACCCAGCCTAAAAGGACTAACCCAATACTTTAAATAAGTATTACTAAAATTAGCTATGTTACCATTTAAACATCAATAAATTAGACATGCAGAAATCTACCAAACCCAGAAGCAATAATCAAAAACTGAAAATAGATTTATTTTTACTATAGAAAAAGTCAGAATACACAAAAGAAATTTTAAAATATATTAGTAATACACTTTTCTATTGTGGCTTTAAAAACTGCAACATAAAATCAATTGATTAATACCTTTTCAGTAAATTCTTTATACCAAATATATGATAATCTCAAATCTTTCTAACTGAGGTGAGTCATTTTCCATGGTGAATTATTTTTGTTTCTATTTTTATTATTCAGAAAATAATGTTCAAGAATTAATATGTTCAATTATATTTTTCATGCTTTTCTCAGTGTTTTAGAAATCTAAGTTTATAGTTGGCAAAATATAGTGGCAACTATTCTGTTTAATGACTATGAATGATAAAGAGAGGATTCAACTAAAACACTTTTAACTGAGCCTGCCCCACTAAATCTTACAAGCCCCTTAGAACTCATTTTATGCTTAATAATAAGGTATATGTGTAGAAACAAATGTACCTGATTTTCTATATATACACTTCAAGATGATCTGCTCTTGCCAGTGAGTACCTTAGGAAAAGACACTGCTTTTTAAATTGAATTTATTGAGGTGGCATTGGGTGACATGAGTCTGTCTCCAATACTTTGCTAGTTCCTATTGTTTATTAGATTTCACATATAAGTGAAATCATGTGGTACTTGTCTTTCTCTGACAGGCTTATTTCACTTAGCATAATACTCTCCAGGTCCATCCACGTTGTCACAAAGGATAAGATCCCCCCCCCCCCCCCCCCCCCGCTGAGTAACATTGTATTGTGTAAATATATCACAGCTTTTTTATTCACTCATCTAATGCTGGGCACTTGGGCTGCTTCCAAATCTTGGTTATTGTAAATAATGCTCCAATGAAGGTAAGGGTGCATGTATTCTTTCGAATTAGCATTTTGGGTCTCTTTGGAAATCAGTAAGGAGTCATCTCAAAAAATTAAAAATTAAAAGACATTTCTTTAGAATGAGCAAGATAACAAAACTTAAGCACCCACTGCAAAGGCCCACTCCTCTGCAGCCCAAGATATTGTCAAGGAAACACTTCCTGAGGTTCCACTATAAAAGAGAATAGGACAAGTGGGCCTGTTCCAACAAGGGTGCTTAGCACATATTTTCTCTCCCAGCTGAGTCAGCTTTTGACATTAGATGACTCTTCCTGAGGCATCCAAAAATCCTTGATGAACTTGATTATGGACTGCCCACAGATAATCAGTGTAAAATAAAGTAACTTTGCTAAGCTACAATATATTCTATGTGATATACAAAGCCAATAATGAGGAGGCAATGCAAAATCAAGGTCACATAAGTGAAGTTTGACCCCAGAATCTATTCTAGAGGGATCAACAGTTAGCTCCAGTATAAACCTTTAGGAAAAAGTAAATCCTTATGAAGCTACAGAAAGGAAACTTGTTTGCCTGAGTAGGAAGTGGGGAGTGGGGAAGGAAAATCTCCCAGGAAATAAGTTTGCCCAGCTTCAGTTTAGGCTACAAATTCTCAGAGGTAAACTGTTCAACATGCACTCAGTAAAAGCACTGAGGACATTTACTCTGAAATACAAGAATTTGGGGGAAGAACTTGCAGAGCCAGCCACCTCTGACTCAGTTTCCTTACTACTTTTTAACAAAAAGACTCCACAAAGTACTACTTCATAACAAAAATCCATACCCAAATTTCTTCTTTGGGAAGAATCTTGAATTAGGTGACCTCTAAGCTCCATCTAACCTAAAGATTATGATTCTAAGATATTAAATATTGACAGACAAATAATGTGAACTCAATAAATATTTGCTGAAATTAAACCAAGTTGAATTCAGGAAATAAAAAGTTCTGTATTTTATGACTACAGGTTATCTAATTCTCACAGTCAAACAGCTGTATGAACTTCCTTTCCTTTGAAAGACTACATTTGCTCACCACATTTCTGTGTTAAAGTCTATGAGGTAGAGCTCATCTTACTACCATATTTTAGAGGTTAAATTGCCTTCAGTGGTTCATTTTACAGTGTTTTCCCCCAATATTTTCATGTCCCAACAAAGAGTGTTCAGATCTCTTATCTGAAAATAAATTGCCTGAACTTGATTGCATATAGGATCACGAACTAATGAACATTTGTTTTTGCTTAATAAATGTATGATTTTTTTCTAGCAAAGATGCTTTATGATCTATGATCCTTAATGAACTAGTTATTTGAAAAACTATCAATGAGTTTTCTTCAGTTGGTTAAAATATCCCTCATCCATTTCACTAGTTCAGACATCTTTGTCTGTGGTCCTCATTCACAGTGTTTAGTGAGGAGTTGATAAAGAGTATTGTTATGGAAGAATAATCAACAACATAAGGGACAAGGATCATAGAAGTAATGAAAAGATTTTTTAGCTTCAAAAAATAAGTCAGAAAATGTGAGAATCTTTGGAAAGGAAAATGAAGTCTTGCTTTAGCAGAAATGTATCTGTATAATACATGTGATATATCCTTATGGAAGGAACCATATTTATTTATGACCATGAATACAACGATAATATTCTGTATAATAGTTTTATAAAATAAACTCAACAATGTACTTGGTATTCAGTTACTTAAAAATATCAAAACTAGATAATTAACATACCCACATTACATATTCATATGTTATGAAAATTAAAATTATTTTAAGTACTATTTTATTTTATCAATTTGTTTAATCCACAAGGCAATCCAGATATTTTGAAAACTGATTATATAAAAATATTATCAGGATCCCAGAATGGCTTTCTATATTTTTTTGTGACTTAAATATTTTAAGAAGTCAACTGAGCATAAAATTGTTATTTTGGGTTTTTATAATGTGAGGACAGAAGGCACAATTATTAACAGATTAGGCAATTCATTTGTCTCAGCATGGTAATTGTAATTCAATAAAAACATATTTACTGACTTGTTAATTTTTGCTAACCTAATTTAGAACTTGCTTTGACCTTTTCTATTCAACTACTGTAACTGTGCTATGACCTAATTAGGAAAACCTCAAGAAACAATAGTTGTGAAAAGTAAAACTCACAAGACAACAAGATGGCAGAATAGGTAACCATGATACCAGCCACCTCCTGCAACCACATCAAAATTACAACTAAAATACAGAACAACCATCACTCAGAACCTCCTGAAATCTAGAACAGAATTCCTATAGTGAGGGAAATGAAGAAGCAACAAGACCAGTAAGAAGGGTGGAGATGAGGGTGGATTGGGTTGAATCCCGGAGACACGGCCCCAGCCTACACCCAGTGCCACGGGGTAAAACCGGGAGGGATATCTTATCAGTGAAGGATTCCCAGAAGAACAAGGGATCCCAGCCCCACAACAGCCCCCCCTGCCCAGGGTTCCAGGGTCAGGAAGAGAAGTCCCCACAACTTCGAACTGTGAAAACCAGCAGGGACTGTCGCTGAGTGATGCAGAGGCTGCAGGAGTCCTTGGCAACTTCTCTTAAAGGGTCAGCTCACAGACTCAGTAGCACTCCCTCTGAGCTCTAGCGATGGGCAGCATCTTGAAAGGAACCTGGGACATTTGAGGAGGAACTAACTTGCCTGAAATCAGGATGAGAGCTGGAGGGGCAGCTTTCTCCCAGACAGAAGAGCAAGCAGAGGCCATTGCTCCTTTGGTGAGCCCTCCCCCCATGGAGCCAGCAGGCAGGCACCATATTTGAATCTCCAGCACCTGATTCACACCTCTCACCCCACCCTGGTGATTCCCAGAGACCCCCGACCCTCCCTACTTGCAAGCTCATCCAAGCCAGTTCCAGGGGCTTTTCTATGCAAGTGGCCTCTCTAACTTCATGCTTGGGACTACCCTAAAATCCCTCAAACAAGCAGCGGCTGGCTTCATTGTGCTTCATACTCTTGATAAGTGGCCCTAAGCCTGGCACTAGTGGCACCCTGCATTGGTTCATAGCTTGGCTTCTCCTGGACACCTCCAAGCCCAACACAAGTAGCAGCCAACTATGGTTTGCTGTGTAGCTCATGCTGGGTGGCCCTGGGCAAGGTACAGGCAGAGGCTGACTTTGCACCTCCAGGGAGGTCCCAGAGACAGTGCACCCGATGGTCAGACTCAACCACACTGGATTACAACCCTACCACATCCACGAATGACACACTCAAGGGGCAGACTTGGTGAACACCAAAGCTCCACTGAAGTAAATCCTGCTCCATAGGGGTGTCTCCAGCACAGCAGCTCTTTGGTTGTAGTTGCAGCTGGTCCTCACATCCAATTGGCCTGGGGGTCAGTTCCTCCCAGTGATGCCAACAGCAACCAAGGCTCAACTACAACAGGAGAGTGCACACAGCCCACACAAGGGAGCATCTAGAGGGCCTAGCTTATGTGGCTGGGGAGGCTGACCCCACAGGACACCTAATACACAAAGTCACTCTACAAATCTCAGGAGACATAGCAGCTCTACCTAATACATAGAAACAAACACCTGGAAGCAGCCAAAATGCAGAGGCAAAGAAACATGTCACAGGAAAGAACAGAAGAAATATTCAGAAAAAGAACTAAATAGAGCCAAGCAAGCTACTAGATACAGAGTTCAGAATAATGATTATAAGGATGCTCAAGGATCTTAGTAAGACTATTAAGGAAACTAGTGAGATCATCAGTGACATAATAAAGTACCAATCAGAAATGAAGTCTAAATGAAATAAAGAATAATTTACAGGAAATCAGCAGTAGAGTAGAGGACACTGAGAATCAAATCAGCAATTTGGAATATGAGGAAACAAAAAACACCCAAACCAGGAGAGCAAAAAGAAAGAATTCAGAATTATTAGGACAGTATAAGGAGTCTCTGGGACAACTTCAAGCAGCCCAACATTCATGTTATTGGGGTACCAGAAGGTGAAGAAAAAGAGCAAGAAATTGAAACCTATTTGAAAAATAATGACAAAAAATTTCCCCTACTTGGTGAAAGAAATAAACTTAAAAGTCCAGGAAGCACAGAGAGTCCCAAGCAAGAGGAGCCCAAAGAGACCTACACCAAGACACATTATAATTAAAATGCCCAAGGTTAAAGACAAAGAGAGAATCTTAAAAGCAGCAAGAGAAAAGCAGTTAGTTACCTACAAGGGAGCACCCATATGACTTTCAGCTGATTTCTCAACAGAACCTTTGCGGACCAGAAGGGAGTGGCAAGAAATACTCAAAGTGATGAAAAGCAAGAATCTACAACCAAGATTACTCTACCCAGCAAAGCTATCATTTAGAACTGAAGGTCAGATAAAGAGCTTCACAGATAAGATAAAGCTAAAGGAGTTCATCACCCCAAATAAGTATTACATGAAATGTTGAAGGGTCTTCTTTAAGAAGAAGCTAATGAACAAAATAATCTGACAAACAAAATAGACCCGGAGACACTAAAACATGCAACAGACAGTTGTATCTCAGAGGGAAGAGGGTTGAGGGGTTGGAGGGTGGGAAGAGATTGACCAAGGAAGTTATATGCATAACCCATGGACACAGACAATAATGGGGTGAAGGCCTAGGGAGGGGGTGAGAGCAAGGTGGAGCGGTTCAATGGGGGAAAAATGGGATACCTGTAATACTTTCAACAATAAAGATAAATTTTTTAAAAAGAGAGACAATAGTTGTTTCTTATGATTAAATATGAAGTGAGAACCTAGTCACACTTTTTCAGTTCACAGTTTGTTTTTATTCATTTACTTAAAATAAGACTGAAAATATTTTGTTACTCTGTTCAATATAGTCAAAGAGTAAAAGACCTTTTACCTATATGATATGTTTTTGATTGGTATATGTAGAAATATGCCAAGTTAAAGTAGATTATGTTGTGAATTGTCTAAAACGTGAAACATTTTCTCAATAACAATGTTGTAAATGGTGTTCAGATACACTGCTAGTTCATAAAATGTGCTTATCATATGTAGATATGCTGTTTAGTTGTATTAACAAAATGTAGAATATCACTCTATTCAGTAAATAAGATAAAAAGTAAATTTGAAATGTAACTTTAAGTTATGCTTGAGATAACTTAAAGAGGATGTTGATCCTCTTATTTTATTAGAGGATGTTTATCAAGGGCACTAAATTTATGGCATTTATAAAAGGCACTTTGGGGTAACTTTTTGAAATATAAATTTTAAAATAGTTATTTAATTATTTATTTTTATCAAATTATAAATTAATAAATTTTAATTGCAAAGAATTTGAATATATTAAAAGCTGAGAGGAAAAAGAAACCACTTGAAATTCTACTACTGAAATATAACCATTTTTATTATCTATATATTAGTTATCTATTGCTGTGTAACTTGTTTTTACCACAAAATTGTCCTTCAACCAAAGATTATGTTTTCTGGAGCTGTTAATTTGTGAATTATAACTTTTTAATTAAAAGATGTATTCTTAGATTTATTTTTAAAGTTATCATCACAAATAAAAATATAGGGCTACATTACTTGCTTACTTAACCTTAAGAAATATTTTCCCTAATTTAAGTGTATCCTGGATATACCTATATCTTACGATATGTTGAAATTCATGTTTTACTGAAATAATGCACTTACATGTCTTATATCTCTCACTTGAATGTAAGTTCTGGGAAGGGACCTAATCTTATACATCTTTAATCTTGGAATACTTACCACAGTATTTAGTGAAGAAAGAGGAGAAAGAGATACAAAAGGACAATACAATGAAGGAGGAGCAGAAGGGGAAGAAAAGGGCAAATGACTGAACTCTTATATGACTTGTTACAATTTACCACTTCAAAACATTGTTTTGGTAAGTTGCTATGGTTACTGGAGCAATATGGTTAGTAAACCAAAATAAAAATCTACACTGATACAGGATGTTGATATAGTTCTTTTTGTTCATAGCTTAAAAAAAAAAAAAAAAAAAAAAAAGTGTTACATTTTGTCTCATTGCTTTGTGTTAGCCTTTATTTCTTAAGAGCGTAGTGAAGGCAAACAGCTGTTGAAATTATGGGTTTCACCCCTGAATGTTATTAATCCTAAAAAAAATCATATACTGTGGTTTGTGTGAGCACCTCTTGCCATCAGTTTTTCTATAATGAACACTTGCCATCAACAGTGATTAACCTTTTTACTCTATTGAAGAAATATTGTAGACTCTAATTGACTTTCAAGAGAAACAAGTCATCAGATATTTTTATTCCTGTGCATTATAGTGGACATGGCAGTTAACCATCTTCAATACTGTACTGACATCCAAAGGTATTGCCATCACTGAGCCATATCACTTTTGATGGATGCGAAGAAAATTCAAATAGATGGATGTGTATGTGGCAAAAATGCCTTTTGTGAAATAAGAGAAAGAAAGATTGTGTTTAGAAACACAAAATAACTCGATAATAATAATCAGAGTTTTACTAACTAGCTATGTAATCTTGCTTTCACCTCTGGACCATTGCTTTACAATTTTTAAATATCCTGGATTAGAATATCTTAAAATTTTCTTCACCTCCAAAATTTCATAGTAACTCAGACATACAAACTTAAGACTAATTTAATGGTGGAAACATCAACAAGGAAAGGGCTCTTGCACTAGGAAATACAACATATTTGAATCAATGTGGCAGGAAGTAAATATCAAAGATTGTAGATCTGGAAACAGCCCAAGTGCCCATCAGTAGATAAGTGAATAAAAAAAGCTGTAGTACATTTACACCATGAGATACTATGCAGCTATAAAAAAGAAGGTTCTCTTACCCTTTGGGACAGCAAGGATGGACCTGGAGAGTATTATGTTAAGTGAAATAAGCCAATCTGAGAAAGACAAATACCACATGATCTGGTTTATATGTGGAATCTAAGGAACAAAATAAATTGATGAACAAGATAGAACTACTGACATGGAAGCATGAAACAGACTGACCGATCTCAGAGGGAAGGCAGGAAGGAGTGTGGGAAGAGATGGACCAAAGGCCTTATAAGCATATTGTACACAGCCCATGGACACAGACAACAGAAGGGGAAAGAACGGGGGAGGGGTGGAAGATGGAGGGAGGGGAGAAATGGGGGACATCTGTAATGCTTTCAACAATAAAACAAATTTTTTAAAAATTGGACAATTAACTATGCTTACTCTTATAGAGATAGACTACATCTCAGAAAAATCTTGGTTCCATTAATCTGAAGCATATGAAACTGCCTTTTGTGTGGATCAAAGCTGGTCAAACATAGACAATTTAGTATGGTTCAACTTATTTCTAGTGAGTGCCTTACCAACATAAACAAGCTGTCATATTTTATTTTAATTATTTTCTGGAAAATAAAATTTTTTTAAAAAAATATATCTTTTATTGATTTCAGAGAGAGGAAAGGAGAGGGAGAGAGAGAGAGATAGAAACATCAATGATGAGAGAGTCATTGATCGGCTGCAGCCTGCAACCCGGGCATGTGCCCTGACTGGGAATCGAACCCTGATCGCGTGGATCCTAGGTCGACGCTTAACCGCTGAGCCACGGCCAGCCAGGCGAAAATAAAAAATTTTAAATAAAGTCCCTAATACAGAAAGGGGTGCAACATTTTATATATGGGAGTGAGATATTTTGAAATCCTTAAAAAATTAGATCTCATATAAATACTGTGCAACTGGAGTGTCCTGTGAAAAAGATATAGTCTTCTTTGCTTGATGAAGGCTTTTGAGTCAGTATTGGAATTCTTTATCCAGTAGTTGTCCTTTTTCTATATTTATTTGGATAAACTCTGTCTTAGCAAGATTCTCCCCAGAGCAATTGATCTTTTTCTCTGTAGCAAGATCAACCATAACTGGAACCTGATATAACTGCCTTTTAATTCATTTTTAAGACACTCCCAGCTAACCTCTTAGCCGAGATATGCTGCATTTACATGTTTTGACATTAGATACACTAGCAAAGAACTAGGTTATAATTCAAGAGAGAATTGAGTCTATTATTCACTCCAGGACACGGGTGGCCCTGTAGTTGAGACTTGATCTTTCCTATCATCAGCCTACTTACTAGAAGCAAGGGCAGGGGGGATGGATGATGGAAATCTGTAGTCCCACAGCTGATTCTAAATGGTTTTATCTGCAGGCTGGCAGATGTGGGGTATTTATTTATTTAAATGAGATGACTCGAGAACCTAGGTAAAAGCATGGATTTATGAACACACACACACACACACACACACACACACACACACACACACTTGCTTCAGGATCCAGGCAGATCTAAGGTATATGTTATAGAAATACAAAAGAAAAGTAGAGTTTGTGATTAAAAAATAAGTTCAGAAAGTTCATTAAGATTTATTATAGGTCCCAAATTTTGTAGTCCCAAAGTTTAACGACAGATGGTGGTGTAACTCCACCACTTTTGCAGCCTCTACATTCAATTTGTCGTTGTAACATTACCCTTGATTTGACTTCAGTGAAACTAGAATTTTCTTTTTCCTAAAATGTGTCTGGGAGGAGAGGAGAATAGAAGAATGTCTAAAAGAAGTCTGTTTATTTGCTTATCTCCAGAAAATTGTAGTGGACCTGAGAAATAGAAACCTGATATACACCCATTCTTCTGTGTGAAAGGAAAAAATATTTTACTTTGTATTTAAAGAAGACTTTTGTTACAGGCTATCCGAAGTGAGTAATGCAACTTTGAAGATGGAATTCCACAGGACAACATATAATTTTAAAAATTCACCCCTTTCCTGCTCTCCCAGTGATCTGTCTCCCTAGTTAGTTAAATTTTAAGTATTAACCACAATTACACCAATGAAATGGCTCTGAACAAGAAAAATGTATTTACTGTTTAACTGAAAGTTTTGGAGAAAACAGACCTAAATGTATGAATAATAATTTTTTTTTTTTTTTTTATTACAAATGCCTAAATACTCAGTAGGTTCACTCCAAGAAGCAGTAAGCCAACATTTCTAATGTGTCATTCGGGTAAATTGCTTCCTTTCATCCTGGTCTTAGTTAATCTCATTTGGGGTGGGTTATTTCGAGCAAGATGCCCTGGCAGAGACCATCTCAAACGAATTTATATTTCCCCCGGATCGCAATAGAACAGTGGCTAGGAATTTTGTTGATTCGCGGTTTCATCTAATTTTTAAATCAAATAAATTTTCGTGAGAGAACTTGGAGGGCCACTTGGTGAAAGCCATCGATTACACAGTAGCCCCGTTCATCTTTCCCACTGGAACCTCTGCTCAGGACTTCGCAGACCCACGTGCTGCAAAGAAGGTGAGAGCTGTGGCTGCGACCCTGCGCGGGACTGCAGGGCCGGAACCTGGCTTCCCCTTACTCCTTCCGAGGCTGCTGTGACCGGGTGGGCTGACCAGCCACTTGTACAGAAGAGAATTTTCCTTCGATGTTTGCCGTTTCAGCGTTTTCCTCGGCTGCGGAAACCCGGTTTTCCTATTATTATCCTTGAACTTTAGGGGGAAGTCTGTTAGCGCAGAGCGCCAAACCCAGGCGGGCTCCAACGGCGGCGAGGGAACAAAGCCCGCAGTGTTCCCGGCCTTGCTGAGCCGGGGGTGGTGGGCGAGTTAAAGGAATTGCAAATAAATATATTTTACGACCACCCATCAACAAACTTCGTGCCACCTTGGCGGCTGCTAGCGCCGCGCCGCGTCTGCCGTGCGGCTGGGGCGGGGGCTGGGAGGCGCGGCGACGCGCGGCGCGCCGGGGGCCTGAACTTTCACCTCGGGAACCGGCCGGCCCGGCCCCGGCCGCGGGAGAGGGGTGCGCGCGGCCGCTCCCGCCGGGACTCGCTGTCTCAACTTCCCCGGCGTCTTCCCCGCGGGGAGGGCTGGCGGCCCGGGGAGCCGCAGTAGGTGAAAAGGAGATAATGGGGCGCAGTTGAGCGGGGCACAGGGGGGTCGCGGGCTCGACCTCCCGCTTAGAGAGATGTCTGGCGGGGTGTGCGGTCAGCTCCGAAACACGTGCTCCTCCGACTGTGCGATATGGTTTCGCACCAACGTCGGACGCTGGTAATTTCACCAAAATGTATCTTCGTGTATAGAAAAGTGAAAGGCTAGGTAAACTCGCTCCTCTCCAAGTCTTGAGAACCTAACCCTCTTTTCTCCTCCTTGAGAGCGCGAACGTCTCTTCGGAGTGCCCCGCGCTGCTTTATAACAAACCTTTCCAGTTCACTTTTTCACAACCCTTAAAAAGAAAGGCAAGTAAGTGGGGCCCGTGTATGCAAGGGAGGAAGAAGGAAAAATGTGAACATCTGTAGACCTTTGAACTGTTGTGTTACCTTTATTCACAAACCTTGTGGAAAGAAAGGTAGGTCTTCGTTTCTCCAAAGATTTCAATGCCGTTTGCTGTTCTCTTTTCCAGTAGTTTCAGGTTAATTCAGAGACTCTGGGTTTTACTTAGGTTTGCCAGTGAAGCATAAACGCAAATTACTTAACATAAAATTATCTCCACTTATCAGAAGGGCCATGTGAATATGGCAATTTCTAATTTTAAGGACCGCTTCCTCTCTTCCCGCTCCCATCTTTAAAAAATTCGAATTATTTGTCTACTACTCAGCCTTCATTTCGAAAAAGATAATTTTGTTAAGAGTAGGAACAATCCGTAAGCAGAGCACTTACGGACTGCCTGGAGTTTAAAACTCACAAAAACCACCACAATTCAAAAGCCCAGCTCTACCCCGTTCCTACTTGGCAGGAGCCGTCCTTCCCGGATGGCCCCTTGCCTTATTGACTTAATTCGTTTCTCTAGAAAACCTGGCGTTTTCTTTACAGATGTGGGTGCCAGAGCCGTTCCAGGAGAGCTGCGGGTTCTGAAAGGAAGAGTTGGTACCGCGTGTGTGGGTGCGGGGGTGTAGTTCGCGCCCGCCCTTCAGAGAAAGGGCGCGCTGCTCTTTGAGGAAAAGAAAGACTCAAAGGCAGAGGTTTGTGCAGCTCGCCGGTCTCCCCAGTCACGACCCCTCCCTTCTGCCTACGGAAATGTTAAAGTTGGCCAGGGAGAAGTGAGAGGCCAGGCTTTCTTTGCTCACCAGAGCCTCTCTTGGCTGCAGCTGTCTGGAGGAAAGTTTCAGCGCCGTTCAGAACGCCGCGCTTCTCTACGACTTGCGAGCAGAACCGGAGCTCTGGCCGCCGGCGCAGGCACCGCGCCGAGTGAAAGGTCCCGCGGCCCGCAGGCCGCCGAGCGCCTGCTGCGAGACGGCGGGGAAGGAGCCGCCTGCCCCGAGCCAGTGTGGGGGAAAGGCTGCGGAGCACCCCCTCGCACTCGGGTCACGCTCCCCACTGCGCCGTCCCTGTCATTCCCGCGGCCTCGCGTAGGCCGGCTGGCCTAATCGCGCCCCACTGACAGGAACCCGGACCTGAGTGCTGGAGGCTGCGCGGGTTCATTCCCCACCCGGCGCCTCGGCTTTGAAGTGAGCGCAGGGCAGGCTCTGGAAGTTTCTTCCTTTTTTCATTTCGGTTACTTTTGCTCCCCTCAGTCACTGATGGGACCCATCCCGAAAGCCTAGGACCCTAAAAGTCACAGCTCAGTGACCCCTTTTCAAGCTCCGTCCCCAAGCCAGTGGCACGGGATGCAACCCAGAGAACTTCTAGGCCCAAGTGAGGCAGGAGTCAGGACCACAATGAAGAGTGAAAAAGACACTTGGCCTCTCTGCACCCCAGGCTGCAGCGGCGCAAACCGAGAGAGGAAAGACCAATCAGCGGTTTAACGCACGCTTGAGTTCCCCTTCTGACTCCCAAGTACTTTAACTCCCTGCCACTAAGGGCTTTGGATCCCTTCCAGTTTTTCTGCACTTCACGTGGAATCCCCAGTTTCATTTGCCAGCAGCTCCGTCTGCTGAGAGGACGTACTTTGGGGACTGCCAAGAAGCAGCAGACACAACTCGTCTTTGCCAGTTCAGCATACGGTTTTGTGCTCTTTCCTCCCTGCCCCCTTCCTGGACTGCCTTCTGGGCCTAGAGCTTGGAGGCAGAGCGGGAGCTGAGGAGACGGTGGGGGCGGGGGAAGATCTGGCTCGGAACAAACAACTTCTCCAGCTAGTTGCTTACACAGCAGGTGGACCTGACGTCAGCCGGGAGGCTCTACGGCGGATTTGAACTATTTCTTCGCGTTTCCCATCCATTAAAGAAGTTGTGGGACCGGAGGAAATAAGTGGATGGAGGCGACAGGCTTCCTAACTGGCCTGTTCCAAACCACTTTTTGGATCAACAACAACAATAACTCAAAGTAAAACACAAACAAACAAGTGGTTCTGCAGTACTTCCTGATCCTGTAATGCATCCCTTCCCAACCCAGCCAGTCCCAGGAGGGGCTGCCCCCGCGCAGTGTGTGTACAGTTAGCATTGCCAATAACTCGGGTGCGCGCGCAGCGCTCGCGCTCGCTCTCTCTCTCTCTCTCTCTCTCTCTCTCTCTCTCGCGCGCACACACACACACACACACACACACACACACACACACGCACCACACACATACAGACACACACAGATCCGAGTGGGGGGAGCGGCAGAGCCAGACAGCGCGAGCCTCTGAGAAAGCGCGAGACACGCGGGCGCTTGCAGCCCCTCTGCTGTGCCTACGGCCGCAGCTGGAGGCCGGAGTCACCCTCAGCCTGCTGGCGAGTGCTGGTCCAGGTTATTGATGCAGCAGCCGCCTCCGCGGGCAGCGACTTCCTCTGCTCCCCCACCTCCCCACTCTTGGGTGCGCCCTCTACACGCGGCGGCAGCTGCTGGGACCCGCGCGTGTGTGTTTTGTTTGGGAGCTTTTGCCTCCTAGTCTGCCTCGGGTGCCACCTCACTGGACGCTGCACAGGCGTCCCCAGTTCTGGTAAGTTTCTTCACACTCGAGCGCGCCGCACCTACACACCCCGCCCTGTCCCAGCCACCTCCACGCCGGGACAGGCTGAGACTTGGCCCCGCGCTCCGCCTGCGGTGGCAAGAGGCGGCAAACTTTCGCCCCAGCCTCAACGCACCACCGGGCAGGGCGGGAGTGACTTGCGTCAAATACAGGCTGGGCTCCTTGGGTCGCATTCTGCACCTCACACTACCGCTTGTTATTCTTTTACATTTTAGGATGTGATCCGGGACGGGGGAGTCAGAGAGGGGAGATTGCTGTTAGCTCACGGACGATTTTTAGTTTTGAATATGCAAAATGTTGCCTGGTCTGGACAGGCCGCCACTGGAGGGAACTGCATTTTGAAATATCAAATGTGTGTTTGTTTACTATTTGGTTTTATTATGTTTTCTCTTCCTCCTCCTCTCTCCCACCCTCTGAGGAGAAAGACCAGTAAAAACATTTGCCGGTTGGAAGCACACACTTTATGGTCCAATTGCTGACCTTTATTTACTCAATTGGCAAGTGCACGCTACTTCTGGTCTCTAAGTTGCACACTTGAGCGTACATATTTGAAGTACTTCTCTGGCAACCAGAGGCGGAGAGGGGACACTCCTGTTTCTTGAGTGAAGAAACTCTGGTCCCTAGTGATGCTTGGGGATAATGGACATCGCCACTGCCCCCCCCCCCCCATCACGCTCTTTCCCCAGTCTATGGTTAGCACCACACGGTTCACCAGGTATTGGTCCTTGTCTTACTTATATTTCACTTTGGAAAGGCCTCCTCGCTCTGAGGGAAATCGCTCCTCCGGGTTCTTCAGGGAGGGAATGTGGGAGAGGCGCAGAAACCTTTCGGAGAAAGGGAAGGCTTCTCGGTCGGCTTTTACATGTAAGTTCGTGGAGGCGGGGGACTAGTGGACTGCAGGCGGGCGCGCGGGGTACACTTTGACCCGGGTGGAGCATGCCTTCGTACGCACTTTAGCGGTCGCAGCAGCGCACGTGCGGCCGCGGCGTGGACTCTACACACCGGCAGGCTGCGCACTCCGCCGAGTGCGTCTCTGAGCGCCTCTCCCCGCCCGCAGGCCTGAGTGTGCTCCTACACCTCCACCTCTTTGCAAGCTTCTTAGTGGACCTTTGCCTGCCGTGGGTGTTTGCGCTTGGCTGGAGCAAGGAGGAAAAGTTGTCCTATATCCTCAGACTCTGAGAGCTCTTAGGTAAGTCTTCCAGGACACCTGGTGCCTGGTGTGACACTCATTGGGAAGAAAGGAAGCGACAGGCACGTGAGAATCGGAGGCATCTGAGAGTGTAACCGGTGCGCGTTTTGCATAGGGACGAGTTAAAAGAGGCCGAACTGGACACCGCTCCGGAGGGAGGCTCTTCAGACTCCGGAATACCCAAGGAATTAGACCCCTCTTTCTATTTGTTTATTCAGCGTTTTAACCACCATATTTAAAGCACTTAATGGACAGCTGCTTTCCATAATGGTCCAGTCCCCCTCCCCCCGACCCCTTTTCTCTGGACATATGCAGAAATCCAGTCAGTTTCTTGAACTTGAGGATTATTCCTCACGCACTGTTTGCTTCCAGGTGAGCAGGCATTCAGGACAAGAGGTGAGCAAAGGGGCCTGGGCGAGTGCTCAAAACTGCTGGAGG
This sequence comes from Miniopterus schreibersii, assembly GCF_964146895.1. Lineage (NCBI taxonomy): Eukaryota > Metazoa > Chordata > Mammalia > Chiroptera > Miniopteridae > Miniopterus > Miniopterus schreibersii. The sequence continues at coordinate 30,345,359 of NC_138118.1, read as the reverse complement.
GAGAAAGGGTGTGACAGACCAGAGAAAGTCTGTGAGGTGCATACATATATAGTTATCATGGGTTCAGAAATGCTTAAAGAGCTGCCTCCCCCAAAGTGCCCTAAATCTCTTTGGAAGAATAATTAAGTTATAGCAGATAAGCCCAGAGAGAAAGTGATGCCCTGGTGTCAAAGTGATGCCCTAGTTGAAGTGGACGTTTTCCAACTGGAAGAACTGGAAGTATTTGAAAAGATTAACTTTTAGAAAACAAAAGTTTGCCTGCAAGGCACATCTTTGCATGCTGTTCTGACTCAAATAGTTTGGTTAAGCAGCTGTGGAGACAGGAGGGGCTGTTTAATAGCGAGTCTATGTTAGAGGTAAAAACTGAAATAAAGATGAGCTTTCAGATATTTTCATCTTCAATTTTGCATTGTGGCATACCCTCGGAAATGTTTTTTGTCAAGGGGCCTGCTTATCTTTTCTGTCACCATGAGTTATGGATAAGTATATTCTCAGTTTATTGGAATTTTTAAATGCAGTGTTTATTTAATACTGCTACACAATTAATTTACAATTTTGATTTATTTATTAATAAGTGGATATAAAGTTATATATACTATGATCATTAGGATCATAAAATTTCATTTCCTCTTTAGAGCTTTTAAAAGTTCTTTCCTTGCTTGTTTCCTTCCTTCCTTTCATTTTTATTACTTAACTAGACCCATGTTCAGTAGTAATTCAGTTTAGTATTTCCTTAAGAAACTCACTAAATCATTGTAATCTGAAAATAAGTGAAATAAATGTTTAATTGTGATTAAGTTACTAATTTTTAAAGAGGAATCTAGAAACCTGATGATAAATCCCTGTAGGTGAGAGAGGACACTAAATTTTAAAAGATCACTTTAAAGTTTACTTTTAAGTAGAATAATTTTTAACATTCAATTTAAATATGAGTACAATAAATGCTTTTTAATACACAGATTATTAAAATGTTACCATTACATTAGAATGAATACTAGAATAATCAGAGGAAAACATATACAAATAATTATGAACTATGTAAACTGTTTCTCAGAATTCCCCAATTTATATTTTAGGATTCAGATTTATGGAAATTATAGAACTGAAAATTGTTTTTTATAGAGTCATACCCTAGAATGAAAAGAGACCTTTGATTGAGTTTTATGAAATGATTTAACTATTGTATCTGAGCAAATAGTCATTGGAGTTGTTGTTTTTTTTTTGGTTTTTTTTTTACACTCATAATAGTACATTGGTTTTGCTTTAAAAAAATCTTGTAATATTCTAGAAACCTAAAATAGAAGGAAATTGTATGTGACACACCATAAAAATAGGAGAAAAAGGTAATCATTAAATTTACAGATAACCTGTATTGAGAAACAAAAATTTTGTGCAAAGAAGAATTCAGAAACACAAAATAACTCTTTGCAGAGTTACAGTACTTTTTATAAAGTACTAGAATTACATTTTATGAAAACTGTATTTGAATATATGAAAATTACTTTATGGTTTGATTGAGACTCATAGAGGCATATAATAATATAATCAATGTACCAGACTTTTTATCAGGAGAGAATATGATGGATACAGAACTTAATTACATAACATTATTTATAATATTTAAAAGGATTTATAGCTGGTTCTGTCATCACTCTTGCCTATTTTTGTGTTGATAGTATCATATTAATTCAGCTATTAGTTATAGTATTGATAAAAAACTGAATAATGGACATGGTCATGTGTTTTCTGCCTCTCTGAATTAAATCAGAAAGAGGCTATTAACTTAGTGAGTTATCACAAAGAAGTTCTCTTGATATGATTGTTGCTAGGTAAAATTTTAAATCACAGTTGAATTCAGAAATAATATCAATTTCATTAGAATTACTGAATATTAATTATTGGTACACTCAAACTTTTTGTTTTCTTTACCTTTGTTACAAATAGTAGTACTCTTAATAGTAAATGACTGGATCCAAAATGTTCTAACCAGTGCCCATATTCATACTGCTTTTTGATAAAAGAAAGCCTATTTCTTAAACTAAGAAATCTTAAGATTTGCATAGACTTTGAAAGTAACCTTATTTATATAGCCCTTAATTTATAGAGTTCTAACAAAGGTGATCAAATTCAACCAAGAAAGATTATTTTTTATATTCTTGAGGCTTCTGAAAAAGTAATTCAGGTGTTTGTAACTTTCTTTAAGCATTTCAAGGTCTGTAGACAATTCAATTTCATATACCGTAGTTTAGTTCTGTTTCTTCTTTAGATGACATAAATATTTTCTTAGGTTCACTTATTTATCTCTTAATACACTTGAACTCCAGTCATATCACTTCCATAGTCTTTATCAAGTAAAATAATTTAAGTTTTTTGGTCTTTTTTTCATGAGACTTAGGTTATTATCATTGCTTGATTATGGAGTTGTTCCAAACTTTTAACTTCATTTGTTTTTTAGAACCTTCAAGGGACCCCATAGCTGTGTTTTGTTTTGTTTTTTAACACCTTAACTAAGCACAATTAGGAGGGTTTTCTAAAAATACCAAAATACCATTGTTGTGTTTTTTTAGCCCAGCATTGATTATAGTAGAATGCTCTTTCCTTTGGAATAATTTTTCTTGTAGATATTCTTACCTATGAAAATAAATTGATATTTCTAGTTGCTTATTATGCCTTGTTATTACCTCTGATGTCTTTTTGCATATACTCTTTTGTTCTGCTCAGTATTTACCCATCTCCCTTCTCCAAATTTTCCAGACAAATTAAAAAAGAGAGTAACTTTGATGAAATATAAATAAGTATTATGACTAAGAAGTTAACTTTAGCATATTGAAACTCTGGAGAGAGGTCTTTGGAGACGATTTAGATTTATCATGTTCTAAAACTATTAATATTAAATTGAAAAAGTAAACTCATATATGTGGGGACTTATTTCTAGTAGTAGCATTAATTAAAAAGATGTTTTGCTAATTTGCTATTATTAATTATTAGCCTAGTTATTTTAGGGGTGTAATCTCAATTTTATAATGGAGTAACTAGGAATTTGGGTTTATCTATACAAATTCTTGCATAGCAGTCAAATTAACAGCATATATCTATGCTCTAAAATGAGGTATACTGGCATCACCACCATTTCATTTTAAAAACAATATTATATTTTAATGATTTGGAGCTTATGATTCACTTTTAATCCTAATACTTTTTCATTTGTAATTGTGAACATTGTTTACCTTCTCCAAATTGACTTGTGTTTATTATTCCAACTTGCTTTCCATGAACAATTTGAATTCTAAAATTCCCTCGATTTATATAATTTTATCTAAAATGCATTTTTTTCCAAGATGTATCTATTGGGATCCAGGTTCAACCTTTTGAATTATTGATATTTGAAATATGTGTTCTTTTATCTATACTGTACTGATTGAATTTAACTTTCCAATTAGTTGTACAGTTCTCTCTTCCTGCAATCTAACAAAGATCTCTAGAACATACCTTTCCATTATATTGATAAACATGTCATAAGGAGCTGATGTCTTAATTCCTTTCTACTGTGGCAAATTATTTTCATTAGCAAGAGTATATAAAAAAATAAATGTTGAAAAAGCACATTACTGTGAAGTAAATGAATTCCCAGGAGTTCAAAAATTCTCAGCATTTTTAGTTTATTAATGCTCTTCAATCTCTTCCAATTTCTACCTTGGACAGCTTAAAATATACTTTATGGAAGATAATGTTGATGTAAAAATTATTTACATTTTAGTGTTTATTTTTAAAGATCTTCCTAATATAAGTCTAAAAGATCATACTATGAGAATGTCATAATTTTTTTAAACAGGTGAAGAAAATTAACTTTGAATTCCTCAAATAAAGGGTGCTGTGAGAAAGAGCATAGAGTTTTTCTGATGTTCATTTATTTCTTTCCTCTCAACTTTTATGATGGCATTTTCTGTGAAAGCTTTTTATATCATTTTAATTTGGTATCATTTTAGTACATTTGCACAACCACAGCCATCACTTTGCAACTTTTTCTCATTTTAACAAAAAAACAAACTTTCTAAAAAATGTACTTTGGGGGTTAAAAAATCAGTGATAGACATATTTTGGAGAAGGCATATATAAAACTTTCCACTGGTAGATAGTAAAGAGATTCTTATAGTATACTAATTCAAATATCTTAACATCTTAACATATGCACTGTCATAAAATCATCTCATTTTAAAAAAAGATCCCCAACATCCTTAGGACCTATTTCTCACCATTACTTCACATAAATTTATGTTCCAGGATTTGGTTGATCTGTATTTGTATACCTGAAGCTAACCCTTCACTTCCTTTTTGTCTTCAATTTTTTCTCTTTCTCAGTCTGCCTTTAGTTAGCTCGATGACATCCAAAAAATCTCTCGTTTTATACATCTAGTACAGCCATTGTTACCAATCTAATCACACTGATCATTGTCTCCTACCTGAATTGCTGCAATAGCTGCTTAGTTGATCCCCCTTCTTTCTCAAGGAACCAGTTTATTTTTCACACAGCAGTGACCTTTTAAAAAATATGTCTGTTTATGTCATTATTTTGTATAAACCTAATAGCTTCTTATGTCTCTCAGAATGAAAGAACAAAGATTTTACATAAGTTCTGTATTATTTGACCCCAGCTACCTATCTGAAATTATTTCCTAACATTTTGCTCTTATTCAGTCAATCCTAGACACACTGGTTTTCTTGGTATTCCTCAAAGTAGAATAAGCTGATTTTAACCTTAGAGTTATGCTCTCTGTTATTTCTGTCTAGAATGCTCTACTCTTAGGTAGCTTCACTAACTTTTGGTGTCTACTCAAATGTATCTTTATTACAGAAGCCCCCTCTGAAGGTCTTATATAAAAAAGAAATCCTCATTGATCATGCTCTATCACCTTTAGCATACATTATTTTTCTGCATAACATTATCATTAACTGGAATTTTAAAATTTATTTATCACCTCTCCCTTGAATGAGAATGTATAGTCCATGGAGTCAGAGAGTTTGTTTTAACTGTTCTAACCCACTGCTTAGAACATTGCCTCATACTTGGTAGGAACCCTAAAACTAAATATTGAATGAAGGCATAAATGACTTGTTGGAGGCCCAAGAAATTACTTCTGTCTGCATCATTGTCTCACTTGTTTTTTATGTAATTGGAATAACTTTTCACCATACTTATTTCATGCCATATCTCACTTGGGATATTATATTTTTACTATAAGTTTACTATTATATTGGCCAAGACATAGTTCTCATGTCAGGTGGGTATACTTCAAACTCAACTTCCTTTATCTCTTTTATTCTTGATCTGAAAAACATTTAACTTTTGAAAGTTGTGTGTGGATGGGTGTTCATGCTTTTGGACAGCAAAGGCTCAATAGTTGAGTGCTTTAATATAATAATGCTTGGCAGAATTTAACACAGAGTATTTAATCATATTACTCATCATATCTTAATATGAATAGCATAAGTAGTCTAATAGATGTTTCTAATGGCTACACTATTAATACAACATGGGCATACCAAGTATTTCTGGTATTGTCTTTGGGTAAAGATGGAGGGAGGTGGGTCAAGCCAAGGTCTCACACAGCGTAAGTTTACAACTCTCTCTCTCTCTCTCTCTCTCTGCCTCTCTCTCTCTCATGCTTTCAATATCCACCTTTAAACAGAGCACATTAAAGATTTATGATTGATGGAAAGTCCATTTCTCCAAATTTAAAATCCCACTCTTTAGCTTGTTCAAATTGCTTTTGGACACCTATAACTAAAGGCATGAATAAGTGATACAACTTTCCATATACCACCACACAAATATAGATAATTTCTTATAAACCTAATGCCCTATAGCTCTTACATTTTATGTCCATATTTTAAATTTGCACTAACTTGCTCAGCAATTTTATTCTAAATATCTTGAGACTATTGAAAGGAGTGTATGATCTTTTCTACTGATAATGAGGAGGAGGTCTCTCTTCTTTGCCCAGTTCTTATTTTTCTCTTTTCCTCTTCTGTCCTCTAGACAGAATTATGAGATCTTTCAAAATAATTCTGGTATCTTATTAAATCACCAATGAATATGTGGTTCTTGGAAAATTCTAAAGCAAGGCAAAGTGGGATTTTAATACATAATTATCCCTCTTTTCTCATTTTAAATAATTACTGTCACCCCTTCTGCTCCTATTCCTGCTCCTTAGCTACCCAGTGCTCTCCATGTTGCCATCTGGGTATTTCAAGTCCCAATGTATTCTGCTTTCTTTGTTCTGAGTAGGGAAATTTGTATTAAAGGACTTCTTTGATGATAATAATACATATCAGAGTGTGAGTGAAAATAAATTCCTCTGGAAAATATGATTATTATCCCAGATAGTAAAATAACCATCTTGGTTTACTACACAGAGTTCCATGTTAAGTGTCAGGAGACCTGCATTCTGGTACTTGGTCTGTCTATAACTACTATGTGATACTGAGTGGGTCATTTCCTCCAAAATTAAAAAGAGACTGGATTTATTTTCAATTGAAATCATTTTATGTGAGGTACATGGAATCAAATTTGAAGCTATGAATATGTTCTCTCCTTAGTACCACATAAGCAAGCAGACACATAAGGCAAACAAAAGAAAAAGATACTGCCTAAAATAAAAATTAAAACCAACAAAAAATTATCACAAATAACTTTGTTTATGAAGCTCAGGGGGCTCAGTTAAAATTTAAAAGTTGTGGGTTTTTTTCTTTGTTTTAGTTTTCTTAGCCTACTAGGTATTTTCACATCATGCCCCTCTTTCTCAGTCAGGAATGGAGCCTCATCTTAAACAGAATGCTGAAACAAGGAGAGGAGAAGGTAGAGTGATGAGGATTTGATCATGTTAGGGTTAAGAAAAATAAATAACCACCTGGAATTCTCTTACCTGAAGTATATATATTAACATTCCATAAATATTAATTTCTTCACCATTTTGCCTTTGTCCTATGCTCATTCATATATGTAGCTGATAGTGGCACCAATCCAGAAATAAAATTAGAGTTGGGTAAGCTTTTTGCTAAACTTTTGTCTTTTTAAAATTAGATATAAAGTTCCCCTTTTTATGCACTTTACATACAGAGACATCCATTTATAGAACCTATGTAAAATACTGGTCCAGTCCATTCTCATTAAAAATAAACACAACTTCCAACTATAGGAGTACTGCATATCTTTGTTATAGTTTGGCTTAAAGGGAATGACACAGGGGTTTTATACAGTGCACCACATAGACAGTTTTTGCCCCAAATCTCTTGAACCATCTTTGTTCTTCCCCTGGGAACTGCTAAAAGAGTTTTTAGAGCCTCATCTAGATCATTCCTTCACTTGTTTGCTGCCCCATCCAACAATCATGCCGTGCATACAATCATGCCAAGTATACATACCCTATGAAGTGTTCCTTTCCATGCCAAATATGGTTTCATTTCTCATTCTGGCTGATTTTCTTGTGACAGTCAGCCCACTATGCAGAAAAACAAGGCAGCAGAGAAGGTTTCTTCTCAGAAGGTAAGAGATTATAAATTGTGATATTTTTTAGCAGTGATATCAGCTTGCATATATTCATATTTCAGTACATTTTGTGCTGTTATATGTTATAGAGAATGTATATTCCTGTAACTAAAAATAAATTTCATCTGACAGCCTGCCTTTATTGTCTCAAATATAATAATTTTAAATTTATATGTGCTTGATCCATTTATATTTTTTACTTTCAGAGAAGTGTGCTTTTATGTTGCCCTCTTATCACTTCTAATTTTTTGCTGTTGTAATTTTCAATAATGTCAGACTATCCCTAGCCTTACATGTCCATTGCTTAAACAATTACACAAATTAAAGAAAGGCAATGCAATTTGTGATTTCTAACTGGTATTTGATTTTATATCTCTGTTCTGTTTGATATCCCTCTAATTGTGTCCCAGAAACATTTCACTTCCATTGGGCTGAAATAATGCCAGATTCTAAAATACTACTATTTACATGCTTACTCATATTACTATATTAAAGGAACATCAGTATATTAAGTTTTGGTTTTATTTTGAGAGGCAACTTGTTTTTCAGATTGTATAGATCAAATTTTAAGTGTAAATGTACAATAATAGAGAATATATAGTAATCTATGAATACATAACTAAAATGTTACTGTTTATCTTCTCATTACTGGAATTACATTTCTTATGAAAGGATATTTAAAATTTGAATGAATGAATCATTTTATTTTTTTACATATTAACTATTCATGAATCTGTGAAAATATGTTTATTTTTAAAAGGCTATTTGGCTATACATTTGATATTTCATTTTAAAATAAGATATTGATTTCTATATTGTAGAAATGATCCTGATCATTTTCTCTCAAAATATTTACTTTCATTGTGTTTATTAGTGATGCAAACCATATTTTAATTATGTTTACAAAGTTGTTTTAAGCCCTTTAATTTTTCCCCATTTTTAAAGATAATTTATGTACAGTAAAATTTACTCATTTTAGTGTAAAGTTTTGTATATTTTGAAAAGCATATAGTTGTGTAATCACTACCACAACTAAGATACAGAACAGTTCCATAATGCTCCATATTTTTCCATGTACTTTTTAGTTAACCCCTCTTCCTATTCTCCAGTTCCTGGTAACCAGTGATATGTTTTCTGTCCTTATGGTTTTGTCCTTTCAAGTGTGTCATTTTTTTTACATTAAAAAGAATTTGAATACATTTGGTATATAACATTGTATAAATTTAAGGTGCCCAACATGTTACTCTGATACATTTATATATAATATGATTGCCATTGTATAAATATTTTATCACATTACATAATTTTAGTACAATATCATTTTCTATATTTATTATACTGATCTCTATGGCTTATTTACTACTCATTGCAAGTTTGTACCCTTAAATAATATCAGCTTTATCTCTTCATCCCCATCCCTGGTAACCACAATTTTACTATTTTACTCTTTTTTACAAGTTTGACTTTTTTTGATTTAATATATAAGTGATATCAAAGAGTACTTGTCTTTCTCTGTCTCGCTTATCTCACTTAGAAAATGTGCTCAAGATCCATCGATGTTGTCCCAAGTAGCAGGATGTCCTCCTTTCCCGTGGCTGAATGATATTTTATTGTGTATATACACCACATTCAAGTCTGTGTTATAGATAGAATCTTACAGTATTTAGCCTTTGAGTCAGGCATCTTTCACTTAGCACGATGCATTTGAGATTCCTCTATACTGTTTGATGATCGTTTTACTTATTCAAGAATGTAGTTGCTTGTTCCCATCATCATTTCTTAGGAGTGTAGAGTTCTCTCATTTTTCATCCAAATGTATTTTTATATAGCCTTAAATTTTATTTTGGCTTATAAATTGGCTTGCCTTATAAACAAGAGACTTTATTGGTTAATCATTTCTAAGAATTATTTTTGGGATCTTTACCACAGTTCTCTACCCTCATGCCTGCTTTCACCCCAGGCTCTCTCTTACCTTTTATGCTTGCTTTTCTTGTTCCCACAAGTCCATGTTTTTTCATTTCTTGTTATCTGACTGATTGAAAGATCTAAGACTCAGTCAGTTAGCTAATTCTTAAAGAAGAAAGTGGCTCGTCAGTTTAATAATGTTCATTTACTTATTCATTCACTTGATCGTTCCTCAGTCATTGATCATCCAACAGTTTCCGTAAATTGCAAAATAAATATGAAGAATTCAAGAATCCTAGAATTGAAAGAAACCTTTGAGATGATGAAACTAATTTTCCAGTATCCCTTCTGAGCAGAGGGGAGATGGGGCTAGGGTTTGTTATCCCGGAGCCTCTGTCAAGTTGCCTATGGGCTGCATTGTATGAAAAAGGAGAATTAGCAAAGAGGTAAATAAAAAAGTCAGATGGGCTGCTCAGAACAAATGATCAGTTTGAAGGGTCTAGCTAGGCTGAAATGGAACAAAAACCAGAGAGGCAAGAGGCCTGGAGAAATATCCTGTTGCTTGACTTTCTTACAGACAAGAAGTGATCAGTTTAAAGACATCTGAATGTGAAAGAGGCAATCCCCATTTGCCATAGTCTTGGCTAGTGACGTTCAATATTTTTAAAAAATTAATTGATAGAAAGTTCTTCCTTAACACTGAATTGGAATAAATTAATTAGTCAGTATTCCCAGCTCTTGCTTTTCGTTTTACACAGAATATCTCACATAGGTAACTTTGCAAATAAATCTTTCCTTTCTCAGGTTAAAGAGGTCAAGTTTCTTCAGTTATACCTTATATACTATTTGCATTTATTTTACCCTTTACAGTTTTGATCACTTTCCTCTAGGAATGCTTCTGTTGGCCAAAGTTTCCCTTTGAAAATCTAGAGCTAAATCATACCATCCGTGATTGTGGACTGACCAACAAAGAACACATTGAAAATTTATTTCCATGTTTCTCTAACCTAATAGTAAATTCATTTTTCAGTCATGTTACATTGTTACTAAAATTATAATTCATTTTATATAACTTGTAACTGATACACAATTTGAATAATTTATTTTAATGGGATTGGTATATCTGTTAAATTTGTGTTTTTTTTAATAGTTTAGATTATTCAGCATGTCAAGATTTTTACAAAATCCTGATTCTATTATTTATGTTAAAAATTATGTCATCCATAATTTTGATTAATGCATCTTTATAGCTCTATTCAGTTATTTATAAAAATGTTGAGCAGAACAGGGTTAAGAATAGAGCCTTTTCTAAACTTAGTATGGATGCTTTGACTTGTCATTAATCCTTTGGAGTGATTGTATACCAACCTATATACATTTGAAATTATCATTATCACTATAATAATGGCTAACATTCATTCAACGGGTAGTTTAGGCACTTTTCTAAGCAATTTATGTGTATTAATTTATTTTTAAAATACCTTTATAGAGGGGTACTGTTATTTCCCCATTTTATGAATGGTAGGTTGTCAAAGACTTCGAAGAATCTGAAATTTTACCCTATTTTCACACTAGTAAGTTATCCAGTGATTGTTTTGTGGATGATTATAGAAGACACAAGACTTCTGGGTCAGAAACAAAGAACTTTATTACTTCTGGTATAGTATGCAGCATGAACTTCATGTTTGTTTTGGTTCCTGTCTCCCAAACTCCACAGAGGCTTTGCAGAGTGGCTCAATGCTGCACTCTAGTGAGTTGTTTCACCAATGAGGAACCCCAAATTTAGGAATCCCAATCTTCTATAATGGGCTTTAAGCAAACCTTTACTTTGTTCTAGAGGGAGATACTGTCTCTGTCTTCAAAGGCTATATGCTATACAAACATCCATAAAAAAAACAACCCAGAACAAAAGTTGCCAGTGCCTGTGCTTGCAAAACGAAACTCAAGAGACCCATGAAATTTGCCTCTTGTTCCAAATGTTAAAAAATATTCCCAAAGTTACACAAATAGTAACTGGACTTGCCCCAAGCTGGCCATGAGAGACTTTCTCCATAATTTTCTTGGTTCAGATATCATACAGCTAATGCATTCCTGTGATCCACTCATCTAGTAACATGTCAGAAAAGGAAACAAGGTTTGTTATGGCTTATTTTAAACAAATCTCTGTCAGGTTTTAAAAATAAATTAGTGCTCACAAACCATGTTTAGTAACCTGTTCTAAAATTTTGCTGAAGAATAGTATCAAGATCACTGATCTTCATTTTTTTGAGTCATTTTACCTTAAAAAAATTGCATCTGCCTTTCTTATGTATTATACCTGTTTTCCTGTTTATGTCTTCCAAGGTTATCAACTGTGGTTCTGTTATAACGTTTACAAGCTGCTTTTTAAAATACCTTGAAATAGTAATCCATTGTATACCTGAATTTATTTAAAGTGATTCATTGTCCTGAGCTTTGATTTTCTTATTAATCATGTATGATTTTCCATTTTAGTTTAACACTTTCCTTTTTGATGGAGAACTTCTAGGATTCAAGAAGTCTGGCTTCATCTCAGTTATCTGATTATACTGTAGTCCTTCCTTATCTGCAATTTCTCTCTCTGTGGTTTCATTCACCTGTGGTCAACTGAGGTCTAAAAATATTAAGTGGAAGATTCCAGAAATAAATAATTTATAAGTTTAAAATTGTGTGTTGTTCTAAACAGCATGAAGAAATCTTATGAAATTCTGCTCCACCCTGCCCAGGACGTGAATAATCCCTTTGTCTAGTATATCCACACTGTATATGCCACTGCCCCTTAGTCACTTAGTAGCCATCTCTGTTATCAGATCCACTCTTTGGTATCGCTGTACTTGTGTTCAAGTAACCCTTATTTTACTTAATAATGGCCCCACAGCCATTTGGATATGCCAAAGAAAATCCATACAGCGCTTTTTTAAAGTGAAAAGGTGAGAAATGAAAAAAAACAACAGCATCAGTATAGATAGGTTCAGGTCTATTTATGGTTTCAGGCATCTACTGGATGTCTTGGAATGTATCCCCCATGGATAATGGGGAACTACTGTTTATCATTGTCACCAAGGAGTAGGTTCATGTATTCTTTAATATTTTCCCCATATATAAATAAGATCTTCAAGTATTCTTAGTTTTTTTTTGGGGGGGAGGGGATTTGCTTCGTTATTTTAAGCAATTATTAAAACTTTGAGTCATGTTTCTGTACTATTCCTTGCCATGCAGTATCACTTCTGAGGATGAATAATCCCTGTGTAACTCTGTGTTTTTAGACATTTTATAACATTTTTCTTTGCTAGTGTCTTCTGAGACTGGGGGTGTTCATAATTATACTTTCAAAAATTCATAATTTTAACAGATAAGATATTTATCCCAAACCATTTTTTATTTTAGAGTTTGATGCCAAGAAGCCATCAAATATAGTAGGGGTTGGCAGATTTTTTTCTGTAAATGCTAGATAATAAATATAAGCTTTGTGGGCCACAGGTCTCTGTCACAACTATGCTATTATAGTATAAAAGCAGCTGCAGATAATACCTAAATAAATGAATGTGCCTCTGTGTCAGTAAGGTTTATATGTGAACTCAAATTGGAATTTCATATATTTTTTATACTTTTCATATACTTTTTATACTTCACAAAATATTTTTCTTTTGATTTTTATTCAACCATTTAAAACTGTATAAAACATTCTTACCTTACAGATCATCCAGAATTCAATTAGCCAGTATTAACCCATGGGAACACACACACACACACACACACACACACACACACACACACAAACATATATATATATATACACACACACACATACATATATATTTAAAAGTTGGGAATTCTTTTTTTAATTTAAATATATTTTTATTGATTTCAGAGAGAAGAAGGGAGAGAGAGAGAGAGAAACATCAATGATGAGAGAGTCATTGATCGGCTGCCTCCTGCACACCCTCGACTGGGGATCAAGCCCAAAATCTGGGCATGTACCCTGAACAGGAATCAAACTGGTGACCTCCTGGTAGCTGGGTCAACGCTCAACCACTGGGCTACACCAGCCAAGTGTGAAATCTCTTACTGGTGCAGCAGGAACCAAAACATATGTATAGGAACATTTTGTAGTTGATCTCGTAAAGAAAACAATGGAACTTATATCCACTAACATTTCATTTACAAATATGGTTTCGGTAGATGAGAGACTTATATACAAACCACATCCACAGGACCTAGTAAAAGCTGTTGTGGCTCCGGAGGCCACAATCATGGTGAAAGGAGTAAGTCTCAGTAATCATCTCAAAGGACTGATAGCAAGTTAGAATATCTTCAAATGCTAATAAAGGCTGGGAAGCAATGGGATGAGTAATGCTGAGATTAAAGAATTCATGGTTCTGGCAAGAGGGAGCATAATGACACCAAATGGCAGCACCAGCATTTGTAAAGAAATGATGAAAGTTGGTACACAATGCCCAGTCCTCTGGATCTCTACTCACTGGCATTAGATTTATTTATTGTTTAAAAAAAACCACAACTATATCTTAGGTAGACTATTTTTAATAAGCTAAAGACAGGCTATGTGACTTGATCAAAACAAAGAGGTGAAGGGTTTCTAAATAAAGGGGATCAACTGAAAATTAAAAACAGAAAGAAAGAAATGGGCTTCTAAGAATTGTGTGATAGCTTCTTTCATGAAGTTCTTCCCATTTCACTGCTATTAAGTTCAAAGTAGGACTTTTCCTTATTGCTTTTTAAGCCTTCAGAGAAATGATATGATTAGTAAGGCAATAATTTATTAAATGCTCAGCTTTCGTGATTATTCACACTATGATGTAAGTCTGGATAATAAAGTGCAATGACCAACTGAGTCATCAGAGGTCTAGGTAGTGAACTGAGGGCAACATTCACATCCCTTTTTCAGAGATCGGGCCAAAACTAAAATGTTAGAAAGGTTCCCAAACAGGTAAAACAATCCTGTATCAGCATCACAAGTAGCAGAGGCAAATTTAAGTATGAGACAAAACTTTGGTACAATCCGGAGCTTTTTATGTTCTTTTGTATGTGAGAATATGGGTGGACCAGAGTCCTAGGGTGCAATTAGATGAATTAAGTATCTGGCTGGAATTGACAACTTGAAAAGTGATCACATCAGGGCTATTTCACTAGGTTTACTTCTGTGCTTATGGTGGCCCTTTAGCTAAGTTTTATTGTTTATGTGTTTTGGTATTTCTTTATATATTTTAAAATAACTAACACAAGCTTTACAGAGTATGTCTCTGGGAATGTTTCTGTTATTTTTGATATAAACATAGATTATACAATCTCAGCTAGGGGAGATGGGAAGATGGAAGAAAAGACTAGGAAGAATGAGGAATAGTAAAATTATTATCCTTTATGTTCTTTTTTTCTTGCTATGGACAAATACACAATACTTAGCTAGATAGTAAACTATTTGACTCTTCTTTTTCTTTAGAATACAATCTCTTTTTGAAGGAGGCTTGATTTACAGGTAACACTTGTTCCTTTATCATATGAAAGAGTTGTAAATTGCACAACATCATTTGTTTTTTCTTGGAATTAAAAAAAATTACTTCTACTGTTTAACATCTTGAAGAGGCAATTTGTGGTGTTTGATTCCCAACTAATCCCTAATGCCCATTCCCTCCATCCTGCTCCTCTGAATGCAACTTGAATTTTTCTTACCTTCTTATCATTTTAAGTCTCAGAAAAAACCCTTCTATTGTATAATATTTGAATTTCTTTGTGAAATAACTTAGTTCAGAATTATACTTCTGAGTCTTAAAAGTTTTTACTTCATTGGTCTAGGTGGATGCTATTGTGTTGAATGAAAAAAAGTTATTTTCATGGTGTAATATGAGTTAATTTACCAAAGTTGTGGTCAGAATTGCTTTCAGAAGAGAGAGATTTCAAATTAAAGCATGAACAATACAGCTAATCTCTTATAGAGTTAAGACAACAATAAATGAAATATTTTGAGTCAGGGCTTGGTTGTATGAGAACATACAGACAACCCTGTGGTTTTATTATATTACTTACAGTATTTGCTTGACTGGAAAAAAACCCTGAAAGTGAAAAAAGACCTAATGCAGTCATGTATGGGAGCTGCTAAAATATGCATAAGTATTAAGATCTTCCACAGAGAGTTATATTCTTTTTAAAAATTTTTTGAAAATGTTAATAGAAGATGAGGAAATACAGCCAGAGGTGAAAAAATATTGTTTATATTGTTTTATGACATAGGCAATACAAATTTAAATGAAAAACTATTAATATGTATATTTGTGGGCTTCAGTTCCATAAATAAAGGGTTATACTGTTACTTCTTTTTTATAATCACATTTTCCAACAAGAATATTTAGCCATTTTAACTAGCTGCTAATTTATTTAAATTTCAATATGTGGTGGTAAAAGTTAAGATAAATTTAGTATCCTTCTGGTGTGGCAGTTGAATTCTCCCTAGTAATTATGACACCAAGCTAAATATATTTATTAGTTGAAGAAATTATCCTTTATTGCTAGAAAATAAAAACATTTATTCAAATAAAAAATCTAGTATATTTTAGCAATAAGTTTATAAAATATTATGTGATAGCTAAACTATGATTCAAATAAGTGAAAAATTCATTTGCAATAATTTTACTGGTCATAAGAATTATTTGGGGAAAACTGTTAAAATGCTGATTTTCAAGTTTGACCTCTCCAGACCTACTAATGAAACTTAATAATCTAGGTCAGAGTAAAATATCATATGGCTTTTTTTTTTTTTAATCTGCACTTGAGGATATTTTTTTCCATTGCTTTTCAGAGAGAGTGGAAAAGAGAGAGAGAGAAACATCAATATGAGAGAAACACACCAATTGGTTGCCTCCTGCACGTGTTCCGACCTGGGATGAAGCCTGCAACCAACGTGCCCTTGACCAGAATCAAAACTCCAGACCCTTTAGTTTGTGGACTGATGCTCTAACAACTGAGCAAAACTGGCTAGGGCTCACATGGCATTTCTAAAGCATTTTTCTTCAGGAAAATAGGGAATTGAAAAAGAACCAAAATTTCACTGGTCATCAGAAATGAGATTGTGATTTGGAATATAAAATATATAACTACTGTTATAAGAATAAGTGTGTAATCTCTAAAAGTTCTAACAAAATTTTCACTTCCAATATTTTTGATCCAGTGAATACTTTGAATTTTCTATTAACTAATCTAAAAAAAGTCTGCAATTCCACATGTAGAAACAAATTGTAGAAAGGAAAGAATACCATCAGCTTCCTTTAAAATAAGACAGAGAGAGAGAGGAGGAGGGGGTCAGAGAGACAGAAAGAAAGAAGTAGCTGGAGGTAGTTGTATTGTGTGTGTGTTTAAAGCCTAGGACTCTTAAGTTTGTCAACATATGTGTAAATTCTTACTGTGACATTTCAGGTAAAATTGTGGATTTTCCCCCCTATTTGTATTTGTTTGGCTCAATTTATGCATTACGGTGGTTGCTTAAAATTTATACATAATAAAATGAAGATTTGGGAATTATATGAAGATTTTCAGACTTTTTCAATCAAACATTTGAAATGTAGACAACCTTCTAAATTTGTCAATTGACTGGAATTAGGAGTAATTACTTCCATAGATAAAGTATGATCTAAATATTGATTAATTTGCAATGAAAAAATTATAGAAAATTTTGTTCTAATACTAGTATTTAAGACAGAAAATTAATTTAGCTTATTCATTTTAAACACTTGTGGTTGGGCCGGGCCGGGTGTGGCTCAGGGGTTGAGCGTCGACCTAAGATCCAGGCGATCGGGGTTCTATTCCCGGTCAGGGCACATGCCCGGTTGCGGGCTTGATCAATGACCCTCTCATCATTGATGTTTCTTTCTCTCTCTCCCTCTCCTTTCCTCTCTCTGAAATCAATAAAGATATATTTAAAATAAATAAATAAGTAAATAAATAAATAAATAAATAAATAAACACTTGTGGTTGGTACAACCTAGTTCATGAACCTCTTATAAGTCAGCCAAAGGCTGCTTCTTGTTTTGCAAATTCTCCATCTCCTCAGAGAATTTCCTAATCACCTGGAAATTCAGTTTCTGAACTGAGTTCCTCCAATCTCCCTTGGGAAATGAATCATCACATATTTTTTTCAGTGTTGACAGATAAAAATAATTTATAGTTTGAGGTACAGTTTTATCTTTGGGGGTGAGTTAGACACATGAGTATGGAGTTCTAATTTTATAATATAGCTGATAAAGAAGAGAAAAATGGAAATAAAGGAAAGAGAGGGAAATGAGACTACCTTACCTTTTGTGCAGCAGTAAATATGCAGTCTGAACTGGTTTGGAGTGCAGCTGTAGCCAGGGAATGTGGTTTGGTCATAGATCCAATCTCCAGAATGCAGCTAGCTGGAGTCCATGGTCAGAAGCAAGAGACAGAATGAGTGATCACCCATGGAGCACTACTTAACCAACCAAAACAAAGCAGACCAAAAAGAAGGGGAAACAAGAGTTAGTCCTTTCTCTGCTGAATTCAGATATTTAACCATAGTTCTGTAATGACCTGATTATGGACACTTGAATAACAATTCTGAATAACACTTGAATAACACTTTGAAATAATTCTGCAAGATAATTAAGGCAGATATTATGTTAAATACTCAGTGCAGTCAAGGAAATAATAGAAATTATTTACCCAAAGTTATACTGCTAGTAATTAGCAAAACCATGAGTAAGAGAGTCACCTCACACTCCCTAGTCCAGTGTTGTTCTGTGTATACCACATTGCTTCTCATGACTTGAGCATAAAATCTTCACAGTGCCTCTTAGATGTTAACTGCCTGGAGAACAAAGGTGATGTCTCCTATTTTGTAGCTCTTTGTAGCACAGGTGCTCACAGTGGAGGCCCAGCAGGAATATTTGTTAACTGAGATGTGGACTTGACATCATGGCAAAAAGGAGTGCTTGACATTAGACAAATGGAGAGCAAATCCCAGGTTTAACCATATGCTGGCTGTGTGACTTTGTTCAAATTGTTTGTTCTCTAAAACTAATGTTCACATTTGTAAAATATGGGTGAAAATTCTATATAGTGGAATTTTCTATGAATTAAAAATATTTATTAAAATCCGCACATAGTATTTGCCATATAGATGCCTTCCCTTCAACAGTAACTATAGATCTTATGACTGTCCTTCTTTCTAGCTCCTCCTCCAATGTTTTTTTCTGCAGGAGTGTTTTGTTTGTTGGCTTTGTTTTGTATGTTTTTCGTCTTAATAAATAGAGTGTTAGGGTTTAGGATGGGGCAAATGGTTCTGCTAAGGGAGCATCTAATGAATTGTTTCAGTTTTGCAGTATTTTCTTTTTTATGTTTATCAAAGTTCTAGATCTTATTGTTTGTCTTGAAATATGATGTTTTTAGAGAATAAATTCATCATTATAATGAAGCTTTATTTTCTGGAGAAATATATTTTGTAAGCCATCTTATATAATAGATTTAAAAGATTTCTTCTCGCTGGGTATTATTTTGATTCTCCTGTTAGCATTTTTCTTGCATTTCATTAATGGATTTGGGTAAAATGATTTCCATGTCAGTTAACTTAGTATCTTTAGTAATTTCTTTTGCAGGATTGCTGCTCTCCTGTTTTGAGGGTCTCTTTCTGGACCTACAACTAAACTGGGAATTTTACTTTTAACTTGGCTATGTTTTAAATTTAGGAAGCCAATTTTTCTAATTCTGAAATGGAGTAATTTCTTATTTTTATAAGGCTAATTACCAGTTTCTGTTGGAATTAGAATTCTAATGACCCAGACCATTTTACTCTATGATGTGAGCTCTTCAGATTGTAGTGCCGTTGCTCTACAATGCACTGCCCAATGTATACTATCAATACAATTTTACATGTGAAAGATGAGAAAATTAGGTTTATAATATTGGACTTTTATGGGTTTCAGGCACTGAAGAAGGGCATTGTTTTTATTTAAAGTTTTATTGTTGCTGCTATTGCAGATGTCCACTCTTTCCCCCCCTTTGCCCACCTCCACCTAACTCATCCCCTTGGCCTTCAGCATACTCTTGTCTTTGGAGGAAGATAATTTTGAGGATACTTTCACACTATGTCTCTTTCCTTCAGTTCTAGGAAAATACTATTGGATAATTTAGTCAAAATACAATTTCCTTTCCCATTTGTCTGGAAATAATTCTTTATTGAGGAGCTGTGTCCCCAGTGGAAGAAAAGTTTGGTAAGTGATACATATGCTTCAGCTTGTTGCTATTAGGAGCATATTTTAGTGATCCCATAATAAAAAGCAGGTGCCCAAAAAGTGGTTACTATGTATCCTTAGTAACTATTTTTTAAAAATATTGTGTCATGGGAGAGGCTTCATTTCAAGTGGGAATAATGGATGAATTTAAACACATACACAACAAGTTCTGTAATAGTATTTTTTAAGATTTAGCATAGCCCTAGAAATCCTATTCATAAAATGTAGAAGCTTGAGATTTCCTTGTACTTACTTAGAGGTCAACTTTAGTAAAATTCTAAAGTAAATATAAGTTGAAATTAGTTGTTAAGCAATTTAAATGTGAATTTAGCAACTAGAGAAAGATAAAATAATACTACTTAGACATGTCAGATCACTTGATAAGAAAGCCAATATATTTTACTACTTCTTTAAATTTTTTTTTCCATATGCTTGCCACATTTATTGTTTATTTGATTAAAATAAATTTTATGAACCTAGTTGAATGTTAAACAAAAGTTTAGCATTACAATGCTTGTTCTGGTGACATGGCCTCTTTTTTGTTTGTAGCTTCAAGATTGGTCTCTTTAGAATTAATTGACCTGACTTTATAAAGTATTACTTAACCACAATTTAGACATGAAATTTTATTTCACACCAAGACCAGTAGTGACTGCCACAAAGTGTGTTGAAATTCTGTCTGTTCTTCTTCCCTGATCAGCATTTGCTCTCCTCTTAAAGCACCCATTTGGGTTTTTTAGTAATTAATATTTTGTTTGTTTTTGTTAATACTTTTATCGGCAAGATACTATGATTTCTTTAGAGTTTTATTTTTATTTTATTATTTTATTTTTTTAATATATCTTTATTGATTTCAGAGAGAGGAAAGGAGAGGGAGAGAGAGAGATAGAAGCATCAATGATGAGAGAGTCATTGACTGAGCCCACAACCCGGGCATGTGCCCTGACCGGGAATCGAACCCCTATCTCCTGGATCCTAGGTCGATGCTCAACCCCTGAGCCATATGATTTCTTTAGAGTTTTAAAACTATTTCTTTTGTATGCGGCATAATGTTGTTCTTCCCACCATTAAACCTGATTATTCTTGGAGATTATACCTTAAAATTAAGATGTTTAGGATTGTATAAAAGTACAGATTGTTTAAGTATTTTTAAATGTAAGAATTAGATTGTATGTTTAAGGTAGTCTTTATACACAGAATTTTATTAATACAGCTAATTTATCAACATTAAACAATCATAATATTTTTTAATATCCTACTTTTGCATCATAAATTTATCTATTTTTGTTATATGTTAACATTTTTTGTTGTCAAATTACAATTTATCAGCAGACCAGTGTTACTCAGAAATTAACTTCCATATGCCTAAATGCCTATATTAGTTTAAAGATGTTTGATTTAATTGCTAAGTTGAATCTTCTTAAAACTAGGGTACATAGAATAATGAACTATACCTAGCAATATTTGTTTGCCCTGTTTTTAAGAGGGAAAAATGGACCTGCACATTTAACATATGAAGCTCTCACAGTAATATAACTTAATAAAATAATAAGTATAAGAATACCAAAACTTTAGATATTTTACTTGTTTTTTTGTTGTTGTTGTTTTTTTTTTTAACCAAATAGCTTGTAGTCCTCATTGTATTGTAAATTGTGTTCAGTGGATTAGATGCCAAAAACATGCCAAATCTTTTGTTTGCCTTAATAAAATCAAGGCATTAGAGAGTAAGTTTTGAAAGTCTATTTTTCTAACAAAATTGAGACTATCTGAAGAGACTTTAAATTGATTTTGTGGAAGAGAAGTAGATGAGTCACTTAAATTTTGTATCTTTAAGTAATCAAGAACTATGGTAGTCACTACAGAATTTGAAAATGCTGTATGCTTTCAATGTTACCTTTAATCATAAATGTAAACTCAATGCATTAATTCACACTTTAGCCTTTTTCTTTTAAAATGAGTAAAAATAAAATTATTTACTTGTATTAAAAATGATTAAGGGGAAAAATTCTCCAAAATTATATTGTGTTTTTTAAAGGTATATATAATTTGCCAGAACAGTTATAGTCTTAATTTCATTTGAATGAAAATTTCATATTTTAAGATAGAGATCTTTTTTATTTCCATGAGAGATTTAAGAATTTAGATTTTTAGTGTTTACTGTGACACATGATGCCTGTTCTGTCCTATTTTGTATACCAGCCCATTAAGAAGGGAAAGTGAAGTAAATAATCTAAAAATAACTCTGGTGTTTACCCAATTTAACAACCAAAAAAGGTATTCTGTGCATAAGTAAAGTTTTACGTTTGTCTTCCCTGGTGGAAAATCTCTAAAGCATTTTGCCACCTATTCACAGAACAACATCTTATTTGGCAGCCTAACATAGCAAGAAGGGCTGTTTTGATGTTTTATAGTTATATGTGTTAGCCCTAGCCATACTGCAAATCTTTTCAGTCCATTGAGACCCACCTTATCTGATGATGGTTCAGTCATCCCTCAAGTTACATGTGCGTACACCTTTTTCCAAAACACATTCGTTTTCACAAAACCTTACAATCTGGAGTTGAATCTGAATAAAAAGTACATCTTTAATCACACGAAGTATAGTTGTGTCTTTAAAAGTTTAATTAAAAATTATTTTGCCTATTTAACGCATCTTTAAATTGTGTTATCACTAGGCATCTTAAAAACAGTAAACTTGTAAAGATGAAATAAATTTAACAAATTTCTTTCACCTTTACCTTTTCTTTGGTGATTTTTGCTATTTTGTTTATATTATTTACTGTTCTTCAGATTAACATTTTTATACTAAAAAACATTTCTTGTCATGTTCATTGCAGTACTTGGTATAGAAACCAGAAGATAATGGTTCTCTTCTTTAGTTTTAAGATTTTAGGCATTGTGGACTCTTGTGTGATAATATGTTCAATATTGATTAGAGGTACAAAGTACCTCAAGAGCTTGAGAATGGGAACATCAACAGTGGAATGATGTATTTATTCCTGGTGGGAGAACTGATTGGCCCTGATGTTTTTAAAAGGCATTTGCACTTAAATTCAAAGGAATTTTCATTCCTTCCATGAGAGCTTTAAGAATTTAGGAGTGAGCATTTGCTGTGGCATGTGGTGCATTTTAAATTTAAAAATACATTTGAATCCTAAGTATTCATTCACTTACATATTGGAGCAGATAGGAAAGAAACTTTGTTAAAGAATGGCATGATTACAGTAGTAGAAGGATGGGAAGAAGGATAAGTAACAGCCTTTTTAGGGAACTGCTATGGTAGTTTGTTACATCTTTCACCTGCAATGAATCACAACTTTTAGTGTTGTATGGAGGCCAGAACGGCACTGGATGTTAGGCCCTTGGGGTCAGACCAGACCTGGGTTCAGCAACCTTGGTACTTGTGTTCTGGCTAGGAAAGAATTCAGAGCCAAGGCCCAAACTCTGAGAGAACATTTATTTGGTAAAATTACAGAGGTGGAAGAAGTAATTCCTACAAGAAATGGGCTTAGAAAACAAGTTACAGAGGCAAAGAAAGGACCCTTGGAGCTTGGGAGTGAGGAAGAGAATGCTAATTCTAACGTGCCTGGAAGGTTAGGGGGAAAGGCAGAAGAGGGAAGGGAAAGGGAAAGGGAAAGGCAAAGGCAAAGGCAAAGGCATGGGCATGCTCCCAGGAGGGAGAGCACGCTGGGTGGGGTCCTCCACCGAAGAGATTTTAGGGGAGGTCCTAGGGGAAGATCTCATTGTAATATTCAGTAGCTTTCCAGGTGTGTCCTTTGAGGGTTGTTGTCTTCACTGATTGATTGGTCAGCACCGGGGCAGGGGCCATTATCTGATGCAGCTGGCTCTGAGGTCAGCCATGGCTGGTTTTGCTGCTTTTCTGGGCCTGGAGCTGGAATACAACTGAGGCCTAGATGTTATCTCTGGGGAGGAAAGGTCAGGGGGTCCAAATTGCCTGACCAGCAATATGCTAGAGGAGGAAAGGCCACCCTGGGGGTGAGGTCCCACCCTACAATTGTCCTTACAAGGTATCCAGGGCTTTCCATCCTGGTGACCTTATGTACCTGGCCCATCGTCCTTGCTCTGCTCATGTCTGTCTAACTGCCTACCACATTAGTATCCATAGGCTGCCACAGTGACTCTGGCTTGTGTATATGGCTTTGGCCAATGGTACGTAAGCAAATGTGATGCAGGTAGAGAGTTGATAAGTACTTACACAGTGGAGCTTGCCTTCTTGAAATGCTGTTGTTACCATGTTAAGAAGACTGGTCTAGCCTCTTTGAAGAGAAAAGACTACATGGAGAGAGCTAGTCTGTTCAAGGACCAGCAGGCCCAAGTGAGCTCTGTCCATACTGAACTACTAGGTGAACGCAGCAGCACGCGTGAGCCTATGCCAGATCAGTAGAAGATTCACACATCTAACTCACAGAATTGTCAGAAATAATAAATTGTTGTAAGCCACTAAGTTGGGGGTGGCATGTCTGTTATGCAGTAATCGATAAAGGATATAGGAATTTCTCTAGATACATAATGTGGTATAAAAAACACATCAAAACAATGAGAGATGTATACCAGAACCAAAGACATAATAGAGACCTTTTGTTAAGCTCCTAATTTGTCTCTGAGGTTCCTGGTAGCAAATGTGGAATATAGTAGTTATAGAATACCCATTTTGAAAAAGAAGGAAGAATAGCAATCTTCTGGAAAGGGAATACAATTCCTTACACTAAATTCCAAAAGAGATTTCTCATGTCAGGCCTTTCATGGTAGAAATAAGTGATATTGGAGGCAATATCCTCAACTATATTCCAGCAACAGATTTTCTGAAGGATCTCCTATTGTCTATTTCTGTAAAATCCAAAGATATAACATCAAAGCACAACTCTGTGAGCTTGATTATTAAAGGGACTAATATATAGCACTCTTCTTTATTTCATTATACAGTTACTAATTTGACTTCATTCATCTCTATAACTTCAGTTAAATCTTTTGAAACAACTCTGAATTTATATTTTTAAATCTCTAATTTCTCCTTTGTGCTTGCTCCCTACAGTGTTTTGTTAATTTCTTCCTGGATACTCTTTCTTCTCTGAGTTTCTAGATTGAAATGCAAAATATTGCTTTTTTCAAGAAAGTTAAATTGCATTATGTCTAGCTCCAAAGTGCCTTATAGTTATTGATGTTCAGTTCCCAGAATGAACCTAATAGTAATGGTTGGTGGACTTGAGAGTCTGTCTGAAAATATTGTAGTTATAACATTCTGAAATTTTGACATGTATTAGAAAATCAGAGATTGAAAACAGTAACCAAATGGCTAATGAAATCATGGAAAAACTGAAATAAAGAAAATGGAATAGAGGTCTCTACTTTAAGCAATAGAAAATTTATAAACTTTGTGTGAAACAGAAAAGAACATAACTTATACAATTGTTTTTTTCTCTTTTGAATCATTGAATGCTAAGTGTCCATTTAACTTCCTAAATATTGTCTTAGCCAATCTAATTTTCTTCATCTTTAGTCCACTATCAGTGTCTGAGACACTGTCAGTGTTTGTTTGGCCTAATACAATAGTCTCTTGAAATATGTATTAACTGTGCATATTTTTGGTGTGTGACTTTTTCTAGTTTATCTTTTCTCCCCTGCTATATCAGAGCCTACCAGAGTGCAGATACATGGTAGCTGCTTAATATATATTTGTTGAATTTGTAAATGAGTTCTTCATGGATCCTTTTATACCTTTTTAGTAGATTCTCTAACATAGCCAGGATGATATTTATAAAATACTTATTTTCATATTATCTCTCTGGTTATAATGATTTCTAATTTTTCTATGACCCAAAGTCTATTGGTTGCATATTTTGGAGTTATGAATTTAAAAATACACACAGTGGCTCATATAAAGCCTGAATAGTTTGAGAAGTTAACACGTGACACCACTGGAGCAAATCCAGATACAATTTGTAGAATCAGCTTTAAGGCCCTGAGGGAGGGAATTAGTCTGTGGGCTGCTCTGCCTCTTGGGTAAGTAACATTCTTTGGAGAGCCATCAAGGACAGGGCCAAGGAATCTATGAGGAATCAGATAAGCAGAAGCAGTTGCAAGGAAGAAAACTGTCATCCTTTCTGCCTTATGTCTTTCTTTACTTCTTTTTCTTTTCTAGACTTGCTTTTTGCTAGCCATAATAAAGACATCATAAAAAATAATAAATGGAATACAGAAGTGACAAAGGGAAAATAAGGTTAATAAGATTAGAATATTAAAATTAGAAATTGAAAATATTTAAGATATTCAAAGTGATAGCTTAATGCTATTTAAAATAATGGCTTTAAATGATAATAGGGAAAATTATTGGAACTATAGAGAATAAAGGGGACATCTATAATACTTTCAACAATAAAGATAAATTTAAAAAATTTAAAAAATTAAAAGTTAAAAAAATTAAAATGTGATACTTAAAAATAGGAGTTGATAGATAAGGAAATATAGCGTAAAAATAAAAAAATAGCCTGGCTGGGCATGGCTCAGCGGTTGAGCATCAACCTAGGATCCAGGCGATCGGGGTTAAATCCCTGTCAGGGCACATGCCCAGGTTGTGGGCTTGATCAATGACTCTCTCATCATTGATGTTTCTATGTCTCTCTCTCCCTCTCCTTTCCTCTCTCTGAAATCAATAAAGATATATTTTTAAAAAAAATTTATAAAAATAAAAAAATAATAGGAAAGTATATGACATTAAAATTTATAAATGCATAGAGTAATTATGATTAAGAATTAATGCAGAAGAAAAGTGATTAGAGGTAATGTGAGTTTAGAAATGGATTGTCTTCACAAGATAGTCACCTTCTAAGTTTTAAGCCTTCAGCCTCTCTTTCCTCAAACACACTGGTGCCTTTACACTACATACTCTGAGTCTCAAGTCTCAGCCTCAAATTATCCTTGGGTAATACCTGTGGAAACTGGGATGGCCGCCGACCCCCTTTTTTGTATATTACATGTATTCAGAGTAGATCTCAGCAGCTAGAGAAAGAGCTTGGATTCAAATAGCTCTTTTCCTATGCCTGTCAGGTGGAAATAATTTTATAGTCTCAAGGGAAAATTTTTACTTTGGCTTAACAAATATAGATTCTACTTTCGGGCAATTCATCCTATATTTCCTGTTTATTATCATAGAATTATACTAATGAATGCTTTATGAATGTTTACAATATACATTATATGAATTACTTTTTTTGATCTTTATAGCTACCTTGTGGAACAAGTACTTTCATTAATCCCATTAAAAGAGATCTTAAATATCCATTATTGTAAACTTTTATTTTATTGATGGAGAATCTGAGGCTATGACAAGATTTTAATCAGTGTTTATTAGTCAAGCTGAGAAAAAACCTGGATCTTTTGATTCCCAGTATAGTTCTTTTTCTACCATTGCCTGTTACCATATTTCCACTTATTTTTTCTTGGGTTCACAGTGGTTGAATGTTTTGTAACATTTAGAAATAAGAATGGCAAAGAAGTGAACTTTTAATAGAAACTCTGCTCTCATTCTAGATTATGAATGAAATTAATAGAGAATTTATGACAGTCATACTGTCCTAATGTAGAATTTCTTATTCTGTGTGAAATTTGTCATCATTAAGGCATGATTTTCAAACTGAGAAAAATGACTGAAGATGGAAAAAGTATGTGACAAAGCTAAGAATAGACAGGTATAGTAAATTACTGGTTATATATCAGCCTAGAATTTTTTTGACAACTTTCTTTAGGCAGAATCAAGCTTTGAAAAGATCCTGACAGGCACAAATGTTAAGAGATTATTTTACTACACCATAAATACAGTTATAGAGGTTTGCACAGGATACTACCTCAGAAAGGATGAATGGAGAGAAGAGAGGATTCCCAGAAGAGAACCCCGAATTGTTACAAGCAATTTGACTCATGTACAAAGGGTGGAGGTGAAAGTTGTCCTGGCTTTTTAGAGCAGTGATTCTCAAAGTGGTTAGTCACTTTCTGATGAGCAAGGAGAGTTCATTTCAGAATTAAATGAATCACCAAATGCAAGTCCATACTTTCATTCTCCCAACCATACTTTGTGTAGAACTGATCTGTCATTCTTGCTAAAGCAGATGTGTAGAAAACCCATGAAAACATCCTGCGTGGTGACACCCTTCTCATTGAGTTCTTTTCCACTGGAAAATAAGCATATGTAAGATGAGATGAGAAGGGAGCAGGGTGGGCAGCGGAGTCTCAGAATATTTTGGCCAATTTAGTAACTCACTGAAAAACAAAAGATTGAGAGCTTCTGGTTAGATACAAAATTGATCAATGTGGATCAACATATCATATGCTAGAAGAACAGAGGAGAAATCAGTTTGGCTCAGATCTCATGCTAAGAGAACCCAGGGGATAAATGTGGTTAGAGAAATTTTCTGGATTATTTAGGGTTTTGTATATCATGCTCAATAATTTGCATTTATCTTAAGAACTGTAGTAAACCATCAAAGCATTTGGAAGCAGGGGATAGTGTGATCAAAGTTAAAAAAATAAAAGTTGACAAGAAGGGAATCAAATATATCAGTTTTGAAGCTGCTACAATAATCCTGGTGGGGATAAAAATGAAGGACCTAAACTAAATAAGTTGTGAGAATGATAAACAGATGTGAGAGATATTAAGGAGGTGACAACAGAGATAGCTAATAGCAATTAACATTTATTGTTAACTCCCTATGGGCTGATCACTCTTTTAAGCACCTTACATACATGAATTAATTTAGTACTTAGAGCAGTCTTATGAGGAAAGTATTGTTTATTTCAATTTCACAGATAAAGAAACTGAGTACAGAAGGGGTAGGTTACTTGTCCTAGGCCACAGAGCTGGTGAGGATAGAGCAAGAATTTAGACTCTGGCAGTTTGGTTTAGATCCCAGATTCTGTAGAGTAAATTTGAGGTAATTTGAGGTAGTTTGATGATAGGTTGGATGATAGATATGATGGAGAAAGAGGAGTGTAGGTTACTAGCACATCTCCAGCCATTTCTAGTCTGGCACTGTTATAGGAAAATTAGGAGGTGAAATGGAGAAGTGAAGAGGAAAAAAGAGAATAAATTCAATTTTGGTCATTTTGAGTTTGAGTTTGTAGGAAATCCAAATGAAGATAGCAAGTGGGCAGTGATAGATGACTCTTGACTATTGAAATCTAATGCAAACTCACAAAACCATGGTGGTTAGGTTAGTATGCGGAGGGTGCTATGAAATGGATAAACCATATCTATAGGACTGTATTCAGTTTTGAATGTCACATTTTAACTGACTAAAATTTATCTGGAACTAATCATGGTTTCAAAGGATTGGGAAACAATGTCATAAGAAGATTGGGGTAAGGAACTGGGTTGTTTAATGCATAAAGGACCCTAGGGGAGGTTGATAGTGCACAATTTTTTAAACAATAGTTATGTAGAACAGGGAATTTATTTGTGTAGCCTCAGTCAGAAGAGGACCAAATAGATATGGGTTATTCAGAAACAGATATGCTGAGAATAAAAACATATCCAAAATAGCAAAGGATTGCCTTATGAGCCAAAACAACAAAAGATTGCCTTATGAAGTAGTCCCTATAGAGTGCCACCTAATAGGGGTATTGTAGAGTATGGATTTTTGAGTTCTGTATGGATTATTGAGTCCAACAGTACTTGATAGCCTTGTAATGAACTATTTTACATTGTTTTATAATTTGTTTATGAGTCATTTTTTGCTATTAATAAATCTATTCTGAAATTTTCTTCACAAAACTTGAAATTGAAGTAATTAATTCTTTATCTTAGCATAAAACACATCAGACATTACCACCTAAGATGATAGTTGCTGGAAATTTGTAGGAATTTTCTTTAAATATTAATCTACCTCTTATGAGTGCTTGAGTTGTTTTAGCAGAACACAGTTGTTTACCATATCAGTGATTCCAAATAAAGATAGTGGGGTTTTTAATTCCACTTAGAACAAAATGCCAAAATAAAATGTAGTTTCTCATTACTGAACTTACAAACTTTGTATCCCCCCTACCCTTTTTTTTTCTTCTTTTTTTTTTCACTCTGGGAGTTTTGTTACCAGCAATGAAATACAACCTTCATGTGTACCGTGTAGGATAGATATTGTAAATTTCTGGTCTTGCTTTCCCATTGATCTGGATTGCCATATGGGAATCCTATTCAGCTGATCTTTATTTCCTGAGTCAGAAATTCTGTTTTACCCATCTTTGGGGTTTTCAGCAGCTATTCTCAATGGGCCATCAGGTATTGCACATGAAAGAGAAGGTTCAAAGGCATAGGAAGAAGGTTCGAGGCTGAAATGTTTACACTGCATTTTAAAACTTTTTACAAACATTTTTTAAGCTGAAGGATCAGCATGAAAGCTTAGCACATCTAAGATTTTTTATATGCTATAGTATAGGTAAGATTTGAATACACATACTTTTTAAGGAAAGGTATGGTATTCATTAGTCATAAATTTGATACAGAAATGACTTGTTTGTATATGATTTTTCTAGTAATCATGATTAACAACACTATAATTAATATTGTAAGTTTAATGATTTTTTCCTCAGGTTTATTTCCCTGTTCTTATTTTGCTTTATTTTGCAACTGATGACTAGCATTAAACTGAAGTAAAGTACAGTTTACAATCAAAATAAATTAATAAGTCATTAGAAATTTTATAAGAAACAGATATTTCTGAACTTTTGCCATTTTCTGTGTGGTCAACTATATATATTCCATAGTAATGAAATGTCAGTTTTTTTTAAAGAAGAGGTAATTAAAGAACCAATATGGAAAAGACAAATAAAGTTTATCACTTATTTAATAAAATATGATTTAATTAGAAAAAATATGGTTTATCACTATGCATTGATTTGTAATGTGTTTGCCAATGTGTCAGTAACTTGTTTGAACATCACCAGGGTCCCTGTGAATAGTTACACATTACATATTTATGCATTATAAATGGAAGATGGGCAACTTTGCTACTTATCTAAGCTTTAGATACAAACAAAATATTCAGTATGGAATATAAAAGTTTAGTAAAGGCCTTGTGTTTATTCTTAAACAAAACATTTTAAAAAGTATCAAAAAGTAAGTATTTTAGTTTTCTACAATACATACCATTTTCTTATTAAACAGATTTTTGACATTATTGTAAACTATTGCAGAATCCATGCTTCTGAGAAGTTCACACACATTAAGACTTTTTCCCAAGATAAAATTGGTCTTCTGTGTGAAATCATGAGAGAATTTACAAAATGAGTATACTTAGCGGTTAATTTAACAAAATTTTTTGGCTTGATTTTTCCTTATGGGCTTCTCTTCCTTTTTTATCCCATGGTGTGTGTGTGTGTGTGTGTGTGTGTGTGTGTGTGTGTGTGTGTGTGTGTGTGTGTGTTTGCTTGTAAAATTTTCATAATGTAAACATATCCTTTAACCACAAAATAGTTATTTGGAGGTATATTATTTGGTCCTAGGGAGCAAGTAAGTACATGGGGGGAAAAATGCTGGGAATGCATATCACACCTATTCTCCCTCACTTCTATCTATAAACATAACTGTTATTTTTAAAACCTAAGGTTATTTTCATGATATATGCTATACATACTTATCTCTATTTTTGAAAAGTGATAATATAATTAGTAGCATGATAAAAGCAATAGGTTGTTATTCTAATCATGAGGATCAAATCATAATGATTTTGTTAAAGTCATTCTATAACTTAGTTTTAAAATCCAAATTCTTTCTTGGGGAGTAAATGCCCAGGGTTCCTGTAGTTTCTTATAATATTTGGAGATTTACTGGTTATTTGATTGTGCTGGTGTGTTGCCTTTTCTAAGTTCCCAAAGGACTCTGGTTTTATTCTGTATTATAACATTATACAATCTATCATTATAGATCTGCTTTTTAATAAACTTTGTGATCTTCATGGTCAGGGACTATGTTTTTATCTGTCTTTGTCCAAGGGCAAGTGGTACATTAAAAGGCAGTGAGCTAATATTATGGTTGGCCTATTGAAGGCAGCTTCAAAATAGGATGGATTTTCCTCCTCATTGTCTTCCTCTTCTTCTCCTCTTTTTCCTTGACTGTCATTGCAATCTTTTCCTCCTCTTCCATCATTATCACCATCATTCTCATCTTTATCTTATACATTGAGTATATGCAAGAAACTGTGATAATTTCTACAATTTATGATTGCTTTAATCCTAAACACAGCTTGATGAGGCATACAATTTATAGATGATAAAACAAGGATATGAAAATTAAAATAACTCTCCCAGTGATGTACAACTACTAAGTAGGGAAATCAGAATTCAAACCCAGGTCTAATCCCTAATTTTGTGCTCATGACCACTACTGACTTCAATCATGGAATCACAGACTCAACCTTCAGCTGGTCAGTAAACCTGCATAACCCAGTATTTAATTATTTAAAACCATCTATCACATTGCCTTATATCTAACACTAAATAAATTTTGAATACATGAGTAAATGCCTGTGATATTTACATTTTATTATATAGTCCATTGATGAAAATATCTTTTAATTTAAATGATATTTTATAATATTTTCTATTCAGTATACAGGATGAATAGCTAATTAATGACTACACAGTATGGTTCTGTCTTCTTAAATAATTACGTACTTAAGTAGAGTGTGAATCTTCTTTTTTGGACTTGGAATATAGCTTACGTGTATTATGTTAATCTAAAATGTGAACCATAAAGGCAGCAAATGAACCTGGAATTTCAGGCTTAGAAGTTTTCAGGAAAGGCAATAATAACTGACAGATGTGGAAAATTCAAAGATCTTGAAAATCTTTTAGAAAATCAATACTCAAGAAATTTTCTCTGTGTTATCTGATGTTGCTGTAGACTACAAAGCCTCACCATAGCTTGGATTCCCTGTGTTCAATGAATCAGGATTCTGGCCCTTCCTCTCCACTAACCTGACCCCTACACACATACACACACACACAGATCCAACTACTTTTTTTAAACTGTATTTTTATTGTTGACACTGTTACAGATGCCCCTATTTCCCCCCTGTTACCCACCTCCACCCAGCCCCTGGCAACCCTTCCCCTCTGACCATTACCACACTGTTGTCTGTGTTTATGGGTTGTGCATACATGTTTTTTGGATAATCCTTTCACCTTCTTTCATCCAATCCTCCCTTCTCCCTTTTCCTCTGACAGTTGTCGGTCTATTCCATGTATCCATGCCTGTTTCTATTTTGTTCATCACTTTATTTTGTTCATTAGATTCCATGTATAAGTGAGATCATGTGATACTTGTCTTTCTCTGGCTGACTTACTTCACTTAGAATAATACTCTCCAGGTCCCTCTGTACTGCCTCAAAGGGTAAGAAATCCTTTTTTACAGCTGCATAGTATTCCATTGTGTAAATGTATGACTTTTTAAAATTCATTTATCTACTGATGGGCACTTGGGCTGTTTCCAGAACTTAGCTATAGTAAATAATGCTGCTATGAACATAGCAGAGCATATATTCATTCTTACTGATGTTTCTGGCTTCTTAGAGTATATTCTTAGAAGTGCCATCGCTGGGTTAAAATGTCCATACTACCCGAAGCAATTTATAGATTCAATGTATCTCTGTTAAAATACCAATGGAATATTTCACAGATCAAGAACAAATACTCCAAAAATTCATATGGAACCAAAAAAGACTCTGAATAGACTCCTTGGCAATCTTAAGAAAGAAGAACAAAGTTGGAGGGATCACAATACCAGATATCAAGTTATACTACAAAGCCACTGTAATTGAAACAGCCTGGTACTGGCACAAGAACAGGCATGTAGGTCAGTGGAACAGATCAGAGAACTCAGAAATAGGCCCAAGCCATTATGCTCAATTAATATTTGACAATGAAGGCAAGACAGTCTCTTCAATAAATGGTGTTGGGAAAATTGGATGAGTACGTGCAAAAAATGAAACTAAACCACCAATTTACACCATATACAAGGATGAACTCAAAATGGATAAAATACTTAAATGTAAGATGTGAAACCATAAAAATCCTAGAAGAAAACATAGGCAGAAAAATATCAGACCTCTCACGTAGTAGAACGTTCAAGGATACATCACCTAGGGCAAGAGAAATAAAGGAAAAAAATAAATGGGACTACATTAAACTAAAAAACTTCTGCACAGCAAAAGAAACCAGCATCAAAATGAAATGGAAACCCACTGTATGTGAGAACTTATTTGCCAATGATACAACTGATAAGGGGTTAATTTCTGAAATATATGAAGTACTCATACAACTCAACAAAAGGAAGACAACCCAATTAAAAAATGGGCAGAGAACCTGAATAGACACTTCTCCAAAGAGGATATATAGATGGTCAATAAGTATGTAAAAAAATGTTCAACATCACTAAATGTCAGAGAGATGTAAATCAAAACCACAGTGAGGTATTACTTCGCAATTGCCAGAGTGGCTACCATCCCATCAATAAGTCAACAAACAACAAGTGTTGGCGAGAATGTGGAGAAAAAGGAACCCTAGTGCACTGCTGGTGGGAATGCAGACTGGTACAACCACTATGGAAAACAGTGTAGAGTTTTCTCAAAAAATTAAGTATTGAACTGCCATTTGGCCCAGTTCTTTCCTTTTTTATGACTGCATAGTATTCCATTGTGTAAATGTGCCACCACTTTTGTGTCTACTCCTCTACTGATGGGCACTTGGGCTGTCTCCAGATGTTGGCTATTGTAAATCGTGCTACAATGAATACAGGGGTGCATATATTTTTTTGATTTGGTGTTTAAGGATTCTTAGGTTATATTCCCAGAAGTGGGATTGCTGGATCAAAAGATGGTTCCATTTTTAATTTTTTTGAGGAAACTCCACCCTGTTTTCCACAGTGGCTGCACCAGTTTGCATTCCCAGCAACATTGTACCAGGGTTCCCTTTTCTCCACATCCTCACTAGCACTTGTTGTTTGTTGATTTATTGATGGGATGATAGCCATTCTTGCAGGTATGAGGTGATATCTATCTCATTGTGGTTTTAATTTACATCTCTCTGATGATTAGTGATGTTGAGCATTTTTTCATATGTCTATTGACCATCTGTATGTCCTCTTTGGAGAAGCGTCTGTTCAGGTCCTTTGCCCGTTTTTTAAAGCCTAACCACTTTTTAATTTTAGAGCAGGATGTCCAGTAGAGGGATTGTTTTTCTTGGTCTCAGATTGATAACATGCCTACTTGGGCACATTCCCATCACATAGTTTTACTTATTTCACAAAATATTCATCTATGTGTACTATAAAAGATGTACATTTCAAATGAGAAAATTGGTTCTAGTGAAGAACATTACCTTTCTTTAGTGAGATTAATATGAAAAAAATAAGTTTATTTGAATTTCATATGAATCCCTCTATAAACTTGCACTCATGGAAGGTACTGTAGTAGGTCTTTGGGGAACTTAAAGGTGAAGAGAACATGGTATTTCTCTCAAGGAGCTTAAAATATAGTGGGAGAGATATATGTGTAAATAGCTAAGTATATTGCAAGATCAAATTAATTAAATTCTATTAGATAATCAGCTGCCTATGAAGTGTTCTATTTTATTTTGACATTTAGGGAAAACTATGAGATAAATGACACCTGTCCTGAGTTGTGAATAATGTATAGATGCCTAATAGGTTTATTTATGTGACTATTCAAAACATAATAGCACATATTCACAGTATGAATTTATATGTGTAAGTATGTGAATTTATATGGTGTGTATGTGTGTGTGTGTGTGTATGTGAAAGCATAGTTAGTGAGATTAGCATGTACTCCACTTTCATTTTCATAAAATGTGAAAATATAGAAGGTTTTATAATTTTTCCTTAATTATTTTTATTAGAATATTAATTTGACTTAGATGTTGGGTTTAGCAACTAAAACTTGGCAATATTTATTAAATGTTATAGTAACCTGTACAGTTTTTATAGTGACATATGGACATGTGCTAAAGTGAAATAATTGATAGATTTTTAGAATAACTTGGTTGTAAAGGGATACATAAGTTTGCAGTGAAAGCTTCTAAATCCTGCACTTTAGCAACTGTGTAGTATTTCCTTTTAACTTGAATTAACCTTGATGAATGGGAAGCTCTGTGGAGGAAGACATAATTCCTAACCATATCATTTTGAAATTATTACACCAAAATAACCTTTTGGTTGACCCTTATAAGTAGGTCTTTTAAATACTTCCAATTTTCTCTTCCCAAATTTCTTTACTTTTTCTTGATGCCTGTATGAATTATTGATTTGTGACATAGCAAATTAGCATAAACTTAGTAGTTTAGGATAACACATTTATTATCTCACAGTTTCTTTGGGTCAGGAATCTGGGCATGGCTTAGCTGGGTACTGTGTTTCAGAGTCACTTCCAATGTGCAATCACAGTGTCATTCAGAGCTAAAGTCTCATCTGAAGAGTCATTGGGAAAGGATCCACTTCCAATCTCATATAGTTCTTGGGAGGATCCAGTTTCTTGGGTTGTTGGACTGAGGACCTCATTTTCTTGCTGGCTGTTGACTGGAGGCTGGCTTCATTGTTTTTGCCATGTAGGTCTCCATAGGAAAGCTTGCTTTATTAAAATCAACAAAGAAAAGGGTCAATAGAGAGAGTCTGCCAGCAAGATGAGAGTTACAGTCTTACCTATTCCATTGCTTTTGCTGTATCCATTTTAAAAGCAAGTTACAGGTCTTTCCCACACTCAAAGGTAAAGCGTTATATATAAGGACATAAATTCCAGGAGGTGGCGATCATTGGGGATCTTCTTAGAGTCTGTTTGCTACAATGCCCAAAATTTCTTTTGGGTAAGGTAGACCTAGTATTTTATAATGACATATGAAAGTTGGAAAATTCAGAAAGATGAAACTTATCAACAGTTAATTTTACTTGTCAGTGAAAAATTTCAGGTGACTTTAGAACTTTTTTGTTTTAATCCTCACCCTAGGATATGTTTTTATTGATGAGAGAGAGAGATGTGAGAGAGAAATATGAATCGATTGCTCCTTAATTCCCTATAAAGTTTAAGGATATTCCAATAGTCTTTGTTTTACCATCAGAAGTAGTAAAATACCTTGATTTTAATGTGTAACCGAACCTAAGAAATTTTTTGCAACTTCTAATCAATGCATTTCTTCCCCTTTAGTTAACATAATAATCTGTGGTCGATCATGACCCAATAGTACCCTGAAGTGGGTACTATTTGAATGAATTATTGTCATCAAGAATAGGAAATTCAATTTCAGATAACTGCCTCTTAGTCAAGTGAAACCATTAAATAAACCTTTGTAAAGTCCCTTTCTCCCCCTAAAATGACCCATCTTTTGTTTATGAAGCAGATTTTTAGATTTGGCCTTTCTTATATTTTCACTGTAAATATTCTGTTAAATTTATTTTTGAAAATTTATTTTCTATTTAGTTCTGAAAGTTTCTTTTTACCCTCAAATTACTCATTAGTCTGGATTCATAACATTCCCCAAATGAATTTTATAAAATTTCTTATAATATGGTGATGAACATGTCTATTTTAGTGTTGTTTGACCTAAATTTTAAAAACCTCAGGGACTCAAGGACCATGACTATGTACATCTTTTTTGTGTAGCACATCATGCAATTACACATTTAATAAATACTTGCTGCTGATGAAAACACAGTTAAAAGTCCTCTGGGGAATTGCAGAATTTTTAAACAACCATATATAGATCATAATTTTTTAAAGACTCTTTAGTATTATGAAATGGATTTCTTCTTCATAGCAACTTTAGCCTTCTGTTCTTTTTCATCCGTTCCATTTATTATTAAGTCATAAAAATACAGTCTCTGCTTCTTTTGTCTGAAGTACCTTAGATCTCTTGTTGATGGAACCTTTTTTCCTTTTGACTTGGTTATGTCGGAGATATCACATCTTCCAATCTCATTTGGGCTTTCTATTCAAGAAGTTACCATAGGAATAAATAGCCCAGCATTCTTAATTGAGCCTTATAGAAATAAGTGACTTGTCAGAGTTCACATAGATATTGATTGAAAACCCCAGACTAAAATTCAAAAGTTTGAACTGCAAGCCCTATATTTTATTGTTAGTGAACCAAGATAATATTATTACTTTGCATGTTACTTGCAGTTTATTGAGATCTGGAAACACAATTGATATCAACTTGTTTGTGCATCTTTGCGATAATCACACACATTGGTTATCGGATATTGAAGTGACATTGCAAATACTCAGTATGTTAGCCACTAAACAACACTGAATCAAAGCCATATGGTAGACCTTATTTTGACTGCTAAAGTGTACTTAGAAAATTATAGTAAAATTGCACTTTTACTACTCATGTGAGTTTTTGGAATATTTCAAGTAAGTATCCTTTTATTTGACAATGTATAACTGCAAGCCATGCCATCGTACTTTTACTGTGAAGACTTGGAAGTCTGTGTCAGCCCAATTCTCTTTTACTACTCTTTAGAACTATAGTATAGGCTGACATTCATAATTTAACCCTAAATGTATTTTACTTTTTGTTGTTCTGTAATTGCTTTTGATGCGTTCACTTTTCTGTTTAAGATTTACCAAGGCAAGAACTATCTTATTCTTCTCTTGAGTTATCTTGCTTCTGGGCACATATTAGGGATTTAATAAACAATTTTTAGATTATTATTTAGACTTAAAGTATCTTGTGGATGTCATTAAAATGTAGTAAAAGAAAACCTAAGCCCTGCTGGGCGTGGCTCAGCGGTTAAGTGTCTACCTAGGATCCAGGCGATTGGGGTTCGATTCCCGGTCAGGGTACATGCCCAGGTTGTGGGCTGCAGCTGATCGATGACTCTCATCATAGATGTTTCTGTCTGTCTCTCTTTCCCTCTCCTTTCCTCTCTCTGAGATCAATAAAGATATATTTAAAAACAAAGAAAAAAAAAGAAAACCTAATAGTTTTCTTGAGGAAAAACACACATACAAAAAAACCTTTGTTCAAACTTTTAGAAAATGTCTCTCTAGAATATACCAGAAAGATTTGCTATTAAAAATTTCACACAGGCGTTTTGCTTTTGCCAAACTTATTTGACTGTGGAACTCTCCCACCACCATGCCCACAGCACCTCAAGTTCTTTGGAATTACTTCATTTGTTAAACCAAGTCCTATATCTAGATAGCCTCTCTATACATTTGTATTTCAGCCCCCAAATGTTATATTTAAACTTAAGAATAATTTATATTTTAACCCATAGAAAATTCCACAAAATTGAGTATATATTTAATTGGATTTCATGAGCACTCTTTTTCATACACATGCATTTAATGTTATTTTTCTCAATATTTCTGTAGATTTTCCTTTTCTTTCCTTAAGGAAACATAATTAAGAAAAAGAAAGTTTCTGGGTAAACCATTCTTAGTATTTTATCACCACAAAATAAAACAAAATTTCAGGTTAAATGTTAATAATTACGTATTACTAATGAAAAAGTAACTTAAAATTTTTAAATTTATGACATTTTGAGATTATTTTAACATACTTTGTGTGTGAAGTAGCTATTTTTTGTAAATCTCATGCTATAAAAGCAAAAACACAAAAATATATTCATAAATCATATCTTATACAACAAAATAAAAAGATATGAAAGTGGGTATGTGAGAAAATTGGGGATTGTTTTTCCTGGGAAATTTTTAAATTGCCATTGAATTTCACTTTCATTTACTTTTTAAGAAGGAAATGTTGGCATTGTTATGCTAGATCATTATAAGCTTTATTTCTAATACATTTTATCATAATGCACCCTGAGTATAAATAAACTCTGGTATGCTAAAACTAATAGCAATTAAACTGGAAGTGTTTGTATTTCATCACTGTGAACT
The DNA here is from genome assembly GCF_964146895.1 of Miniopterus schreibersii. Classification (NCBI taxonomy): domain Eukaryota; kingdom Metazoa; phylum Chordata; class Mammalia; order Chiroptera; family Miniopteridae; genus Miniopterus; species Miniopterus schreibersii. The sequence continues at coordinate 30,305,715 of NC_138118.1, read as the reverse complement.
TCACAGAAATGTTTCCATGACAACCTCCATGCTAGTTAAAACTACCAGAGGTGATCAGCAGTTTACATATTTTTTCTCTTGCAAGAATGGAATTTGTGTTGACAGTTTTAGCCTTTGATGGCATTTTTGTTTTGTGTGAAAATATTTGTTTACCAGATCATATGTTGTTAACTGTCAGGATAAGGTAGAGTGACTGCTTTTGATAAAACTGCATTAGAATTTGTAGTCTGTGAAGCTCTCTAATTATCCTCACCAGTATAGGAGAGTCCATTTGCTTCAGTACTGTACAAATTATACTTTGTTAAGACTGAGTATTATTCAGACAAAATTGGGAAGATATTTATTTTGTTTGACCATTTAGAAATGAAAATTACTTTTAATTTTACTTCTTCATTAATGCCCTGCCCTAAAAAATGCATGCACACACACAAATACACACACACTTTTCAAAACAACATTTAAGTGACCTCTTTAGAAAATGCCTTGGGTCAGGCAGTATTAGGAATTTCTTACCTCACTCATTTCCCTGAATATTTTAATGACATCAACAGAGTTTGCTACCAAAGATGTGCAAAAAGGGAAAGAAGAATTTTGTAATCTCAAACAAAAACCCAAAGCGAATCATGAAACAGTCTACTTTTAGATTCTCTAAATAAGCATCCATATACATGCTTTTATAAAAAGTACTGATACTGGTAAAAATTTTCCAGATCCGTATGAGTTGCACAGAAGAGGATAAATAGATATCATTTACTTAGAGACCCTGAACTTGTCATCTCTGTTACTGTATGATCACCTGTCAGCATTGTCTAATATCTGTATAATAGGACTAGGTGGGAAGCATATTACACAGTTTTATGACTGATATGTGAAAAATAAGCTCATTACTTTATAAAATAAAGCCTGAAAATTTTCTTGGATAAACTATCCTTGCTTTTCTTAAAATTACCTATTGAAATGTATTAACATCAATAAAGTTGACATTTCTCTAAAATAATGTGATTTTATCTTATTTGAGTTTAAAGAACCTAATCCTGATTTTCCTAATTTTTTTTTGTCTTTGTCTTGACATCATCATCCATTCCAATGAATAAGCCAGAAACTTGGAAACATCTTTGAACCCTTGTTTCATTCACTGTTTCTCTTTATGTACTCTAAGCATTGAGGATACAGCAGAAAACAAAACACACAAAAATTCCTTCTCTAGGCTGTAGGCTCAAGAGGGGAAGTCAACAACTAAGTGAATCAGTGAAAGATAAAGACTGTGAGATGATGGTAAATGCCATGGAGAAAAATAAAATAAAAAATAGATATTGTGTGTGTGTGTGTGTGTGAGAGAGAGGGGGGGGAGAGAGAGAGAGGAGAGAGGTGGTAGGTAGGGTTTACAATTTTAAATAGGATGGTCATGAAAGGCTTCATTGAAAAGTGACTGTACAATGATCTGACTGAGTTTAAGGAAAGCTATGTTGTTACCTGAAAGGAAAGCCTGCTAAGTCAGAGTGACGTAAGACAGTTGTCTTGAAGTTTGAGAAATGACAAGCCTGCCAGTGCAGCTGGTGCAGAATAAGCAAGGACAAAGACTAATAGGAGATAGAATTGGGGATTGAGGGATAGAGAACAAAGGACCTTGAGGACTACTCTAGATCATTGAATAGATGAGTAATACAATATGACTTATCTCTTAAAATCACTCTGGCTGCTGTGTTGAAAATAGCCTATAGAGAGGTAGAGATGAAAGCAGGGAAGGGGGCAAGGATAAAACCAGATAGGAATTTATTGTAAGAATCCAAACAAGGGATGAGATGGTAGTAGCTTGAACAAGAGCAGTAATTGTAGTGGAAGTGGTGAGAAGTGATCAGATTCTGGCTATTTTGAAGGTTTAGCCAGTAAGTTTCTCTGACATTGAATGAAGCAAAGAGAAGAGTTATGGTGGATGCCAGTTATGGTGGTGCATCTGAAAATTGATGGGATGATAGTTTCTTTTTCTGAGTTGGGGAAGACCTTAGAGGGAATAGATTTTGGGGAAGGACATCAAAATTCAATTTTTGACATTTTTGAGAGATCTGTTTATACCTATCTGATTATAGATATTAAGTAAGCAATTGGATATAAGAACCTGGAGTTTGCAGCAGAATTGTGAGCTATAGAGAAACATTTTTATGTTACCTTGTAGGTGTTTTTGGAACTGTGAGGCTATATAAGATTACCAAAAGAGGGCACCTCTAAGGACTTCTCTTATCTAAGCTCTGTCAGGATGAGTACCTCACAGTGTGCCTTGAACAGTCCCTGTTATGCCTGGTCTCAGAATACCTAAGAGTGTACTCTTCTTCCTCTTTAGAAAAGAAATTACTTAATCATATGATGAATATCTTTTGTCTCTACTTTGTATCTACTACCTTTTATCTAGTGAGTAAATTCAGTGGCCTCCCACCAGATTTTTTGCCTTCTCACTCCTCACTTTTTGCACCAATTTTTACTCTACTTCCAAAATAATCATACTATACATAAATCTATAATGTTGTTCCTCTTGCTAGACTTTTTCTACTGCCTTTAACATTTAAGAAGCAAAATATATTACTTGGTATGAAATTTCAAAATTTTTACCTTCTTGCCCAGCTGGTGTCTCTCAGTGGTTGAGCAGTGACCTATGATCCAGGAGATCATGGTTGGGTTCCCTGTAAGGACACATGCCTGGGTTTTAGGCTGGATCCCCAGCAGGACACATGCAGGAGGCAGTCAATCAATGACTCTCTCTCATCGTTGATGTTTCTATTTCTCTCTCCCTCTCCTTTCCTCTTTCTCTGAAATCATTAAAAATATATTAAATTTTTTTTTTTACCTTCTTGTCTCTCTGTCTAGCCCCATCTATTTCCCCCCCCCCCTTTCCTCTTCTTTCAACTTATGGGAAAAGTAATTGCTTGTTATCTACCTTCTTAGAAATGAGAAAAATTTTTTTACTACTATTTGGTAGCCACCAATCAGCTGCTGAGCACCCTGAAGTGGTTTCCTGCAGTAGAGTGCAGGGTAAGGATGAGGGACAGCACTCATTACTACTGCTCCTTTCAAATCTTCCCTCCAAGAAGAAATTGGGAGTGGATGAACAGGCACTCCCACCCAGCTGCTACCACATCATTGGTGTAGGTTTTGTTTTCAGCACAGAACTGTGGGAAATAAGGTCACAAGTGTTTATTGTTTTCTAAATCCCCCCAGAAGCTGGGAAAATTTGCACTGCAATTTGGCTGCCAGATCTTCAAAAATACAGAGTTGTGGAGGATGGGTGCAGTCTCTGGCTGGAAAACCATAACCCTTCTAAGTTCTTACTGAGTTTTCATAGATTTTGTTGAATCAGTTTCCCTTTTGTTACATGTCTTTTAATTACGCATTAGAGATTGTGAACAGCTGTCTTTGCTAATTTTGACCAGCTCAATAAATATCTCTCCTAGAAAGAGGTTTCTCCTAGTCCCTCATACCACCATTCTAGAAGTCTTGTCTCCTATGTCATACCTCTTTTATGTTTTTTTTTTAAACTTAACATATCATAAACATTTTCTGATCTCAAAACTCTAAGTATCATTTAATGACCATCATATGAACATATACCATATATTAATATACACAACAGTTAGATTGTTTTTAGTTCTTCACTGTTATAAATAAAGCTGTTAAATTTTTTTGCATATATTTCTGTGCAATTTTTGAATGTTTCATTAGAGTATATTTCTGGAGATAGAATTATAGAGTAAAACATGAACAACATTGCCAAATTTCTTTCCAGAAAAGTTATAACAATTTCTAATCCTTTTAGCAATGGATACATATTTTACTGATTTTCACAGAATCAGATATTATTGCTTTTAATTCTGCTAATTTGATGACAAACTGGAAATTTAACTTCTATAAAACATTTCAATTTTGTGCTTGTAATCTTTATTGTCATTTTTTTTTCAAGTTACAACTAAAGTCTATTTTGTAGGTAAAGGCAAATTTTTTAAAAAATACAAAATCTGAATGGAAACAGAATAACTAAACAAGGTGTTATTTTCATTGCTGTTGGCTATGAAAGGTGTGTTAAGATTTTGTCTTTATTATTATGAACAGTATAAGTTTTAGTGTGTATATTCACTGGCTTCTTTCACACTTTCATTTTTCTAAGAGTAAAGCCTTGAGAGAGAAATAAAATTTTACTTACTTAGATGAAAAATTTGTAAGAAATTTATAGATGATCTAATGTATATAGCTTGATGGTAAATATAAATTGAGAGTAGATTTGATATTTTAAAAATAAAAAGCAGTAGATTCAGTGACCTAAGTTGTGGTATATATTAAATCAAAGAGAAATCTGTGATGTTTTAAATCTGTCTCTGATTTGAAAAAGTGGTTTATCTTCAAAATCTGTTATTCTACCTTCAAAATGCTGGCAGTGCTCACAGATTTATTGTGCTGTTCCCCACATAATATTCATAAAGTATAGTGGGAACTTTCTTTAGTTCTCTGTTTAAATCATAGACAATTAGAGAAAATGTATGCCATCATATGTTTTTATGAAATTTTATAAGCAATTATGTTTTTTTTCACATTATACTTGAGTGTCTTTCATACACATAATATTCCTTCCCCCTTCTTTTTCAGTATAAAGCTATCTCCAAACAAAATACACCTATCAATGACAAAACATTATTCAGGAGTGTTATGCTATTCAGGAGGGGCATAATAAACTGGAACATAGAGAGAATGTTCCTTCTTTTAAAATTTATCTTTATTGTTGAAAGTATTACAGATACCCCCCCTTTTCCCCTATTGACCCCCTCTACCCTGCATCCCCCGCCCCAGGCCTTCTCCACACTATTGTCTGTATCCACGGGTTATGCATGTATGCATATAAGTTCTTTGATTAATCTCTCCCTACCCAGTCCCCCACCCCTACCAAAAGAGAGTCACATATTTATCAATAAGATGATTCACTCTTCCTTCCGTGGCAGGGGTAGTAAGGCCCTGAGAGAAGACCAAGAACTCACAGGGGTTATGTGAGTAAGCTCCTTACAAACTCAGGAAACAGCATGAAGAAAGAAGAAGCATTTTCCCCAATACCATTATGTAATTTGCCATCATTAACCATGGAGAGCTGTGAAAATTAAAATACTTTAAATAACAAAAAAATAGGACTTTACAAGAATCTCTTCTTAGAGCCTCTCAAAAAGGTGTTATTTCCCAAAAGGGTACCTCAAACTGAAGTTTTCCAGCTAATGGCTTAGGAAATTTATGTGTTTAAAAAAATCATTAAAGAAATCAGAATCTTTTATTTTTGGAAGACAGTTTTACGCTTAGGAAGCACAAATATTTCAGAAACAGTATTGTATGTAGATAAATACCAATTTTCTTACTGTTATTGTAAATTCCAAAGACTTCATTAGAACTTAAAATCTATATGAAAGGTGAATTTTGAATGAAGGGTTGGATGAAATTTCAAATAAACAGGATCATTTAGAATAATTTCTAGAAAGTTCACTTCAAGCGAATAGTCTGGAAAAATAAGAGCTTAATTTTTTTTCTTTTTTATTGAATTTATTGGGGTGACATTGGTTAATAAACTTGTATAGGTTTTAGCTGTATAATTCTACAGCACATCATCTGTATATTCACCATCCCAAGTCAAGTCTCTTGCCATCACCATTTATCCCCCATAAACCCTGTTCTTACCCCCCCCCCACTCCCCTGCCACCAAGCCACCCTTCTTTCCATTTGGTAATCACCATATTGTTGTTTGTGTCTATGAGTTTTGTTTTTTTCTTAATTCCTTCACTTTTTCACCGAGTCCTGCAACCCACCTCCCTTCTGACAGCTATCAGTCTGTTCTGTATCTATGAGTCTGTTTCTATTTTGTTTGTTAGTTTATTTTGTTCATTAGATTCCACATATGCATGAAGTCATATGATATTTGTCTTTCTCATTTAGCATAATAATCTCCAGGTCCATCCATGCTGTCACAAAGGGTAAGATTTCCTTCTTTTTTACTGCTGAGTAGTATCCCATTGTGTAAATGTACCACAACTTTTTTATTCACTCATCTACTGGTGGACACTTGAGCTACTTCCATATTTTGGCTATTATAAATAATGTTGCTGTGAACATAGGGGTGCAATATTCTTTCAAATTAGTGTTTCAGGTTTCTTCAGGTATATTTCCAGAAGCAGAATCACTGGGTCATAAGGTAGTTACACTTTTAATTTTTTTGTGGTAACTCCATACTACTTCCCACAGTGACTACACCAATCTGTATCCCCATCAACAGTGCAAGAGCCTAAATTTTACATGGTATTATACTATTTATGTTAACTTAAAAAAACCTCTTCAAAATGAATTGGTTTGCATTTGCTACATTATATCCACCTTAATTTAAGGCAATCTATTTTCTGGCATATTGTTGGGTCTCAACAAATGTGTGTTTCTCTTTCCTCCATGTTGATTAGTGAATCATTTATAGGGTGAAATATTAGACAAGTATTGCAGTTAATGAAAGGTAAAATTAAATATAATTATAAAGTATCTTTGAGCATTTAGCATTCTGAAGAAACATTAAAATATTATTTTTAAAAAGCTCACTTTTAACTTTGATGGAGAAATCAAATTGTGTCCCAAAAGATCCCTAACTTGCTGGAAAATCTTTTTACCATTAAAAAACATGCTTTCTAGTACTACTTTAAAAGGCAGAATTTAACAGAATAATACTATAAAGCAATACGATTATATTATCTTAAGGTTTATTTTCCTTTCATAGTTTGCCCTTGCTCCTAAAAATGAAATGATTTAAATTTGTGTATTGGTCAGAATAGGTTAGGTGTGTCTTGCCCTCTGCACAAAACCATATCACACTACAGAAGTTAACTGTGGCTGCACCTGGAGAAGAGAAACAAGAGAAACAGTAACTGTATTCAATATGCAAAAGGCTGTCAAAGTGAAAAGTAGTACCTTATAGCATTTTATAGTTTACAAAACCCTATCACATATCATCTTTTTGATCCCCATAACAACCCTATCTTATACATGTATAAAGCTCAGAGATTAAATAACCTGACCAAGAATAAACAAACAAGTGGCTGAATTGAGATACAAATCCAAATCCTCATATACCATGTACATTTCCATTTTCTCCATCATATTCCACCTAAGGAGCAGATGTATTTTGTGTCAGTTTTGAGTATTCAATCAGGGACATGAGAAGTCTTAAAGAGCAAGATTTTTGCTTGATTTTAAAAGCCTTTTAACTGCTTAGATTATGCAACTACATAACTGGCTACCTCAGCAAATAATGATGATTAGAAATGGTTAGGCAGAGGCTAGTTGGCCACCTATTGACCTTGATATTAGACTGGATGACCTTTAAGATCTTTTCCAATTCTGAGATTTCATGACTTTATGGTGATAATTATGCTGTTTCAGCTTGTTGCCAAGTAACATAACTATTGTTTTTTGTTTCTCTGCCTGTCACACACAGAATTGGCAATAACTATTATTTTTCCTTATATACCATGACAAATTTATATCATAGTGTCATATTAGCAATTAGCTTTCTCAAAGTTTCTTACCTTTAAAATGTTTAAATCTACTTTAAAGATGCTGCCAGAATTTCATTTTCAAAAGTGTGAAGACAATTCCTTTGATGAATTATATACCCTAAAATAGTAACCCTAATTTTTTCACCTTTCTTTCCTTTCAAGCTTCATCAAGCATACTCTCCTTACTCCGGCATTGCCTGTACTGGTTAATAAAGTGGCTTTTTCATTCATCCATTCACTCATTCTACAAACATTCATTTAATCTTTGAGCAGAGCATTCTAATAAGCTAAGAAAATATAACTGAAGATTTAGAATCTTTATTTTAATTAAGTTTACTGAGTGGCATTGGTTATTAACATTATATGTTTCAGGTGTAAAATTCTATAATACATCATCTGTATATCGCATTGTGTGCTCACCGCTCAAAGTCTAGTCCCCTTGTCTCCACATATGAGACCCCCTTATCCTCTTCAGCCTGTCCTCATCCCTTTCCCTCTTTGTCTATAAGTTTGTTTGCTGCTTTCTGTTTATATCCCATATATGAGTAAAATCATATGGTTTTGTCCTTTTCATCTGACATTTCCTTAGCATGATGCTCTCAAGATGCATCTATGTTATCGCAGATGTCAATATTTCCTCCTTTCTTATGTCTGAGTAGTATTCCAATATATATATATATTGGATATATATATCCATCTTCTCTATCCATCCTTCAAAGGATATTTAATTTGTTTTTGGTTCTTAGTTATTGCATAATGCTACAGTGAACATGGTAATACATATATCCTTACAAATACATATTTCAAAATTTTGGGGTAGATATCCAGAAGAGGCATTGCTGGGTCATATGGTACCTCTATTCTTACTTTTTGAGGAAACTCCATACTGTTTTGATAATGGCTGTAACAATTTACATTCCTACCTGTAGTGTATGAGGGTTCCTTTTTTCCCATATCCTCTTCAACACATTATTTCTTGTCTTATTGATAATGCCATTCTAATAGGTATGAGGTGGTTTGGATTTGCATTTCCCTTAAAGTTAATGAATCTGAGCATCTTTTCCTATATCTGTTGGCCATTTCTATGTCTTTTGGGGAAAAGTATGTTTTCAGCTCTGGTGCATATTTTTAAATTAGATTGTTTGGGGTTATTTTGTTGTTGTATGGTTTCGTCATATATTTTGGTTATTAGCCCATTATTGGAAATATTATGTGCAGATATCTTCTCCCATTCAGTTCGTTGCCTTTTTGTTTTGCTAATGGATATTTTTTGCAATGCATAAGGTTTTTTAAATTTGTTGTAGTTCCATTACTTTATTTTTGCTTTTACTTTCATTGCCTTTGGAGTCAAATTTTAAAAATCCTTTCTGAGGCCAATATCCTTAAGCTTTCTTCTTTGTATTTTATTGTTTCAGGTTTTATACTTAGGCCTTTGATCTATTCTGAGTGAATTTTTGTTTATGGTGCAAAAAAGAAGTCTACTTTTATTCTTTTGTATGTGGCCTCCAATTTTTCCAACCCCGTTTATGGAAGAGACTATTTGTTCTCTATTGTATGTCTCTCCTTTGTTGAAAATTAGTTACATATATACATATGGGTTTGTTTCTGGGCTCTTAATTCTGTTCTATTAGTCTGTGCGTCTGTTTACCTGCCAATACCATACTCTTTGATTATTATTGTAACTTTGGAGTATAATTTGAAGCCAAAGAGTGTGATAAGTCCAGCTGTGCTCTTTTCAGGATTGCTTTGGTTGTTTGGGGTCTTTTGTGGCTTTATACAAATTTGATGATTTTTTGTTCTATTTCTTTGAAAAAATGCTCTTGGGATTTTGATAGAGATTGCATTAAATTTGTATATTGTTTTAGGTAATATGGTCATTTTAATTATTTTTGTTTTCCCAATCCGTGAAAATGGAATAGCTTTCCATTTCTTTGTGTTTTCTTTAATTTCTTTCAATAATGCTTTGTAGTTTTCAGTGTATATGTCCTTCATACTCTTTTTTAAAATATATCTCTATTGATTTTTTAAAAATATATCTCTATTGAAGGGAGAGGGGGAGAAAGAGAGAGAAACATTTATGATGAGAGAGTCGTCAGTGATTGGCTGCCTCTTGCACACCAGGCGTCTGACTGGGAATGGAGTCCACAGCACAGGCATGTGCCCTGACTGGGAATCAAACTGAGATCTCTTGGATCCTAGGTTGATGCTCAATCTCTGAGCCATGCCTGGCAGGGCTGTCTTTCACATTCTTTGTTAAGATTATTCCTAGATATTTTGGGCAATTGCAATTACAATTGTTTTTTTCATTTATTTTTCTGAAATTTTATTGTTAGTATATAGGGACATAATCGATTTTTGTACATTGGTTTTCTATCCTGCAACTTTGCCGTATTAGTTTATTGTTTCTAATAGTTTTTTGTTGGAGTCTTTAGGATTTTCTATATAAAGAATCATGTCATCTGCAAAAGGTGACAGTTTTACTTCTTCCCAATTTGCATGCCTTTTATTTCTTTCTCTTTCATGATTGTCCTGACTAGGGTTTCCAGTACAATGTTGAATAACAGTGGTGATAATGGGAATCTTTTGTCTTGTTCCTCACTGCAGAGGAAATGCTTTCACTTTTTCTGCCATTGAGCTGAGAGTTTTTCATATATGGGTTGTATTATGTTGAGGTACTTTCCTTCTATACTTATTGTATTGAGTGTTTCAATCACAAATAGATGTTGTGTCTTGTCAAATGCTTTTTTTGCAACTCTTGATATGATCATAAGATTTGTATCCTTTATTTTGTTAATGTAGTGTTTAAATTGATTAATTTGCTTATATTAAACTACACTTGCATCCCTGGAATGAACCCCACCTGATTGGGATGCATTTTCTTTTTAATGCATTGTTGTATCCAATTAGCTAGTATTTTTGTTTAGGATTTTTGCACCTGTATTAATGAGAGACAAGGGCTGTAATTTTCTGTTTTTATGTTGTTTTTACCAGGTTTTGGTATTAGAGTAATATTGGCCTCATAAAATGAGTTATGGGGTATTTCCTTTTTTCAGTGTTTTGGAGGAGTTTGAAAAGGATAAGTATTAAATCTTTTTTGAATGTTTGGTAGAATTCAGTAGTGAAACCATATGGTCCTGGGCTTTTACTTTTAAGAAGGTTTTTGATGACTGCTTCAATTTCCTTACGGTTTATTGGTCTATTTAGATTTTCCAGTTCTTCATGAGTCAGTCTAGGGAGGTTATAAATTTGTAACAACTTGTCTATTTTTTGTAGGTTACTGAATTTGGTGGCATATCACATTTCATAGTATTCCTGCATAGAGCTTTGTAGTTTTTGTAATTTCTCCTGTTTAATTGAGTCTTTTCTCTTTTTTCTTGGTGAGTCTGGCCAGAAGTTGTCAATTTTATTTGTCCTTGTTGCATTAATTTTTTCTACTGTTGTTTTGTTCTCTATTTCTTTTAGGTCTGCTCTAATTTTTATTATTTCCTTTCATCTACTGATTTTGGGCTTCATTTGTCCTTCTTTTTCTAGTACTTAAGGTATAATGTCAGGTTGTTCATTTGAGATTTTTCTTGTTTCTTGCTGTTGCTATATCCTGAAAATATTGATATGTCATATTGTCATACTCATTTGTCTCTAGGTACCTTTTGATCTCTTCGTTTTTGACCAAGTTGTTTAGTTGCAGGCTGTTTAATCTTCACATATTTGTGGTTTTTCCTGCTTTCTTTTGGTAGTTTATTTCCAATTTCAAAGCACTGTGGTCAGGAAATAGACTTGGTATCATTTCAATTTTCTAAATTTGTTGAAGATAATTTTGTGCTCCAACATATGGTCTATCCTGGAGAATGTTCCATGTGCACTAGAGAATATATGTTTAGTTGTTCTGGGATGAAGAACTCTATAAACATTGATTATGCCCTTTTGGTTTAATGTGTCCTTTAAGGCTGAAATTTCTTTATTGATTTTCTGTTTGTATGATCTATCCTATGCTGTCAGTGGGGTATTTAGGTTCCCTACTCTAATTTTGCTTTTGTAATTTTCTCCCTTTAGTTATTTTAGTAGTTGCTTTATATATTTTGGTGATTTTAGGTTGGATGCAAATATACTGATAAGTGTTATGTCTTCTTGATATTTTGTATTGTTTATCATTATAATATGTCCATTTTTGTCTCTTGTTACTTTTTTCTTAAAATCTATTTTGTCAGATATAAATGCTGCTACAACCACTTTTCCTTGGATGCCATTTGCCTGGAGCATCATTTTCCACCCTTTCACTTTGAGTCTATGTTTGTCCTTGTAGCTAAAATGTGTCTGCTGAAGGCAGAATATAGTTGGACTTTGTTTTTTGATTTATCCCACTACCATGTGCCTTTTATATATGAGTTCAGTCCATTTATATATAGGGTGATTACTGATATATGAGGATTTCCTATAGCAATTTTTTCCTTTGTTTTCTGGCAGCTCTGGATCTCCATTGTTTCTTTTCCCTTGTGTTTCTGTTTGTTATTTTAATTTGGTAATATTGTATGCTTTTTTCCCTCCACTTTTTATGTTATATGTCTCAGTTCTAGATTTTTTGTGTGGTTATGTTAGGTTTATGCAAAATAAAGTTTTATATATACAGTAATCCTTTTTCTTCTGATGCATCTTATCCATTCACCTGTGCACGTTCAGACCTTCCTCCTCTTTTATGTTAATGTCACAAATTATCCTTTCTTATACGGTGTGTTCATTTCCAAATTGAGAGGCTATTGTTTTTTGCTGTAATTACTTTACATTAGCTTTTAAGTTATATTTAAGCATTTAATATTTTATTCTAAACAAGGGTTGCAATTTCCTGCTTCCATCTTGAGTCATCTTACTCATAGTTTTGTATCCTTTTGTCTTTTTGTTTCAGGTGGAAAAGCACTTCATATTTTTTTAAATGCAGGTCTTGGTCTAAATACCCTCAGCTTCTGTATGTCTGGAAAAGCCTTTATTTCTTATTCATATCTAAAGGATAACTTTGCTGGTTATCTTATTCTTAGCTGGTGATTATTTGCAATAATTTGAATATTTGATTCAACTCTCTACTTGCTTATAATGTTTCTGCTGAAAAATTCGATCATATTCTAACAGAATGTCTTTAATATGTTACTGTTTTCTTTTCCCTGGATGCCCTGAGAATTTTCTTCTTTGTCATTACTTTTTGACAATTTTAACACAATGTGTTTTAGAGGCCTTTTTTGACTAAGATAATTAGGTATTTTGTTAGCTTCTTGGGCTTGAGAATCCAGTTCTTTACATAGGCTTGGAAAATTCTCATTGATTATTCGAGTAGACTCTTTGTTTCCTTCTCCCCCTCTTCTCCTTCTAGTATATTCAGTATTCTTATATTGCCCTTTTTAATGGAGTCAGATAGTCCTTGTAGAGTCTTTTCCATTTTTTTAAACCTCCATTCTGTCTCTTTTTCCACCTGTGTTATTTTTAGATTTCTATCTTTTGTATCACTGACTTTTTTCTCCTTCTGGGCTGATGTATTTCCTAGGATTTCTAGTTTATTTTTCATTGCATTTATTGAGTATTTTTCAGCTGCAGAATTTCTGTTTGGTTCTTTTTATAGTTTCAGTATCTTCAGTGAAGTAATCTTTTTGGTTGTTGATTTTATTTTTGAGCTCATTGAATTGCTTTTCTGAGTTTTCTTGTATCTTGTTCAGTTTTCTCAGAACCGCAAACTTGAATTCTCTCTTTTAAAGCACAGCCTTGCATGTCCTTAAGTTTATCTGTTGATTTAGCATTTTCTTTATGAATTCCCTTGTTGCCTTGGTTATTCATTGTGTTTGATGTATTGTGTTTCTGCCTGGGCATTTGTGGGTACAAAAACAACTTCTCCTCCTCCTCCCTTCTTCCTCCTCCTTCTTCCTTCTTCTCCTTCTCCTTCTTCTTCTTCTCCTCCTCCTCTTCCTTTTTCCTTCTTCTTTTTTCTCCTCCTTCTTTTTAAAAGTATTTGACACTTCAGTGTTTCTCAGGTAGATAAATATGTAGAGGTCTTACTTTTTTCCAGTAGGTAATGCAGAAGCACAAGTTTTTATTTTGTATTATCTGTTCTGCTGGGCTTCAAGGATTTCTATGGGAAGGTGCCACCTTGTCCATGGAAATCGCCCTGTATTCCCTCAAGAGGTAGGCATATCCTTTCTACCTCTTTTGTTTTCCTTGGTTTTGGGGCACCAGTTCTGAGGATTGGAAGTGGTGAGCTATAGGTATTCTGTGTGTCCTCAGCACTGCCTTCTTTTAGCCAGAAGCCAAAGGCAGAGTTGCTCTGTCTGAGTTGATTGAGCTGCCTCTACCAGGCTGCTCCACATTGGTTATTGAGTTTGGGAGGGGTGGGCAGGAAGAAGCAGTTCACATGTCTGTGACTCTGTTTCTCCAGTGAGTTTAGCCACAATAAGTACAGACCCCTTAGGCTAGAAAGTTTTCTTCAGCCCTTTTCTGATCCGTTGAATAGGGATTTTACTTCTGTATGGGTTACAGGGGAATGGGGTAGGTGGATTGCTATGTCTGTAGAATCCTGTCTCCAGTGATTATGGGCTATGGAATGCTGTGACCTTTTGTACCCACTGCTTTGCCCCTGCCCCTGGGCCCAGTCTTAATGTGTGCCAACTTCCCCTGGCATGATTGCTTTCTTTGCCTTTCCAGTTTGTCCAGTGGGCACTGCACCCCATCCCTTGACCGAAATCTATCAGCTGGTGCCAAGGCAAACACTGGACTACGTGTGGTTTTTGTCTCTGTCCTTCTACCATCTAGTCTCCACTGTTTGCTCAGATACACCAACCTTCAGAATTCTCAATGTACAAATTACTCAGATGTATTGAAAGGGAATCCTTTGTTGAATTATAGCAGTCCAACTTATTGTAACTTCAAACGTAGAGACATGGAGGTCCTGTCATACTATCATGCTGCTTACGTCAGTCTTTGAGACTTAGAATCTTACTAGCTATCACAATGGTAAAATATAGGAATCAATTCATGAAATTTGCCTTGTAATTATTAAGCAACTAACAGTAAGTTTACATAGTATTTAGTTTAGATACACCACCAAAAATGACTGAGTTAGTATCTGAATCCTGGTAAATTGACTAAGTCTAAGTGTTACAAGATTTACTTTATCTTACTCTTTGGCTATAAAGCAAATGAAACTTACCACTCTCAAGAAGCTATCCAGTGTCAAATGTAAGCACATATAAAGGCAGAAACACACACACACATGATATTTTGCTATTATAAAATACTTTATCTTAACTCAAGAAAACTCAAGGCCCGTGTCAAAGGTTTAGAATTTTTTCATTGATTTTTGTAGCCAACTTAGGGTTTGCAATTGATGAATGAATGAATTTTGTTTCAATATAACTGTTGGTTGATAATTTGCATATGTTGAGGGGAAAGATATGAATAAAATAGCAAAGATGCATATTGGAACTTAACTAATTCATCATTTGTGTGAGTGACTCCTTTGTTGAACCAGATTAGTTTTTGAATATTGGAAGACTATTTCTTTAAATTGTGTGTGTGTTATTCAAAGAAAAAATGTTGACCTACCACTTGGGCATTTATACTGGCTTAACCGTAAGGCAATTTACAACATGGCAACTGGCTTCCATCAGAGTAAGCATGTGAGAGAGTTATTTTGAAAACTAATTATAGAAATGACATTCCATAGTTTTGTCATATTCTGTTCATTAGAAGTAAGGCACTAGGTCCAGCCCACACTTCAGGGAAAGAGATTTTACAAGCTAGAGATACCAGAAGGGAGAAATCACTTGGGGCCATCTTAAAAGCTGCCACCACAGATATAAGACCTAGTAGATTGCTTCTCTTGCTACATTCCTTACCTTGCTGAAAGACGTGTATCTTTCACATATAACAAAGCCAAAAACTCTGAAAGCCATTTCTAATTTTTTTCTTTTTTGTTCCTTTAACTTAGTCAGTCACAAAGTGAAATGGACACTGATTTATAAACATCTATAAAATATGTCCTATTTACTTCATCTCCATTGCTACTGTCCTAGTTCAGATTTTCATTCTTTCTTGTATAGATTACTTTTTGTTCATCCTTGTTCTTATACTTTCTTCAGTACATCTTTCTATGCAATTAATATTTGACACACATTCTTGCCCAGTTCCACCCCCCTAGCCCCGATTTTTATACAGCTTGTGGGACTGAATCATTGGATTCTTAGTGTTGAACACTGTCTGGGCATGGTGCACAAGCAAATTTTCCACTGAATGATTAGAAATTAGAGGCAGAATGGGAGTCAGTACTAAGAACTCCTTAAATATCCTAATGCCCCTGATTGTTCTTACTTTTTTTTCTGGAATATTGGATGTTTCTACCCTTGGGAAAAGTATTGAATCAAAAAAATTTTTTTTCTTTTTCTTTCTAGTAACTCAGAGCTGCTTCTCTTTATCTTTTCTTCTGAGTTCCAGTCTTTACCGGCTACTTTTTTTTTTTTTTTTAATATATCTTTGTTGATCTCAGAGAGAGGAAAGGAGAGGGAGAGGGAAAGAGATAGACAAGAACCTCAGTGATGAGAGAGCCACCTCCTACTGGGGATCAAGCCTGCTACCCAGGCATGTGGTCTGATTGGGAATCGAACTTGAAACTCCTGAATCATAGGTTGACGCTCAACTGCTGAGCCACACCTGGCCGAGCTAGCTGCTACTTTTTGATCACTGGTCTTGACTTCCTCTTGCTGTTGATCACCTACATCATCTGACATATAAGAAATAAAAAATTGCCAAGTGTATAATAAGCAATTATTCATAAGCTTTTTCATACAAAAACTAATAAAAGCTATGACAATTTCACTATGAAAACAAAATTTGAGTAAGCTCAAATCTTATTTCTTTGCCTAAAAATGGGCTCCAGTGCACATCTACTATTTTCTAAGGTTAGAGTAACATCAGCAGCACCGTCTGTTTAACTACTGCCAAACCTTTCTATTATATTATTATTAATTCCCACTGTGGTTTGAATATTTTTTAATCTAGCTAACAAAATGCATTTATTAAACTGATAAAATCATAAATTATTTCCATTTGTTTTTAGTCAAATAAAACGAAATGTTAACTGGAGCTTCTTAAGCTAACATGTGAGACCTTTGGCTTACCTGCTTTATATGAGTTCAAAATAAATTTAAAATATAGCATAATCATGGATAATATTAGACTTAATTTTAGTAACCTTTCCTCCAGTGAAACAATAGTTTCCTTTGCATTTTTTGAAATACTAAGGATGTGGTAAACATATCATGGTGAAACACAGTGTAAGGAACTCTGGTTTGAGAACATTTAGTGTAGATTTCATAAATATTATTGTTATTATTGTAATCAGTTAGTTATTAGTAACGGAGGCCAAGGGGAGGCCAGACATTATAAGTATGGCCATCTGGGCAGTTTCACCAGGAAGCTGCAACTTCACACTCCCCAGGGAACCACAGGTCCATTTCCCACACATCACTGGGGGAAAGGACTGGACAGTGGGAAGATGGTCACGTGTGAAATACAGTTGGGATGACATAAGGAAGGTACTTGCTTGTCATTCTAGCCTGGAAACAAAGATAATTGGCCAGAGGGTGTGAAGCCACTGCAAGCATGTAAAATTCGGGACTACATGATTCCCAGACAAAAGAATTCTCTTCCTCTTGTTACTCTCTTAATCTTATGGCTATGCTCCTGCTTCCTTACTCTTACCTGCGTTCCCTCCATAGGTTATGTGGCCCTAGGAGCCACATGGCCCATGGCCATGCAGACCCCACATGCAATGGACTACAGCTGGGACCATAAATTAAGCTAGCTTGATGCTGTACTGGACTGTGCAAATGTGGAAATGGAAACTCTGGGCAACGGCTTTAATCCTAGCCCTGCTGAAGACACAGTTGGGCTTCTTTTATGGTGGACAGAGGGATAAGGGAATTTGGAAACTAGGGGGTTTAATTCCATGTAACTAAATGCTACTTACTGTCCCATGTGCGTCTTAGAAAATTCCTTTTCTCGTGATATTGCAAGAAGCCCACTTCCATTAGCAACAGGTGGGGACATGGAACACTCCCCACTGATAACAAAATCATTATCAGCATTTTTAAATGAGAAAGATTGAGGGATTACTTGAGCACCGTTTAATATGCAATTAGATTTTCTAGGAACTACTAATTTAAAAAAGACTGCTAAACGATTGAGTAGCTATATTAAGTTCCATTTCTCTACTGATAAGCTTTAAATGGTCAATTTAGTTTGTTCAATTTTAATTTAATTATTAAAAACAGGTAATAATACCTCATAGTCTATTGTGTCTCAGTTACTTTAAGGGTGTGAAGAGAAGGTCATGTTTTTATACTCCCCTGACAAAAAAGGGTGGAGCCTAGGACAGCTGAACCTTCATTTGTCCCAATGTGCCATATAATTGTTACCGATTTCTATGTAAGTAGTCATTAAAAAATTGGGGAAGCACTACCTTAAGTATCCATTTCTCCCTTTCAAGGAACAATCACAATAAGCAGTTTCTTGGTATTTTTCTAGAAATAGTCAATGTATATGTAAACATATGTGTCTCCATATGTCATTTTTTTACATATGGTAATATAAACATAAAAACTTTGATGTATTCTGCTTTTGGAAATGTCCCTTGTTAGTACATATAATACCAATCTATTTTTGGGGGGTCTGCTTTGTTCCTCATTAAATAAATATAATTTTTATTTATAAATGGTAAATTTTTAAGGTTTGCTAATATCTGCTTAAAATAGGTGTGTATTCTTTAGATAATGTCGACTTTAACAAAACAACTTTTTAAACTTCTTAAAATTGCAGTGGTTTATGTCACTGGTAGTCACTTTAGGTTGTTGAGGTTTTCCTAGATGTCAATTTTCTGTCCTTGGCTGAACTATTGTGTTTTTATCTGGGCTTTTATTGTACAAGCAGAATGTTTTTGATCAGATTGTATTTACATGACAGCCTGGAATTGTGGCATTTTGTTAAGTACATAGTACATATTTAAAATATTGTCTAAATATTTATTCATGTGATGGATTACTGTGGCTCAGAAAAGGCAGTTACAACTTTTTGAGTAAATAATTTTAGTTTTAAAAAAATTGGAAAGGCTTTGAAGGGGTCATAATGATATCTCAGTTGTTAGAAACAGCCATTAAACACCCTTGTTTTTTTCTCTAAATGGTATTTTAATTCTTAAGTGTTTAAGCAGCAGGATAAAGGGGAGAGGAAGAAAAAAAACCAGTTGCCTGCAGGTATTAGGTTTTCTTTCTTGTTTGCCTTGATCAGTTACCGTCTCCCCATCATGAAAAAAACAAAGAGACAAACAAAATCACAGTCAAACAAAATAATACTATTGCAGCAAAATTTTAAGGTTTGTAGAGCTTAAAACAAATTTCAAAATATACAGTTGAAATTTCAAAAACATTTAAAATAAGTGGATGAATTTCACTCAAATTTAAAAGGCTAGTTTTCATAATAAGTTGCTGATTGAGTTAAATTTGATCTTTGTTAAACTTCTGTGTGTGAAATAGTTTATTATTTTAAAATCAGTTATAAAATTGTGCATTTCATGCTGCTTCTGGTTTTTTGTGTTGTTTTTTTTTAAAGAGACGAAGTTTCTTAGTGTTATTAATTGATTTAAACTTATGTGTGTTTGTATGTGTGTATGTTATTTTCTGTTTTTCAGTCATATAGCACCAAATTCTTTTTTATAATTCAAAGATTATTTGAAATTTACAAACCTTTTGTATTTATTTAAGATTAATTTGTTATTTCTAAAGAAAATGAGGAAAAATATTTTTGAGGTTCTTTTTTTATGCAATACTGAGTTCATCTAGACATTGTAGATTTGTGATTATAACATCTTTTGACAAGCAAATTAGATCACAGAAAAGGCATCCAACTTGGAACTTGGGGCATATGGAGCTACTGTTGCTGGAGTATTGGGTGACTGGAATTTCTCCATCTAGTGGGAGTGGGGTTCTTATAATGTCTTGAGACAAAAAATTTTCTAAGACTCCCACAGGAGAATGAGTGGTTTTTATTTCTGTAGAGTGACATCCCTTGGTTTGCAAAGTCCCATGTCTCTTTAATTAGTTCTGGAAAATATGCAGCTGGGGCTTCAGTAAAGCTAGAAGCAAAGCCAGTGTCCGGAGTTTGCATTCCATGGTGGAGTTGAGTTTGGTGTAGCATCAGGCTAGATTCAGTCCATCAGTCCATTGTATGGGTCCTATACGGCCATGAGCCATGTGGGTGAATGCAGGGAGGTGCACCCCCTGCTACAATAGCCCAGAGTGCAAAAGAGATGAGAGAGAGAGAGAGAGAGAGAGAGAAGAAGAGGGAGAGAGAGAGGAAGAGAACTTTTGTTCAGGAGTTAAGTATCTCAGATTTCATGCCTCTGCAGTGGCCACACCTATTCTAGCCACTGACTTGTTTCCAGATGTGACTGACAAGTCAGTATCCTCTCACCTCACCCAGACCTTACTGGGCATGCATCTAAATTGCAGCTTTCCTTTTCCCCTTTGCTCCTTTCCAGTTATTAATTAATAACCAGGTATTACAAAGGTGTCACTACCTTCTGCAAATATAACTCAAAAACAAGTCTTTCTTTCAGTGAGGGGTCATGTTTAGACTTAAGTTCTTTACTTCAGTGTGCAAGGAAAAAAGTAGCCTCTTATCTTAAAGAAAATTGTAATCTCAGTAGAAAAGTGTACCTGTCTAAATTGAAGCTGAAAGTAAGAGATATTAAGAAACCCATGCACAAAATTTCATTATTTTTAAGATCTAAAAATAAAATTTGAATATAAAGATAGTTTAGGAAAACAATTAGGGTAGCAGAAATCCAATAAAGTAGTTATTTTTATTATTATTCCTGAAATTCAGGAATTATTATCCCTGAATTATTTTTTCTGTGAAAACTTTGCTCTATAAAATAGCATTATCATTAAAATTTAGTATCTGGTTATCTTACAGTATGTCAACATGGTGAAAATAATTGTTCCAAAGTGATTGATTTTTTGCAGGTCTACATTTCTATTTTAGTTATCTTATCTGGGACTGATAGGTAAAATAGCCCAATATATACACACCTTTGGATTTCAACATATAAGTAAAGATGAGGGAAGGTCTGTTGGTCAGTTTTTAATTTATATCGTCATTTTGAACACACACTCTACAGATGATAGAGTTTTGACTACCCATCAGAGAACCAATACCTTTAAGACAGCTGTTGCAGATAAACTTCTTTTACATATTTTAGGTCCAGAGCAGTCAAACCTGTTACAGCACCTGCCTTTGCATATGAAAATCTGTTATTTGTCATTTCATTAAACAAGAAGCCATAACAATCTCTTGTGGTTGTGTATAAGTCTGGAACATCACCTACATGAAATGAACTCCAGCAAAAAGACAATAGTGATTTCTGTTGTTTAGTTTCTATTTGCGGCTTTATTTCTGGAAGACTATCCGTAATTCAGAGAGGCAAGTTTATGTTTGGAGACAAGAATATGGAACATGTTTGCTGTCACTGACTGTAGGGTAGTTGTGAAGTTTGACATGCCCATCAGCTACTGCATGCCATATGGGACCCCCTACACTGCATACCTCAGTTTTCATCATCTGGTGAGCCTGCAGCAGGATTTCCAGGCACTGGAGTCAACAACATGTCTACTTTGGTTTCAAACTGATTGATCCATGGAACAGAGCATGCTTGTGGGATCTTCCTTTGCTATAGAACGACATAAATGATTAAAATGCTTCCTGTAGGAAAAAAAAATTATCATTTGTTTATAGACCTCACTGCCTATGGGAAAGAAATTGTCAAGTAGCAATGTAAGCAGAGTTTGTTGGAAACTTTCACTAATGTTTGTGAATTATAGTCTTCTTCAAATTAGGCACATTAGAAATAAAAGTGGGAATACAATTTGCTGGGGGGGTGGGGCAAGGGAGGGTGGAAGGAAATTATTTTCTTATTTACTGTATCTCTTTAAAAGAGTAGTGGCATACAATAAGAATGACACTTCAAGATTTGCAAACTGACGAAAGATTTTACTCTGTCTTGCCACACATTGCTATGGGGGAGAAAAGGAAAATACTAGAACTGATAAAGAAATGTTGCATGCTGTCATTTTAGATTACATTATTTGACTGTGAAGTTGTTTCTAATTTCTCTTTTTGAAAAAAGTACAAAATGCATATGAAATAGAAAGTAATTGTGTTAATTATGTTGAATTGTGTTTATTCTGACAAGGATTTACAATAAGCAGGAGTAAAAATATTTTCCAGCTTTGGGGGAAAAATTAAAATTCTTCTCTGACCTTTTAACCTTGTCTGATGATTTCCCTGCTCTTTACAAGGTGCATTATTTTGCAAAGGTTGGCAGTTAACTCTTCAAGGTACCAGACATTATTTTTATTGGGATATTAATTCTCAGATGTGCTAATCTCATCAGGATTTGTGGGCATTTTCTTTCCTAGGCCATTCTGATTTGTAGCTCTTTCTTTTCACAGCGGTACTAAATACCAAACCCTCTCTGATACAGAAGTTCATTAGAGATATGTCTTTGATGGCAGCCTTTTTCTGGCTTCAGTTTCAAATACCTTGATATAAAGCTTAAGAAGCCATTGTGTTGTAAGCCCTCCTTGATGTGCCTTATTTAGATCTGCATAGTAAATCAAGGAAAGTAAATAACAAGGCAGCAGATGGAAGCATGGAGATAAGGGCAGTGAACAATTGTATTTGTATTTTGTTATGATGTTGACAGCAGCTAAAATTCACTAATCTAGTTCAACTGATCTGCATTTCAAAGAAATCTCATTTAGTAGCAACTTGAAGGTTTGTAAGATAAAGTTCTTTTATTGCAGCTTTTATTGCATTCTTTGCTAATTTATCTGGTCAGGATTTATCCTTGCTTACTTAAAGCTGCAAGCATGTTACAAGGAGTCTTAAATACTATGAAAGCATTAATGTCTAGACTATGAACTGAAGGCAATTACATATCCATCCCTGAACAGGTTACATTTAGAAAATACTGTTGTCCAAGCTCAATTGTCAGAGCAATATAGATAAGGTAGTTTTGAGTTTTTTTCTCCCTCTCCTGCTTGTTTGCTTTGAGGTTTTCCCTTCACCTCATAAATAAGTTAACATATAATCAACTACTCAGAAATTATGCACAAAATGAGATCTCCTTTAAATGTGAATCTGTTGCTGCTATTGGTTAAGCCCTTTTGAGAACGGAAGATTATTAGTTTTGGAAGTCTGATATCCTTATTTGACTCTGTAGTTATAAAATGTACACTATATAAGTGAATATATTTAATGTGAGACTAAATGTGTTCTAATAAACACACATTGTAGATAACAGGTACCAAAAATATGAGTATTTTCTCATTTTGATTATATATGTTAATTCTTGGAAATTAATTATTTTGAAATACAGTTGCAGAAATTAAATATTATATGTGTATATTTATATATTGACTAAATTGTGAGTAAATTCCATTTGCATTGGTTCCAAAAGGGTAGACTATGGGGTTAGAACAGCTATATTGAGCTCAAGTCCTATCTCTGCCATTTACATCCTCTGTGATCTTTGGTAAATTAGTTTCTTTGAATCTGTCCTGTAAGCCTCCAAGGTTGGAGGTGATTCAGAAGTGCACAGGGTCTTCCCAGTTAGAAGATCCTGGTCATTCACTGACAACTAATTGTATGTCAGGCATCATGTTTGACCCAAAGTTTATGTAGATAAGTTCTCATCCCTGAAATAATTCATGTATAAATATTCCATTTTCTAAAATTTATTACTAATGCAATTACTATTTAGAATATAATTTTGTACTTCTCTATCTAACTCTTATAAAGTCCTTGTGTGACTCCACTTTTTTGTATGATAGCTTTGATCTTACTTTCCATAAGACACAACGAATTACTTCCATGGTCCTTATGACAGATTTATTATATCATTTAAAACAAATTACTATATATAATTTTTGCAAAAAATCCCTATAATTTTGGTTTGGGTTCTAAATTTTGATGTTGATTCAGAACTTCAGAGTAGAAATTTAAAGCCAAGTATTTTATTTGAGTATATTTTTTTAAAAAATAATTTTTTATTGATTTTTTTTTTTTTTGAGAGAGATAGAGGGAGGGAGAGGGGGAGAGAGAGAGAAACATTGATGAGAGAAACATCAATTGGCTGCCTCCTACATGCCCTGTACTGGAGAACAAGCCTGCAACTCAGCATGTGCTCTAACCAGGAATCGAACCTGTGACCTCTTGGTGCATGGGTCCATGCTCAACCACTGAGCAACACTAGCTGGGCTTTGACTATCTTAGTACAGTTTGTCTAGTATGTTTTCTATAGAAATAAGTTAAACATGACTTGGTTGTCCTCTATGAGACATATTTTTGAAAAGCTTATTTAGAACTTGAAAATAATGGTAGTGAAAATAATTCCTGGAATTGATGAACATAAACAATTACGAAGAGTTTAACATAACTCTCTTTCTTTGAGTTATATAATAGCCCTGCTTCTACCTGACTCACCATTTTTGTCATATAGTTTAGAACACATAGGTTGTTAAGAAAGACACAGATGAATAAGACATTCTCTATTTTCAAATAGTTTCTAATTAAATGTGAGAAATCATGTATGTGGACAAATGCATTATATGGTAGGTTAAGTGAACAGTTTTTAATAGGGAGTTGTAGAGAAAAAGCTGTGTGAGTCGATGACTTATGGCTAAGAAAATAAGCAAGTGCTTTATAGAGGTGATGGTAATTGAATTGAGGGTTGAAAGGTAAGGTAAAATTTGAACAAATAGAATTTGAGAAGAGCTAGACATTCAAGGTGGAACCAATTCAGATTCTAGAGGATGATAAAGGTGAACATAGTATGTTCAGGTTGATTCTAGAAAGCAGAAAATGTTACAGGAACAAAATAAAGGAGAGGCAGATTTGGTACTAAGATGAAGGGCTTTAGGTTTAATAAGTTTTGGTTTATTGGGTAAATAAATATTGAAGGGATCTTCCTGTTGAACACAAATTGATGCTATTGAGATAAAAACACCAGGGGAATATTTGCAGGATTTGAAGTAAAATGCATTGAATTTAGGTATTAATGTGTTGCACCCCTCCCCCTATGCCAGTCCAATAGATTTTATAAAAAACCTTATATATTTGGACAATTTGTTAAGTCTGGTATATTCTGAAAAAAATAATGAGGAGAGAGATGTTTGAAGATATTTGGTGCATGTGAGAGATATGAATTTGAAATTGTCATTTGAGAAGTGGAGAGAGTATCATTGTAGAGGAAGAAACGAGTATTGTTTTAAGATGCTTTATAGAGACATTGGGTAGTTTTTGGTATGTATTTAACAAAACATGAGTGATCTTTGAGTGAAGAGAAGGTTTGAAATAGAATTCTGAAATGATATAAGCCCTTATTAATTTAAAGAAAGATCAGAACCAAAATATTCAAGTGAAGATATTTAAGAGGGAATAGAGGATAAAGAGCTAAGAAAAAGAGAGGATGGAAAGTTATTCACGGGCTCTTTTACATACCACAATTAAATCTCAATAATTTCTGAAAATGTAAATGGATTGTATACTAAGAGATTTTTTTATTAGTTGTCCAGAAATCAGATCAGACTTTCCTTAAGAAACCATGTTAACATGGCTTCAGGTCACAGGTTAGCCCACCAATTTAACCTCAAGGTCAAAAAGGTGGTCAATGTCCTTTATAGAGCTTATTGATATTTATTATTTTTTAAATAAAAAATTAGTTTTTAAATTTTAAAAATTGAATTTCTCCCCCTCCCCCTCCATCTCTCTCTCTCTCTCTCTCTCTCTCTCTCTCACACACACACACACACACACACACACACACACACACACACACATGCACACACACACACGATGATTTTTCCAAATTCTCTGGAAAATTCACATTTGGCAAGACCAAACCTGCATTTCTATACAGCAAATGTCATAATCTAATGGGGGTTAAAACCACCTCTTTAAAATTTCCCACGATACCCTAAAACTTTATTTTATTTTGCACCTAGCTGCTTTACACTTTTGTTTGGCCATTTTATTTTGTGATCCTTATGACGTGTTTGATGTTTCTCATATTATTATTTCTATTAATATTTTCCTTAAAACCTAACCACTAGATGCAACAATTTTTATAAGTGAAACATGCTTGTATTTAAAGGAGATATAAGGAAAAGATTTACTATTCTAGTGGGTTTGGAATTCCTTCTTGTCTTCTGTTACGTTTGCATCCTCTGCAGGACTTTACTTTCTGCTTAACTTTTCCTTTGTTTCCTTGGTCTTGGAAGAATACTGTAAGATTTGCATTTCAGAAAACAAACAAAAAATGAAGAAAAGTTAAAAAAAATGCTTAGGTTGTGTTGTTGAGCGTTGGTTAGAGGGAGTTAAGCCTAGAGGGAGGGGGGCTAAATAGGAGATTTTATATTCAGTAGGAACTTTAAATCTGCAGGTCAGGAGAAAAGTATGGACTGTATATATACATTTGGGAACCATTTACAACAAATGATGATTAATGCAAGAAACAGAGTGCAGATTTAAAAAGAGGAGGACTAGAATGAAGTCTTGGGTAAACTGACAGTGAAGAAGTATATGTAAGAATAGAAACTAGTAGAAACTTTAACAAGGACATCTGAAAAGTAGGAGAGGAATCTCAGAAAGAGGTGATGTCATAGAAGCCACTGGGAGAGTTTTAAGAAGGAACAAGTGAACAAAAAAATCAATGAATTAGAGAAGTTAAGGAAATCAAAGATTAAAACAACAAAAACCAAAAACACACTGGAGTGTTTATCAAGAGCTGAATGGATAATCAAGCCATGCAATGGAATACTAAGCAATAAAAGTAAATGAACTATTGATTTCAAAAAAAGTCACATTTAGATTTGTTATCTAGGAGGTGATTTCTATGCTGATGATAAAATGGTTAGCTTCAATAATGTGAGGATTTAGTAAACTTTTGATCATCTATGTAAATTTATTAATGTTAAAAGAATAAAATAGTGTTCACTCTAATCCCAACAAAATACTTTTGTTATGTAACAGCATCATAAAAAATGAGAAATAAGAAAATAATTTGTTGATAAAAGGAAATAATAAATTAATGATACTTTGGATGAGTGTATAAAGTTATTATCCAAAGTGGGTCACTTTTGAGAAGGAAAAGGATAGCTATTAATAATTTCAGTAAGTATTAACCACAGCTATAGCAAGTAATCCAGGATGCATGCTCAGCCTGATTGTAGTTCACATTTATTGACTGCTACTTATTTGTTAGACACTGAAATGAGTTTTTTACCCATTTATCTGATTTAATGACTAAGAGTTATAGATGACAACATTAATAATTCTTTGTATATACTGAATTCATTGACAAAAATGTGATTTCTGATGACTTTACTGAACTTAACTGTTTATTAAAAAAATTGTTACCCACTACATACTAATTTCTGTCCTAAGAAATAGGGAAATGAAGATGATTAATACATAGTTTTCATTGTTAATGATCTACCAGTGTAGGTGAGAGAACCTGGGGACAAAATTTTAATGTAATTTGGTAAAATGTCATGATCATAGATACTGTAGTTTGTGAGGACCCCAACTAGCATTTTAGTACATTATATATTATTGTATTTTTTAGGGTTAGAGTAATAGTGTATTTGGATTTTGCAAGGTAGAGTTTGCTTTTCATAAAAAGAAAAGTTTTATCAATGGAAAAGATAAGGTATAGCTAATTTTATATATAAGTGTATTTTTCTCTCTTGTGGAAGGTATAATTAATCTGATGTGTGTGTATGTGTGTATATATGTGTGCATGTGTGTGTATAAAGAGAAGGGGGCAGGAGGGAGAGAGGTCAATCCTTTATCACAAATGATGTATGTGCATATCCATAATGTAATTTTAGCCACATTCAAGCTATATTCTGTGAAGGCTCTAGGATATTTCTCTGACACATCTGATAGATATGTATGGCATTAATTAGCATAGATGTTGCTATAAATGACATGTGAGCCAGTACAACAAAAAGTATTTTTTACTGATGTCAATCATTGATCCTTTGTCAGTTCAAAAGACTTCCCTAAAGGAATGTGCATTGATCTTCACTGACCCAAAATACAGCAAAACCATTTCTGTGTTCTACAAATAAAAGATTGAAGTACCTATGTTTGAAAGGCCATATAAAGATATTCCTATAGAAAGTATATGTTTATAAGTGTTAATGTTAAGGTTATTATTAAATTAAGCCAAGATTAATTGAATCTTTCAAAAAGAAAAACACATAACAGTTGCAAGTAATCCTAAAATCTAAATTTGAATGAATGTTCTCCCTCAGTAGTTTTAATTTTTGGTAGTCAAATTTCTATTTGGTTTCACATTGAAATAATTTTGATGTATGTGAGGTAAACACAAATAGAGCTTGCAGTGGTTAAAACTGAAGGGGATTACACAAGTATCAATTTGTGATCAGAGTGATGACTTGAGATATTCTTCTGCCCACATATATTTTGGTTTCTGTATTTAGCTATTTTGATACAGATATTGATTGACTTCATTTTTTTACTATTTTCCCACTATATTTAAAAAAATAATCCCAAGTGTAATAGTTTTGTTTCTTTGTTTTTTTACGTTAAATCTCATTTATTAACATTTTTATTGTTCAAAATATTACAGATGTCCTTTTTTCTCCCTGTTGACCCCTCCCCACCCCCTACTCACACCCCTCCCTAATCCCTCACCACACTATTGTCTGTGTACTTGGGTTATGTATATATGCATATAAATTCTTTGGTTAATCTCTCCCCACCCACCCATCCACCCATCCCTACCTTCCCTCTGAGATTCATCAGGCTGATTCCTGCTTCCATGTCACTGGACCTGTTTTATTCATCAGTATTTTAAGTTCTTTCTCTTTTTTTTTTGCACAAAATGTTACAGATGTCCATTTTTCTCCCCATTGACACCTTCTACCTCTTCCACCCCGCTCCCCACTCCCTCACCACACCATTGTCTGTGTCTTTGGGTTATACATATATGCATGTCAATACTTTGGTTCATCTCTCCCTCCCCACCCAATCCTGCCTTCCCTCTGAGATTCATCAATCTGATCCATGCTTCAATGTCACTAAATCTATCTGTTCATCAGTTTATTAAGTTCTTTAGATTCCCCATATAAATGAGATCATGTGATGTTTGTCTTTCTCTGCTTGGCTTATTTTGCTTAGCATAATATCTCCAGGTCCATCCATAATATCCCAAAGGGTAGGAGATCCTTCTTCTTTACAGCTGCATAGTATTCCATGGCGTAAATGTACCACAGCTTTTTTTATCCACTCATCTACTGATGGGCATTTGGGCTGTTTCCAGATCTTAGCTATTGTAAATTGTGCTGCTATGAACATAGGGGTGTATATATTATTGCTGAGTAGTATTTCAGGATTCTAAAGATATATTCCTAGAGGTGGGATCACTGGATCAAAGGGCAGTTTCATTTTTAATTTTTTGAGAAACCTCCATACTGTTTTCCATAGTGGCTGCACCAGTCTGCATTTCCACCAGCAGTATACCAGGGTTCCCCATTCTCCACATCCTCGCCAACACATGTCATTTGTTGATTTGTAGATGGTAACCATTCTGACAGGTGTGAAGTGATACCTCATTGTCTTTTTAATTTGCGTCTATCTGATGATTAGTGAAATTATGCATTTTTTCATATGTCTCTTGGCCATCTGTATGTCCTCTTTGGAGAAGTGTCTATACAGGTCTTTTGCCATTTTTTAAATTGGATTGTCTTCCTCTTCTTGTATGAGTTCTTTGTACACTTTGGAAATAAGTCCCTTATCAGATACATACTTGACAAATATGTACTCCCATAGCGTGGGATTCCTTTGTATCATGAGGCTGATTTATTTTGCTGTACAGAAGCTTTGTGTTTGATGCAGTCTCATTTGTTTATTTTTTCTTTTGTTTCTATTGCCCTAGGAGATGTATCTGTGAAAACTCCACTACCTGAGATGTCTGTGACTTTACTGCCTGTTTTCTTTCAGGATTTTTATGGTTTTGTGTCTAACATTTAAGTCTTTTATCCATTTTGAATTCATTCTTGTGTATGGAGTAAGTTTGTGATCTTGTTTCATTTTTTTGGATGTAACTGTCCAATTTTCCCAGCACCATTTAGTGAAGAGGCTGTCTTCACTTGATTGTTTACTCTTGCCTCCTTTGTCAAATATTAACTGACCATAATGGCTTGGGTCTATTTATGGGTTCTCTGTTCTGCTCCATTGATCTATATGTCATTGTGCAAATACCAGTCTGTTTTGTTTACAATGGCTTTGTACTACAGTTTGATATCTGGTAAAGTGATCCCTCCCACTCTGTTCTTCTTCTGCAAAAAGGATGCAGCAATTAGGGATCTTTTTTGGTTCCATATAAATTTTTGGAATATTTGTTCTAACTCTGTGAAATATGCTGTTAGTATTTTAATAGGAATTTCATTGAATCTATAGATTGCTTTGGGTAGTATGGATAGTTTAATGATAGTAATCCTTCCAATCCATGAACATGGTATATTCTTCCACTTGTTTATATCTTCCTCTGTTTCATTTTTCAGTGTCCTATAGTTTTCTGAGTACAGGTCTTTCACATTCTTGGTTAAGTTTATTCCTAGGTTTCTTACTTTTTTAGGTGCAATGGTAAATGGTATATATATATATATTTAGTTTCTCTTTCTGAGAAGTTCAGTTGGTGTTTAAAAATGTCATCAATATCTGGATGTTAATTTTGTATCCATCTGCCTTGCTGTATTAATTTATCAAATCTAGTAGTACTTTGGTGGAGTCTTTAGGGTTTTCTATGTACAATATCATGTCATATGCAAATAATGACAGTTTTACTTCCTCCTTTCCATTTTGGATATCTTTTATGTTTTCTTCCTGCCTGATGGCTGTGGCAAGGACTTCCAGTACTATGTTGAATAAGAGTGGTGAAAGTGAACATCCCTCTCTTGTTCCTGTTTTTAAGGGAAATGGTTTTAGTTTTTGACCGGTGAGTATGATGTTCGCTGTAGGTTTGTCATATGTGGCCATTATTATGTTGAGGTATGTTCCCTCTATTCCTACTTTGCTGAGAGTTTTTATCAGAAATGAGTGCTGGATTTTGTCAAATCTTTTTCTGCATCTATTGATATCATCATATGATTTTTGTCCATTTTGTTTATGCGATGTATCACATTTATTGATTTCCAAATATTATACCAGCCTTGGTTCCCCAGAATAAATCCCACTTGGTTGTGGTGTATGATCTTTTTAATGTATTGCTGGATCTGGTTTGCTAGTATTTTGTTGAGGATTTTAGCATCTATATTGGCCTGTAATTTTCTTTCTTTGTTGTGTCTTCATCTGGTTTTGGGATTAGGATGATGCTGGCCTCATAAAAAGAGTTTAGGAGTTTTCCCTCCTTTTGAATTTTTTGGAGTAGTTTGAGGAGAATACGTGTTACTTCTTTGAATGTTTGGTAAAGCTCGCTTGTAATTTCATCTGGTCCTGGACTTTTATTTGCCAGGAGTTTTTGCTTAATGCTTCAATTCCTTTAGTTGTCATTGGCCTATTCATGTTTTCTGATTCTTCCTGATTCAGCTTTGGAAGATTGTGTGCTTCTAGGAATTTTTCCATTTCGCCAAGCTTGTCCAGTTTGTTGGCATATAGTTGATCATAATATTTTCATACATTCCTTTGTATTTCTGTTTGATCAGTTATATCACCTCATTCATTTCTGATTTTATTTTTTTTGGGTCCTCTTTATTTGTTTTTGGTGAGTGTGTCTAAAGATTCATCAACCTTGTTTATTTTTTCAAAGAACTAGCTCTTTTTTTCATTGATTTTTTTATTTTTATTGTTTTTTAGTCTCTATGTCATTAATTTCTGCTCTGATCTTTATTAATTTCTTCATTCTGCTTCCTCGGGCCTTTTCTTGATGTTCTCTTTCTAATTCTTATAGTTGTTGTGTTAGATGGTTTAGTAGAGATTTTTCTGTTTCATGAGGTACTCCTGTACTGCTGTGAACTTTCCTCTCAGGACTGCTTTAATTTTGCCCCATAGATTTTGGGTTGCTGTCTGTTCATTTTTGTTTTATTCTAGGTAGTGATTGATTTCTTTCTTGATCTCATTGGTAACCCATTCATTGTTTAACAACATGCTATTTAGCCTCCATGTTTTTGATTATTTTTGAGTTCTTTTTATAGTGGTTGATTTCTAGTTTCATGTCATGGTGATCTAAGAAGATGCTTGATATGATTTCCATCTTCTTGAATTTGTAGGGACTTGCTTTGTGTCTGCCCTCACATGTAGTCTATTTTTGAGAATATTCCATGTGCACTTGAGAACAATGTGTATTCTGCTGCTTTGGGATGAAATGTTCTGTAAATATCAATTAAATCCATTAGATCGAATGTATCACTTAAGGTCTCTGTTTCGTTGATTTTTGTCTTGATGATCTGTCCAATGATGATAGTGAGGTGTTAAAGTCCCCTACTGTGATTGTGCTGCTGTTGATTTCCCCCTTAAAGTCTCCGAAGAATTTTTTTTTATATTTAGCTGCTCCTATATTGAGTGCATATATATTTATAGGGTTATTTCCTACTGTTGGATTGATCCCTTTAGTATTATGTAGTGACCGTCTTTGTCTCTTGTTATGGTCTTTATTTCGAAGTTTTTTTTGTCAGAAATAAGTATTGCTATTCCAGCTTTTTTTTTCATTTCCATATGCATGGAATATTTTATTCCATCCCTTCACTGTTAGCCTGTGTGAATCTTTTGCTCTCAGGTGCGTCTCTTGTATGAAGCATATATTTGGGTCCTGTTTTCTTATCTATGCAGCTACCCTATGTCTTTTGATTGGATCATTTATTCCATTTACATTTAAGGTTACTATTGATATATACTTATTTTATGCCATTTTTTCCCTTTATGCTGATGTACTTGTCTCTCAGTATTTCTTCATCTTAAAGCAGTCCTTTTAGCATATCTTGCAATGCTGGTTTGAGGGTCCTAAACTCCTTTAGTCTTCTTTTGCCTGAGAAGCTCTTTATTTCACCTTCAATTTTATATGTTAGCCTTGCTGGATAAAGCAGTCTTGGTTGCATGTTCTTGTTTTTCATTACTTTGAGAACTTCATGCCACTCCCTTCTGGCCTGAAGCATTTCTGTTGAGAAATCTGCTCTCAGCCTTATAGGGGTTACCTTGTAGGTCTTGTCTGTCTATTGCAAGCCTTAATATTCTCTCTTTGTCCTTAACATTTACCATCTTAATTATGATGTGTCTTAGAGTGGGTCTCTTTGGGTTTCTCTTGCTTGGAACCCTTTATGCATCCTGAACTTATGTGACTTCCTTCCTTGTCAGCATAGGGAAATTTTCTGTAGTGATTTCCTCCACCAAGTTCTATATCTCTTGCTGACTTTCCTCCCTGCCTGACACCCTTATGATGTGAATGTTGTTTTCCTTTATGTTGTCCTAAAGCTCCCTTAGACTGTCGTCATGTTTTTTCAGTGTTTTTTCTTTTGGTTGCTCTAGTTGAGTGTTTTTTTTTCTACCTTATCTTTTAAGTCACTTATTCTATCCTCTGCCTTATTGAGACTGCTTTTAATTCCTTCCAGTGTATTCTTGATATGAGATATAGTATTCTTCATTTTTGTCTGATTCTTATTTATGACATTTATCTCTTCTTTCATGTTTTTACTAAGTTCCTGGACCTTTCCATTAAGTGTCTTATTATCATCATTCATTTCCTTGAACATCTTTATAACCATTACTCTGAACTCTATTTCTAATAACTTTTTAAACTCCATCTCGTCAAGGTCTTTTTCTGGTGATTTTTCCTTTTCTTTAGTTTGGGGTTTTTTTTGTTTTTTTGTTTTTTTTGTATCTCCATTTTAGTGATTCTTAGTGTTTGTGTCTGTATATTAGATATATTTACTGTCTCCCTGCCTTGTGGGGTGGGGCTTTGTAGTGTATGTCCAGTGGAGCCCAGAGGTGTGTTTTCCTTATACTTCTGAGCCATTTGCTCTAGGCATGTCCTTTTTGTGGGTGTCTCTTCTGTTGATTCTTTGAGCTCTCCTGTTGTAATTGTGTCTAGATTGTTATTTACCTGTTCTTGGGAGGACTTCTCTCAGGTTGGCTAACTGTTTGGCTCAGCCCCAACCACATAGTGTGAGCTGTTGTACAGGTGCTGGTTAGACAAAAAACAAAACACAACCAACTGCCAGGAAACAAGCAGTGTCTTACAAAATATCCTGACAATAACAATGAAAACATTCCAAGAAAAAGTAGAATTGGAAGAGTGAAGCAAGAACACAAATGCTAAAGCAAACCCCTCCCCAAAAAGCAAAACAAAAAACAAAGAAACAAAACACACAAAAAATACAGAGAGAGAGAGAAAAGGATATGATTACTAAAGAAAAGAAAAATTTTAAAAAATTATAAAATAAAATAAAAAGTAAAAAAGAACAAAGCTACTGGGAGGTAAAAGGGGCAGAGAAAAGATTCTGAAAGGAGAGCAAGCAAAAAATTAAGAGTAGTATATAGGAATAGAAAAATATTTGAAAAAAATAAAAATAAAGAGACAAACAAATAAAATGACAGAAAGACAGAGAATAAAAGGGGAGAACAAAAAGAAAGAGAAAAAATGTCATGCCAATGGAACAAGAAGAAAGAAAGGGATAAAGCAAGAGCAGGGAAGGAGTCCAATAAAAGATATGCGGGAAACAATTGAGAAAAGCAGTAAACTTATTGGTTATAATGATAATATCCCAGCAGTTAAGCATAGAATATCAAGGAAATCTTGATAATAGGTCAGAAAAACAAAACAAAGCAAAAACAACAGCAAAAATAAGCAAAGCAAAGCAAATTTTAAAAAATTAATTAAAAAAATAAAAAACAAAAAAATTGTAAAAAATTTTTTTCTTTCCTCTCTTCTTTTTTAAAAAAAGTCAATCAGGTGTTTTGTCTGGGCAGCTTATGTTGTCTGAGGCTCATTGCTGATTTCAGTTCTCTTGGGAGGTACTTGTGTATCAGCCAATTTTAGGAGATGTCTTGGTTTCGCTCTGGTGTCCTTAGGTAGTTGGCTGATCTGAGGCTCTCTGTGGACCACCTCCACTTGTCAGCTATTTTGCCTCCCCCTTGTAGTTGACTGGTCTTGCTTCAGAGTCTTCTGAAGAGTCTTTAGGGTGCAGGCTGGCTAGTGTAGCTTGGAATATTGTTCCCTTTACTTAGAAGTTTTGCTGTCAGGCACTCACTGTGGGGAAGTTAGTCTCTGCTTCAAAGCCAGCACCTCAGTCTCTACCCTATCCTCCAATTCTAGTTCCCCATACAATGGCCCGCTGCAGTTTCAAATTGAATTAAGTCTGTTGCCTTTTCTGTGTGGGCAATGTCAGTGGCCTAGGTTCAGTGGGTTTGATTATAAAGTAATTCTGGTTAGCTCTTTGCCTTTCCAACCACCAGAAGGGATTTTAAGCTTTTCTTACAGCTTCCAAGCAATGGTCCCTGGGAGTCTTATTCTTGTATTGTCGACCTGTGAGCTATTCTCCCTTCCCCCTCAGGACTGTGCCCTGTGGGGGCTATCTGGTGCTACAGTGAGCTGAACCACCCCCTTTCCTGTTAAGGGTGGTGTTCCTAGCTTACAGGAGAGTTAACTGTGCTTTGCCCCTCCTTTCTTGGATCTCTGGCTGATTTGGATTGCCAAATAGTCAGCAATCAAAAACTCAAAAATGCATAAAGCAACACACAGGCAGAGATCCTTCTTTGTGAGGTCCTATTATTCCTGTGCCTTGGTAGCAAGAAGGAGGCTTCACAAAGTCAGTCCCACCCAGGTCCTCTGCACAGCTGATCTCAGTAAATCTGGGGCAGCCCCTTATGCACTATCCCAGCTCCCCTGAGGGCTGGTGGAAAATTCTCAATTCCCAGCACTGGCATCTCTTGCAGCTGGAGACCCAATTGGCCCCACTAGGGCCTCTGGTCTCTCTCCGTTGGCCAAAGACCAGACCCCCCCCCCCCCGCCAGAAGCTCCAGTGGCTAGAGTCCTGATCAGTCCCACCAGCAGCTCTGGTCCCTCTCTGGCAGTGGGAGGGCTCTCTTCCCCTTCTCCAGGTCACACAGTTCAAATGCTTTCTGGGGGTTTACACAATGTGTTACAGGAAAGCAGAGGGTACTGTATGTAGCTGCTCAGTGCAGCCTTCTGGCTCCTTTATATTGAGAAGCCACACACTGTGAGACAGCCTTTCACACTGTCAGCACCTGGGGTGAAAGAGTCCTATCTTATCTGCTGCCATTAAATATGTTATTTCATTGGGAAGGCCTGGTTCCCTCCTCCCAGGCACACTGTTCCCCTGGCTCCCTCTGCCGACCCTGCCTGGGCTCTCCTTCCTTTTTACTCCACTCTGGGTTTAAGATCCTAGCTTTTGGATGCCAGTCTACATTCCCAAGGGGAGGGAACTTTGCAGCTTCTAACCCTCAAACCACAGAGTCCAGCACTGCTTTCGGGGTACTCCCCCTTTCTATGGCTCCTCTCTCTTACCAGACTCTATGTTGTTTCTTCAGTGCTCCTTACTCAAAATATGACCACTAAGGTATATTTCTCTTATTTTTCCAAGCTGGTTACACAGTATTTTAGTGGTAAGTTGAGTCTGTGGCTGGGAGCAAAAGTGTTCTACTTTTTGTCAGAGTGCCACCATCTTCCCTCTCCACAAGTGTAATAGCTTTCAGTTGTGAGAAAAAAAATGGCTTTAAAGTGTTAGCAGACATAGTTCCACAAAATATCTATATTTTATTTCTGATTTTTCTCCAAATGTTCCCCTATATTTTAATTTGTTATTTAATGGGAGGCAATATGAATGACTTTAAGGTAAATCAAAAGGGCATGATCCAGGCTTTGGCACAAATTTAAGATACTTATCTTAATTCTTCATTTTATTTTATTTTTAAAAAATATGTCTTTATTGATTTCAGAGAGAGGGAAGGAGAGGGAGAAAGAGAGAGAGAAACATCAATCATGAGAGTCATTGATCGGCTGCCTCCTACATGCCCCCAACTGGGGATCGAGCCCACAACACGGGCATGTGCCCTAACTGAGAGTAAAACTCCAATCGCCAGAATCCTAGGTCGATATTCAACCGCTGAGCCATGCCCAGTTGGGCTTAACTCTTCATTTTAATGAGGAAGAAAACATTTGTTATTAGAATGCTACATTTGATAAAATTTGAAAAATATAATTCTCTTAAAATTAGGAATTTACATATCACAAAAGGTCAGTCAATTATACATCATATTTCTCTGTACTTGTAAGGGTAGGATAGGTTGCATTTCTATGTCTTATTGATGTTAGAGAATTAGCATGAAACCAGACTTAGGTTTCATGTACTTATGTTACACACTCTAATTTGACCAACATGCTTTGAAATTCTTACTCCAGATTTCTTTCCATGCCTTATAGATCCTTTGTCATCTATTTCTGGTCTGTCTCATGCTCTTGAAATAATCTTTTTTATTATTCCATTAACAACTTTAAAAATGGACTTTTTTTTTTCATACTTTTCTAATCATCCCATAAGTATTTAGCCTTAAGACATTAAAATGAATGAGTAAAAATATTTGATATCTAATCATCTCTTCCAGTCCATTCAAATTCATGAATTTACAAAATTATATTAAAGATTTTAAAAAATACATTTGAGTAGGCTTTTGTAGTAATTTGGATTTTGATAATTAATTTTCTCTTGTTATATTGCTTAGCCATAAAAATGAAAAAGAAGATAGATGTGGGCTTCTTTTAGTGGTGTTAAAGTATTTGATTTGTTTATTAATACTATGCAACAATGACAATTCCTATTTTTTCTGCTTACCTTGAATTCAACAGAAAATAATGAGAAGCTTCCACCCCCACCCCCAAGCACAGTAAGAAAAAGTTTAATGCATTTTGTAATAATTGTTGAAAAGTATAATTTCCCTCTAGATCAAACAAATAATAGAAGTCTGTTCAAGCTTTGTCCTGGCCTATTCTGGAAGTAGAAGAATACCCTGGAGAAAGGAACATTATAAGTACAAAGAGTAAGACTCCTCAATCCTGGGAGAGAGAATTAAAGTCTAACCCTCCAAATGTAAGTCACCTGTACACTATATTTTTTATCCCTTAGTTTTTGTGGCTATTCAGGTATTAGTAGAAATATATATGATGACAATAGTATTTGGATTTTTTCTGCACTGCAAAATATACAGTGTTTTGGTTGGTAACTTTTATATTTCTATTTTTGTTATTATTTTCTAACTAATAACATAAGGTGATGTTTTACAATAATAATGTTTAATGCAAAATGGATTAATTTTACTTTCTGGTGCAGCAATTTTAAGAATGCTGAGATTACTCTGATGAAAAGAAGGCGGCTTCCTTTGAATTAATATCTGCAATTGTGTTATCATAATCCTTTTTTGCTCTAAATGTTGATTTTTTTCTTTCATATATCTTCATAACTGAGAATAAGACTATCCTAATATATCATTTAAATACCCTTCCAGTAAGAGAGACATTAAGTCACTTTGCATGGTGAAAATGAATTGGAGTAAATTTGTATTCATAGTCTATTATAAAAATGTATACATTTTGTTAGTTCAGTGTACTGGAAAGACTGATTTCCTATCTTATTAGGAATAACTTAAAACATGTGTGGTAATTATTATTTAGAAACACAAAATTCAGTTGCTGTTTAGAAATTGGGAGGGGGAGTGATAATTAAAGGCAATATTTACTTTAGAAAAATTATTTGGAAAGAATTTCCTGTCATTACTACCTTTATTTGGAAGTTACCTAGTGCATCATCCTTGTGATAAGACACTTGATAATGTCCTAACTGCCAAGTATTTGATTTTTGCTTAGCAACTAATACCTTTTTTTCATTCCTCACTGAAAGAACTCAGTGATAGAGTATGGTTTTGTTTTAAAAAGTCCAAATTATTCAGTATAAAATTAATACTTATTAGAAATGGATATGATCAAATCATACATTCCACCAATTATCTCCAAAATTGAAACATGAATCTTTACAGGTTTTGAATGTGGTATTAGTATTAACATAGCATCTGCAGAAACATAGTAGTCTACAGGAAAAAACTTCCTTAATT
This sequence comes from Miniopterus schreibersii, assembly GCF_964146895.1. Taxonomy (NCBI): domain Eukaryota; kingdom Metazoa; phylum Chordata; class Mammalia; order Chiroptera; family Miniopteridae; genus Miniopterus; species Miniopterus schreibersii. The sequence continues at coordinate 30,266,932 of NC_138118.1, read as the reverse complement.
TCTAAGTTCATGTTTAATTTCATTTTTTGGAACTTTCCAACAGAGTAACCAAACACTGTGACCATTCTTGACAATCTATAATTGTGAGTTTGGATTCTTGAATTTAGCAGAAACTGCATAAAAAGAAATTCTGTTGGTTTGGCCTTAGATGTTCAGTTCAAAATTTTGCTATTATTGAACTAGATAGAAACACTTTAAAGAAAGATCACAAACATTATCATTCATTTTACTGACATGAAAAATTGCTCCTCATTTAAAACTTTAATTTTTATTGTTTAAAAGTGCAGTAAACTTTAAAGTGTTATTTAAGTTTGATGGGTCAGTAGCAAACTCTCATTTATTGGTTTGAGGTTGAAGGACTGAGAAATATTGTTGTTCAAAGAAAAATTTAGCTGTCCCTCTGCTATACAGTAATGATAATGGCTAAAGTATAACAACAATAACATGGTCAAATCTCATAAACATAATGTTGAGTAAACAACCTTGACACAAAAGAACAATACTGTATGGTTTCTTTTTATATGGTTCCAAAACTATACTATAGTGTTTAGTTATATAAAAAGTAACTACAACAAAAGTAAAGATAATGGTTAAATTGTAGATAGGCTATAGAAACTGGAGTGGAGTTTCCCATAGCTTCTGGTGTTTCAGCAACATTTTGTTTATTCTTTGGGCTGGTGGCTGTATGGATATTTGCTTTATGAAAGGTCATTGATCAGAAACTAGATGCTTTTCTGCTAAGATAAGGAACAAGGAAAGGCTATCTCTTCTCACCATTCCTATTTAATATACTGGAAGTCCTAGTTAAGGAAATAAGAAAAGGAAATAAAAGACATACAGATTGGGAAGGAAGAAATACAAATGTCTTTTTGCAGATGGCATAATTGCCTATGTAGAAAGCCCTCAAGCATCAACCAAGGAAACCTCCTGTAACTAATAAACAGTTAAAGCAAAGTTGCAGAAAACAAGATTAATATACAGAAAGCAGTTGCTTTTCCATATATCAACAATGAACAACTGAGATGTGAAATTAAAAATATAATACCATTATATTAACATCAAAAAAGAAACTTAAGTAGAAATCTAACAAAATATGTACAGCATCAATATTAGGAACACTACAAAATTTCCATGAAAGAAAATAAAAGATGATCTAAATAAATGGAGAAATATTCCATGTCCATGGATAGGCATACTCAATATGGTTATGATGTCAGTTTTTCTTAACTTGACCTATAGATTCAACACAGTCTCAATCAAATCCCAGCAAATTATTTTTTGAGTATTAATAAACCAATTATTGAATTTATACAGAAAGACAAAAGACCCAGAATAACAAATTCAAAGGACTGACACTCCCCAACTTCAATAATTTATATAAAGTTACAGTAATCAAGAAAATACGATATTGATGTAAGAACTGACAGATCTTTGGACCAGAATCGAGAGCCCAGAACAGACCTACACAAGTATAGTTAACAGATCTTTGACAAAGGAGCAAAGCAAATTTAATGGAGAATGACACTTTTAAAACAGTGGTAGTGGAACATTGGAATACTACTCAGCCATAAAAAAGAAGAAAGTCTTACCCTTTGAGACAGCATGGATGGACCTAGAGAGCATTATGCAAACTGAAAGAAGCTAATCATAGAAAGATAAGTACCATATGATTTCACTCATATGTGGAATCTAATGAACTATCAAGCAAAATAGAGACAGACCCATAGACAGAGATCAGGCTGGCAGTTTGCCAGGGTGGGGAGGAGCTGTGGGGGAGGTGGATGGATTGAGAAAAAAAGAGAAAAACTTATGGACAAGGATAAAAGTGGGGATTGCTAGGGTGGGGGAAAGGTGGGGTGGAAGCAGTGGAGAATATAGGGGGCATAAATAGTGATGGAAGGTGACTTGACTTGGGGTGGTGAACACACAAAACAGTGTACAGATGATGTATTGTGGAAATGTGCACATGTAACCTGTATAATTTTGTTAACCAGTGTCACCCCAGTAAATTCAATAAAAAGGAAAAAATGTAAAAAAATAAAATGGTAGTGGAACAACTGGAGATTCATATACCAAAACATACATCTAGTCACAAACCTTATACCTTTTATAAAAATGCATTCAAAATGGGTCATAGAGCTAAACGTAAAATTCAATATTATAAAACTGCTGCAAGATAAGATAAGAGAAAGTCAAAATAACCTTGGGTTTAATGGCGACTTTTTAGATCAAACACCAAAAACACAATCCATGAACGATACAATTGATAAGATGGATTTAATTAAAATGAAAAACTTCTGCTTTGAGAAAGACACTGTTAAGATAATGAAGACAAGTCAAGGACTGGAAGAAAATATTTGAAAAACATGCTTAAAAAAAAAGAACTTGTATCCAAAATACACAAGTGACTCAACAATAAGAAAACATAACCCAGTTAAAAAAAGATTTAGCCAAAGAAGGGATAAAGATGGCAAATAAGTGTATTAAAAGATGCTCAATATTTGTTTCATTAGGGAATTTCATATTAAGTTGAGATACTACTACACACCTGTTAGAATACCTAATATCACAAAAACTAACAGAACCAAATGCTGTCAAGGATGTAGAGAAACAATGACTCTGATTTATTGTTGATGGGAATGCAAAGCAATACAGCCACTTTGGAAAACAATTTGGCATTTTATTCCAAAGATAAACATACATATAATACAATACTTACCATACAATTCAGTAATTGTGCTTTTGGATAGTTACCCAAATGAGTTGAAAACTTTTGTTCTTGCAAAAATTTGAACAAGAAATGTTTATAGAAGCTTTATTCATAATTGTCAAAACTTGGAAGCTACCAGGGTGTCCTTCAATAGGTAAATGGATAAAACAAACTGATACATTCTTACAAAGGACTGTTATTGTGATAGAGAGGAAGGGTGACTTGAAATGAGGTGAAGAGATTTGCCAAAGAAGATAAATGCATAACCCACACAGATATACACAGACAGCAGTGTGGTGATGGCCAGAGGTAAGGGGTGATGGGAGCTGGGTGGAGGTGAGCGAAGAGGGGAGGCATCTGTAATAGTGTCAACAATAAAAATAAAGGTAAAGAAATAAAGGCAGCTAATTAACAACTTACAAAAAAGAAATGACCTATTAAGCCACCAAAAGGCATGGAGGAACGCTAAATAGCACTGAGTGAATGAAGCCATCTGAAAAGGCTCTATACTGTATGATTTCAACTATATGACATTCCGGAACAGGCAAAACTACAGAGACAATAATAACAGTATTTGCCAGGAGTTGGGATGTGGAGAGGGAGGGGTGAATAGATGGAACACAAGGAATTTTTAGGGTAGTGAAAATATCTGTATATTATTTACCTAGCATGAACTCATCTTTATTTTAAGATAGATATTTCAGTTTTGAGTTTAAAAATAGGTATTTTTATAATAAAACCACAATTGAGTTGTTTGTGGCTTTCTTTAAATTTTAATACATTTTTGCCATTGTCTATAATCTTCAGAAACACTTTTCTGTTTTAATGACACTTTAATTAAATGTTAATTTTAACAGTATGTTATAAAGGAAATGAAAAATACAGATGCTCTTTGTATTCTTTCTTTGAATAGAAATTTTAAAACATATTTTCAGTTTAAAAATATCAGTATGAACTTCTTTCTGGCCTTTTAAAATTTTTTCTTTATTTTTTATTTCTCCCTTGCTTTTCTTCTTACATTCTTCTTTATTTCTTTGTATATATTGTATTTTTAATTTTCCAAGAAGTGAATATAATCATATTTAACTGATTGACATTAACAGAAAACAGGAATTTATCATTCATAACAATGAAATATATGCCCAGCCAGTGTGGCTCAGGGGTTGAGCATCTACCCATGAACCAGAAGGTCACAGTTTGATTCCCAGTCGGGGCACATACCTAAGTTTTGGATTCAATTCCCAGTAGGCGGCATGCAAGAGGCAACCAATCAATGACTCTATCATCAATGATGTTTCTCTTCCTCTCCCTTCCTCTTTGTGAAATCAATAAAAACATTTAAAAAAATGAAATGTAAAAAGTGTCCTATTCTTTAGTCTCAAATGTCTAGGGAGAATACATCTATTGCTATTGCATTTATATTTTATTGATCCTCTGAAAACTTGTTTTTGTAAAATATCTGTATTTTGATTTGTCTTGGACAAAACCCAGATTATAAAGGAGTTACATTTTGAGCAAATTCAACTAAGAATTATCTTTGTAGCAACTTTTTCTTTGCTAAATTAAAATTTTGGATATAAAAATCATATTTTAGAATTTATTTAAAACCTATTTTAAGCACACCATATAAGTAAGAGACCCCTTTTTGCCTCTTTTTTTTTTTTTTTTTTTGCAAAGAATGGACTGGGTTCAGATGTTTGCTGTGCCACTTTTTTTTTTTTTTTAATTTATCTTGGATAAGTTTTGCCCTTGAAAAAATGTTTCCTTTCTTTTATGGTTATAGGAAGTTAAATGATCAAACATAAAAAATACCTGGCACATTGCAGGCACTTAATTAATGGTAGTTGTCTCTCTTGCCTTTTACTCTCTCTGTATGTTGGAATTTGTGTGCATAAATAAATGTGTGTGTGTTTATGTATGTGCTTTTGCGCACATATGTACCTATTTACCTATGTCACTCTCTCTTTCTCTTCCTATATATCCATCTGTATATATTTATCTAACTATCCCTATATCTTTATGTGTATATGTATATGTATGCATTATATATGTCAATGTGCAATATGTAGCTACTTATTCTATTTGTTAAGTTCCAAAGCAGAAACTTTTCTGAAAGTGATAAAATCTGGAATTTAGGGAATATGGATTCCATCACCACATGAATATATTTAAAAAGTTATTATTTTTTTGCCCTAGTATTTCTGTAACTTTACATTAACCTACCTGGACTGTTTATAAATTCTTAAAAGAAGATCCAAAGAATTTTTATGCGTTTGTTTTTTTGTTTTTTTTTTTAATTTCCAGCAGGCAATAGAAGTTTTTTCTTCCTTCAACATGTAACTCAGCAAATGATACACTACTACAATTTGATGAGAGTTAATAAAAAGATGTGGAGAGGTCAACTTAAGATATATGGAAATATGGTAAACAAAATAATCTATTTATTAAATATCTAACAAGAGATATGTAAGTTTTAATAAGACAAAAACTGCAAGGTAGAATTTGAATCTTTCTCAAAAATTAACATTCATGTGATTTAGTTTTCACTAAATAGTAAGACACTAGTTTCTTGGGTCAGCTTTGTACAGCTGTCTTAACTGATTTGAATTTTTGTAGATAGTAATTCAACAAAATGAGGTGTAATGTTCCATGTTCTCTTATAATGATGTAGGCTTTTTAGCAAAAGCAGATTGTATACCTTGACTAAATATCTAATCTGAATTTGTGTCTTTTGACTGCTAATGACTACCTCAAATTTTAACTAATTAGCTGTTCTCAGACAGTAAAGGGGAAGATAGTGACAAAGAAACAGAATGATTAAATACAAGGATAAAATCTATTAAGCTAAGTATTTATCACAAAACCCCGACCTCTTGGTTTTAACTGATTATTTTTAAAAATAAAAGCAAACTGTATAGTTAAAACTTGTCTTTTCTGTGTACCTCTTCAGGTTTTAAAGACAAGACAGTTAAGACAAAACTTTTTATAAAACACAAAATAGATAGATGGTAACCACCAAATGTCTTTGAAGGACTAGTTACCCACTGAGTATACTTCCAAATTAATGATCCAAAGTGATATCTGGGACAAGGGGACTAATTATTCCTGGATTGAGTTCTTTTTTAATGTGTTTATCAATGATCTAGCTTTGCAGACTTGACAACCCTACCCATGCAATTATTACTTATGTGCTCCATTTTGATTATAGCCCTGTGGAGCAACATAAGAAAGCAATGAAGTAGTCTTGGGTCAGTTATTAAATAATCATTTGAAGCTATATATTTTCCATAGATAAGACCTAAGAGTCATTTCTGCTGAACTCTCTTAAATGTTTAATGGTTTCATTATTGTACAACTTAAAATGCCTAAGTTATGTTTTTGCAAATCAGAGTACCATTTTTTCTGTATATGAAGTATATTTTAAGTTTGTCTGAAAGGTATTAAATGTATTAACACCTAAAATCTTTACCTAAAATAAACACCCATCAGTCGTCTCAGATAACTGAAGCTATAAAAAAACATTTGTTAATCTGCTGATCTGGACAAATTGGTTAGGAATATTTTCACTGAATTTTATTTTAAAGATTCTCTTTACTCTAGAATCCCAAGCTTTAAGATTTTTATTTTACAATATTGTAAACATACAGAAAGTAACACAAATGGTACACACATATCCAAATTTGACATATATTAATATTTCATTGTATTTCTTCAGATCCCACTCTCTCTCTTTTTAAGAAATACAATGCCACAAACATAGTAGAAGCTGTGTGCTCTCGTCTTGTCTCTTTCTCTCTGCAGATATTTACTATACTGAAAGTGGTGTTTATATTCTTACACTTTTATTTTTTGGGATTTAAAATTTATATAAGTGGCATCATATGAAATCTCCCCTTCTGAAAAAATATTCTTTCAAAGTCATGTTTAGAGGGTTTATTCATGTTGATACACACATTCCTGTGGGGTTTTTTTACATAAGCATTTATTGAAATGCATATTATACATTTATGATTTTTGAAGTTACATTTAGAAAACTGCAAAAATCATAAATATACCTCTTAATGAATTTTCACAGAATGAACACATCTGTGTAATGAGTTCCCAACTCAAAAAGTGTATTCCCATTCTTTTTCCAACTTTTAGTTATTACCTTTCCCAGTCCCCACCAGGAAAACCATATTCTGACCTCTAGCAAAATAGAATAGTTTTATCTATTTTTGAACTTTATATGAATGAAATCATTTAGCATAGTTTTTTTGTGTGCCTGGCATCTGTTTCTTAATATTAGGCTAATGAGCTTCCTGCATGTTATTGTGTGTAATTAAGTGTCTATCCTGAGTGCTACCTAATATATCATTATATGAATATATCACTATTTATTTCCAGTTTATTTTGGGGCATTTGGGCTGTTTCCCAGTTTGGCTGTTAGGAAAAATACTACTCTAAGGATTCTTGTACATGTCTTTTACATATTTTGCATATCTGTATAACTAGGAGTAGAATTTTTATATCATAGGATATCTATTTAATTGTGTCAGCATCTTAGGTTATCTGTCTCACAGTGTCAAAATTAGTGCCAAGCATTCTTCTAAAGTAGTTTTCCCAATTTACCCTCCCATTTTCAATATATGAGAGTTCAAGTTGCTCAACATCTTGCCAAAACTGGGATTGTCCATCTTTTTTTTTCTTTTCATTTTTGCCATTTTGGTGGGTGATAATTATTTTTTAACTGCTTTATATTCTATGGTTTAAATAAAGCTTGATTATTTTAAAATCCCTTCCTCAGTAGATGAACAATTTTGTTGTTTTCCATTGTTTATTATTCCATACAGTACTACAACAAACACATCTGTATGTATCATTTTTGTGCACATTTGAAGTTACTCTAAGACTATAACTTGAACTAGAATGTTTAAATTTTAGAATACCACATCTTTATTTTTATAATAGATTTGCTAAATTTCTCTCTAATAGTGTTATACTATGAAATGATAAATCATACACATCAGTTTTATTACAAACTACACACATCATTTTCAGACTATAAATGTTGCCTCTTTGAAAAACATTATGGAAAACTTAATGCCATAGGATTTAGGGAAATTTTAGTCAGGAAAGATGAAACATCCAATGTTTGATTCCTCATCATTATATTGCTGTAAAATGCTCATTCTAGTGCACATTTCAATTCATGTGAATTCTCCCAAGATCCACTTAAGGTAGTTTCTTTCAATCTTTGAAATTTCTTTTTTTACTAGAGTTCTATTTTTTCCTACATAACAGTCACTGCATATATTTTTATCTTGATTTTTTTTCTTTTTAAATTACAACCGATGTACATTATATTAGTTTCAGGTGTATAACCTAGTGATTAGCCAATTATATAACTTATGAAGTGATCATTCCAATAAATCTAATACTCATCTGACACCATATACAGTTATTATAGCATTATTGACTATATTCCCTATGTTATACTTTACTTTGTGACTATTCTATAATTACCAATTTGTACTTCTAAATCCCTTCAATTTTTTTCATCCATCTCCCCAACATGCCCTTTCATCTGTCAAACCTCAAAGTGTTCTCTGTATTTATAAGTCTGTTTCTTTTATGCTTCTTTATTTATTTTGTTGTGTTTTTCTTAGATTCCATATATAAATGAAATCATCTAGCATTTGTATTTCTCTATCTGACTTATTTAACTTAGCATAACCCCTCTAGGTCCATCCATGTTGTTGCAGATGGCAAGATTTCATTATTTTTATGGCAGAATCATATTCCATTGTATATATGCACCCTTCATCTTTATCCATTCATGTATTGATGTATATCCAGGCTGGTTCCATATCTTGGCCATTGTAAATAATGCTGCAATAAATATATGAATGTATATCTCTTTTTGATTTAGTGTTTTGGGTGTCCTCAGATAAATACCCAGAATGGAGTTACTGGGTCCTTCTTTGTCTCTTGTTACAGCCCTTTTTTTAGTCTATTTTGTCTGGTGTAAGTATTGCTACCATAGCTTTTTGGTTTGTTTTCATTATCATGTAATATCTTTTTGCATCATTTATTTCCAGTCTTTGTGTGTCTTTCAATTTAAAGAGAGTTTCTTGTAGACAGCACATGTAAGGGTCCTATTTTGTTATCCATTCAGTCACTGAATATCTTTTGAGCAGAGCATTTAATTAATTTGCATTTAAAGTAATTATTGATAGATTTGGAATTTATTCTCATATCATTATTTATATTTTTGATCTTTTTTTCTTCTTAAAGAAGACACTTTAACACTTCTTGTAATACTAGTTTGGCGGTGATGAACTGTTTAGCTTTTTGTTGTCTGGGAGGCTCTTTATCTCTCCTTTGATTATAAATGGCCCTTTGCTAGCTAGAGTAATCTCAGTTGTAGGTCCTTGGTTTTCATCACTTTGAATATTTTGTGCCAGTCTTTGGCCTGCAAAGTTTCTGTTGAGAAATTACCTGAGTCTTATGGGAGCTCTCTTCGAGGTAACTAAGTGCTTTTGATTTATTGTTTTTAAGATTCTCTCTTTGTCTTTAACCTTTGGCATTTTAATTATGATGTGTCTTGGTGTGAGCCTCTTTAGGTACATATTGTTTGGAATTCTCTGTGCTTCCTGGACTTGTATGTCTATTTCCTTCAGATTAGGGAAGTTTTGTCATTAGTTTTTCAAATAAGTTTTCAATTTTTTGCTCTCTCTTTTCTTTCTGGCACCAGTATGATACAAATGTTGTTATGTTTGATGTCCCAGAGGTTCCTTGCACTATCCTCATTTTTTTTGGATTCTTTTTCTTTTAGCTGTTCTGATTGGGTGCTTTATGCTTTTTTATCCTCCGAATAACATGATTGATCCTCCACTTTATCTACTCTATTGTTCATTCTCTGTAATGTATTCTTAATTTCAGTTAGTGTTATTCTTCACTTCTGACTGGTTCTTTTTTATGGTTTCTACGTCCTTTGTTATGTTATTGATGTTCTCACTAAGTTCCCTGAATATCTTTAGAATCACTGTTTTGCACTTTGTATCTGGTAGTTTGCTTGCTTTCATTTAATTTAGTTCTTTATCTGGAAATTTCTCCTGTTCTTTTGTTTGGGACTTGTTCTTTGTGTCTTCATTTTTGCTGCTTCCCTGTGTTTGTTTCTATGTCTTAAGTAGAACTGCTACATTTTCTGGTCTTGGTAGAGTGGCCATATGTAGTGGGTATACTTTTGGTGTGCCTCTTGTGTGGACTGTGTGTACCCTCCTGTTGAAGTTTAATATTGATTGCTGTTGACACATCACTGGGAGGAATTCACCCCCAGGATGATTTATTGCAAGGACTGGCTGCTGCTACAGTGGAGGAGCTGCTGTGCAGGGACTGATTCCACAGAGCAGGACTCGCTTCAGTGGGGCTTTGATACCCACTTAGTCTGCCCCTTTAGTATGTCTCTCATGAAGGTTGTTCAGTTGTAATCTAGTGTGGCCTGAAGCTGCCCACCAAGTGCACCTGTCTGTGGCATCCCAGGAAGTGCAGGCCAAGGTCAGCCACCATTTGTGCCCTACCCAGGACCACCCAGCATGAGCTGAAGAGAGATCTGCAGATTGCTTCTACTTGTGCTGGACTTGGAGGTGCCCAGGAGAGGCCAAACTGTGAATGGAGGCTGGCTACCATTAGTGCCAGGCCTGGGGCCACTTAGCAAGAGGTACAGGGCATGCCAAGGCTGGATGCTTGTTTGAGAAATTTTAAGAAAGTCAGAAGCATAAGCCAAGAGATGCTGTTTGTATGAAAAAGCCATTGGACATGGATTTGGTGGGCTTGTAAGTTAAGTGGGGTGGGGTCTCAGGACTCGCGGGGGCTGAGGAAACAGTGCTATCTAGGTTGATGGAGACTCAGATGTGCCACCTGCCTGCTGGCCCTGTGGGAAAAGGGATAAGGAAAAGAGCAATAGTGTCTGTCAGCACTTCTGTCTGGGAGAAAATTGCCTCTTCAACCCTGGTCCTGAAGCCAGAAAATTCAATGCCTTCCCATGTATCCCTGGTGCCTTTCAAGCTGCTGCCCCAGAATTGTAGCTCAGAGCCAGTGAGTCAGAGTAATCAGTGTGTTGGCCCTTTAAGAGGAATGCCTGAGACTCCATCTCACTCAGTCACAAACTCCTCTGGTTTTTATAGGCAGACATTATGGGAACTTCTCTTCCCAGCACTGGAACCCTGGGCTAGGGGTGCTGGTGTAGAATTTGGACCCCTTCATTTTTAGGGGGACCTTCATAGCCAAGATACTTCCCCGGATTTTTAACCACCACAAGTGGGTGTGGGACCAGCTCTTTTTGTTTTGCATCTCCACCACTCTTGCCAGTCTCAGTGTGGCTTCTTCTTTATACTTTTAGTTATAAGACTGCTGTTCAGCTAAGTTTCAGGCAATTCTGAATGATGCTTGTTTGATAGTTTAGTTGTAGCTTTGATGTGATCATGGGAGGTTCTGAGTATCACGTTTACCTATCCACCACCATCTTGACTGGAAGCTCAATCTTGATTTTTGATCATTCACTGGCATTATACACTGAGATAGTTTGAAAAATTTATATAATTTAATTAATAGATTTACACATTTATGACATTCTTGTTGGAAATTTGATCCTAGGCAAAATGGCAAACTGGTACCAAAATTTGCTTTATTGTTTCCATTGAGTTTTACAAAAATAGCATGTGCTTTTGTTTTATAATTTTTAGTAGCTAATACCAAGATATTTGTCTTTTCTATTAGGTATAAGGAAAACATCAGTGTTGGTAGAATGACCAAAGCAAAACTTAATCTGGATGTTAAATTTTACACTATTAGTGAGGAGGGTCAACATTTGTCTCACAGAAAGATATCTAATTAATTTATTTGTTGGCATTAGTTTTTTTTTATAGTTGTCATTTGTCTCATGCCATTTTTCTCAAGATCCTTAATTACTCTAGTCAACCCCCAGTTTCTCTCTTAGATGAGAAATGCATAGTGCAACACAGAATTTCTTTCAGTCACCATCATTTCCTCTTTTTTATTATGGACATCAATACAGCCTTTTCTTCACCAACAAATGTGTTGAATCAACAAACCAAATTTTAACTCAAAATTTCATGTAAATTTTTCAGTGTAAAATTTTACAGGTAAATTTTTTCTGAGTACTCAATTATCACCAGTTTCTTAATTTTCCAAAATCCTTTATACTTAATTGGTTATTAGCAGGCTTATGCAAAAGGTAGTTTTGGTTTTGTTGTGAAGTATTTCTATTTCATTCTTGTTTTTATTAAATTTTCTCATGGTTAAAGTGATCTGAGGTTTAATTCATCAGTTTTATTATTTTAAATCTAATTATATTTGAATTTAAATTTATATAGATCATGAATTGAGGTGATGATCCCACTTCTAGTAATACTCAGTATTACTCAATATTTCTCAGTATATGATGTTTATTTGCAAATACTTACTTGAAAATAATTTTTGTTTTCCACCTGACTTTAAGTATCAGTGTCATAAATTATCATCTTATTTCCCAATCCCATAATTTTTATGCAGTATTATATAAACTCCTATACACCTTATTCAACCCTGTGTCTCTAATGCCTAAAGTGGTGCTGGTACACAGTCCACATTTAATAAGTATTTGGTGAATGAATTTATTTTGAATTTCTCTTTTAGAAAAAGACATTGTTTATTTACACTTACTGCAAGGTGAATGTTAGTCTTTTGCCATTAAGTGCAGTCCTTTGGAATGAATATTAAGAATTTTAATGGTTGAGCAGTAAACATCCTTTAAGATTTGCTTGAAGAAAATGGTATTTCTTGATTAAGCTGAAAATAATTCCTTTGAGTTAAAAAAAGAGAGAACCAAAAAACAATGGCTTTATTGGTTCTTAGGCTTCTCATCTACCTTTAAAAAATCTAGAGATATAAATTTTGTCAATTTAAGTTCACATTGAAGAGAAAGGGACATTATTATTGGTTCTGAGAACTTTTTCTGGAGTGTAACTCTTGTGTAATTTCTCCTCTGAACTTTTTTTTATATTCCTGGATCAGTTTCCTTTTCTATAAAATGGGAATTGAATCATTGAACAAAGTACTGATTGGTTCCTTGAACAACTCACATTGAGGATCTATGCTAGACCATGTAGTACATATAAAAATATGTTGGCATGTCTTAGTGGATGTTACATTTTCTGCCATTATCTTTGTCATAGATTCATAAGTTTTATTCTTATGTTGACATTGTATTAGTATTTAAGGAAGGAGTAGATATAATTACATGTGTTTAGACTGGTCTGCTTAACTGCAGGTCTCTCAGTGATGTTACTGCTAGTTTTTTTGTATATTTTTAAATTTTTCAATTATGGTTTAATATTGCTGTTAAATCTAAGGGACAGTTTCAATCATTTGCCTTCCCTGAAGTAGTTAATACTGCGGCCTGATTTCTCCTTCTGTCATCTCATGTCCTCATGTCATGTTCTCTCAATTACTCCTTTTCATAAGTCTCCTTTTCCCACCTCATAAATTTAGATCCTTTCCTGAGTTCTATCTTCTCACTCTGTATGTACATTATTCTAGATAATCTCACTTATTCCCAAAGCTTTGACTATGATGTTTAGGGTTGAAACTCCCACTTTTGTATCTCCACCTCATATTTCTTCTCTGAGTTGGAGATCTGCATTTACAATTAGTTCCTTGATATCTATACTTAAATGTCCTACAGTAACCCATCTTAAATACATATGCAGAATTAAGCTCATTTACAACTCCTGACCCACCTATCAAAAATATGCTTCTTTTATGACATTTTCTGTCTTAGTGAATAACAAACACCATTATATACTCAGTTATCTATGTCAGAAATATTGGGTCAACCTGAACATCTTTCTTCTCATCGGCACTTTTCTGGTTTCCATTAACTTAACCTCCAAAGTTAATTGCAGATGTGTTTCTCTGACCACATCCCATTGACACTACCTTAGTCTAAAACTTTCATTTAGACTACTGCAATGACTGACTCTTTTACTCAATTATTTATATTCTTTATCCACTCTAAGTCACTAGCTAGCAAGACTTACCTTTAAAAGTAAAGACTGGATGATTTTTATTTTCTTCTTAAAATTTTGCATTTGTTTTTCCTTGAATTTAGGGTGGAATCTAAACTTTCTCCAGAGTGGTTTACAAGTCCCTGCAAGAACTGGACCAAGCCAAGCCTGCCCCTCTAGCATCATCTTTATCTATACAGCATGTTTCTGACTTCTTTCTTGCTCTTCCTACTCTGGTTTAATTTCATTAATTGATGAATTCAAGTTGTTTTGTGCCGTATGGCTTCTGTGCATATTGTTTTTTCTTTAGAACTTGATAATGGATGAAAAGAGTAAAAGGTCAGGAGGATCTTAAGGTTTCATATTTGGTAATTATGTCTCTGTTTTTAAAAGACTTTATCCAAGTAAGTTAATATATGCAAAATTAAGCATCAAAATATAAAATGCATATAAGCCTTCTTTTAGCTTAATATTCTACAACCTTAAATATTTCAGAACTTCTCTTTGTATTGTGATCAGCCAAAGATATCTTGCTCTTCATATCTTTTGGAATATTCTATTTTTTTGGAAAGTACTGCTCTACTTATACCCCTACTGTCCTTCAAGACCCAGTTAAACTCAGTTCTTTTGGGAGGCTATGAGTTTTCAAAGTTGAAGATGACAGTTTCCTTTATTTTACCGTATACATTTTGTAGAAAATGTACCTGAGACGTAGAAAAGTGAAGTAGCTCATCCAGTTTGAACCTTCACATGTCTGATTATAAAGTATGAAACTTTAACTATCCTTTGCTAGACACAGTCATTATTTAAAAAGTACATATGTATATAGATTCAATGACATAAAGAAGCATGGGAAGGAGTGAGAATTTCAGAGGGAAGGTGGGTGGGGGGGAGAGATTAACCAAAGAATTTATATGCATTTATGCATAACCCATAGACTCAGACAATAGTGGTGGAAGCCTGGGGTGAAGAGTGGGTGTGGGGTGGAAGGGATCAACAGGGAAAAAAGGGAACTCCTGTAATATTTTGAATAAAAAAATTACATATGTAATAAATACATGTATCAATAAAAGGATGAAATACTGTATGACTTACCTAGTTAATTTTTGCTTTTTTTTTTTTTTAAAAGGCCCTTTATGAACCACTGAGAAGTAACTTAATTGACATAGAAGATAAAGATTTGATAGAAAGAAAAAAGATATACATATCTGTATGTTGGTTCAACTTCTAAGCCAGTTAGTTTCAGCCTTGTTTTCCTAACCCTGAGATGCCTCTGACTCAAAGAAGGTATGAGGTTGAAATTTAGTAAAATAGGCCATGAAGTGAACAAATTCCTTTCAATTAAAAAAGGCAAATGTGTATCTCATATACATATATATTCTTTTAAAAATATATATATTTTTTTACTTCAGAGAGAGGAAAGTAGAGGGAGAAAGAGATAAATGCATCAATGATGAGAGTTATTGATTGGCTGCCTCTTGCACACACCCCACTGGGGACTGAGCCCACAACAAGACGTGCCCTGACTGGGAATCGAACCATGATCTCCTGGATCCTAGGTCAATGCTCAACAGCTGAGCCATGCTGGCTGGGCTATATATTCTTATACTTTAATTACTTTATGCATTTGTGTGCTGCTCCCATTAGCTTGATCGGTAACTTCTTTTGAACATCAACAACAAAAAAAGCCTTATCTTTTCTTAGTATCTGTAATGTCTAGTTCTATGGAATAATCATCTTTTAAGAAATATATACTTTTATTGATTTTTAGATAGAGAGGAAGGGAAAGGGAGAAAGAGAAACATCAACGAGAGAAGAAAACGGATCGGCTGCCTCCTGCACACCTTCTACTGGGGATCTAGCCTGCAACCCTGGCATGTGCACTCACTGGAAGAGAACCAGCAACCTTTTGGTGTAGGGGTCAATGCCCAAGCTACTGAGCCACACCAGCCAGGGTTGAATAATTATCTTTTGCATGTAGAATAATTGATAGTCTAAATTTAGGGACAGAACTTCAAGTATTTTCAAATAGAATAAAGCAATTACTAATTAGTTTATACATACCAACAGTTGGAAGCATTAATGCACATGAAAAGTAGAACTAACTCTTCAGTATTGGGTTTAATATCTTTTTAAGGAAGAAAATACTCAGGTGTGCATAATGTCAAGGACATACTCAGTGAAGAAAAACAGTTTATATTGGATTAAGTTTAGAAGAATGCTCTATTCTAACATTAAACTAATAGGTGAGTTTAAATAACTGCACAACTCTTGGGATTTATTTTACCTTTTACTTTTTATTTTCTTTTGAGTATCAAGAGATATTTACATTTGGAAGGATATGTTCTTATTAACTCTAATGAGTTTTTTGGTAAATGTATTGAATATAAACAACTATTGTGTTTGTTTTTTTTCCTCTTTTTGTAGGAAAGACTTCAAGCTGAAGATCCTAGTCATATAATAAAAAGGCCAAATCCCATTCAATCTTTGAATCTGTCTGTAGAAATAGAATTCTTAAAACATAAACACAAAAGGGAATATGATGCCTGTTGAACTTCATATTATATTCAGTTGAACTGTGTTTCTAAAACAAATTTAATTTTAATTATGAAGAATGATTCTTTTAATTTTTGTGTGTGTGCATTTATAAGTGCAGACAGGATATCTCTGGCACTAAGAAAGTTAAGGAAGGGAGAGAAGTAACCCTTGTATTATATTAAGTCAGAGAAGTAATTTTGTTTGGCACTTTTTTGCAGAATGCAGCAAAGATTGAAGGCTTTTGTACAGTTCAAAGAGCACATTCCACAGATACTGCAGTTGTTGGTTGCCTGCAGGGATTATCAGAATTGGGGAGGAGGAGGTGGAGATCTGTATCATAAAAATCCAGGCTTCTTGGGCCATGTGTTTGTTAAAAATATATATATGTGTGTGTATATATATTTGCACCTTTTTGAATAGTTGTTTCAAATTAGCTTTATAGTATTTAAGTATATTTTAAATATAACACTTTTGCATAATTTCTTAAATATTTACAATAATCAGTTGACATTCTTGTTTAGCTTTTGTTGCCTCATGTTTTTTAATCATTTGTTTTCAGATTAAGGTTTAAATGCTAAGCAATTTCAACAGGTTACTTTAAGACTCATAAGAGAGCCTTCTTTAACTGAAAATATGCCGAAGGCTTTTTCAGGTAGTCTGTCATGACTTGTGCTGAATTAACAGTTATATCATTTCCCTATAGAATATGCAAGTTATAGTTTCTACCGTTATACTGAAATAATTTAGCTGAAATTTCTCTGAAAAGTGTACATTGTAGGTAGGACAGAAGTAAATTAGCATTTTTAAGTTTTTTAAAATATCTAGTTTATATATTATGTGTGTGCTATATATTATGTGTGTGCTTTATATTATTTATATCGTTTTGACAAAGCATATAAACATAGTTTTGTTGGATATATCCTTAGATTAAAAAATGCTAATTAGTGATACTCTATTATAATTTTTAGTTATAGGGATAGCCCCCAAAGCCTTATCTTGACTTAGTCTTGAATTCACAAGAACTTGGGATCAAGTACTTTGTTACATTCAGATGTATTTTATCCAACCTGTCATACTCAGTTGCCAGAAGATTAGTTAGTGTAATATAAAACAAAAGAAACATTAAAATTGGAATTAGCTGTTGAACATACTTCTATGTCCATTGTAGTAAGAACTTCTTTTTTTTTTTTTTTTACTTTTAAAAAAATTTTTTTTTCAAGAAAAGAAATACTTAAAACGTACAGAAACCAATGTACCAGAATCCGTACACCCACCATTCAGATTTAATAGATGTTGCTATTTTGTCATCTTTATTTTCAGTCTTTTTATTAGGAAATATTAAAAGATCAAAGCCTCTTTTTAAGTCTTGAGATGCCCATTTCTGAAATAGTTATTTGACAGCAACATCTTAAGGTTCTTAAGTGATATTTCTTTCCAATTTTAATATTGGATTGATTAATGTAGTTGCCTCAAAATGGCTTCAACTCCTTGATAATGTAGTTTAAAGAAGACCCAAAGGCCCTTCTGTCCCAGAATTTCAGCTTTCCTAAATTATTTTATTTTCCAATTTTTAGCTATAGGACATTGTGGGTTATTATTAAGCATGAATACTTTATGAATGGGGTAACACATTAAGTCATTATTAGTCATTATCATCATCACTATGAAGCTGATATGATAGCACTGGATTCCAAGAAGAAGGTGACTGTATTACTGGTGAGATAATGAAACCTTTGTTCTTGTCTTCTTCAAGATTTCTGCCAAGAGATAAAATATAGCAAACAAGCAAGAATTTATTGGCTGTAGCAAAAGCACATTCAGGACAGTGACACAAGGAAGGGCTTAGCATAGAAGAAGGAATAGGCGAACCTAGGCTGGGCTGCTTTAGCTCACTGGAAAGTCAAAGAAAAAGGGGGCCTTGGAGACAGGTTCAGGGAATTAGCCAGGGATGAGCTGCCACTGACCATTGCTCACTTGGTTGCAAGTCTTCTGAGGTACCTTGGAGGGAAGAAGCTCAGGCATGCTCCCTTGAGGGAGGTGGCTTTGTATCCTTTGTGTTGAGGTTATTTATCTCTCTCTTGCAGGTGGGAATCTTAGGGGAGATCTTAGGGAGGATCTCAATAGAATATTCATCAGCTCTCCAGGTGGACTGTTTCAGGTCTCCACTGATTGATCATGCCAGGGCAGGGGCTCATTAGTCAATAAGGCTGGCGCTGAGGTCAGCCATGGTGTCATTTGTCTGGGCCTGCAGCCAAAATACAGCTGAGGCCTAGATGTTATCTCTAGGGAGGAAAGGTTAGGGGGTTTAAACCAAGTGACCAGTGATATGCTAGGGAGGAGAAGTGTAAACCATTTACTCCTAAGTGTCCTTGGTTTTGGGAAGATAGGATTTGCTAGATGGCTGTAAACTCCTTCTTTAACCATCTTTCTCAGTTTTCCTATTCCACTTGTCATGGCTTACTGACCTGTTTCAAAAGGACAAAAATGCATAAGGTTAGAAGCACCTTTGCATTTCATAGATCTGTAGAAATGAGAGGTGCCAAATGACACATGCAAAAAAAGAATCATATAATATATCACAAAAGTCTTCACTGAAGCTATATGGGAAAAGAGAAACAAATAAAAGCAACATTATATTGAGGTACCCAATTTTTGGCAAAGTAAAAATCAGTTGTTATCATGCTGTTTAATATATATGTAAAACTACTAAGTAAGCTGCTTTTTGGTTTCTACATACATTCAGATAATTTCTTAAGTAGATGTTTTAAAACAGATTTACTAATGAGGATATTGTCTAACAAGGGAGTTAATTAACTTTCTACAATCTCACAACTAAGAGGTTAAAATGCTAGAATTTCTGCTTTTAAGTTCATCTGTTGACTATACCTAGTACTTCATATCATTCATTGCCTACATTACCAAAATGTACTTCCTCCACCTTTAATATTACCTAAAGTATACCTGCCTTTAAATAAAATGTTCAAGTCTCATACTTTTCATAAAACATTCCCTACAAAATTCAGTGTTCTCCTTTCTCTGAATATTTAGTGAGTGCAATACATAAGTTAGCACAGATTTTTATGGTCTCCCATATTTCATTAATGTATGTGTGCTCATTATCCTTTTAAACTGTTTTGTTGGCACCTTAAAATCTGGGCCCTTTAATTATTGGGTTCCAATTATTGCCAATGCAGAGCTAAGCACTTATTATATCTCATTGGCACATGCTTCTGAATTTAGTTCAGGGGTCCATTCCCAATACTATTGCCTGCTATGTGATATCAGTCAAGTTACCTAATATCTCTGAGCTTTAATTTCCTCATTTGTAAAAAGGAGATAAAATTAAAGCTATCTCAAAGGGTTGTTATGGTAATTAAATGAGAGATGGCAATGTAAAGCAGTTAGCTTAGTGTGTGGAATAAAGTAAGTGTTCAATAAATGCTAGCTGTATTTATCAGTTTATCATTATAATCAATGTTCACAGAGGGAAGGACTGCCCATAGAATAACTTTTATTAGAAAAATTATCTAGTTTAAAAATGTGTTTCATATGACAAAAAAGTCTTTTTTAAAAATGAATAAATACATAATTCAGAGGAGTTTGATTAAAAAGAGAACACACACACATGCACACACACACATGCACACACATTTTATTCATGATCAGACATTTGAACCTACCTAAGGGAAGAGCCCAGAAACCCCAAGTTTTTCTTGAAGTCATCCACTCCTCTCCTTATCCACTTCAACAGCTTTTTAACTGTACTTTTACTCATTTTACTAACAGGAGTTCTTAACCTTGGGCCCTTTGCCTCAACAGTTTTCTGATAGAAATGAATTTCAATATAATTAGTTTCCTTTATAATTCTATACATTTTGTACATTTAAAAATAATATTCTGAGAAGGGATTTATAGGCTTCACTGGACTGACAGAAGGTCTCAGGACACCCAAAACAGCTAAGAATCTCCATCAGAAATCTATTTTTTACAGAGCACCATCATGGTGCTCTATTAATAATGTTAATCAGATCTTGTCACTCCTCTATGTTAAAACCTCGGTGTGTACTTGGAATAAAATATAGACTTCTTACTTTGGTTTTGAAAGGCCCTCTATATTGGCTTCCACCTAGCTTTCCGACCTCATCTGTTGCCACCTTCTCCCTTGCTTCTTCAGCCTGGCATCACTGACTTTCTGTCAGTTCTTGAAACACTCCCTGACTTGGAGTATTTGCACTTGTTGTTTTCCATAGTTCATATATCTACTTAATTATTTATAATAAATAAATGTTTGTTTAATTTCTGTTTTGGTATAATGTGTAAATTCCATGGGGGCATAGAATGTGTAAGTCTCATTCAGGTTGTCATGAAAAAAAAAAAGGCATTCAATATAGTGGGAATTCAAAATATGACATGAGTTCATTAACCTTAGGACTATCTCAATTAAAATGACTATTGAATATATTTCTATTAATGTTGTGGTAGTGGTGATAAAGTGGTGGTGTTTCCTTTACTAAAAACCCTGAAAAGCAAATTGTGATCTGCCATTTTTTCCCCCTTCATTTTTCTCCTATGCAGAGATAGCCTGAAATAGATCAAAAGGAGCTATCACAAAAGGGTAAGGGAAGCTAGTTGAAACAACATCCATTTCAGGTAAATTATGCTACTTAAAATAATGTTCAGTTTAAGTATGTAAATTCCCATCATAAATAAGGAATACTCCATATTCATTAAAAGTAATAATTATCAAAATAAAGTCATAATGAAAAGTTAAGGAAAGAAATTAGAGTACAAAGTGGTATATACTTGGCAACTGCACTCATAAATCCATGTAAATATATGGACAACATATACTATTATATAAGAATGTAGGCTTACTGATATTTTTTTCTACTTTTTTTCTTATATGTTATAATATTTTTTAGGAGGAGAAAAATAAAACAAGTCCCACCAAATCCCACCATCAAACTTTGTACATAAAATACTCTTTTACACTCATGGCATTATGAAAACTGCAATCTAATGTCAGCTGTGGCAAAAATGTGGTTATCCTGTCCCTGGACAATGAAACTAAATAAATGGGTGAAATAAAGACAGAAATTATTAATTAAATGGCAATAAATGAAGGAGCAATACAGCAGAGAGGTAAAAAAGGGGTTAAAATCAATAAAATAATTTAAAATTGTAATGAAGTTATTTTACACATGTTATGAGTTTAACCAAATACAAATATGTTAAAAAATAATTTTCACAAATAAAATCACTCAAAATTTCAAGTAAATGTGGAAAGTTTTGTCTAGTAAAGTAAATGGTTCAAAAGTGCTACCAATGATATATAACATATACAGTTGTTACTACTGATAAAAGAAACTCAAAAGCAATAACAAGAATATATTTTAGCATAACCCAACTAAGTATATTAAAATGTTATCAATCTTCCAAAAGGGAAAGCTCATATATTATTATACTCCTTTAATCTTTATATTTGACATTTTATAAAATCAAAATTTGGTTAGTATATAACTTACTCATGAAAATTAGTATAATTAATCTATTTCAAAAACAAGCAGTTTTTAACTAAAATATTTTTGAAGAGATTTCAGATTTATTTAGAGGCTTACCAGAGAATGACGGAAAACACACACAACTAATTGATTCTTATAAACCATTTTCCCACATTCAAACCTTTTGTTTGCTTTGAAATCATCAAAACCACAGAACGGAGATTATCTCTAAAGAAACATAATAGATAGGAAGTACAATAAGTGACCAAGTGGTCTTGATGCACATCCTCCCACCTTTGAACTCACACTGAAAATGTATGGTTAGGTAAAAATAATGGAGCTTTACATTATTGTAATCAATCATGCTTTGCTGAGTTCTCAGTATAATTAAAAGAGTGTTGGTTTTTATTAATCTGTCAAGATCCTCTACTTACCAAGACGCATTCCCTGACCATACACAGCACAAACTGAATTCTTTCTCTAATGAATACCTATAGTACTTCCTGACTTCAACATTCATGTGGCATTTAGTGAAATTTGTTTTTTTAACATGAATGATCTTTCCAACTATGGGTCTTATTTCAGCTCCACCACATACACCATATAACTTCTCTTTGTCTGAATTTCCACCTGGATGTAATAATGGTAACTTTCTTACTAGTTTGTTGTGAAAATTCAACTCAATTCTTATTTATCTGTATTCACCAGCAATTTATTATGGCATCTATTTGTTGCCCTTTTGCACAGGTTTAGGTATTCTATCCAGAAGTCAAGGTATATACAATTTTAAACGTTGTCAGATACTTTCATTGTAACCAGACTTCAGTGAGAAACGACCATTCACCTTAAGGCTAAGTCTCTCAAAGGAGTGATTCTTTTTCAATAAAGGTCAGGTTAAAAAAGTTTTTTATCTTTTCAGTTACAATGGACATTCAATATTATTTTAGGTTTAGGTGTACAACATGGTGATTAGACATTTATATAAATTACAAAATGATCATTCTGATGTTTAATGACACAAATGCATTAATCCTTCTTAGGTCCCCAGTAGCGAAGAAGATAGGTGTAGTGATTCGTGAAAAGTATGAATCAACATATATGCATCAATTATGCACACTCAAATAGGAACTATGGTGTAACTTAAGCTCTGAAAAGGTGTTCAGTCTAATACTATTACTATTACTATGGCCTATTCCAGGCACTGTCCTAAGAGCTTGATGTATATTAAACTAAAATTTAATGGAACTTCAGTTGTTTGGATTCAGTCTAAATGCTGAATATCAATTTTGTGTTTCACTTCATGTATTGCTTGCTTAGACTCAAGTAAAAAAAGAAGAGGGAGCAGGGACTTCCATTAGGCAGTGAATAGATACAAAACTTGTATGAGTTTAGAACAGAAGCTGGTGCCAAAATATATAAACCATGATTTGATATAATATTTAATTGTATAAACATGTATACTGTTGCTGTAGAAATGTGGATGGCTGGAAAGTAATACTACCCTTAATGATTGACATTGTGCAATATGTGCAACTGAAATAGCACACAATAGAACCATGCTGCATTTATCCCAGACAAGTGAAGATTATTCTTTCATGGCCAATATATTCAGTGTTTGACATTATTTTTATTTTGCTTAAATGAGGTTGTTTTTTATTTGTTTTTATCTTTTTTCCGATATTGATCACATTGCCTCTTATTATGTGCAGGAATAGGCAATGTGGTTTTCTTGATGAGCTTCCTGTCCTTAAATACTACACAGCTTTGAAGAGTCATTCCCATTGTGTGAACAATATTTTGGAAGGCCAAGGGACATTTTTTGTAATGCTACTGCTATAAGCAAGACCCATATTTAAGAGCTATCTTATAATTTGTGCAGCTTGGTGAATAAAGATGTATTGGAAAGAATTCTGGTGGTGAGGTTGAGGGTCATCTCTACTATTCTAACATAGTATCTAATCCATAAATTTGGGAATGTGTGGACAGAAAGATGTTATGCCACTTTCAGAGAGTAGAGAGTACTGTTACACAATTACAACAGACTTTTAAATATAAAGATAAACAAATTAGGACTTTTATAATACACTAAGATTAAATATCCATGTATGTTGTTTCTAAGCTTAAAATAATTTCAACCAACTCTTATGAGCCTAACACTTTCTGAAACACTGGAGACAGAGCACTCACTTTCTAGTGAAGCAAAAGAGATAAAATAACAATTGTAATATAGGTAGTAAAGGCATGCATAAATACAAAAATATAATCTCAAATCATGCAGATTGTAATAAAACACACTATCAGATCATCCTGACCTAAACTTAGAAAAGACCTTACTTGGAGAGGGACCTAGAATCAACACAAGTTAAAACACTTAAAAACTAATCTTCACTCAGATATTGATAAAAGTTTTCCTAAATTATGGAAATTATTTTTTATAAAAGCCATGGTGTATAACTGCATTGAATAGTTTTTAAAGTTATATTTTCAATAACATTATTTGAACATGAGGGCTTTGTGTCAAATAGTGTCCTGTACTTACTTTCTTTTACTCCATTTAGTTCTTACAGCAGCAACACTATGAATAAAGTATGGCTGACTCACATTTGTTACTGGGAGGATTTCACACCATGTCTTTTATGTATTAATTTTCAGCCACAACAATACTGCTAATTTGATGCTGTCATCCCCATTATACACGGTAGGGAACTGAGGCTAAGAAATTTACCAGAGAATAAAAAGCAATAAATGGCAGAGATGGAATTTAAATGTAGGTTTCTGACTCCAAGCTCCACTAGTTCCCCAACTCCATACTGACTAGTGCTCAGATTTCAACCAGTCATTCCAGCCTCACATCTCTCCCCTCTCCCCACCATAAATCTTATACCCCAGTCATATGATACCACTTCATATTTCAGCATGCTGCTCAACATGCATCTAGTGACTTCACCAGCCTTTACAGTGGTTCAAATTTTACTCACCTGTTAAAACCCAGTTCACATGTTCTCACCTTTCCTAATACATCCAAAATAGTTCACTCTGGCTCCTAGAGCATTTTGTTTATACTTTTATCAAAGCACTTTCATGGAGAAACTTGTATTATAGTATGTTATATCAATCTCAGTTCTTGGAAGGATCAAGAACTATGTCTTATTAATTTTTTTGCATGAATCATGATACCCAATTAAGTGATCAATAAGGTCTACTGATTTTATATTCACTCATTTGTAAAGTATTCCACATTATTATCATTACCTCTTTCTACTCTCCAGAACCAACAAACCACTTGATATTTCTCCCAGAAGTGACTCCAAAATTTTGCTTTGCTCACATTTTCCACTCCACACATTGTATCATTACCATCCAATACCTAATATTCACCTATAAAATCCTGCCTACTTTTCAAGATCCAACTTTATTGCTGTTCCATCCAGGAAAAAATCCTTGAAAGCCTAAACCTTATAATCATTTCCTTCTCCGTACTCAATGCTCTCTAATGGTATTTGTCAAATGCATCAAAAGTGGCATATACTGTGATGATTTTAAGCATTCTAGAGAAAAGAATAATGTTATTTTTCCTTTCATCTCCACTAACAGCATAAAGCCTTGCTATGAAAAACATTTTAGTTGATTTAACTTGAAATCCTTTAGTTATAAACTACAATATAATATAATAACATAAAATAATTCTTCTGCCTATGTTCCCCTCTCTTGTATACTTTAGTAAGAATTACATTGTGTTGCATTGTAATCATATATATAACGACCAAGGAAAAGAGGAAGTTGGTCACCTTTCATGGCTGACACCATCCAATGTATGCAACTGAAACATCACATAAGCATTCTACAATTCTTCCAGAAAAACAAGTTATTCTTTTAAAATTAATGTATTCAGTACATGATAATATTTGGTTAATTTTGCTAAAATTATGTTGTTTTTATTTGTTTTTATTCTATCCCCTTTCCCACAGAGATTTCATTTTTATGCCTGAAAGCATAAAAGAAAACAAGTCACACAGATAATTGAAAATGTTCAACTAAACACTATTTGAGGAGACAGCATTTTAGACATCACATTTGAATTATTCTTTTGATGTTGGAGCCAGCAGACTTCATTATTCTAATTCCAGCATCAAGACCACATCTATGGTGGATATGGCTACACCTAACTGTCTTGGCCCATACCATAAAACATATCATATGTCAATCTCCCTTTAATTCTGAACTTCGTTCATTTCGGCACAAGATAGATAAAAATTACATCAAATTGAATCATATATTTAAATGTAAGAGCTAAAGGTATAAAATTCTTAGAAAAATACATAGTAGTAAATCTTTGTGACCTCCACATTATGCAATGATTTAATAGGTTTGACATTAAAAACACAAGTGACATAAGAAAGAAAGGAATACACTGGATTTAGTCAAAATTTTAAATTTTGTGCGTCAAAGGACATCACAAAGGAACTGTAAAGATAACCTACAGAAATGGAGAAAATATTTACAAATTGTATATCTAATGAGACTCGTACCCAGAACATATAAAGAATTCTTACAACTCAACAACAAAAATACATCCAGCCCAGCTGGGCGTGGCCCAGCTGTTGAGCGTCAACCTAGGATCCAGGCGATCAGGATTCGATTCTCGGTCAGGGCACATGCCCGAGTTGTGGGCTAGGCAGCCAATCAATGACTCTCTCATCATTGATGTTTCTATGTCTCTCTCTCTCCCTCTCCTTTCCTCTCTCTGAAATCAATAAAGATATGTTTAAAAAAGAAAAAGAAAAAGAAAGGACATTTAAAAATACACCCAACACAATTTTTTTTAATGAGCAAAAATTTTGAGAAGATATTTCTCCTGAGATGAAATGGTCATTTAGCAGAGTAAGACATGCCAACATCACTGGTCATTAGGGAAGTAAAAGTTAAAATACAATGAAATACTACTTCATACCCACTAAGATGGCTAAAATTAAAAGGACAGACTATACTAATGAAACCTTCCTACACTGATGATGGGATTATAAAATGGTGTGTCCACTATGGAAAAGTCAGTTCTTGAAAGTTTACACATGGTGTTACAAGGTGTTACATGAATACAAGGTGTATACCTAAGAGAATTGAAAACACATGTCCAAATAAAAACATGAAAGCTCATTGCAGCATTATTTATAATAGCTCAAAAGTGGAAACAACCCAAATGTTAATAAATTAATAAATAAATAGAAAAATTGGTATATCTATGAAGTGGAATGATATTTAGCCATAAAAAGGAATGATATACTAGTACATGCTACAACATGGATGAACTTTGAAAACATTATACTAAATGAAAAAAGCTAGATATAAAAGTTGCATATTGTATGATTCTATATATGAGATGTACAGAATAGGGAAATTCATAGAAACAGAAGGTAGAAAAGTGATTTCCAAGAGCTGGGCTGAGGGGAAGGTGATGAGAAACATCAAATTGTAAAAGGTTTCTTTCTTAGATGATGAAAATGTTCTAAAATTTGATAGTGCTGATGGTTGCACAAATGTGTGAAAATAGTAAAATAACACTGAATTGTACACTTTAAAATGATTAACTGAATGGTATGTGAATTATATCTAAATAAATCTGTAATTAGAAAAAATGAGTCAAAACGGAGGCCGTTTAAGGTAGGTCAGGACCTTCATTCAGTAACAAATAATAATATGTATCAAGGACATATCACAGAAAGAGGTATAGAGTGGGAAAGGAACTCAAGGAGTTTTCATTCCAACAAAGGAAGATAGAAAATATAGAAACAAACAAGATAATTACAGCTTATAATGAGGGTCAGGAAGAAAAATATAGTTACATGACAAAGAAAAACTATTTTAGGTCTATAGTAAACCAGGTAGTCAGGGAAGGTCTCTATGGGATTTGATCTAAAGAATAAGGAAATAATCACATAAAAAAATGAGGAGGACTGCATGCCTGGCTAAGGAAACAGGAAATACAAATGACCTCAACTAAAAGACAACTTGGCATGTTTGAGATTAAAAGGCCAGTTTGAATCAAACATAATGTGTGAGGAGGGTTAAAGTGGCACAAGATAATGCTGCAGAAATAGACAAGCATTAGATCGGACAGAGTCTAGAAGCCACGGTTAATTACTTTGGATTTTATCCTTTCTTTAACTGGAAGACACTGGAATATTTTAGGCAGAGTAGTGACACTATTTGATAAACATTTTAAAAAGCTTGCTTTGTCTCTCATGTAGAGAATGAATTGGAAGAGGGGAAGTACGGAAGCAGAACTAATAGGTAGCTTTACTTGTAGACCTAGAGAAATGGGTGGACCACACCAGGGCTGGAAGAATCCTTATATGTAACTGTGTCAGGCAGTTTGGTTTCTAACCTATTCTAAGTGCAGTAAATAATGTGATGAGTTGCCCAAACTCACTTCTTAGCTGAAGGACTTATTTCCTCAGCTACTGCCTAAGTCGAAGAAAGACTCCCTGGAACAGCCTTTATCCAATGATCAGTGCAGGGGTGTAAAGGCCTGGCCCCTTGCCTGCATGAGGGACAACCTAAAAGGTCATCCAGCTTCAGAGGTCCTCATGAGATGCATGATGGCTTCATTGAAGTTACATCCCTCCTCCCAGTTCTGTTTCTTTCCTTTCCCTCCCCAAAGTTTTGATCATTCCCTTAACATTGTACTGTATGCTAATCTCAATCTCATAATCTACTTCCCAGGGAACTCTATAATGTCAATTTAATGTCAATTAAAACTCAGCACATGGTCCTCAGTTTACCTTCTAGAGATGGTCAATCTATAAATATTAATAAACTTGAAAAGATAATATGCCATTTAAAAAAATCCTTAGCAATGCATTAATAGTTTACAAATTATGACATTTTTACTATGGTCCATTAATATTACATGTATTTAAATTAAATATGTTATTTGTAAACATTTGAATGCTATTTTGGCAAATAAGCAATAAGAAAACCATAATAATAAAATAAATTGTAGTATTAATCACTTGAAGAACCCAGGAACAAAGCTGACAAGACTTCTAAATGTCCTTTATTGCTAGGTAAGAAGACAAACCATTATTTACAATTGCTGATAGGAATAATTAATGTGGGCCATTATAATTGAAATACACTATCTTATTCTATAGTAATCAAAAGTTACAATTCAGTGTTTCTATTAGCCCAGAGCATTACTTCCTACTATCAGAAAAAAACATTCAAAATGTTTATATGTAACTCTATTTTTCAAAACAAGGGTTCTTCTCTACATTTTCAAGAGGCATAATTTATGAAACAGTTTGATGTACATAAGTATAGCATATAATGAAATTTTGATTATTTAGGGTGGTAGAAAAATGTACCCCATTTAACCCAACACATACAATCTTCTTGCCTATCAAACAGTTTTCCAAGACTGCTTGCTAGTAGCTAAATGATCTGAGTTTTACCATTTTCCTATTTCATAAAACATTGTAAAATGGCCAAAGGGAAGCAGCATGAAGGAATTAAGTCAGAAGTAGCAAAGTCCCTAAATAATCCTCAAACTATTCTACATCTTAAATAACTAAGAGTTTACTGTTGGTTGTGTTTACAAAAAATAAAAATAAATTACTGAAAGGATCTTTTCTCTGGAGGTAAATCCCAGATTAGAATTTTATTGCCTTTTACACAAGGCCATCACAAGACCTCCAGAGCAAAAATAAGGTACAGTATGATCCTTAGTAGGACTTATAAAGATCAAAATAGAGCAAAGAGAGGGTTTCAGAGATTTAAAAGTAAAAGTTTTTCCAGAAATTTTGGAATACGTCTCCATATTTTCACTTTGTTATAATTTTCACCCTGTTTTGAAAGGGCCAGGCAATAAGTAATATATGACTGTAAGTTCCTTCACAGTGGAGAATGTGATTGAATCATTCTATTTCTTTTTTTTAAAATTTATTTTTATTATTGAAAGTTTACAGATTCCCCCTTCCCCCCCCATTGATCCCCTCCATCTTGCCCAACAACCAGGCATTCCCCATTCTATTGTCTGTGTCCATGGGTTATGCATTTATGCACATAAGTTCTTTGATAAATCTCTTCCCACCCATTCCCCCACCATTGCCTTCACTCTGTTTCCTCAGTCTGTTCCTTGCTTCTATGTCTCTGGATATTGTTCGTTGGTTTATTTTGTTCATTAGATTCTGCATATGAGTAAGGTCATGTAACAATTGTCTTTCTCTGACTGTCTTATTTCACTTAGCATAATATTCTCCAGGTCCATCCATGCTGTCCCAAAGGGTAAGGGATCCTTCTTTTTTACAGTTTTATACTATTTCATGGTGTTAATGTCCCACAGCATTTTTATCCACTCATCTACTGATGGCCACTTGGGCTGTTTCCAGATATTAACTCTTGTAAATACTGCTGCTATGAACATAAGGGTGCATATATTCTTTCTAATTGGTTATTTCAGGCTTCTTAGGATATATACCTGGAAGTGGGATCAGTGGGTCAAATGGTAGGTCTATTTTTAATTTTTTAAGGAAACTCTATACTGTTTTCCATAGTGGCTGCACCAGTGTGTATTCGCACTGGCAGAAAGGTTCCCTTCTCTCCACATCCTCACCAACATTTGTTATTTGTTAATGGAAGCCATGCTGACAGGTGTGAAGTGATACCTCATAGTGATTTTAATTTGCATCTCTCTGATGCTTAGTGACTTTGAGCATTTTTTCATGTCTTTTGGCCATCTGTATGTCACCTTTGGAGAAGTGTCTATATGGGTCCTTTGTCCATTTTTTAATTGGATTGTCTTCCTTTTGTTAAGTTGTATGAGTTTCTTATATATTTTGGATATTAACCGTTTATCAGATGTGTCATTGGCAAATATTTTCTGCCATACAGTGGGTTCCCTTTTCATTTTTTTTTAAAAATATATCTTTATTGATTTCAGAGAGAGGAAGGGAGAGGGAGAGAGAGAGTTAGAAACATCAATGATGAGAGAGTCATTGATTGGCTGCAGCCCACAACCCGGGCATGTGCCCTGACCGGGAATCGAACCCTGATCACCTGGATCCTAGGTCGACGCTCAACCACTGAGCCACGCCCGGCTGGGCTCCCTTTTCATTTTGATGCAAGTTTTTTTTTGCTGTGCAGAAGTTTTTTGTAGTCCCATTTGTTTATTTTTTTCCTTGATTTCTCTGGCCCAGGACGATGTATGTGTTAAAATTCTGCTACATGAGATGACTGATATTTTGCTACATATGATTTATTCTAGGATTTTTATGGTTTCACATCTTACATTTATGTCTTTTCTTCATTTTGAGTTTATTTTTGAGTATGGTGTAAATTGGTGGTCTAGTTTCTTTTTTCTTTTTTTTTTTTTTGCATGTATCTGTCCAATTTTCCCAGCACCATTTATGGAAGAGACTGTTTTTACTCCATTGTATGTTCTTGCCTCTTTTGTCAAATATTGATTGAGTGTAATGGTTTGCATGGATTTCTGGGTTCTCTGTTCTGTTCCATTGATCTATATGTCTGTTCTTGTGCCATTACCAGGCTCTGTTGATTATAGTGGCTTTGTAATATAACTTGATATCTGGTGCTGTGATCTCTCTAACTGTTCCTCTTTCTCAAGATCACCATGGCTATTCAGGGTCTTTCTTGGTTCCATATAAATTTTTGAAATGTTTGTTCTAGACCTGCGAAATATGCTGTTGGTATTTTAATAAGGATTGCATTAATTTATAGATTGCTTTGTGTAGTATGGTCATTTTAATGATGTTGATTCTTCCAATCCATGAACATGGTATATTCTTCCACTTGTTTATATCTTCCTCAATCTCTTTTTGCAAAGTCCTGTAGTTTTCTGAGTACAGGTCTTTTACATCTTTGTTAGGTTTATTCCTAGGTGTCTTATTTTTTTAGTTGCAATAGTAAATGGGATTGTTTTTTTAGTTTCTTTCTGAGAGTTCATTATTGATGTATAAAATGCCATCGATTTCTGGGTTTTAATTTTGTATCCCGCTACTTTGCTGAATTCATTTATTAAATCTAGCAGTTTTTCAGTGGAGCCTTTAGGATTTTCTATGTACCATATCATGTCATCTAAAAATAATGACAGTTTTACTTCCTCCTTTCCAATTTGGATTCATTTTATCTTTTCTTCTTGTCTGACTGCTGTGGCTAGGACTTCTAGTACTATGCTGAATAAGAGTGGTGAAGGTGGACACCCCTGT
The DNA here is from genome assembly GCF_964146895.1 of Miniopterus schreibersii. Taxonomy (NCBI): domain Eukaryota; kingdom Metazoa; phylum Chordata; class Mammalia; order Chiroptera; family Miniopteridae; genus Miniopterus; species Miniopterus schreibersii. The sequence continues at coordinate 30,234,912 of NC_138118.1, read as the reverse complement.
CTTGTTCCTGTTCTTAGGGGAAATGGTTTTAGTTTTGCCCATTGAGTATGATGTTGGTTGTAGATTTGTCACATATGGCCTTTATTATATTGAGGTATGTTCCCTTTATTCCCACTTTGCTGAGAGTTTTTATCAAAAATGAATGTTGGATTTAATTGAATGGTTTTTCTATGTTATGTGATTTTTGTCTTTCAATTTGTTTTTTTGATGTATCACATTAATTAATTTGCAAATATTGTACCAGCCTTGAATCCATACAATAAATCCTTTTTGTTGATGATGTATGGTCTTTTTAATATATTGCTGCATCCGATTTGCTAACATTTTGTTGAGGATTTCAGCATCAATGTTCATCAGGGATATTGGCCTATAATTCTCTTTCTTTGTAGTGTCTTTATCTGGTTTTGGAATTAGGTAATGCTAGCCTTGTGAAAACACCTTGGAAGTGTTCCTTCCTCTTAAATTTTTTGGAATCTTTTGAGGAAATTGGTGTTAGTTTCTCTTTAATGTTTGGTAAAACTCCCCTGGGAAGCTGTCTGAACCAGAGTTTTGTGTGCTGGGAGTTTTTTGATTACTGCTTCAACTCATCAGTACTTATTGGCCTATTCAGGTTTTCTGACTATTCCTTATTGAGTTTTGGAAGATTGTATTTTTCCACACATTCATCCATTTCATTGTTTGTCCATCCTGTTGGTATACAGCTGTTCATAGTATTGTTTTACAATCCTTTCTATTTCTGTGGTGTCAGTTCTTATTTTACCACTTTTGTTTCTGATTTTTTAAATTTTTATTTGGGTCCTCTCTCTTTGTTTCTTGGTGAGTTTGGCTAAAGATTCATCATTCTTGTCCATCTTTTCAAAGAATCAGCTCTTGGTTTCATTGATCTTTTGTACTGTTTTTTGTTTGTTTGTTTTTTTATCTGTATGTCATTTATTTCTGCTCTGATCTTTATTATTTCCTTCCTTCTACTTTGGGGTTTTCTTGTTGTTCTCTTTCTAAGTCTTTATAAGTTGTAGGGTTAGTTAGTTTATTAGAAGTTTTTCTTGTTTTTTTGTGGGGGAGGGTAAGCCTGTAGTGCTATGGATTTCCCTCTCAGTGATGTTTTCATTGTGTCCCATAGATTTTGGTTTGTTGTGTGTTCATTTTCATTTTTTTCCAGAAAGTTTTTTATTTCTTCTGTGATTTGTTTGGTAACCCATTCTTTATTTAATAACATGTTATTTAGCCTGTGTTTGAATATTTTTCAGTGTTTTTATTGTAGTTGATTTCTAATTTCATTCCATTGTGATCTGAGAAGATGCTTGAAATGATTTCAATCTTCTTGAACTTGTAGGGACTTATTTTGTTTCCTAATATGTGATCTATCTTTGAGAATGTCCCATGTGTTCTTGAAAAGAATGTATATTCTGCAGCTTTATGGTGGAATGTTCTGTAAATTTCAATTAAATCCTTCTGATCTAGTGAGTCATTTAGAGTCACCATTTCCTTGTTGATTTTTTGTCTGGTAAACATATGCAATGAGGTCAATGTGGTGTTAAAGTCCCCTGCAATGACTGTGTTGCTGTTGATCTCTCCCTTATGGTCCTCCAGAAGGTTTTTTTAAATATAATTTTAGGTGCTCCTATATTGGGTGTATATAGGTTTATCAGGAGTATATCCTCTTGTTGGATCAACCTCTTTAGTATTATGTAGTGACTTTTCTTATCTCTTGTATGGGTCTTCATTTTGAAGTCTATTTTGTCAGATATGTGTATTGCTACCACAGCTTTTTTTCATTTCCATTAGCATGGAAAATTATTTTTCGTCCTTTTACTGTCATCTTATGTGAGCCTTTTGTTCTGAGGTGGGTCTGTTGTGGACAGCATATATTTGAGTCATGTTTTCTTATCCACTCAGCTATCCCCTCTTTTGACTAAAACATTTAATCCATTTAAATTTGTTATCATTGATAGCTACTTATCTATTGCCATTTGAATTCTTTATGCCTATGTTTCTCTCTCTATTTCTGCTTCTTATTACAGCAATCCCTTTAACATTTCTTGCAATTGCTGGTTTGGTGGTGATAATCTCCTTTAGCCCTTTTTTTTTTTTTTTTTGGTCTGGGAAGCTCTTTATTTCACCGTGTATTTTGAATGATAGCCTTGCTGGATATTGTAGTCTTAGTTTCAGATCCTTGCTTTTCATTCCTGGAATACATCATGCCATTCCCCTCTGGCCTGTAGAGTTTCTGATGAGGAGTCAGCTCACAGCCTTATGGGAGCTCCTTTGTAGATAACAGATTGCTTTTATCTTGTTGCTTTTAATATTCTCTCTTTGTCTTGAATTCTTGGCATTTTAATTATGCTTTGTCTCATTGTGGGCCTCTTTGAGTTCCTCTTGCTTGGGACCTTCTGTGCCTCCTGAACTTGTGTGACTTTCATTCACCAGGTTAGGGAAAATTTCTGCCATTATTTCTTCAGATTCTCTATACCTTGCTTATTCTCTTCCCTTTCTGACACTATTCCTATGAAGCAAATATTGTTATGTTTCATGTTATCCCACAGCTCTCTTAAATTGTCTTCCTGTTGTTTGTGTTTTCTTTTTAGATCTCTGATTGAGTGATTTTTTCTACCCTGTCTTCTAATTTGCTGATCCAATCCTCAGCTTCCACTAATCTTCTGTTTATTCCTTCAATGTATTCTTTGAAGGAATACATTGAAGGAATGTTTCTGCAATGTCATTCCTAATTTCCTTCATAGTTTCCCTATATTTTCTCATCATCTTTACAATCAATATTCTGAACTCTATATCTGGTTGATTGCTTATCTCCATTTCATTTATCACTTCTTCTGGAGACTTCTCTTGTCCTTTCCTTTGGGGTTTGTTTTTTTGTCTCCCCATTTTGGCTGCATATTTGGGTTTGTTTCTATGTCTTAGGTAGACCTACTAGAACTTTTATTCTTTTTGGGGGTCTCTGGTCCAGGCCAGTTTCAGACACTGTTTGTGACTGGCCTTCAGTACCTGGTCCCCTCTGCTGGGGCTGTGTACATTTGGACAAGACCAATATGCACATCAAAATCTGCTTTTCCAAAAGACGGAGCCCAGAAGCAGATCAAGCAAATACTCAAAACACTCTGAGGTCCACCTCTGCCTGAACGCTGATTAATCTGTCTCTTAATGATCCTTAGGCTATAGGCCACAGCAAGGAGTAAACTCCAAAGTGTGGGGTGCAAGATTTTCTAATGGGTGGGGCAATTGTTTTCCCCCTCCCCCAGGCTAAAGCTGCCTGGCTGGCAAATGTCTGCATGAGAAAGACGTCCTCCACAGTATGGGATAATGACTCAGCACAGGAATCCAGATGGCTGCCCTCTGAGGTGTATTCCAAGAACCAGCACCCCTTGATTCTTCTCACACAGCTTTAGTCCACTCTGCCCTCCCTCTGCCAGAGCCCAAGGTGAGTGACTGCACAAAAAAAGCTTTGTTCATTGACTCTTTAAGAGGGTTCCTGCATTTCTAGCTGTCTTGTCTCTCCCTGGCAAACAGAAACTCTGCTTCTTTTCCCATCCAATTATGTGGGCTCCTTTCTCAGTTCTGGTACTCTGGGCTGGGGAGCCCAGCATGGGGTGTAGGCTCTAGATTTCTCAGTGGGAAGCCCTCACAGCTGAAATATCCCTCAGGACCTTCAGTTGCTGCCTGTGGGAACCCAGCCAGCCCTCTTGTACCTCTGCACTTCTTACCAGTTTCCATGTGGTCTCAACTTTAGGTCCTTGGTTATGAGGGAACTCTCTGAAGCTAGTTTTCAGTTGATTATTCAGGATGTTTTTTCTATATTTTAGTTGTAATTCCATTTTGTTCCTGGGAGAGTGTCAATATAGCTTCTGCTCAATCCGCAGCCATCTTGGAATCTCTGAATCATTCTTTTTCTAATGTGTCACATAAAACCTGACATTAGTACTCAAGGAAAGAAATAATAAAGAAATATCCTTTAGCTCTATGCTTTCATATATACAAATTTCTGGACTGTGTTATCAGGAAGATGAGAAGACCTAGGTTCTTGTCTTCTTGAGTGAAAGATTTCAATCAAGAGTCAGTGGAGAAAAGAAGACAAGAATTGCCCAGCTGGTGTGGCTCAGAGGTTGAGCATGGACCTATAATTCAAGAGGTGGTGGTTCCATTCGGGGTCAGGGAACATGCGCTGGTTGTGGGCTCAATCCCCAGTAGGGGGCATGCAGGAAGGGAGCGAGCAATCAATGACTCATTCATCATTGATGTTTCTATCAAATTCTCCCCCTTTCTTCCTCTCTCTGAAATCAATAAAGATATATTTTTAAAAAATCAAGAATTTATTAGCTGTGGCAAAAATATACTTAAGGCAATGAAACAAGGAAGGGCATAGAAGAAACAGCAGGAGAACCTAGGCTGGGCTGCTTTGGCTCACTGAGAAGTCAGAGAGAGAGGGGACAGGTTCGGGGACCTTGGAGTCAGGTTCAGGAGGCTAGCCCAGGATGAGCTCCCACTGCCCATTGCTCCTCTGGTTGCAAGTCTCTTGGGGTCCCCTCAGAGGGGAGAAGGAAATGGTACTCCCCTTTGGTTGGGGGTATGTTAATTTTTAGGGGGTTTTAAAGGCTGGGCCTTTAGGGGAGGTCTTATGGGAGTATCAATAGAATATCCCTTAGCTTTATGTGAATATAGCAAAATGAGGTTTATTCTCTTAACTTCATTTGTCTTTGGGTGTGGTTCACAAATGACACTAGTTGGATTTCTGTTATCTGTTTCCTTGAGTAGGGTGATTTAAGCTATTTGCCCTCTGGCTGGGAGGAAAAATGCAAACCATTTACCCTTAAGTGTCCTTGGTTTAAGGAAGATAGGATTTACTAGGCAGTCACAAAACTGCTGTTTAATTATTTGTCTTAGTTTCCCTATTCCACTTGTCCTGGAATTTTTCTAGCTTCTACTATGCTGTAACAAGTGTATCTGAAAACTAACTTGTAAAGAATTGGTAAAATTCAGATTACCGTGAGGAGTAAAGTGTTTATTTTTCAATCTTCACAACAGTTCCCATGTTAAAAATGGGAGAATAGGAAATGAGGTTTAGGCACAATAAATAACTTACCCAAAATCATGTAGTTAATAAGTTGCAGAGCTGTAAGTCAAATCCCTGCCTTATTCAGTTCTCAAAGTTTTTCTATAGCTGCACTGTTCAGTACAGTAGTTACTAGCCATCTGTTGCTATTGAGCATTTGAAATATAGCTAGTCTGAATTGACTTGAGCTCTAAGTACAAATACACACTGTATTTCAAAGCGAAATGTCTCAAAAATAACCTCTAAGTAATTTTAATATCAATTATATGTTGAAAATACTTTGAATATACTGGTTAAGTGAAATGTACTGTTAAGATTAGTTTACCTCTTTTAACTTTTTAAGAACATAGTTATTTAAAAATTTTAAATTAGATATATGGCTTGTATTACATATATCTTATTTTTTATTTTTTAATGCTCACCCAAGCACATGCTTAGAGAGAGGAAAAGAGAGGGGAGGGGGGCAAAGAGAGAAAGAAACACCAATGTGAGAGAGAAACATCTACCCATTGGTTGTCTTCCATACATGCCCCAACCGGGGATTGAACCCACAACCCAAGTATGTGCCCTGACCAAGCATTGAACCTGCACCTTTTTAGTGCACAGGATGACACTCAAACAACTGACCACTCCAACCAGGCTGTATTATGTTTATATTGGGCACACTAATCTATAGGAATAGACAAGAGAAATACTGGGGAATGAGATGAGGGAAGGAAAGAAGTAATTTTAAAATTTTAGTTTGTCTTTATATACTCTGAATTTTTTAATAAGAACATAAAAAGAACTATTTACAATACATCACAGTTTCAGGAATCAGGGTATATAAAATGCTGTGATGGCAGTGATTAAATCTACTTATTACCTTCATATAGTTTTATATTTAGGGTGTTAAGCTATGTCTTGAAGAATGAAAAAAATAAATAAATAAAATATGAAAAGCCATTCCAGATAGAGGAAAAGTGTGCCCAATAGTGATGGGCAAGAAGTAGGAAGCTGAGTGAAATGTAGACAAAAATAAAAGAAAAGAGAAAAGGACATATAGAGCAGCTATATCAGGTTTGTAAGCCAAGCCAAGACATTTTACCTTTATTCAAAAGACGTTGGAGAGTCACTGAAGAGAAAGGCCTTACTCTGATATGTAATATATGAAGAAAGCTTCATTGTATAGAGTAAAGGTAGACAGAAGTGAAGAAAAGCTGGGATGACGGTAACTAACATTCATTGAGTTTCATGTAATTAGCTAAGTGTTTTGCCTACATTATTTAATTTGGTGTCATTGTTTAGAGCTGAAAACAAACAAACAAACAAACAAATAATTAAGAAATCATCGATGACCACTCAATTGGCAACTTATCCTCAGAAACTGGGAGAAATAATAAGGATGGGATTGATGCAGATAATTTGATGAGAAGTGATAGGAAAGTTTGGAAGCATCACCTTTATTTTTGTTTATAAATTAATTGATAATATCTTGTTGAGTCTTAAAAACTGAAAATGGGTAGAAGGTTTGAAAATAGTAGAAAGGAATCTGTAGTAGCCACAGAAGTAAAAGAAATGGAAGAAGTTAACCAAGAGGAAGCAGTAAAAAGATTGGTAAGAGGTGTTAAACATCCATTAAGTAGTAGTAAAACAAAATTTATTGACTTCTTACATATATCAACTACAGACTGAGCATTTTATATGCATTTTCTCATTTAACCCTCAAGACATCTAATTAGGTGAGCATAATTAGATACCCTATATTACATATGCAAATTTAGAGGTAAAATAAGATGGCCCTTTATCACAGAGGCCTGATTTAAATCTACTTCTGTCTGTCTTTAGTTACTTAACCAGGTCTCCAATATCACTGTAATGTTAACAATCTGAAATTCCATTTTGTTACAAGGGAAGAAGGCCAAATTTTAAAAATAAAGATATACAGAGCCAGCTAGGCATGGCTTAGTGGTTGAGCATTGACCTAGAATCCAGGAGATCTCGGTTTGATTCCCAGTTAGGGCACATACCTGGGTTGTGGGCTCAATCCCAATTGGGTGCAAACAGGAGGCAGCCGATCAATGACTCTCTCATCATTGATGTTTCTCTCTCTCTCTTTCCCTCTCTCTTCTTCTCTCTGAAATCAATAAAGATATATTTAAAAAAAAAAAAAAAGAAATACAGAGGCCTAAAGAGCTTGAAGTGACTTATCTAAGATCTCAAAAATAGTTAATACCAATACCAAGACTAAAATTTCAGATAAGTAAACTATAGCACATCCAGACAACAGAATATTATTCAGTGTGAAAAATAAATGAACTAACGAGCCATGAAAAGACATGGAAGAAACTTAAATGCATATTACTAAGTGAAAGAAAGCAATCTGAAAAAACTGCATACTATATGATTCCAACTGTATGACAGTATGGAAAAGACAAAACTATGAAGATAGTAAAAAAAATCAGTGGTTGCCAGGGGTTGTTGAGGGATTTTTAGGGCATTGAAACTATACATAATACTATAATGACAGATATTGTAAATTTCATTATATATTTGTTCCAACCCATAGGATGTACATCAAAAGTGAACTCTACTGTAAAGTATGAACTTTGGGTGATTTTAATGTTGTCAATGTAGGTTCGTCAATTTTAACAAGTGTTATAATTTATTGTAACTCTGGTGGGAGATGTTGATAATGGTGGAGGCTATGCATGTGTGGGGTCAAGAAGTGTATGGAAAATCTCTGTACCTTGTCCTCAATCTTGCAGTCAACTTAAAACTGATCTATAAAATAGTCTTAATTTTTAAAAAAATTAAGGGGTAATAAAAGGTGACAAAATATGAGTAAAAGTTAAAAATCAGATGCAGTACTGTGAATAGTAATAAACTGGTTCTTTTAAAAAATTATCTGGCTGGTTTTAATAGACTTGAAACAGGTAATGGTATTTATGAATCCATGTCTTAGAACCCTGTAAATGTTATATGCTGCAAATGTTAGACCAATGTCATACACAAAGAAGGAACTAAATAAATACTTCTTAAAGAAAAATAGAGAGAGAGAGAGAAAGGGAGGGATGAAGAGGATGGAAGAGGAGGAAAGAAAGACAAAAATATATATGGGGGAGGGAAAGAGAGAGAGAGAGAGAACAGTTCCCTTTTCTAAAAAGTTTGATTGTAACTGAATTCCTTGAAATTATTTGACTCAGAACTGTCAAGGCATTTGGGCCCAAATATCTGACTGCTTTGGAGTACTCTCAAGTACAGTTCCATATTTATAATAAGTTAACTGCCCTATTTCCATATTCTTGCTCCTTAAGGAATTTTTAGCTATTGCTTAACTATAGAACATGAGTGCTGGATACAGTATTCAGGTCATCTTTTATAAAGCTGAAACTTAATATGGTTGCAACCTTTATAGTGCCTCTAGAATTATATTATCAGGTGTATGGTCTAGAAATGCCTTTTATACAAGTAAATCCCTAGATTGTATATATGCAGCAGAAAAGAACTATAATTCTTTTATAAACTAGGTAAGATGTAATCAATGAAGAAACAAAAATACATCAATAAAATTATAAATTCAAAGTTTGTATGTTTCTTTTCAAATATCTTCAATTAGGCTATTATTAATTATGAAGAACACCTCTTTGAAATGATCAGTATTTGGAAAAAAATACTTCATGTAGTAAGATCATTGAGAAAAAAAAAGTGGTTTAAAAGAACAAATTAACCTCCTGGCCAAGGCAGCATGATCCACTGGGCCCCTACCTAGCACATTGGCTGGAAGAGCCATCAAAACCTGGCGCAAACTCTTTGCAACTTCAGGCCAACCTTGAGAACGATGACTGAGACATTATGGGCCACACACTGTGTGTCTGCTGTCAGGGAACTGTCATCAATGACAATAAGTGCTATGTCTTCATCCAGAAACTGAGGGAAGGCAGGACTGGGGAGGAGGCAAAATGAGAAGGAGACATACATGGCCTCTTCCATCACCCCAACATTGTTTGCCTTGTGACTTACTGTCTGAGGGAGCAGGGCATTACACATGAGGCCTGGCTGCTGTTACCCTTCTTCAAGGGAGGTACACTGTGTAATGAGATTAAAAGGCTGAAAGACAAGGCAACTTCTTGACTGAAGATCAATTCTTTCAGCTGCAGCTAGGTATCTGCAGAAGTCTTGAGGCCATTCATGTCCAAGGTTAGGCCCTCAGGGACCTAAATCACACCAGTACCTTGCATGGAGATGAGGGGCAGCTGGTTTTAATGGACTTGGACTTGGGTTCCATGAATCAAGCAAGCATCCATGTAGAGTGCTCCCACCAGGCTCTGGCCCTGCAGGATGAGGCAGCTCAGTGGTGCACCACCTCCTACCTGACCCTGGAACTCTTCTCTGTGCAGGCCCATTGTGTCATGAATGAGCAGACTGATGTCTGTGTGCTATATGCTGTCATGTTTGGGGAAGGCCCTTATGACATGGTGTTCCAGTGTGGCCCTTGCCATGCAGAATCAACTCAGCATCCTGCAAAGTCCAGGAATTCTTTATCAATGTGGCAGCTGCAGGCCTCCATGAAGTCTGTGGATCCCCAGTAGTGCCCTCACATTCTTCTACTCCTCAGTCAGTTGAAGCCACAGCAAACTCCAGATCCAGGAAAGCACACTACCCATATGTGAACAAACTACTGGCCATATAAAGAAGGTTACCCTCCATGCGTTGGAAACAGGCCCCCATCTCTCATGGGAGTCTCCATCCTTTCTATCCAAACTTGCCCTCTTGTAGTTGGGGCGAGTGGGTAGGGGGAGTCAGCTCAGTCTTCTGTCTCTGTTCTGCTCTCTTACCCCTGAGAACAGCTGGGCAGGGAGCCTGAGTTGGGGTTAGTGAAGGTGGGGGATGAGGAAAGAGAAACTGAGCAGGATGGATGAGCTTGCATCATGGTTGACCTCCAAATCTGGGAGCAAGAGAATGTATAAAGAGAACAATAAAGTGAACTCATTTTGGGAAGAAAAAATTAAAAGAAAGAGAAGAACAAATTGAAAAATTTAAAGAACTAATTAAAAGAAAAACCTAAGATACATAATCTTTAAATTAAGTAATTTAAATAAAGTCAAAGGAATGTGGAACTAAAATATAACATTGCTTCACAGTTCTTGGTCAATTGACATCAACTCTGAAATTTCTACTTTGTACTAGCAAATAGAAATGATATGCCTATTAATACTACTATTAGCAAAATAGTTCCACATCTGATTGTTTTACAGAAGTTACGTGAGATCTATAAATGTCACTTCTGCAAAAGATAAAGGTTTAATAAATAATGTGTTCATTTTACAGTGTTTCCTATCTCTCTATTCATATGGAAATCCTCAGACATCTCAGTACAATGTGTTCTCCAATCACACTCCCTACAGTAGCCAATATAGAAGGTTCAGAGTAAGTGAATAAATTACTCAAGAGTTCAAATATTATATCTGTGTCAGGATCAAAATGTGTGTCAGGATCAAAATGTGGAAACTGTTTTAAGAAAAATTGTAGTTATAAATTGATCAGGATCCTTCAGGTCATATTCTGCCAGAAACCTCTCCCTCAATAACTTCCTTGCTTTACTGCACTTCTGTTATCTTATCAATCACCTTATCATTAGAGAAAATCACTTGAAAGTTTTGTTCCTGAGGCTATTTAGTGATGTTTGCTTTTAAGTCAATTGAACTAATATTAATTGAGGGCTAATTTTGTGAGTAGGGGACTAACTAGAGAATAAAATTTATAATCCAAAGTAAAAATATATATATGTTAACTTTCAACCTACTAGTTATAAGGCAGAATATGTTTTAAAGAACGTATCCTCTATACTGCCTTAGTTAAGACAATCTTTGATATTTATCTTTTACCCCATATTAGGCAACAGCTGTGTTGAATGTACAATCTGTTTTATGAATTCCTATAATCTTCTGTGGTATTTTGAGTTGATGTATTTTCTAAGTGTTATTTTCATCCACACTTGTACAACTTTTTTAAAGCTTAAGAGCAACGTTTTATATTCATCCTATTAATTTTCATCTTGCTATACTCAGACCACTGTGCCAAAATCCTTGTTGGATCTCAATTTATACATTCAACATAGTAGCTACCCTTCCTTAGTTTGTGTATTTTGCTTGATGTGATAAAACCAGCAAAGGCCAAACAAAGAGCTCTGTGACTCATTAACATGTTTTTGAATCAATGTGCTAGACACACACAAAGTTGAGAGTTGAATCTTTTTTATTAAGGAATAAGAAAAGGTTATATATCTAATATTGACCCACATTTTTCTATTTATCTATTCATTACTTTACACATATATCAATTTATTATATATAATCTTCATATCACTTCAAAATTAGAAGGGCAACATAATATTTTCAATGTAATTTGACCCTAAATATTAAGGGATGGTGTGGTGATTAATTTTATGTGTCAAATCTGCCATGGTACTCAGATATTTGGTCAAACACCAGTGTATATGTCATCATAGAGGTAATATTTAGATGGTATCAACATTTGAATAAAGCAGAGCACCCTTCATAATTCAGGTGGGCCTCATTCAATCTGTTGAAAGCCTTAAAAGAAAATGCAGAGATCTCCCAAGGAAGAGGGAATTCTGCCTCCAGACTGCTTTGAGACTTGAGCTTCAACATCAAACATCAAATCTTCCAAGGATCTCCAGCCTGGGAGCCTGGCCTGCATATTTCAGAATTACCAGCCTCCAATTCCCTAAAATAAATTTCAATACACACACACACACTCACACACATTCTATTAGTTCTGTTACTCTGGAGTGCCCTGAATAATACATGGACTGATGGCATTCAAGCCAAGGTTGGGATTCCCTAGAGTGGGTTTCTGGTTTCTGTATCAGGTAGAAAGTAGAGTAGTGGGGATAATTCCTATGATCAACTTCAATGTTCCTCATGATTGCCAGTGATCTATTTATTTTAATTAGTACAATATTTGGATATCATATGGCTCATTACTTAGATGGGGTTATAGTTGCTGACTATAGGCAGCTGACTTACAATAAAAATATACTGATCAAAAAAAATAATCTTTTATTGCAGCTATACAATGCTGTGATCTATATCCAAGTCTTTCACATTTGAATTTCCCAACAGTCCTATGCCACATGTAGCTTACATTTTTAATATAATTTCAAACAGAAACTAAGATTAAAGAGGTGCACTATTACTTGGGGGAGAAATTAAGACTAAGGACTAGACTTCAGATGTCTTTTTATTTTAGCATCACTTCTTGTTTTTGCAAGAAATTTGGATTGTTATGGGCTAAATTGTGCCCCAGACTAAATTCATATATTGAACCCCAATCCCCAATGTGATGGTATTTGGAGATGAGAACTTTAGGAGGTAATAGGGTGGGGCTTTCATGATGGGCTTAGTGCCCTTATAAGAACTGGTGCCAAAGTTCTGTCTCTCCCTCCCTCCCTCTCTCTCTTCTCTCTTCTCCTTCTCTCTCTCTCTCTCTCTCTCTCTCTCTCCACCTCCCTCTCCCATCTCCCATCTCTCTCTCCCTATCCCCACTGCCCCTACTATATAATGATAAGGTGAGTAGGGAGGCCAAGAAGAAAACTCTCATTAGAACTTACCCATGCTAGCACCCTGATATTGGACTTCCAGCCTTCAGAACTATTACACATTATTTCTCTTGTTTAGCAACCTAGTCTACGACATTTTGTTACAGCAATCAGTGCTAAATAATATAGGGACCTACAAACTTTAGGTGTTATTGAATACTAAAACCCACTTACATACTATATAGGAAGAACATTTATTTTTTAAAAAAACAAGTAAAATTGTACTAATCAAAGAGGAAGTTCATATAAATAAGTAGACATGGGCTGCATCATAATTTCTTGCAAAATGTATTGAAGCATAGATTGCTGCTGACCATACACCAGACAATGTGTGATTCAACAGGTATGGGCTGGGGCCCAAACATTTGCATTTCTAGCCATAGTTCCCAGGTGATATTGAGGCTTACAAAACCATATTTTATAAATTATATAGATTGAAGAACGATATAAGTCACAATATACTAAGATCACAAAGTGTGCATTTTAAATACACATATAAATACACAGAATACCAAATTGTATTTCTAAGATTTTCAGTCTGGGTATCTTTAGTGGGGCATGTTTTCAAAAAGTTTTAAAACATCTCCAATTTGTTTTAACAGGAAAATAATAGTAAAAAATTATCAAATTAGCAAAGAAAGTTTCATTTCTTTAATTAAAATACAACAACAAAAAGCCCTGACCAGTGTGGCTCAGTTGGTTAGGCATTGTCTTGTGCACCCAGGGTTTGCCTGTTTGATTTCTGGTCAGGGCACATGCCCCGGTTGCAGGCTGGATTCCAAGTATGGGGCATACAGGAGTCATTGATGACTCTCTCTCATCATTAATGTTTCTTTCTCCCTCTCCCTTCTTCTCTCTGAAATCAATAAAAACATAAAGAAAAAAAATAAGCCTCTTCTTCCTGGGCAGAATAAATGTAAACTAACCATAGGTAGAAAGAATCCAACAGGTACCACAACATTATAAAAAAAACAAAAACCATAAGAATTTTAAAGTGATCTCTGACAGGAAAAAACAACTCTATTAATTAGCTTTAAGAATAATAAGCTTCAGTAATATTTATTCAATAAAATTAATGAAAAAAAAACCTATTGTTTAAGATATTAATGAGATATATAATAATCTGTGTTACTTATAATATATAAATAACAATTTGATATATATTTGTATACATATTATATACATATAAAGCTATCATAAGCAGCAATGAAAAATGTTTGAAAATATTTTATTTTGTATATTGAGTGAACTACAAAATTAAGCTTGAGTGTGAATAAGAATTGTAATCAGCAGAATATGTAGATATATAAGATAAATGTGAAGAAAGATTACCAATAAAATAAATCTGAATTTAATTCCTAACTCTGCCATTTTCTCTGTGAACTAAGGCAAGCCACTCAATCTCTTTTGGTCTCTCTTTCAACTGCAGAATGTCCCTCAACAAATTTCTTGCTCACTTGAAGCAGAAATGATATACCTAAGATTTCATGCACTTCTGATTTTCCTTATAATACTTATCTGTTCCTCTCCCTCTGTGAAAAGTGACTATCTAGAGCTCTGCCTCAGTTATTTCTTAGAATGCCTGAGGACAGACCCATAAATCAAGAACCAATCTAGTTTAATAAAGTTTGGTTAATGTATTTGCTTCAGATCTTCCTTAAATTCTCAGATAAATGGCTATTAGTATTAAAAATCTAGCACATATTAAAACAAATCTACTGAACATATGGACAGATAAAGTAATTTTGTGGGAGAAAAACAATTTCATCATAATCACCTATCATTATTTTTAAAATTTGTCTTTATTGTTGAAAGTATTACAGATGTCCTCCCTTTCCCCCCCTCATTAACCCCTTCCACCCTGCACTCCACCCCCAGGCCTTTACCACACTATGGTCTGTGTCCAGGGGTTATGCATATATTCTTATAAATTCTTTGGTTAATCTCTCCCCACCCACCTACCTCTACCTTCTCTCTGAGATCCGTCAGTCTGTTCCATGCTTCTATGTCTCTGAATCTATTTGGTTCATCAGCTTATTTTGTTCATTAGATTCTACATATGAGTAAGATCATGTGATACTTGTCTTTTTCTCTTATTTTTTTATTATGCCCTTCATCTCTGCTCATAATAGTATTATAAATGTATTCCAGTTAATCCCAAACATTTTATTAAAGGCAAAGTTACTTGTGATCTAGCTACAACAAATGTTTGACTCAAAACTATATCTCAAATACATTTAAAGTCAGCAAATTAGAAAAGAAACTGAATTTACTCTATATCAGCTCAGCAATTATTTGGGCTTTAACCCAAAACAAAAGAAAATAAAAGAGAAGAAAGTGTGTCTTAAATCTTACAGTATCCACACTATTAGTTTGATTAAACGTTGTTGTTTGTTTCCATTTCATATGGAGGACTTAGTAGTATCTTTTTTTAATTCAATATGGGTAGGCAGAGTAGGTTGTCTTTATATACAAAGGAAAACTTAAAACTAAAAAGATAGCCCGGCAGGGGGTGGCTCAGCAGTTGAGCATCGACCTAGGATCCAGGTGATCGGGGTTCAATTCCTGGTCAGGGCACATGCCCGGGCTGCGGGCTTGATCAATGACTCTCTCATCATTGATGTTTCTATGTCTCTCTCTCCCTCTCCTTTCCTCTCTCTGAAGTCTATAAAGATATATTTAAAAACAAAACAAAACACTAAAAAGATAAAACAAAAAAATCAATGAAATAACACAATGTTAAGAAGAGGAAATCAAAGGAAGAGAAAGCAGCTAAAAAAGACTAAAAGATAAAGGGCAAAGGATTTAAAAATTAAACAGAAGAGAAAAGATTAAAGAAAGTAAAAAAAGCAATGCAGCAGGATTTAAGAAGTCAGAAAAAAGAAGACATGCAGTGATTAGAAAGGAATAGCAAACACTAAAGATACTTGAAGTAATGAAGACAAAAAATAGAAAGTAAAATAAAAGCAGTTGTAGATCAATTTTTAAAATAGGAAAGGTACAATGTTAATGAGTTTTTCATTTTTTTTTCATCTTCTTGGCCATTATTGATAAAAAGAAAAATCAGTCTTTATGCACAGGATATTTAGAACAATGTTTTCAATGTACAGGAGTATAGTATTGTTTAGTAAAAAGTGCACTGCCACTGGCACGCTTTGTTATGTTGCATAATTAACTTACCTTTCTATCCCACAATACCACTTTCAATTTTCTTAATTACATATTGAAGCTATTCTCACCATATTTATGATATCCTTAGCTGACTAAATATTGTAACTTTATTTGTTAATCCATCACTGACTGATTTCTGAACTCATTAACTTATTTTATGGTGGAATATAATGTATAATAAAGGACAAGCAATTTCAAATAGACTCATCTTTAAACAATCAGTCTTCTTTAACAACGCTAATGCCACTGAAATTCAAAAATTTGAGAAGGGATTTTTAGTTGTCATAATAATTGGTGGGAACTGCTAGTACTTAGTAGATAAGGGTGAGGGACTCTAGATGTCCTGCAGTTTCCTGTGTACATTCTTTTAGGTATAAACATGTTTATAATTATTTAAGCCTCTTTAAGTTCACAGACCATATGTGCTTAATGAATGTTTACTGAATGAGTAAATGAAGTATCAAACAAATAAAACATCATCATTCAAACACAGTCCATAGTTCTCCATTTATGTATGTTTATTTCTAAGGTGTTAAGAATTTCTTCACGACGTGGAAAGTAAGGTATGTAATGTGATTACTTTAAATTTATATAGCATCTTTTAATTAAAGCCTCTCTTCTAGCAATGTTAGAGTCAAGGCAACATTATAAAGTAATGTAGCAGTAAAAATCTAAAATCATAAAATTTTTACAATGAATTTTACCTTGAGTAAATAATAAGTGAAATACATATTACTATTGATTGCCACATATATTTCTCTAGAAAACAATCTAGATTATTTCTAAACTATAAAAAAGTTAATGCATAGCCACTTTGGAAAACAGTTTGCTAGTTTTTTCACAAAGCTAAATGTAGTCTTACCGTATACCTAGAAATTACACTCCAGGTGTTTATGAAATAAGTTGAAAATTTATATGTCCACAAAAAAACCTGCACAAGAAAGTTTATAGCAGCTGTATTTATAACTGCAAACACTTTGAAGCAACCAATATGTCCTTCAATAAGTGAACAGATAAACACACTGAGATACATCCATACATGGGAATGTTATTCAACAACAAAAAGAAATGAGCTATCAAAGCAAAACATGAAAAGAGAAGGATGAACCTTAAATGCTTATTGGTAAGTCAAAGCAATCAGTCTAAAATAATACATTTCTGTGTGATTGCATAACATGACACTCTGTAAAAGGCAAAACTATAAAGATAATTAAAGATCAACTGTTGTCAAGAGCTTTAGGGGAGAGAAGAAGAGAGAGAAGAATAGGTAGAACACAGGGCTTTTAGGGCAGTGGCATTTTTCTCTATGATACTGTAATGGTTGGTGTATGACATTATATGTTTGTTAAAACTGATAAAACTGTACAACACAAAAAATTTATCCTAATGTGAACTCTGGAATTTAGTTAATAATGTATCAATTTTGGTTCATCATAGTAGTAAATGTACCCCTCTAATGCAAGATGTTAATAATAAGGGAAACTATTATTTTGAGCAGAGACGTTAAGTAATGTTACAGCTCTGTACTTATTGCTCATTTTTTTCTCTTAACCTAAAACTTCTCTTAAAAATTTAAGTCTATTAACTTTTTTAGAAAGAAGTTAAATCATTTTATATGGTCATAATCTTTCAATAGAAAAATTTTATTTATGGGTGGACTGATCCTTGTGCCTCCTAAGCATCCGTGCTTATGTGTCGGGCTGTGTATATGCCTTCAGTTTTTATCCCCATGCTCACCTCAAGTCACACTCCAGGGAGGTGGGGAACTAATATGCATGGTGAGGCAGGAGGCTTTTACTGTGACACAGTCATGGTCTCTCTCTTGAGATTTTGTATTATTTGAGAGGGCTTCTTTTTTTCCTTCCATGTGTAACTAGTATCTAGTTACACATGGAAGGAAAGACAGAAGCCAACCTAGGATCGACCTATATATATATATATATACACATACATACACACATATATATATGTTGAAAATGAAACCTGAACTCCCCCTTAAAAACAGAAATGGAACACAATGCATTTATTCCTTGCCCCTTTTATAAACGACACAAAAATGACAGCTAAAGACTATCCAGAAATGGAATAAACCTTCAAAGATAGAAAATTCAAAATAGAAGTCAATAGCAACAAAATTTTGGAAGCTGGAAAGATGACATGTGAGTTATAGTTGATTAAGCAAGCATTTAAAAGCTGAATCATTGGCTGACACCAGGGTGGGGCAAACCTGATCCATGCTGCAGCAGCCCTCAACGTTGTAGCACTAGGTCACTCTGGAATAAGAATGAAGACATTTAAGAAGGAATTCTCTTATCCTGC
This sequence comes from Miniopterus schreibersii, assembly GCF_964146895.1. Classification (NCBI taxonomy): domain Eukaryota; kingdom Metazoa; phylum Chordata; class Mammalia; order Chiroptera; family Miniopteridae; genus Miniopterus; species Miniopterus schreibersii. The sequence goes on along the minus strand of NC_138118.1, from coordinate 30,216,757 downwards.
TTCCCCTCCCTTATTCCATAGAACCAGACAGCATCCCCTTCCTCAAACCAAGCAGAGACCCATCTTGCTATTTCACACCAATTTTTCTTTTTATATTGATTGGTTTGTTTTCTTATATTGAATGCATTTCATTACATACTTTTTGTAAAAAGGATAGTAATGGATAGCAAGCAAGCAAGAGGGAGATAGTATGAAAGGAAGAGAAGAAGGGAATAAAGTAGGGAGGAGGAAAAACAATAAGACATACAAAGATTAAGAAATGAGATCAGACATAACCTAGTTGTATTCAATAATTAGGAGAGAAATAGTAGTAGGACTTGGCACTTACCACTTAAGTAATAGCATATAAATATTGTCCTTGTGTTCTCAGAGTCCGAAAAGAAATAGTGAATGCATCAAATGAGAGTATATGCCTTCTTTTTCCTTCCTGTTATATCTAATAGACCTAAAGTAAAACTTCCTCCATAAATATACATTTATAAACATGCATTCATCTGAATGAAATTCTTTACAAAGAGTCAGTGTTGCCAAGAAAAAAACAAGACTAAAAATAATCAATTATGGAATTATGTTGAGATACAAGTGAAATAAAGGAAAAGAATACCTTTAATCATTATTGGAACCACCTGGTATTTAGTGAGTTCTAATGAATGAAAAGAATAAAGGTAATACAGTAAAAAAACAGTCATTTTGTCTTCAAGAAGAAAATTACCTAATTTCTTTTTTCTTTTTTTTTTTTTGGCCACCAAGAATCCTCAAAATAATGATCAAGGTATAAAGTATATTTCATGGTTTTCTTCATTTTTATAGATTACAAGGTCATCTAGGATGATTCTGGTTATTTAAGATAATAAGAAAAATATTCTCAGGTTATCACTGACCTAGTTAGAGAAACAAAGTACTAAAGAACACTATCCCCCCAGAGACACATGGGAAATAGGAGCATATACCATTCGAGGATTTATTTCCACATATAAATAAAAGAGTTACTGTTCAATTCTATTCATCATTAAAATGTATCTTCCATTTTAATAGAAGAATCAGCTGAAATAAACATACTTTAAATTAGAAAATAATAAAAGGTAATTGACTTACTTTGCAACAGGATCAAAAGTATTTATCATAAGTTTGAGATATAACTTTCTATACAAATGGTAAAATGTTTTTAAATTAATGTTATATATGACAAAATCAGTTTCAATAGATACACACATGATTTTGGTATATGGTAATCAAGTAAATCAATAAAAAGACAAAGTTATGAAATAGAGTTAACTGGATATAGGCTTGGTGTATGTCAGATAGAATATGTAACACATGAAAGGAAGTTAAACAATTTTTTAAAATATATCTTTATTGATTTCAGAGAGAGAAAAGAAGAGGGAGAGAGAGAGATAGAAACATCAATGATGAGTCATTGATCAGCTGCCTCCTGCACTCGCCCAACTGGGGATTGAGCCCCCAACCCAGGCATGTGCCCCGACCAGGAATCGAACCCCAATCGCCTGGATCCTAGGTTGATGCTTAACTGCTGAGCTACATCCGGCCGGGCTAAACACAATTTTTGAATTTTTATTTTCTTGGCAGTTCCTATTACCATATAATGAACTATTACATTCAATTTCTGAGCAACTGAAGAGAGTAAAGCATTCAACTGTATCCCAGCCGGGCATGTCTCAGCGGTTGAGCATCGAACTAGGATCCAGGCAGTCGGGGTTCAATTCCCAGTCAGGGCACATGGCCGGGTTGCAGGCTGCAGACGATCAACTACTTTCTCATCATTGATGTTTCTATCTCTCTCTCCCTCTCCCTTCCTCTTTCTGAAATCAATAAAGATATATTTAAAAAAATAAATAAATAAAGCATTCAACTGTAGCTTGTGAATTACTCAGAAAACTGTTCAGACTCTGAATGTTATAGCTGGTCTCTCATTTTCACTGTCTAATAAATGAGTTTATTAATAAACAAATGAGTTTACATGATATTGTGTGGTTATCATTATTTCTTTTTTAAATTAAATTTATTGGGATGGCATTGGTTAATAAAATAATATAGGTTTCAAGTGCACAATTCTATGATACATCATCTGGGCATTGTCTGCCCATCACCTAAAGTCAAGTCTTTTCTCATCACCAGATATTTGACCCCCTTTACTTTTTACTACACCCTCATACCCCTTTATCTCTGGTAACCACCATTCTGTTGTCTATGTCTATGAGTTTTTTGTTAGTTTGTCTTGTTTTTTCATTTGTTGTTTCAGTTTTATATCCCAGTATGAGTGAAATCATGTGATTCTTGACTTTTCTGTCTGATTTATTTCACTTAGCATGATACTCTCATGATCCATCCATGTTGTCTCAAATTGCAGTATTTCATCTTTTCTTACAGCTGAGTAGTAGTCTATTGTATATATGTACCATATCTTCTTTATTCAATCATTTATCAGAGTACACTTCAGTTGTTTCTATGATTTGACCATCATGAATAATGCTGCAATGAACATAGGACTGTATATATCTTTCTGAAGACAGGTTTTCAAAATGTTTGGGTAGATATGCAGAAGATGGCTTACTGGGTCATATGGTAACTCTGTTCTTAATTTTTTGAGAAACTCCATACTGTTTTCCATGGTGGCTATACCAGTTTACATTCCCACCAGCAGTGAATGAGGGTTCCTTTCCAACACTTGTTATTACTTGTCTTGCTGAGAATAGCCATTCTAACAGATGTGAGGTGGATATCATTGTGGTTTTGATTTGCATTTCCCTAATAGTTAGGGAAACAACTTTTCATATATCTGTTGGCCATTTGTATGTCTTCCTGGGAGAAGTGTCTGTTCAGGTCCTCTGCACATTTTTTAATGAGATTATTTTCGTTGTTCAGTTGTATGGGTTTTTTATATGTCCTAGATATTAACCCCTTGTCAGAGCTGTTGTTTGCAAATATCTTCTCCCATTTGGTTGCTTGTTTTTTTGTTTTTCTTAGTGGCTTCTTTTGGTGTGAAAAAGCTTTTTAATTTGATATAGTCCCATTTATTTTTTTCCCCCTTTACTTTCCTTGACCAGATGGCTTCACTAGTGAATTCTACTAAACATTTAAAGAAGACATAGTATCTATTATTCTCAAACTATTCCAAAAAATGAAGAAAAGGAAATATTTCCTAACACATTTTATGAAGCAAACATAACCTTGCTACCCAAACCTGGCAAGAATACCACACAAAACAACAAACCTACAGGTCAATGTCTCTGATGAATACAGATGCAAAAACACCAAACAAAATACTAGCAGATCAAATACAATACATTAAAAAAATAATACATCACAATCAAGTGGGGTTCATTCTAGGTGCTCAAAGATGATTCAACATACACAAATCGAGCAATGTAACACACCACATTAACAAAAGAAAGGGTAAAATATATATGATCTTATCAATAGAAGCAGATATGACATATGTTTGAGATTAAAACACAATAAAATGTTTATAGAAGGTAAGTACCTCAACATAATAAAGGCCATATATGACAAACCCTCAGCTAATATCATTCTCAATGGTGAAAAACTCAAAACTTTTCCTGTAAGATCAGGAATAAGACAAGGGTATCCACTCTCACCACTCTTATTCAACACAGTACTGGAAGTTCTAGCCAGAGCAATCAGGCAAGAGAAATAAATGACCGGAATCCAAATTGGAAATGAAATAGAATTGTTGCTTTTTGTAGATGACATGGTTCTTTATATAGAAAACCCTGAAGACTCCACCAAAAAACTACTAGAAACAATAAACACAGTAAAATATGCAGGATACAAAATTAATGTACAAAACCCCACAGCATTCCTTTATACTAACAATAAAATTTTAGAAAGAAATGGAAAAACCAATTCCTTTTGCAATTCAACAACAAAAAATACCTAGGAATAAACTTAATAAAGGATGTGAAGGAGCTATGCAATGAAAACTACAAAGCATTTTTAAAAGAAGTTGAAAAAGACACAAGGAAATGGAAAGATATTTCGTGTCCATGGTTTGGAAGAATCAAAATAATTAAAATGGCCACATTACCCAAAGCAATATACAGACAATGCAATCCCCAACAAAATCTCAATGACATTTTAAAAGATAAATAGAACAAAATATCAGATTTCTATGGAATTATCAAAACCCCCAAATAGCCAAAACAATTCTGAGGGGGGAAAAAACAAAGCTGGAGATATCACAATCCTGACTTCCAATTATACTACAAAACAATAATAATCAAAGCAGTATGGTATTGGCAGAAAAACAGACACACAGACCACTGGAACAGAATTGAGAGTCCATAAATAAACCCACTTGTGTACTGGCAAAAAAATTTTTACAAAGATGTAAAAAACATGCAATAAAGAGAAGAACACCTCTTCAATAAATGGTGCTGGAAAAATCTGAAAGCCACAATGCAAAAGAATGAAACTAGACTAATGTTTGTTCCCATATGCAAAAATTAACTCCAAATGGATCAAAGACCTAAATATAAGACCTAAAATAATAAATTACATAGAAGAAAACAGAGGTAATGAACTTATAGACCTTGATCTTAGAGAGGATTTTATGAATTTGACCCCAATGCAATAGAACTAAGGGCAAAAGTAAATGAATGAGGCTGTATCATCATTATTCTTGTAAGTAGTAGGAGCAGTAGGAGCATGATAGTATATTAGTTTTAGGACATTTATGATACAGTAAATTTGCAGTGTCAGCTGACTTTTATATATCTTGTAATCTATTTTATAATCAGTATTGTAATTATCTGTCATTAATCTGTGGTTATTAAAGTTTAATTTTATGATTTCAATAATTAAATTTTATGACTTTATGATTTTAATTTTAATGCCTTAGTTTTTCTGACATTTTTCATAAGTTTAATATTAAGCCCTTGATTCAGGATTCAACTCTGAATTATAATGTTCTTTATGTAGGTTAAAATAGTTCATTTTGTGGTTTTCTGTTTTATGATACAATTTCCAGGAAATTGTGGGGGAAATGGGTACTGCCAATGTTTTGTTTTTTTTTTTTTTTTTTTTTGTAGTTCAAATTGTCTTGCAATTCTTGGCCTAGAAATGATTAAGTAATTCCAATATCTTTTTAAAGAATCTTTGGATTTAGTATACTTAGGGCCAAAAGAGTCAAGGGAAAAGTGTGCATAAAGATCAGTCTTAGGCAAAATTAACCATTAACATTTTTTTCATGTGTATTTTCCTACATTCTGCTTATTCCCTTTTCCCCCCAGCCATTGAATAGTGTTTCTTTTGACTCCTCCATATTCCCTTGTCTCCCTAAGACTGTGTGCTGTAATAAAGCACCTTTATTATTCAGGAGTGGAATCTTATATGCTTTTTGCTTCTCTATTTCTTCCTTTTATCTAATTAAAACCTAATTTGTCATTATCAAGAAACTTTTTGAACTGAATGACTTGAAATACCTGATAAATTAATGATGCTATGAAGCACCTGGTCTTCCACTCCACTAGTAGAATTCTGGCCATGACCCTTGATAAATAACTATTCTCAAGACTTGTTGGGTTCATTCTTCATGCTTTTCTCCTAAGCCCTGCTTCAACTCCACTCTACTAAGCCATTGGCTCCTTGTTTGTCACAAGGATACGCTACTGACTTTTGAGCCAGATAGAAAGGTTTCTGGAAGAAGGGGATGCACCTGCGTATTGAAGTGAATCAGACAAGTGCCTATACTCCCAGACATTAATGAACCACTTCAGAGGGCATCCCAAGAGACTCTTTCTTCAAGTACAACGTGGTGGTTTGGGAGTAATCCTTGACATATTTTCTGATACTTCATGTTCATTTGTTCATCCATTCATTTATTCACTGATTCATTTCAATTCATATTTATGTCTGTACTTATTAAGCATTAACTATGTCCCAGGAATTATGTAACAGGCTAGGGATATAAACAATTCTCGTTACCTTCCTCTGCTTGCTTATAGTCTAGTAGGGTCACTAGATTATAAGGTTCAATGGAAAGACAGACAGACAAGCAAGTATGTTTATAGTACGGTATCTTGCACATTAAAAAGAGTTTGCATGAGTTGCTTTGTAAGCATAAAGGCAGTACTTTAAAGTAATCCCAAGTATGTTATGGTTCTGGAAGAAGTCACATTTGAGTAGAGTCTTGAAGGAGGATATGGAAGAATTCTTACAAGGTTAAGAGGAAAGGACTTTCAGAAGAGAATGAGAGCATGAATACTGTAACACTGAAGCTTAGTAAGAGTGTTGAATAAATAAATGTTCAAAAGGATTACTCTTAGCAGTAACATACGAGAATGCCAATTTCCATATAGCTTTGCCAGCAAACAGCATTGTAATGTACTAAATACTTACTGTTACTTGAATAAACAAAAATCAATCATCATTGATATTTAAATTTTCATGTTTTTGGTAGTAAGGATAAACATTTTTTTCCCCATATGTCTTCTAGCAGTACAATTTTGGTTCATATATTTTTTGAACTTGAGAGTTTTCAATTTCTATAATGTCTTTAAATACTAAAGGTAGAACTGCTATAAATACATTTAAAACAAATATATGTCTTTATTGATTTCAGAGAGAGGAAGGGAGAGAGAGAGATAAACATGAATGATGAGAGAGTCATTGATCAGCTGCCTCCTGCACTCCCCATACTGGGGTTCAAGCCCACAACCAGAGCATGTGCCCTGACCATGAATCGAATCTCGATCTCCTGGATTGTATGTTGATGTTCAACTGCTGAGCAACACTAGCTAGGCTGAATACATATCTTTAAGTCTATTTTTATTACTTTAAAACAGACATTTTACTGTGCAGAAGCTTTTTATTTTGATGAGGTCCCATTTGTTTATTTTCTCCATTTCTCTTGCCCTAGGACATGTATCAGCAAACATATTGCTATGAGAGATGTCTGAGATTTTGCTGCTTATGTTTTCCTCTAGGATTTTTATGGTTTCACATCTTACATTTAAGTCTTTTATCCATTTTGAATTTATTTTTGTGTATGGTGTAATTTGGTGGTTTAGTTTCATTTTTTTGCATGTACCTGTCCAATTTTCCCAGCACCATTTATTGAAGAGACTGTCTTTACTCCATTGTATGTTCTTGCCTCCTTTGTCAAATATTAATTGACCATAATGACATGGGTCAATTTCTGGGTTCTCTGTTCTGTTCCACTGATCTATATGTCTGTTCTTGTGCCAGTACCAGGCTGTTTTGAAAAGAAACCATCAACAAAATGAAAAGGGAGCCCACTGTATTTGCCAACAGCACATCTGATAAAGGGTTGATATTTAAAATATATAAGTCACTCATACAACTTAACAAAAGGAAGACAATCCAATTAAAAATGGGCAAAGGACTAAATAGACACTTCTCCAAAGAGGACATACAGATGGCTAAAAACATGAAAAAATGTTCAACATCACAAATCATTAGAGAGATGCAAATTTAAACCACAATGAAGTATAACTTCAGACCTGTCAGAATGGCTACCATCAACAAATCGACAAACTACATACAAGTGCTGGCAGGGGTATAGAGAAAAGGGAACCTTAATACATTGCTGGTAGGAATGCAGACTGGTGCAGCCACTATGGAAAGCAGTAGGGGTTTCCTCAAAAGATTAAAAATTGACTTGCCATTTGACCCAGTGATCCCACTTCTAGAAATACATCCTAAGAAACCCGAAACACCAATCACAAAAAACTTATGCACCCCTATGTTGATAGCAGCACAATGTACAATAGCTAAGATCTGGAAACAGTCCAAGTGCCCATCAAGAGATTAGTGGATAAAAAAGCTGTGGCACCTTTACACCATGGAATACTATGCAGCTATAAAAAAGAAGAATCTTTTATCCTTTGGGATAGCATGGAGGGAACTAGAAAGTGTTATGCTAAGTGAAATAAGCCAGTTGGAGAAAGACAAGTACCACTTGATCTCAATTATATGTAGAATGTAATAAGCAAAATAAACTGATGAACAAAGTGGATCCAGAGACATAGAAGCATGGAACAGACTGAGGGATCTCAGATGGAAGGTAGGGATGGGGAGATGGGCAGGAAGAGATTAATCAAAGAACTTACATGTTTATCAGCATAACCCATGGACACAGACATTGGTCTGGGGAAGGCCTGGAGGTGGAGGGATGTGGGGAGGAGGGGATCAATGGGAGAAAAAAGGGGACATATGTAATATTTTCAACAATAAAGATAAAGAAATTAAAAAAAGATATTTTACAAATTAAGAAATTTTCTTTAAATTGTTATACTACTTACTATTTTTACTAAAAATATGTTAAAGTTTATCTTATGTCTGTTCATACATAGTCATGTGATTTAAGGTAAGATGTTAAAGATATGAGTATAAAATTTTTCTATCATACTTCCTTTAGCTATAATTATTAAGCATTAAATTCAGTTTCCCCAAAAAAGAGCATTCTGGTCTTTTATTTTTAAATTTATATTTTATTATATTACTTAATGTTTATTTTAATCATGAAATTTTCATAACAAGTTTAACAGGAATATATAAGTTCAAACAGAGGGCAAAAGATGGCATACTCAGATTAGTTTAACAAGAATTTATTTAAGGGCCCACATACAAAGATATAGGCAAGTTGTAGGGAAACCCTAAGGGATTATGCAACACTCAGGAATAGTTGCCCTAAGGTCATGCTCCTTATTCTGACTTCTCACTAGTTGAACCCAACAGGAAACCAAAGATATATATTGATGCGTATGGTGTAGCTCAATTTGGAAAGACAGACAGGAAGAATGAGAAGAGTAGAGAGTGGCTCTGGAAAAGCAAGTGAGCTACGTCTGGCACACTGGGAAACCAACACAATTGATCCTGATTTAACATACTGGAGCATTGTATACGAGTCACATGTGTACATATTCACTATGCTATGGGTATCAGTCAGTTTGTTTAATAAAGGGAATGAGAAACACTGTTATCCAGTGAGTGAGTTAAGAGAGCTTTTTCACTCAGTTTGGCCCCTAAACTTCCAGTAACAAAGATTTCTCTAAATCTGTTCTGGCTCTTCATATCCAGGTTAAGATTTTTGTATAGATTTTTCTAACTTTTCCTAAATTAGTGCAGCTTTCTTATCCTCTAAGTCTCCATTCTCCATATCTGCTTTAAATACTCAGGTAAATAAATTCAGCTGTTAGAATTTCTTTATTATATTCAAGAAAATTGCAATGAAAAATTTCGAAAAACTTTTCCCATCTGGTTTGGCTAGCTGTTATAGTCCACGGAGTTGTTTTAATTATGATCATTGGGTTTCTTTTTTCTCCCCTTTTATTACATAATAGCTGATACATACAAAAGAATATATATAATGTCTTTATAAGTTCTGAAACATAATAAAGCAAACATTGTGAATACACATCTAATAAAAGAATTAGAACATTACCCAATAAAATGGATTAATTTATTTTTACAATTTAATATTTTACTGATATATCTCACTGTATTTTATTGTCAATAAGCATTTTTTTTTGTTTGTTTTTGTTATTGCAAACAACAATAAAATATTTTTGTACTTTTCATATATATTTGCTGGTGCACATATGCAAGAGTTTCCCTAGGGTTTTTCCTTAGAAATGGAATAACTCAGTTACAGAGTATGTATATGCAGTGTTAGAAGACAGTGAAAAAATATTTTCCAAAATAATGCATCATTTACGTTTCTACCAACACAGATAAGTGTTCCACTTTCTATACATGCTCATCAACATTTGTCAGTCAACTCGTTTTTTAAATTATCAGGCTAATGGGTAAAATAATATATCTTACAATGGTCTTAATTTGAGTTTCCTGGATTAATAATCAGATTGATCAGCCTTTCTTTCTTTTTTTTTTTTTTTTTATGGACATTCAAATATTTTGTCTTTTAATTTTTTTTTTTTGGGTTGTGAATCTGTTGCATATTGATGTGAAGGAATTCTTTACATATAATATATACTTTATTGCATAGATAGATGATAGAAAATTAGATAGATAATTAGATAGCAGAATCATTCCCCTAATTTGTGATTATACATAGTAAATACGTTCTTCCAATTTATGGTTGTTGTTTTTTTTTTAATTTTCTTTAGGAAACTTTTGATGAAGTGGTTAATTTTAATTTAATTTATCATTTTTTTAAGGTTAGAAATTTTGGTTTCTTATTTTAGAGAACATTTCCAATCTTGCAATTACAAAGTTATTATTTTTTTTTATTTTCTAATAAAAGTTTAAAGCTTTGCCTTTTTCATTTAAGTCTTCATTCCATTGGGAATATATTTTTGTGAATAGTATGATGGGGATCAATTTCTTTTCATTTTATATATATAATTGATCATTCTAGCACTTTTTTTGAATAGCACATGCTTTCTCATTCATATACTGTTTCTGTTTATGTATGGCCTTATTTCTGGGCTTTATTTTTTTTGTAAATTAGTCCATCTCTGAACTTCACTATCTTAATTACAGTAGAATTCCTAAGATTTTACTTTTATTTAGAAGTGTCTTAGCTATTCCTAGGCTGTTGTTTTTCCACATGAATTTATAAGCACCTTGGCAGTTTGCACAAATGCCTTTGGGATTTTCATGGGAATAATATTGACTCTATAAATCAGTATGGGAGAATGCTGAGATATAGTGATTGTTCCTATAGAAGACACTTTATTCTTCTCTATAAATTCTGAACCTTTTTTAATAAAGTTTTATAATTTTCTTTATAAAAAAAGATACATATTTCTGAACATTTATGTTTTTAGACTCTTTATGCCTATTTTTAAATTATCATACAAAAATAGATTTCCTATGTACACAAATATAGCATATGCACACCACCATAGTTTTATTACTTCCATTTCAAATCTTCTACCTGTTACTATTATTTTTTTTCTTATTTCTCAGCTGACAAAAACTCCTACTACAGTGTTAAAATGAGCACTCATAGTAGGCATCTTTGTTTTGTTTCTGATTTTAAAGGTAGTGTTTCTAATATATTTAGAAGATAATTGATAAGAATAAAAACTATTACTAGTTTTTAGGCAATGCAAGTAGATGATCCCTATGAAATTATTTCTTTATAGTTGAGAAGAGTCCTCCCTCACCTCATTTTCTATTGAATTAAATTATAACTTTCCCTTGCATGTTGTGATTAAACCCTAATTCATCATAGTAGGTAATATATTATTCTTATATCTGCTGGCTTCAGTTTGCTAACATTTAGGATTTTGGTCTATCCTTTCCTTTCTCATACAATACTTTTCTGATAGAGGTATTAGAGTGGGAGTGTTTTTGTTTTTGTTTTATATTTTGTGGCATAGTAGGTAAGATGGAAAGATAAGTTACTTCAAAATTTGGTAGAATTTGCCTCTTGCCTTTATTGCATGGCTTTTCTTTCTTCTTTCTTTCCACTGATTTTAAATTATTTTTTGTTTGCTCTTCTCTCTGACTTGTAGTAAATGTGCCAGACAGTCTGCCAAAAATTTTTACAAATATTATTACATTATTTTTTCCATATTATTTATAAGGAAGAGATTCTGTGAGAATCACTAACTGACTCAAAGTCACATAGTTGGTGGCAGAACTGAATTGCACTGCCTTCTTTAAGAATCACACAGGCTTTTGTTAGTAGAACACAATATCCATTTTCTAATTCCTGAATAAGCCATGACATTTATCTTAAAAAGTCAACTTGAAGGAGGAAAAAGTGACCTCTTTTTACCTTACTTTGTCCAGGAGCAGAAGTTCCTGCTCTAATCATGTTTGTTTCAAACCATGCGGAATTTCAGTCTTCCTAATGACATGAGAAAATACAAATAAATCTCATCTGTCACATTTTATATGTAGTCACTATCCCTCATATATTGCTGATCCCTCCTCTAAATGAAGGAAAGCTAACTGGTCTAATTTGTTCTAAAACATCTATTTATATTAGGTCTTCTAAGGTTATTTGTGCATTTCAGCAAACTACTAGATGTAATTAATTTTTAAAGAAATTTAAAGTAAAAAAAATAATAAAACGCTAGCTCATAAGATGTTTTCCATTCCATTTGTGACTTTGAAACACATTTTAAAGTATTACAATTTATATTTTTATTCATTATTGAAAATCCTAATAAAGTCTACTTTGAGATTTAGAAAAATGTTATTATGGAAATATTCCTATTGCAGCTTTTCTCTGTGTGCACAAAATAAAACTTCAGATTATTTGATTGACTCAGAGGAACATACTGCAGTGACTCTGGATGCCTTTGTGTAATGACTAGATATTCTGCCAAATATAGTCATTGGTTGTTCTCAGCCACTCCCTTGACAATGAAAAATTCATGTGAAACTTGAAACTGTACACCTTTTACATGTCCATAAACACTTAGCACCTTTCTGTACAATGGATAGGCTGTTTCATGTTCCTCTAAATATTTATTTGATCTCATCTTTTTCATTTTAATGTGCTTCAAAAAGAACAACTCATTCTTGGAATTTCTTTGTTTAGCAGTTTAGAAAACAAGAATTTCCAGCTTTCCAGGATATTTAATTTGGAAGCATTCATGTTGGCCTTAAGCTTCAGCTTTGGAAAGTTTGCCATTTAATATAACTTTCCCATTTTTTTACATTGGATAAGCCCTGATTTAAAAATATTTTTTATTGATTTCAGAGAAAGGAAGGAAGAAGGAGAGAGAGATAGAAGCATCAATGATGAGAGAGACTCATTGATTGGCTGCCTCCTGCATGACCCCTACTGTGGATAGAGCCCTCAACCCAGGCATGTGCCCTGACCAGGAATGGAACCGTGATCTCTTGGTTCATAAGTTGACATTCAACCACTGAGCTACACTGGCAGAGGTCTTTTCTATTTTTTGTCAGATAAGTTAGTACAAATATCATTATTATGTCTGTCTTATTTATCGTAATCACTCTCTTTGTTATTCTGACTATTTTTGGTATTATGCATAGAAAAACATCATTGGTATATATTTCTCTTATAATCTTTTCCGATACTTATTTCTGCTTGAGTCAACCTAGGTAGAAATTTTTACTTTAGTATTAAGCTACAGTAACACAGGCATAATTTAAATCCATTTTATCTACAGCAGCTTGATAATTTTGAAATTATGTACTCCAATATGTTGAGCCACTGCAATCTTTGCAAAGGAGAAAAGGTAGTCATTTTTCTCCTTGAAACTTTGGTTCACTAAATCAATATTCGATATCAAACCTCATAAATCAAACAAATTTTGGTATGTGGACTTGGAATAATTTCTTGTTAATTGTAGTAATTCATAAAAATAAGAAATACTATTTAGAGTGTTAAGATAATTATAGCTTTTATAAGCAGACTACAACAATCTCATTGTTTTGTTATGGTAGAATCATTGTGCACATGGAACAAATTCAAAGAGTCTGTGATCTGACTTTAGGATTGAGATTCAGTTTCCTTCAAGCTGAGGTTTTATATTTCAAATCAGTCAGTATTTATTTATTTATTTTTTATTTTTTATTTATTCATTTAGTGTTTCTAACAGGGAAGTGTTTTACTTCAAGAAAAGACCCTCCAAACACCCAAACAGCATTCTGATTTGTCTCTCTTCTAGTCCCTACTGCACTTACTTCCCTGAAGATTTGTGCTTTCTTTTTCTTTAACAAACACTTAAAATATATTGCTCGCTGTTGTAATTCAACACAAAGACCTAAGAGTTGTAAGCCTTTTTTGAAAACCTGTTTTAGATTTCTTCATTTTACTTATATTGCAAAATTTAATTATTTTTTTAATTGATTTTTTTTTTTTTTTTTAGAGAGAGGAAGGGAGAGGGAGAGAGAAATAGAAACATCAATGATGAGATAGGAACATTGATCAGCTGCCTCCTGCACACCTCTTGCTGGGGATCAAGCCTGCAACCCAGGCATGTGCCCTGACCGGGAATCAAACCCTGACCTCCTGGTTCATGGGTCGATGATCAACCACTGAGCCATGCCAGCTGGGCACAAAATTTTATTTTAAAAAACAAAGAGAATTTATTTATTTAAGCAGTATTCATTCATTGTTTTACTTATAATAATGCATTTTCTTTTTTAAGAAAGATTTGATGTGGTTACAAAAATAAGTACAACAAAAATTATGAAGTGAAGAAATAGAGCAAAAGGCAAATATTAGTGTAAAATTTAAAATGAAACAAGAAACACAGTACATACAGTGTAGTTCCTAGAGATGGACCACAAACTGAGCTCTTCCTAACCGCAGATGATGCCTCAAGAGAAATATGATAATTTACATGATTCACACAGTGTCTATCACAGCAAACCAGTGGTATCATGGGTATTGAGAGTATGGTGAAATAAACACTTTTAATGATATTATTCCCTTAAGTGAAATAATATGTTTCACTGAACTTTTCTTATATGTTTCTTAATTTATTGTGATGGCATGTCAGAAAAGGTTCATATCAACAAATTTAGTTCTTTGAAAGATCAAACTACTCTAGTATAGTACAATACTATCTGATCATCTCACCAAATCAGAGGGTAAGCTTCAGATTATGCAAACGTGCAGTCTCAAAAATGGGAGTTGTTGGATTCATGGATGGATCTAATTGAAATAAGTCAGACACAGAAAGACAAATACTATATGGTTTTACTTATATTGTGGAGTCTAAAACCACAACAAATTAATAAACAAAACAAAACAGAAAGAGACCCATAGATATAGAGAACAACCTGATGGTTGCCAAAGGGGAAGTGGTGGAGTATGGGTGAAAAACAAAACAATATCATAAGTAGAAAGAAGTAGTCCAATGAAGGTAATTTTCACTTTTTTAAAGCCCGTATATATAAAAAGCTTTAAACAAAAATGCTATGAGAGGTAGGGTGTGTGGTGTTGATTGATGACCAGAAAATAAAGAAGAAAAAAATTGAAAATATAAATAATTCTGACAAATATTCTCAAACTATTTGATTATCAGAAAGACTCTTTGAAATATTTACCTCTATTACTATCAAATAGATAGCTATTATGCCTTGAAATAGTAGATACTGTTAATCCATTATATATACATTTATTTTTTATTTATTTTACTTATTTTTAAAATTTTTATTATGTATTGGTTTCAAGTGTGCAGTTTAGTGGTTAGACAATCATATACTTTACATAGTGTTCCCTTGATATTTCCAGTACACCAACTGGCATCATACAAAGTTATCACAATATTATTGACTATATTTTCTATGCTTTACTAATTCCCTGTGACTATTTTCTTTTTTAAAAAATAAAATTTATTGGGATGACAATGGTTAATATGAACATATAGTTTTCATGTGTGGGTTTCTATGTTACAAGATCTGTACATTGCTCTGCGTGCTCACCACTCAAAGTCATCTTCCCCTGTCACCATATATTAAGACCCTCTTTCTCCCCCCAACCCCTTCCCTCTGGCAACCACCACACTGCTGTTCATGTCCACAAGTTTCAGTTTTATATCCCGCCATATGAGTGAAATCATATGGTTCTTAGGTTTTTCTGGCTGACATTTCATTTAGTGTCATCTATGTTGTTGCAAATGGCAATATTTCCTCTTTCTTATGGCTGACTAGTACTCCATAGTATATATGTACAACATCTTCTTTATCCAGTCCTCTATCGCAGGACATTTTGCTTTTTTCCATGTCTTGGCCACCATGAATAATGCTGCAATGAACATGCGGTGCATATATTTTTGCAAATACATGTTTTCAAGTTTTTCGGGTATATACCCAGGAGAGGGATTGCTGGATTGTATGGAAGCTCTATTCTTTGTTTTTTGAGGAATCACTAGACTGTTTTTCCATAGTGGTTGTACAAGTCTACATTCCCACCAGCAGTGAATGAGGGTTCCCTTTTCTCCACAACCTCTCCAACACTTGTTATTGCTTGTCTTGTTGACAATAGCCACTCTAACAGGTGTGAGGTGGTATCTCATTGTAGTTTTGATTTGCATTTCCCATATGCTAGTGAGATTGAACATCTTTTCATATATCTATTAGCTGTTTGTATGTATTCTTGGGAGAGGTGTTTGTTCTGTTCCTCTGTCCACTTTTTGATTGGGTTGTTTGTCTTTTTAGTGCTGAATTTTATTAATTCTTTATATATTTTGAAAATTAAACCTTTGTCAGAGCTACTGTTTGCAAATATCATCTCCCATCTGGTTGGCTGCCTCTTTATTTTGTTGTCAGTTTCTTTTGCTGTGCAGAAACATTTTAGTTTGATATAGTCCCATTCATTTATTTTTGCCTTTAATTCCCTTGCTTTTGGGGTCAAGTTTATAAAATGTTCTCTACAACCGAGGCCCATAAGTTTGATACCTATGTTTTCTTCTATGTAACTTACTGTTTCAGGTCTCACACTTAGGTCTTTGACACCTTTTGATTTAATTTTTGTACATAAGGACAAACTGTAATCCAGTTTCAATCTTTTGCATGTGGCTTTCCAGTTTTCCAGCACCACTTATTGAAGAGACTATTTTTACTCCATTGTGTGTTTCTTTCCCCTTTGTCAAACATTATTGCCCATATACATGTGGTTTTATCTATGGGCTTTTTATTCTTTTCCACTGATCTGTGTGTCTGTTTCTCTGCCAATACCATGCTGTTTTTATTATTGTAGCTCTGTGGTATAATTTGAAGTCAGGTAGTTTGATACCTCCAGCTTCGTTTTTTCCCCTCAGGATTGCTTTGGCTATTCAGGGTCTTTTGTGGTTCCATAAAAATCTGATGATTTCTTGTTCTACTTATTTAAAAAAATAGCATTGGTATTTTGATGAGGATTGCATTAAATCTGTATATTGCTTTGGGTAATCTGGCCATTTTAACTATGTTGATTCTTTCAATCCATGAACGTGGGATATTTTTTCATTCTGTCGTGCCTTTTCCAAGCTTTTTAATAATGCTTTGTAGTTTTCAGGATATAGGTACTTCATATTCTTTGTTAAGTTTATTCCTAGATATTTTATTATTTTGGTTGCAATTGCAAAAGGAATGTTTGTGGGGTTTTTTATTTCTTTTTCTGAAGTTTTGTTGTTGGTATACAGGAAGGCAATGGATCTTTATGTACATTGGTTTTGTATCCTGCAACTTTACTGTATTTGTCTATTGTTTCTAATTTTTTTTTTTTTTTTTTTTAGAGTTTTCTAAATACAGAATCATGTCATCCACACAAAATGACACTAACTTCTTCCTTCCCTATTTGGATGACTTTTGTTTCTTTCTCTTGCCTTATTGTTCTGGCTAAGAGTTCCAGGAATATGTTGGACAAGAGTGGTGAGAGTGAACATTCTTGTCTTGTTTCTGAGCATAGAAGAAAAGCTTTCAGTTTTTCACCATTAACATGATATTAGTTGAGGTTTTGTCATATATGGCCTCTATTATGTTGAGGTACTTACCTTCTATTCTTATTTAATGAATATTTTAATCATAAATGGATGTTGTATCTTATCAAATACTTTTTCTACATCTATTGATAAGATTTTTATCCTTTCTTTTGTTGATGTGATGTATTACACTGATTGATGTATGTATGTTGAAACATTCTTGTGCCCCTCGAATGAACCCCACTTGATAGTGATGTGTTATTTTTCTGATATACTGCTGTATTTCACTTGCTAGTATTTTAAGATTTTTGCATCTGTATTCATCAGAGATATTGGTGTGTAGTTTTCTTTTCGTGTGTTATCTTTGCCAGTTTTTGGTATCAATGTTATATTGGCCTCATAAAATGTGTTAGGAAGTACTGCCTCTTCTTCAATTTTTTGGAAGAGTTTGAGAAAGATAGGTTTTAAATCTTCGAACGTTGGTAGAATTCACTGGTAAAGTCATCTGGTCCTGGACTTTTATTTTTTGGTACATTTTTTACAGTTGTTTCAATTTCCTCGCTGATGATCAGTCTATTTAGATTTTTCCAAATCTTCATGACTTAGTCTAAGAAGGTTATATATTTCTAGGAATGTATTCATTTCTTCTAGGTTATTGAATCTGGTGGCATATAGTCTTTCATAATATTCTAGTATGATCCATTGTATATCTGTGATGTTTGTGGTGACTTCTCTCTCATTTCGATTTTGTCTATATGAATCTTTTCCTTTTTTTCCTTAGTGATTCTAGACAGGATTTTATTAACCTTATCAAAGAACCAGCTTTTTGTTTTATTAACTTTTTGTATAGTCTTTTTGTTCTATATTTCATTCAGTTCTGCTCTAATTTTTATGATATCCTCTCTTCTTCTGACTTTGGGTTGCTTTCATTCTTCTTTTACTAGTTCTTTAAGATGTGGTGTTAGATTACTTGGGAATTCTCTTTTTTCTTAAGAAAAGCCTGTAATGATATAAACTTCCCTCTTATTACTGCTTTTGCTGAATCCCAGAAGTTTTGATATATTGTATTGTCATTCTCATTTTCTTCTACATATCTTTTAATCTCATCTTTTTTTTCTTCTTTGACCCAGTCATTTTTTAGTAGTATGTTGTTTAATCTCCATGAATTTGTGGATTTTCTTACTTTCTTTTTGCAGTTGATTTCTAATTTCCAGGCATCATGGTCCAAGATTATGTTTTGTATAATTTCAATCTTCTTAAGTTTGTTAATGCTAGTTCTATAATCCAACATATGGTCTATCCTTGAGAATGCTCCATGTCAGCTGAGAAGAATGTATAATCTAATGTTCCAGGATGGGAGGTTATGTAAATGTCAATTATGTCCTCTTGGTATAGTATTTCATTTCAATATTTCTTTGTGATTTTCTGTTTGGTTGATCTGTCTAGAGCCGTCAGTGGAGTATTAAGGTCACCAAGTATGCTTGTGTTTTGATATGTTTCTCTCTTTAATTCTGTGTGTAGTTGCTTTATATATTTTGGTGCTCCCTGGTTGGGCTCATATATATTAAGAAGTGTTATGTTTGTTTTTGTTGTTGTTTTTAAATTTTATTTTTGTTTAATATATTACAGATGTCCCTTTTTCTCCCCAATGCCCCATTTCACCCCATCCCCTCCCCCTCCCCAGTCCCTCTCCCCACCATTGTCCGTGTCTTGGGTTGTGCATATATGCCTATAAATTCTTTAGTTACTCTCTCCCCCTCCACCCACTCTCCCTCCTCCATCCCTCTGACATTCGTCAGTCTGATCTATGCTTCCATGCTATTGAATCTATTCTGTTCATCAGTTTATTAAGTTCTTTAGATTCCACATATAAGCGAGATCATGTGATGTTTGTCTTTCTCTGCCTGGCTTATTTCACATACCATTATTTTCTCCAGGTCCATCCATACTGTCCCAAAGGGTATGAGATCCTTCTTTACAGCTGCACAGTATTCCATGGTGTATATGTCCCATAGTTCTTGACGTAGTATCCCCTTTATCATTATAAAGTGTCCATCTTTCACTCTTGTTATCTTTGTTCTCTTTAAATCTATTTTGTCAGATATAAGTACGGCTACACCTGCTTTTTGATGGATATTACTTGCTTGGAGAGTAATTTTCCACCCTTTTACTTTGACTCTACCTTTGTCTTTGCAGCTTAGATGTGTCTCTTGTAGGCAGCATATAGTTGGGTTTTGTTTTTTGATCCACTCTGCTACTCCATGCTTCTTTATTGGTGAATTCAAATCATTTACATTTAGGGTAATTATTGATGTATGAGGATTTTCTGTAGCCATTTTATCTTTATTTTCTGGTAGCTCTGTGCCTCCATTTGTTCTTTTCCTTTGTACTTCTGTCCATTGTTTTTGTTTAGTGTGTTTCATACTTCTTTCTTCTGTGTCCCCCTCTTTTTTTTTTAAGCTCTGTGTCCTGGTTTGGGGATTTTTGTGTGTGGCTAACATTAGGTTTATAAAAAATAAAGTTGCATGTGTACAATAGTTTTTTTTTTCTTTTGAGTGCATCTGGTGTTCATCCTCCTTTGCCAGCTTAGAGCTTTATCCCCTCCCCCTTTGTGTTTTATTGTCACAGATTAACCCTGTTTATGCTGTAAATTTTTTAGTGATCTTACTCATCATGTTGTGACCTTATATTCTTTGTATTCAAGTAGAATAACTCCGTTGAGTATTTTCTGCAATGGAGGTTTCTGGTGATAAAATCTCTCAGCTTCTGTATGTCTGGGAATTTCTTTATTTCTCTTTCATATTTAAAGGATAATTTTGCTGGATATATTATTCATGGCTGGTAATTTATCGCTTCATTTTTTTTATGGTTCTTTTCCTGTGCAAAACTTTTTAGTTTGATGTAATCCCATTTGTTTTTCTATTCTTTTGTATCCCTTGCCCAAGGAGACATATCAGAAAAAATATTGCTAAGAGACATCTCAGAGAATTTACTGTCTATGTTTTCTTCTAGGATTTTTATGATTTCAAGTTTTACATTTAAGTCTTCAATCTATTTTGAGTCTATTATATAAAGTGTAAGGAAGTAGTCTAGTTTCAGGGTTTTTTTGGTGCATATTTGCCCATTTATCTCAGCACAATTTACTGAGTAGACTGTCTTTATCCCATTATATGTCCTTGCCTCTTTTGTCAATATTAATTGACCAGATAGATATGGGTTTATATCTAGATTCTCATTCTGTTCCATTGTTCTATATAGCTGTGTTTTTTATGCCAGTACTATGTTGTTTTCACTACTATGATCTTGTACTATTGTTTGATATCAGGTAGTGTGATATCTCCAACTTTGTTCTTTTTTCTCAAGATTGCTATTGCTATTCTGGGTCTTTTGTGGTTCTATATAAATTTTTGGAATATTTTTTCTAATTATGTGAACTAGGCCATTGGTATCTTGATAGGAATTGTGTTGAATCTGTAGATTGCTTTTAGTAGTATGGACATTTTAATGTTAATTCTTCCTAGCCATGAACATGATATATGCTTCTACTTATTTTGTATATTCTTTAATTTCTTTCTTCAGTGTCTTACAGTATTCGAAGTACAGGTTTTTTACATCTTTGGTTACATTTATTTCTAGGTATTTTATTTTATTTTTGATGCAATTATAAGTGGGGTTGTTTTCCTTAGTTTCCATTTCTGATAGTTCATTATTAGTAAATAAAAGGCAATCACTTTCTGAGTATTAATTTTTATCCTTCTACATTACTGAATTCATTTATCAGTTCTAGTAATTTTTTGGTAAAGTCCTTAAGGTTCTCCATATATAAGATCATGTTGTATGCAAATTATGAGAGCTTTACTTCTTCCTTTAAAATTTGGATGCCTTTTATTTCTTTCTCTTGTCTGATTGTGGTTAGGATTTCCAATACTTTATTGAATAAGAGTGGTGAAAGTGGACATCCCTGTCTTGTTCCTGATCTTAAGGAAACACTTTTAGTTTTTGCTCATTAAGTATGATGTTGGGTATGGGTTTGTTATATGTAAACTTTATTATGTTATGTTCCCCTTATTCCCACTTTGCTGAAAGTTTTTATGATAAATGTTTGCTGTATTACATCAAATACTTTTTCTGCATCTACAGATATGATCATGTGGTTTTTATTCTTCATTTTGCTTATGTGGTGTATCATATTAATTGATTTGCAGATTTTGTGACAACCTTGCATCCCAGGAATAAATTCCACTTGATCATGGGGTGTATGATATTCTCAATGTATTGCTGGAGGTGGTTTGCTAATACTTTGTTGAGAATTCATCAGGGATATTGGCCTATATATTTTTTTCCTTCGTAGTTGTTGTTATTTAGTTTTGGAATTAAGATAAAGCTGGCATTGTAAAATGAGTCCTCACTTTTCCTGACATATTTGGAATAGTTTGAGGATAGGTGTTAGTTCTTTAAATGTTTGGTAAAATTCACCTGTGAAGCCATATGGTCCAGAACTTTTATTTTCTGGCAGCTTTTAAAATCCTCACCCAAGGATATTTTTTTCTATTGTTTTTCAGGGAGAGTGGGGGGTGGGTGTGGGGGTGAGAAACATCAATGTAAGAGAGATACATCGATTGGACCAGGGGCAGGGAATGAGCCTGCAACCAAGGTACGTGCTCTTGGTTGGAATCAAACCTGGGACCCTTCAGTCTGTGAGCCAACAGTCTAACCACTTAGCCAAACTGGCTAGTGCTCTGGCAGCTTTTTAAATGACTGCTTCAATTTCATTAGTTCTAATTGGCATTAAAACTAATTAAAACTAACTCAGAATTTCTGAATCTTTCTTATTCAGTTATGGAAGAATATATCTTGTAGGAATTTATACACTTTGTTCAGTTTGTTGGCATATAGTTGTTTGTTATATTTCCTTATAATCCTTTGTATTTCTGTGATTTCAATTTTTACTTCTATGTTATTTCTGATTTTATTTATTTAGGTTCTCTTTGTTTTTTTGTTTGTTTGTTTGTTTTTATGAGTCTGTTTAGAGGTTTATTGCTACTGTTTATCTTTCCAAAGTACCAGCTCTTAATTTCGTTGATATTTTATATTGTATTTTTAATCTTTATGTCACTTATTTCCACTCTAATGTTTATTATTACCTTCCTTCTACTCACTTTGTGCTTTTTTAAATTGTTGTTTTACTAGTTCCTTTACTTGTAAGGTTAGATTGTTTATTGAAAATTTTTCTTGCTTCTTGAGGTAGACCTCTTAGGTCTGCTTTTGCTGTGTCCCATAGGCTTAGGTTATTTTGTGTTCATTTTTATTTGTCTCAACATATCTTTTGATACCTTTATTGATCTCATTTTTGTCCCATTCATTGTTTAGTAACATGTTATTTAACCTCCATGTTTTTGTGTGTTTTTCAGTTTTTTTCTTATAATTGATTTATAGTTTCATATTGTCGTGGTTGAAGAATATGGTTGATATGATTTCAATGTTTTTGAACTTATTGAGACTTGTTTTGTGGTCCACAAACAAGTGGTATACCCAGAAAATGTTCCAGGTGCACTTGAAAAGAAATGTATATTCTTCTGCTTTGGTGTGAAATGCTCTGAAAATATCAATTAAATACATTTAGTCTAGTGTGTCATTAAAAGGCTGCTCTTTCCTTGTTGAGTTCTTCTTTGGAAGATCTATCCATTGATGACTATGGAATATTAAAATACTCAAGTATGACTGTATTAGTTTCTATCATTCCCTTTATGTCCATCAAGATTTGCTTTATATGTTTAGTTGCTCCTAGTTTGGGTGCATACATCTTTACAAGGGTTATATCCTCTTCTTAGGTTAATACTTTTATCATTATGTAGTGTCCTTCTGTCTCTTATTATAGCTTTTGTTTTAAAGTCTAGTTTGTCTGCTATAAGTATTGCTACCCCAGGTTTTTTTGTTGTTGTTGTTTTTATTTGCATGATACATCCTTTTTATCACTTTAGTTTCAGTCAATATGTATCTTTTGTCCTGAGGTTGGTCTCTTGTAGACAGCATGTATATGGGTCATGTTTTCTTATCTATTCAGCCACCTTATGTCTTTTGATTGGAGCATTTAAGCCTTTTACATTTAAGGTGAGTGTTGATAGCTATGTATTTATTGCTATTTTAGTTTTTATAACTGATTTTTTCTCTTTTTTCTCCTTCTTAAAGTAGACTCTTTAACAATTCTTGTAATCTTGGTTTAGTGATAATGAACTCCTTTACTTTTTCTTGTCTGGGGAGCTCTTTATTTCACCTTCAATTGTGAATGATAGACTTGCTGAGTACAGTAGTCTTGGTTGTAGGTCCTTGCTTTTCATAATTTTGAATATTTCATGCCAATCTCTTCAGGCTTGAAATGTTTCTATTGAGAAATCAGTTGACAGTCTTATGGGAGCTGCCTTGTAGTTGACTGGCTTTCTGTTGCAGCTTTTAAGATTCTCTATTTGTCTTTAACCTTTGCCATTGTATGATGTGTCTTGGTGTGGGCCTCTTTGAGTTCATCTTGTTTGAGACTCTGCTTCCTGGACTATGTGTCCTCTTCCTTCACCAGGTTTTTCAGCCACTATTTCTTCAAACAGGTTCTAAAGTCCTTGGTTTCCCTCTTTTATTTCTGGTTCTTATGATGTAAATATTGTTATGCTTCATATTTTCCCTGACCTCCTTTGGACTATTCTTATTTATTTTTAATTTTTTTCTCTGTTTCTCTGATTGGGTGTTTTCTTCCTCCTTGTTTTTCAAATCACTGATTTGGTCCTCTGCTTCATCTAGCCTGCTGTTGATTTCTTCTAGTGTATTCTTTATTTCTGATATTGTAGTCTTCATTTATGACTGATTCTTTTTTATGGTTTCTATATTCTTTTTCATGTTGTTTATGTTCTCACTAAGGTCCTTGAGCATCCTTATAACCATTGTTTTGAACTCTGTATCTTATAGCTTTCTTGCCTCCATTTCATTTAGTTCTTTTTCTGGATTTTTCTTTTGCTATTTTATTTTGGGCATGTTTCTTTGTCTCATCATTTTGGATATCTCTGTATTTGTTTCTGTGTACTAGATGGCCTGCTATGCCTTCATATGGTGGCTTTATATAGTAAGTGCAGCATAGAGGGTAAGTCCCCATAATCTTCTGAGCTAGATGCTCCAGAAATGTTCCCTGTGTGAGTTATGTGAACCCCCCTGTTGTAGTTCAGCCTTCATTGCTGTTGGCCTAAACATGGTTGAGTTTGCCCCTCCACTGGTTATGAGGATTGACCCCAAACCCAATGAACTGTATGGGTTGGCTCCACAAAGTTGAATTTGCCCCCATATGTTCTGGTATCTGTTGAGATCTCCCCTTGTGTGTGCTGCTTGTGCAGCTAATTGGTCATCCTCTGTGTGGTGTGAAACCCTGGTTCTGTTGGTTCTGGGACACTTTGGGAGGGGATCTAGTGCTGATTGATGTCAGACGCTACCAATGACAAGCCCTGGGCTACCTTTCTGGAACTTCAAAATGATCTGCAGTTTGTGTCTGTCTTTGCTGATACTGGGTGTTTGTGGGAGGGGCCCAGCTGCACACCAAAGCTGTTTTCCACCACCACCAACACTAGGGGCAAGTTGTTAAAAAGTCAAAGTTTTCTTGAGGTCTGCCTTCACTTTTTAGCTCTCTGTTAGGCTCATTTACTGAAAAAGCCTCTGTTAGTGAGTTGCTTGGGAGGGGCTCTCAGTGACTCACCAGGTAGGGAGCAAGTGGTGTTCACCAGACTGACACAGAGTCAGACTTGGTGCCAATGCTCTGTTTGAGGTCACTTATCAACAGTCTCAGGGTACACAAAGGTCAGCTACCACCTTCTGCATGCCTGTGGACTTATGTGG
The DNA here is from genome assembly GCF_964146895.1 of Miniopterus schreibersii. NCBI lineage: Eukaryota > Metazoa > Chordata > Mammalia > Chiroptera > Miniopteridae > Miniopterus > Miniopterus schreibersii. The sequence continues at coordinate 30,191,522 of NC_138118.1, read as the reverse complement.
TAGGTCTGGTTCTCAGTGATTTATCAGAGTGAGGCCATCATTGTTCATCTGGCTCACAGAGGCCAGGGTCTGGCCATGTGAAATGAAGGCTCTGCACAAGAACTGTGGCACTGAAAAGACCCAGAACAGCTAACACAATATTTAAAAAGAACAAAGTCAGAAGACTAACACTACCTGACTTAAAGATTTACTAGTATAGAGCTACAGTACTTAAAACAGTGTAGTAATGGCAAAAGAATAGGCAAATAGATTAATAGTATGGAAGATAGAGTTCAGAAATTGACTTACAAAAATCCAGTCAACTGATATTTGACAAAGAAGCAAAGGAAATTTAATGGAGAATAAAATCTTTTCATTGAATGAGATAACAACTGATCATCTAGAAAATACATAATGTAAATCTAGACACAGTTTTTACCCTCTTCACAAAAATTAAGTAAAAATTGATTACAGATCTAAATGTAAAATACAAAACTATAAAATAAGAAAATAAAATAGAAGATAATCTAGATGACCATACATTTGAAAATGACTTATTGATTGATTGATTTTTAGAGAGATTGAATGGGAGAGAGAGAGAGGAATATCAATTTTTTGTTCCACTCATTTGTGCATTCCTGTATGTACCTTGACTGGGTACTGAACCTGCAACTTTGGTGCACTGGGACAACACTCTAACTGACTGAGCTACTTGTCCAGGGCCTGGCAATGACTTTTTTAGCTGCAACATCAAAAACATTATTTGTACAAGAAAGAATTGATAAGCTGGAATTCATGTAAATAAAATATTTCTACTCTCTAAACGACACTGTCAAGAGAATTAAATGAAAAGCCACAGACTTCCAAAAGACATCTGATAAAGGACTGTTATCAAAATGCACAAAGAATACTTAAAACTCAACAGTAAGAAAACAAACAATCCTATTAAAAAATGGACCAAAGACTTTAAAAGACATTTCACCAAAGAAGATATACAGATGGCAAATAAACACATGAAAAGATGTTCCACATCATATGTCATCAGGGAAATGCAAGTTAAAATAATGAGATATCACTGCACACTTATTACAATGAACAAAATTCAGAAAACTGACAACACCAAATGCTGATGAGGATGTGGGGCAATGGGAACTCTCATTCATTGCTATTGGGAACACAAAATTGTACAGCCACTTGGAAAGAAATTTTGGTGGTTTCTTATAACTCTTACCATTTAACCCAGCACTCTCCTTAGTATTTACTCAAAGGAGTTGAAAACTTATGTCCACACAAAAATTTGCACACAGATGTTTATTAAAGCTGTATTTATAATTGCCAAAACTTGGAAGCAACCAAATGCCCTTCAGTGGAGGAATGAATAAATAAACTGTAGTATATCAAATAAATGGATACTGTTTAGTGTTTTAAAGAAACGAGCTATTAATAGACATGGAAGAAACATAAATACATATTGCTAATTGAAATAAATCATTTTGAAAAGGCTGCATGCTGCGTGATTCCAACTATATGACATTCTAAAAAGGCAAAATTATGAAGACAGTTAAAAATATCAGTGATTTCCAGGGATATGGGGAAAAGGATGAATAAACAGAGAGCACAGATGACTTATAGAACAGTGTAACTGTTCTGTATGCTATAATGATGGAAGCATGTCATTGTTAATTTGTCCAAACCCATAGAGTGTGCAAACCCTATGTAAACTTTGCACTCTCAGTGGTAATGATATGTCAGTGTAGGTTCACCTGTTGTAACAAATATACCACTCTGGTGTTGGATGTTGCAAATGGTTGAGATTATTTATGTGTGTGATAAGGAACATAGGGAAATCTCTGTACAGATGGTCCCCAACTTACGATGGTTCAATTTACAATTTTTCAAATTTATGATGATGTGAAAAACTGTATGCATTGATCTTTTCCCCAGGTTTGTGACATGTACAATACTTTTTTATGATGCTGGGTAGTGGCAGTGAGTCAAACTGTAGTTCCCAGTCAGGCAGATAGGTGATCATGAGAAAATAACCCTTCCTCTACAGTGTGCTCTGTTGCCAGAGTTTTTCTGTGTTGTGTTCTGAGCACTTTTAAAGTAAGCTAGGCTAAGTTATGATGTTTGGTATGTTAGGTGTATAAAAAGCATTTTTACTTGGAATATTTTGAATTTACAATGGGTTTATTAGGACATAACCCCATTGTAAATCAAGAGGCATCTGTACTTTTCTTTCAATTTGCTGTGAACCTAATACTACTCTAAGAAAATGTCTATCAAAAAATAGTATCTTTTAGAAACTTAGTATTTATGATCCAAAATTCAGCTTTTCAAACTTTCACATTCTGTAAAAAATGCTGGACAAAAAGTTAATATTTAATGACTATTTCTTAATGGTTAGTTGGATTGACTGATTAATCTACTACCACAAGTGAGATAAACTATTACAGCTGCTCTTTCATTGTTTAATTTTTAAAGTGATGGATAATCAAGTTCTTCATTTTTGAATTTTTTTCTATTTTACCTTTTTTTTATCATTCAAAAAGAAAAATCACCATATTATATTGTAGGGATTTGCCTCATGTCAAAAACTTTTATGAGCTTCTATTCCCTTTTTAAATGTTTTATACATAAGTAGGTATTTTCACTTGTTTTGGTATGAAATGTTTATGTATTAAATGTGGTGGCTGTTTGTTTTGAAGCACACAGTTTTAGGAAAAAGCATATGCAAAAGAAATCGGGTATATGGTTTGGTTAAAATGTGTGTGTGAAAGATAGCTGCTTTTAGACTTTGTCTTCATCAGTCATTACCATTCCAGTGAATGTAAAACGTTAGAATTTCAGGAACATGAGGACTGCTTACTCCGTCAAAAAAAGCATAAACAAAATTGGCTAAAAGATATTATGTTACCGTAGTTACACGAATATTTTGGTTTCAGAAGTTAAAGAAAAAAAATGAAAAGAAAAAGGAAAAAAGGCCCTGGCTCACATGGTTCAGTGGTTAGAGCCTCAACTCACACACAGAAAGGTCACAGGTTTGATTCCTGGCATGTACCTTGGTCACAGGTTCCCCGCCCAGTTTAGAAGCGTGTGCGAGGCAACCAATTGATATAGCCCTTTCACATCGATGATATTTCTCTCTTTCTATCTCTCTTCCCCTCTCCCCTATCCCTTCCACTCTGTCTAAGATCAACAGAAAAAAATATCCTCTGGCGAGAATTAACCGGAAAAAAAAAAAAAAGGAAAAATGATTGTTACAAAAGTCTCCTACAAGGAACAACTCTTCTGTATGGAATTCCAAGGTCTGGACTAAGTTAAAATTTTATTTAAAACATATTTTGTCATGTTCATGTGGAACTTTTTATGTCTGTATATGACATGCCTGATTTGGAAAACAAAATATACTTCATGTGTGGTTTTGCCAGATATAGACAAGAGTTTAAACCAACTCTTCACCTTCAAAGCAAGATCTAGTATGAGAATAAATGCAGCACATAATCTTTCCACATATTCAAACCTCATTCATGAAATATTCATATGATCAGGGTTGGAATTGTACTATTCATTATCTTAAAAAACTCTAAAAGATGCATTATCTTCTTTGCTTCTGTGGATGCAAAAGAAAAGAAACAATAGCACTGGAAATAATTTTATTTTACTTTTCATTGGGAAAGGGTGTAAGAAAACCTCTACTTCTTCATTTATATTTATCGTCTGATTGTTAAAAATAACTTTCTTCAATTTCTAAAGTACTTAACTGTTCCCTATATTACTTATATAGGGTGTCTCCCAAAATGTATACTCACTTAATTTTCACTCCTTTTCAGGTTTAACTGGTTTGAAATAATGGGTGAAGCCAGACTAAGCTTTGAACAAAAAAAAATTATCCTGAAGTGATATTAGACTTTTTTTATGAGAATACACAAAAGATAAAGTTTATGGTACAAAACCAGGAACAGTCGATGAATTGAGGGTACACAAATACCGAACAAAATGCTTCTTTTTCTTCTTCTTTGATAGTCTTTTTTTAAAAATTTATCCTTATCGTTGAAAGTGTTAGAGATGTCTCCCTTTTTTCCCCAATGACTCCCACCACTCCACACTTGCTTCCTTCCTTAGGCCTTCTCCACAGTGTTGTCTGTGTCCATGGGTTATGCATATATGCATACAAGTTCTTTAATTAATACCTCTCCACCCAATTCTCCACCCTCACTTTCCCTCTGAGATTTTTCAGTATGTTCCATGCTTCTACGTCTATAGATCTATTTTGTTCACCAGTTTATTTTGTTCATTAGATACCACATATGAGTGAGATCATGTGATACTTGTCTTTCTCGGATTAACTTATTTGGCTTAGCATAGTACTCTCCAGGTACATCCATACTTTCCCAAAAAGTAAAATATCCTTTAAAACAAAACAAAACAAAACAAAAAAACAGCTGCATAGTATTCCATGGTGTAAATGTCCCACAGATCTTTTATCCACTCATCTACTGATGGGCACTTGGGCTGGTTCCAGATCTTAGCTATTGTTAATTGCCCTGCTATGAACATAGGGGTGCATAAATTCTTTCTGACTGGTGTTTCCAGTTTCTTAGAATATAGTCCTAGAAGTGGGATCACAGGATCAAAGGGCAGTTCCATATTTAATATTTTCAGGAAACTCCATACTGTTTCCCACATTGGCTGCACCAGTCTGCATTTTCACCAGCAGTCTACTAGGGTTCTCTTTTCTCCACATCCTCAACAGCACTTGTCATTTGTTAATTTGTTAATGGTAGCCATTCTGGAAGTTGTGAGGTGATAACTCATTGCCGTTTTAATTTTCATCTCTCTGATGATTAGTGATTTTGAACAGTTTTTTCATATGTCTCTTATCCATCTGTATGTATCTTCTATCGCCTTTTGCAATGTCTTGTATATTTCTGAGTACAGGTCTTTTATCTCCTGGGTTAAGTTTATTCCTAAATATCTTAGTTTTTTGTTGCAATGGTAAATGGGATTGTTTTCTTTTTTCCTTCTGAGAGTTCACTATTGTTGTATAAAAATGTCATCAATTTCTGGGTGTTAAATTTGTATTCTGCTACTTTGCCAAATTCATTGATTAAATCTGGTGTTTTTTTGGTGGAGACTTTAGGATATTCTATGTACATTATCATGTCATCTGAAAGTAATGACAGTTTTATTTCCTCCTTTCCAATTTGGATGCCTTTTATGCTTTCTTCTTGTCTGATTGTTGTGGTTAAGACTTCCAGTACTTTGTTGAATAAGAGTGGTGAAAGTGGGCACACATATCTTGTTCCTGTTCTTAGGGGAAATGGTTTTAGTTTTTGCCCATTGAGTATGATGTTGGCTGTAGGTTTGTCATATATGCCCTTTATTATGTTGAGGTGTGATCTCTCTATTCCCAAACTCTCTTTGCTGAGAGTTTTTATCAAAAATAGGTGTTAGATTTTGTTCAATGCCTTTTCTGTATCTATTGATATGATCATGTGATTTTTATATTTCCATTTGTTTATGTTGATGTATCACATTTATTGACTTGCAAATATTGTAGCAGCCTTGCATCCTTAGAATAAATCCCTCTTGGTCATGATGTATGATCTTTTTCATGTATGGCTGGATTGGATTTGCTAAGTTTTTTTTGGATTTTAGCATCTATGTTCATTAGAGATATTGACTGGTAGTTCCCTTTCTCTGTAGTGTCTTTATCTGGTTTTAGAATTAGGATAATGCTGGTCTCATAAAAAGAGCTTGGAAATGTTGCTTCTTCTTGGAATAGTTACTTCCAACTATTTTTTGAAATAGTTTGAGGAGGATAGATGTCAGTTCTTCTTTGAATGCATGGTAGAACTACCCTGTGAAGCCATCTGGGCCAGGGCTTTTGTTTGCTGGGAGTTTTTCCATTAATACTTCAGTTTCATCAACCGTTATTGGCCCATTCAGGTTTCCTGATTCTGCCTGATTTAGTTTTGGAAAATTGTATTTTTCTAGCAATTTGTCTGTTTCATCCACATTGTCCAGCTTGTTGGCATATAGTTGTTTTTTGTATTTTCTTACAATCCTTTATATTTCTGTTGGGTCAGTTGTTACTTCACTGCTTTAGTTTCTGATTTTATTTATTTGGGTCCTCCCTTTGTTTCTTGATAAATCTGGCTAAAAGTTCATCAATCTTGTTTATCTTTGCAAAGAACCAGGTCTTGGTTTCATTGATCTATTATATTGGCTTTTTTTTTTTAGTCTCTATGTCATTTATTTCTGCTCTGATATTTATTATTTCCTTCCTTCTTCTTACTCTGGCTATTCTTGTTTTTCTCTTTCTATTTGTTTTATCTTTAGATTTAGATTTTTTATTTGAGATTTTTCTTGCTTTTTGAAATTGGCCTGGAATGCTATGAATTTCCATCTCAGGACTGCATTCCCTGTGTCCCATAAATTTTAGATTGTTTTGTGTTCATTTTCATTTGTTTCCAGGAAGTTTTTAATTTCTTCCTTGATCTCATTGATAACCCATTTTTTGATTAATAACATATTATTTAGCCTCCATGTGTTTGAATGTGTTTGAGTGTTTTTACTGTTATTGATTTCTAATTTTATGCCATTGTGATCCAAGTAGGTGCTTGATATGATTTCAGTCTTCTTGAAGTAGAAGAGACTTGTTTTGTGTTCTAATGTGTGGTCTACCTTTAAGAATGTCCCATGTGTACTTGAAAAGAATATATATTCTGCAGCTTTGGGGTGAAATGTTTTGTAAATATCAATTAAATCTATCTGATCTAGTGTGTCATTTAGAGTCATTGTTTCCTCGTTGATTTTTTGTCTGGAAGATCTATCCAGTGAAGTCATTGGGGTGTCCAAGTCCCCTACTATGACTCTATTGCTCTTGATCTCTCCCTTAAAGTCCTCCAGAAGTGTTTTTATATATTTCGGTGCTTCTAGATTGAGTGCATTTTTGTTTATGAGAGTTATATCCTCTTGTTGGATTGAGCCCTTTAGTATTATGTAGTGACTTTTATTGTCTCTACTTATGACCTTTGCTTTGATGTTTATTTTGTCATATGTGTGTATTGCTACTCCAGTTTTGTTTGTTTTTTTCATTTGCATTTTCATGGAAAATTTTTTTCATCCCTTCACTCTCAGCCTGTGTGAGTCCTTTGTTCTGAAATGGGTCTCTTGTAGACAGCATATATTTGGGTCATTTTTTTTATCCATTTAGCTACCCAACATCTCAAACAAAATGACTCTTAATGTTTGCAATTTCATTGCTTCGAGTTATTAACAGTCCTAGACCAGAACTGTCATCAGTTTGAAAATGGTCATTTACAAAAAAATTATTCATTTATGTAAATTATTTTAAATTTTGAAAATTAACTGTGTGTTAATGAATACTGACTGTATAATCATTCCAAGTATGTATACACCTTTGAGGAACATCTATATTTTACTGTTTTCACTTAATATACAATACCCTGAAATATTTGCATTTTGTATGTTCAGATTTTAAAAAAAGAATAATAAATTCACAAAATGTGAATATAAACTATGAAATGTCTTGTTTTGCAGAATTTATTTCCTTCAAAATATAAAATCAATGCATTTTTATTATATAGTTTCATTCGTTTCTTTACAACATATCTTTATTTCCTGAGTGTTGTTTGCACCATTACATGAGAGGTTGCTTTGGGAGTTGTTTTAATCATTATTATAGTGAAATTTAAAAATAAAATTGCTTACACAATAGCTCTAAGATCTATACCTAATTTTTCTATAAATTTTACTAGAAATATATTTTTAAAAATATCCTTTCTACGTTTAAACAGCTCTTCTCAGGCAGTAATGACTTTTAAAAGTTCAAACTTATTCATTTCCACTTTTTTCTAAGTTGATTTTTTTCTTTAAATCGTATTTGGATATCTGAAGCTTCAGGACTTTCTAGCTGGATATGTTGCATAAATATTTATATCACTGTTAATGCCACTTCAGTATTTATGTTGTGTTTTTTTACATTTAATATTTAAGATGCTTATTGATTATTCTTCTGCAAGGTATTAGTAACATTCTTATGTTTTTTTTATTAATCATATAAAGATTTCAGGTATTTTGAGATTGAATATTTATAATTTCCTCCATAGGATTTTAAGATTTTGTTAATGAGTAATGGAGATTAAATAAAATGTGATCCATAAACCTGGGCTATTTAATTCTCCTTGATTTTTAATGTTTTTCTGATATTCTAATAACATAAATGGTGCTTTCATTGTAGAATAGAGTTGGTAACAATTACAGTTTTTAGAATCCATTACCAAAAGTAATCATTTCTTGTGCCCATTTTTACTGATTTAAATCCTCTGCCTTCTAAGAGCTTTCATTCTAGTTTAGGAGGAAAGGATGTTTATATTTCCATCTCTTTTTTTTGTACATTTTTCAGTAAGAATTTTTTTGAATATCTACTGTAACTATACCAGGCAGAACTGAGGCTATAAATGACAAATACTACTAATTTTTCTCCTCAAGGAACCAAAATCAAGATAGGTAAAAAATTAGCTATGCTAATTATTATTATTATGTTAAAAATACTTAAGGTGTGCACAATGCTATGGGATTACAGAGGGTTAAATAATTAATTCTGTTTGACAGAATAATGGAAAGCTCCACAAATGTCATGATTTTAGGTTATCTACCCTGATACAAGTAGGATTTTCGCTAGCCTAGAATGTTGATAAAGGCATTTTAGGCAATGTTAACATTGTGAGTACACATCTAAAGATTTGTGAAAATATGTGATGAGTTCAAGGATTATGAGAAATCTGGTGTGATTACAATATTGGGTACCTAGTGAGACAATGGAAAATAAAACTGAAAAATATTTGGGCCATTAAAAAAATTTTATTTTATTCTGTGGACAATGAGTAACCATTAAAAGACTTAAAGTAGGGAATGGCATAATTAGATGATCTCCATTACTGTGAGCCCAATCCAAGCCACCACTATTACTCTCATTACTGCAAGCCCTGATTGCATCTTTCCTCCCAACTAAAATCACCCCCAATATTCCATGGCCTCCCATTGTGCTTAATATGATACACAACTTTATTCCAATTTACACAGAGCCTTAGATAGTTTGACTCTTGTCTCCCTCTCCAGACTTATCTTTTTAGCCTTTCCCTCATCCATCAAGCTCCAGCCATGGAGTAAAAAAAGTCTGGAGGCAGAAGGACCTGTTTTAAGACTACTGGAGTAGACATAATGGAGATAAAGCAGTCATGGTAGTAGGAATGGTGTGAAAGGAAGCAACTTGAAAAATGCAGCCTATAGATGGTATGAAAAGAGGTAACTTGAAAAATACAGCTTATTGATAAAAAATACATCTTATATGTACATGAAAAACATTTGAAAGATGACTTCCATGATATGAAAGATATTTAAACCTTGGTTACCAGAAAAAAAGGTTGTTTCATTATTAAAGTTAGGGAACAGGGTGCAAACATTTAGTTTGGGATGGGTAGTTTAGTTTGGGATACAGACATTTAGTTTGGTATTATATACCATATATTAATAGCCATGTCTGTTCAGTTCACAATCTCTTCCATAATTTGTCCCTGTCACTCCCATATTCTTACTATAAAAGTTTACAGAGGTGGAATCTTGCGTCAGCTTGTAATTTGACTCTATTCCCATAGTCATTTTTTAAAAATATGTCTTTATTGATTTTAGAGAGAGGAAGGGATAAGGAGAGAAGGAGATAGAAACATCAATGATGAGAGAATCATTGATCAACTGCCTCCTGCATGCTCCCCGCAACCTGGGCATGTGCTCTGACTGGGAATCAAACCAAGATCTCCTGGATTGATGCTTAACTGCTGAGCCATGCCCGGCTGGGCTCCCATAGTCATTTTTATTTTATTTTATTTTATTATTTTATTTTATTTTATTATTTTATTTTTAGCTTACAAACTCTGCATAATTAGGAGGGATAAAACAATCTGATTGGCAAACTTTCATCTGCAGAGGGTATATTGGGGGAATTGTTTAAAATTCATTTTCCAAGGGTCATCAGTATATTTTCAAAGAGAATGAACTGTAGTGTGCTTTATTTTTATTTTATTTTTTTTCCCATTTTTAATTTGACTAGAGTTCAGCCTCCATAATTTAAGATTGTAAACTAGAATGTGAATATCTTTGTGACTGGGAACTCAAAATGCTAATTTTAGAGCTGAAATGCTCTTTTTAACTATTACTTTGTAGACTAATAATGCTGCTAGGAAGTTGCTCTCTAGAAGGAAGGATGAAAAAGATATACAAATACAAGCAGACACCAAGCGATAGACTATACTCTCTTCTCTCACTCTGGAAATGTGACTACATTCCTTTCTCGGAATTCTTATAATGAACTCTTCTTTGTACTTAAGCTAGCTCAAGCTAGTTTCCGCTACTTATAAGTAGAAATTTATTGCCTAATGTAATTGACCTTGGACTTGTCAAATTTGAGGTTTTGGTAGGATTTCTAGATGAGACTATCTAGCACCTACATAAAATCTTTGGTTGCTTTTATGCTTTTGCTAATGCATGGAATGGGAGTGATTTTTTTTTTTTTTCTTTTAATGGAAGGAGAAGATTATTGAGAATGGGAGCTTTTGCATTACATTTTTGCACCAATTATTCTTGGCTCTCAGGAAAACTATAGGACTTTAAACCATAGAACTTTATCTTACTACTTGCTGTTTTTTATACTAAATTTTTGTCTGTGTATTGTCTTGAGATTTATAACCATAAAATTATATTGCATAAAAATAATATTTCAATTTCATTTTCAGGTTGTGTTGCTAAGGGCTTACCAAAAAATAGTTCCCTGTTTCATTCATTCTTTCTTTTTTTCTTGGAAAATTTTCTCTGTGTGTGAGTGACAGAAGTTCTGAGGAAAAATTATGCTCTTTTGATATGTTTGTACAACTATAAGAAGACCCGGGTAACTGTTTTGTGAGCTAAACAGAGTCAATGAAGGAGATGAAGTGTGATCTAACCCAGGGTTTAAAGAACATGTTGTGTGCTTGTTTTACAAGAGGTGGTGAGAGTAGAATTGACATGATTCAGTACTTAGGTGATTTATATACATATATATATGTGTGTATATATATATAGATATATATATATAATGAATTTGAACATGTGCTATCCTTCTCCTGTCTCTAGAATATTTTCTATGTATAACAATGGTGTTTTCTGTTTCTAGAAAGTTTGATTCACACTACTTTTGTTTCCATTATGTTCTAGCTCACCTGGTTTCTTTTTTAATTTAACTTTTTGTTTTAAGTTTGCAGAAAAGTTGAGGAGATGGTACAAAATTTTTGTATTTCTAACCACTCCCACACCTCAAACTCACTCAGTTTCTCCTACTAATGTATGGCATAACTATAGTATATTTTTCACAATTAATAAGCTAATATTGATATATTATTATTGACTATAGTCCAGACTTCATTAATGTTTTTTTTAGTTTTTACCTAATGTTCTTTTTCTGGATGCCACATCCAAGAAACAAAATGTAGTTGTCATGTCTCTTTAGATTTTTCTTGACTGGACAGTTCTTATTTCCTTTTTCTTTTTTTAAAATTGTTTTTAATTTTTAAATTACAGTTGACATACAATATTATATTAGTTTCAGGTGTACAACATAGTGATTAAACATTTATAATTTACCAAGTGATCACTCAATCAATCTAGTACACATCTGATACCATACATAGCTGTCACAATATTATTGACTATATTCCCTGTCTACTCCCAAACTTATTTAGGAAACTATCTATAACTTTTAACTAATCAGAACATTCTTGGTTTTTATTCTTCTTTTGGTATATACATGTTTGGTCTATGAATATAAGAAAAGTAATATGTATTAATTTATTTGCCAGATAATTTACAGGGATTTTTTTTGAAATTTGTGGAAATTTTTTTAGTGTCTTATGACATACTCAGTATTGTAAAAGAATTATGAATTCTAGTCAATAGGTACATTTTGTAAAATACAGAACTTTTGATATAGGTTTTGTATATGCATAAATTTAACTGTTATACCTTTTTAATCATATTTTTATTTATCAAATATTTTTGTTCATTTTTTAATTGAATTTATTGAGGTGACATTGGTTTACAAAACCATACAGGTTTCAAGTGTATAAATCAATAAAACATCATCTGCATGCTGCACCGTGTGCCCACCACCCCAAGTGAAGTCTCTTTCCATCAACATTCCCCCCTCCCTTTGCCCATCTCCACCTATTTCCCACCCCACTTCCTCTGGGTATCTCCACAATGTTTTCTGTAACTATGTGTGAGATATATATATATATGTTTTTTACTTAGTCCCTTCACATCTTTCACTCAGTTCCCCAACCCTCCTTCTATCTGAGAGCTGTCAGTCTGTTCAATATATCCATGCACCCTTTTCTATTTTGTTCATCAGCTTATTTTGTTCCTTAGAGTCCACATATAAGTGAGATAATATGGTATTTGTCTTTCTCTGACTGGCTTATTTTGTTCATTCTTATACACTTGATGTATAAGTACTGATACTTATAATACCATGTTGAAATCTTCACAAACACTTTTGTTTCTGTCGGTTTTTCTTTGTATTTCTGATAGTGTTTCATGTATACATGCATTTTAGTCATTTTGTAAAGTTTCATGATCATTATTTTTTTGTAATGGAATGTGTCTTTTTTCTACGCTCTTGGTCCAGTCTAAGTTTCCTTGCTTTTTTTCTACTCTATCTGACATTAATATTATCACCCCTGCTTTCTTTTTACTCTACAAAATGAATTCCACTGTGCCTTGCACATAGTTGATGCTCAAATATTTGGAAAGTGACTGAATATTGTAAAAGAATTATGAATGCTAGTTTCATATGAATACCTATTAATAAGAATGAGAAAAATAGGTGAATGCCAAAAATACACAGCCAATTTTCCATGAAGAGCCAGCTATTTCAGCAAATATAAAATATGTGGATGTTTTCTTTTAATTATCTAAAGCCTCACACACTTCCATAAAACTAACACTAATTACTCTTGGAGTTTAGGAAGCTGTGAATATCTATATAACCAACCAAACATTTCCAATAGCCAACATTATGTGAAAGAAATACATGGATGATAATGTTTAATCATAGCTCTTTTTTTTTTTTTAACACTTAAAATAAGACTATTGTCTATTGGCGGTTCATTTACTTGGCATTTTAATTTTCTCACTGTTTTTTCAAAATAATGCATCTTACAAATAAAAATGCATATCATTTATAACAAAGAAGATGCCTGTGAGTTTTGTAGCTGAATGGTTTTCTGTTTTTACCTTTATAAGAAAACTTACATATTATGCATAAGTTCATAATATTTATACACATATGTTTTATAAGTGTATGAGATTTATTCTATTAAAAAAGACAAGGGAAAAAAGGTTTAACGTTTTAAAGTTGGTATGTTTTTAAGCAAAGTATTTCATTTTCTGAAGTACATTGGAACAAAACTGTGTTAAAGGATATTGTTGAAGAAATTGTAAGAATGAGTCAAGAACACAAATATGAACTATTCACAGACAATATAAGTGTGATCTCCCTCTGGTAGCAAAAGAAGGTATAAAGGTGGTTTAAAGATTTATTGAACATATCTATTCAGGTACAGTGACACTGTAGATCTTAAATAGTCTACATTGGAAGCCAAAGTTCCTTCCACTCGTATAAAATGATACAGAATACTTTTTAAAGTATGATATTCAGAAATAAACTAACTGGAAGGACAACAAAGTATCCATTAAAGTTAATATTTTTTATTTCAGTCAGGCTAAATTACCACTTTAAATGATAATTTTCTTCAAAGCATATTTTGTGTGTGTGTTTTTTATTTTACTTTTATTCTCTCTTTTTTTATTGTTGAGAGTATTACTGATGTTCCCTATTTCCCCCTCACCTCCCTGCACCCATCTCCCACCCCTCCCTAAGCCCTCACCTGTCCATTGTCTGTGTCTATGTGGTGTTCATATATACTTATAAGTTCTCAAAGCATATCTTAATCAATTTATTTAACAAATATTTATAGCCTTTGTGCTAGGGATACATAGTGAACAAAATGAAAACTTCATCTTTATTGAACTTAAAATCTTGGATTTATTCCATTTAATAATGTACTTCTACATTTTAAAATCAGACCTAGATTCTTCTTGAGGTTTAATCTTTAAACCATTAAGAAATGTCAAGGAAACATTAGAGAAGTAATATATATTAATTTATTGACTAGATACTTTATAGGGCTTTAATATATGTTATATGTTAGTTACTACAAACATAGAGACTTTGGGGCTTATGGGCTATTGGGTTGATTTTTTTTAAAAATTACCTTTGTTGTTGAAAGTATAACAGATGTCCCTTCCACCCACCTTTGATCTCCTCCACCCTGCATCCACCCCACACTGCACATACCAATGTCTGTGTCCATAGGTTATGCATATTAACATATAGGTACTTTGATTAATCTCTACCCACCTGCTCCCTCGCTCCCGCCTTCCTTCTAGATCGCTCAGTCTGTTCCATGCGTCTATGTTCTGGGTCTGTTTTGTTCATTGTATTCCACATATGAGTGAGATCATGTGATACTTGTCTTTCTCTGAGTGGCTTATTGCTCTTTGTGCAATACTCTCCAGTTCCATCCCTTCTGTCCCAAAGGGTAAGAGATCCTTATTTTTCACAGCTGCATAGTATTCCATTGTTTACATGTGCCGCTGTTTTTTTATCCACTTATCTACTGATGGGCATAGGCCTTTTTCCAGATCTTAACTTTTGTAAATAGTGCTGCTATCAACATAGGAATGCATAAATTCTTTCTGATTGGTGTTTCAGGCTTCTAAAGATATATCCCTAGAAGTGGGATCAGTGGGTCAAATGGCAGTTCCATTTTTAATTTTTTAAGGAAACTCTATACTGTTTTCCATAGTAGCTGCACCAGAATGCATTCCCACCAGCAGAAATGTTCCCTTTTCTCCACATCCTCACCAACATTTGTTATTTGTTGATTTGTTGATTGAAGCCATGCTGACAGGTGTGAGATAATACTTCATTGTCTTTTTAATTTTCATCTCTCAGATGATTAGTGACTTTGAGCATTTTTTCATATATCTTTGGCCATCTGTATGTCCCCTTTGGAGAAGTGTCTATTTAGGTCCTTTGCCCATTTTTTAATTGGATTTTTTGTCTTCCTTTTGTTAAGTTGTATGAGTTCCTTATATATTTTGGATATTAACCCTTTATCAGATGTATCATTGGCAAATATGTTCTGCCGTACAGTGGGTTCCTTTTTCATTCTGATGCTGGTTTCTTTTGCTGTGCAGAAACTTTTTAGTTTGATGTAGTCCCATTTGTTTATTTTTTTCCTTTATTTCTCTGGCCCAGGACTATGTATCTGTAAACATTCTCTCACATGAGATGACTGATATTTTGCTACTTGTGTTTTCTTTTAGGATTTTTATGGTTCCACATCTTACATTTATGTTTTTTCTCCATTTTGAGTTTATTCTTGTGTGTGGTGTAAGTTGGTGGTCTAGTTTCATTTTTTTGATTTTTTGCATGTACCTATCCAATTTTCCCAGCACCATTTATTGAAGAGGTTTCCTTTACTCCATTGTATGTTCTTGCTTCCTTTTTCAAATATTAATGGAATATAATGGCTTGGGTTGATTTTTGGTTTCTCTGTTCTGTTCTACTGATCTACATGTCTGTTATTGTGCCAGTATCAGACTGTTTGATTACAGTGGCTTTGTAGTATAACTTGATATCTTGTTTTGTGATCCCTCCAACTTTGTTCTTTCTCAAAATTGCCGTGGCTATTCAGGGTCTTTTTTGGTTCTATATAAATTTTTGAAACGTTTGTTCTAGATCTGTGAAATGTGCTGTTGGTATTTTAATAAGGATTGCATTGAATTTATAGATTGCTTTGGGTAGTATGGACATTTTAATGATGTCAGTTCTTCCAATCCATGAACACGGTATATTCTTCCACTTTTTTATATCTTCCTTTATCTCTTTTTGCAACATCCTATAGTTTTCTGAGCACAGATTTTTTACCTCCTAAATTGAGTTTATTCCTAAGTATATTAGTTTTTTTGTTACAATGGTAAATGGGATTGTTTTTTTAGTTTCTTTTTCTGAGAGTACATTATTGGTGTATAAAATACCATTGATTTCTGGGTGTTAATTTTGTATCCTGCTACGTTGCTGAATTCACTGATTAAACCTAGTGGTTTTTTGGTGGAGTCTTTAGGATATTCTATGCACATTATCATGTCATCTGAAAATAATGACAGTTTTATTTCCTCCTTTCCAATTTGGATGCCTTCTATGCTTTCTTCTTGTCTGATTGTTGTGGCTAAGACTTCCAGTATTATGTTGAATAAGAGTGGTAAAAGTAGACACACCTATGTTGTTCCTGTTCTTAGGGGAAATGGTTTTCATTTTTGCCCATTGAGTATGATGTTGGCTGTAGGTTTGTCATGTATGCCCTTTATTATGTTGAGGTATGATTCCTCTATTCCCACTTTGCTGAGAGTTTTTATCAAAACTGGGAGCTGGATTTTGTTGACTGCTTTTCTGCATCTAATGATATGAGCATGTGATTTTTGTATTTCAGTTTGTTTATGTGATGTATCATTGATTTGTGAATATTGTACCATCCTTGCATCCCTGGAATAAATCCCATTTGGACATGGTGTATGATCTTTGTAATATATTGGTGGATCTAATTTGCTAATATTTTGTTAAGGATTTCAGCATCTATGTACATCAAGGATATTGGCCTGTAATTTCCCTTTTTGGTAGTGTCTTCATCTGGTTTTGGAATTAGGCTAATGCTGGCTTCCAAAAAAAAGCTTGGAAGAGTTCCTTCCTCTTGGATTTTTTTGGAATAGTTTGAAGAGGATAGGTGTTAGTCCTTCTTTGAATGTTTGCTAAAACTACCTTGTGAAACCATCCATATCAGGGCTTTTGTGAGCTGGGACTGGGTTCATTTTATGTCTAAAGAAACTAATGTTCAAAGAATTTCTAAATCATTTATTTAATTTATTTAAGAAATATTTTCTGAGTCCTATAAACATTACTTGAATAAATTAAATATATATAAAATAAATATGTATTACAGTGGTTAGAGAATCATATACCTTACAAAATGTCACCACCCACTTGGATATTTCCAGTACCCTCCAGGCACCATACATATTTATTGCATCTAAATTCAGGATTTGAAAGAAAAAGGAGAAAATTCTTGCTACTGTCACAAAACCAGTAGGTGGCGCAACAAGAATGGTGTTACCTGAGTAATCAAACTTGGCAAAATGCCTATTATCCTATTGAAGATATGCCTTGAAAGTTATTGAGCTATGGCAAGAAACCCTTCAGTCAGCATGTGAGAAAACTGCAAGCAAGCATCACTCTTGGGGCCATTCTGAGCAAAATCCCCAAACATCTCACTGATTCTTACTTTAAGAAGAAGCTGTGCAAGCCCAAACACCAGGAAGGTGAGATCTCCAATACAGACAAGATCTTCAATTACAGAACAGTGCAAGGTTGATCAGAAGACCATGCACTAGAAAATTCTGCCCAAATTCAAAGCTGTTCCTCAGCTTGAGGGCTACCTCCACTCTGTTTGCTCTGACAAATGGGCTTTATCTTCATAAACTGGTGTTCTAAATTTTCCACAAAGAACCTAATTAAATAACTGATCTATTTAAAAATAATAAAATAAAATAATAATATAAAATCCACTAAAATATAAGGCTGAATAGAAGAACAAGGAAAATGTTGAGTCATCTTATTTTTCAGTTCTATTCTTATCCTCAGTAAAAACTGCAGCTAAGACTTAATAGGTTTATTAATATTAGTAATAGCTAAAACTTAATGTTAACACTTATTTTGTGCTAGACACTGCTCAAAGCACGTTATATGCATTAACTGTTTTCATCTTCACAAGAGCTAAATATGACTGATATTACTTTATTATTAATTATTATTATTTCCAATTTACAATGAGCAAACTGAATATAGAAGGGCTAATTTTTCCCACAAAGTCAAAGAAGCATATACAGGATGGAATCAAACTTAATCTTAAATTATTATTCAAAAATATATATTGATTTTATCCTGTGTTTCAGGCACTCTTCTTGGTACTGGGGTTATAGCAGTCCAAGACAAAGTCCCTGCTCTATGTGACTTATAGTATGTAAATGTGCCAAATATTAATAATGTTCTATGAAAAACAGTAAAATAGGTTAGGGGAAAATGGCGTGCCTAGGTTGGGGAAGAGTGATGTTTGCCATTATATATAGAGTAACCAAAGAAGGTCTTTCTAATATAGTCACATTTAAAGAGAAACATAAAGGAAGTGAACCAACCAGGTAGAGTGATCTTGGGAAAAAATATTCGAGGGAAGTGGAGTAGCAAGTGCAGATTCCCTTAGGTAGGAGCATCCTTTGCATGTTTAAACAACAAGGAGAGCAGCACGGCTAGGCCCAGTTAGTAAGAGATAAAAGAGTGGTTAAAAAAAAAAAAAAAAAGAAGAAGCCAGAGAGATAGAGAAGATAGAGAAGAGTCAAAGCCCTTAAAATGAAAACTATGGTAGGAATTTGAGAAGAGGGGTTTTGAAACATAATCTCACTTCTGTGTTAACAATCACATTGGCTGCTTTCTTGAGAACAGACAATGGGGAAAGAGAAAAAGAAGAAAGACTATTTAGGAAGCTATTTTAATAATCCAGATTAGAGATGATGGTGCCTTGGATCTAGACAGTAGTGGTAGAGGTAGTGGTTGACGTTAATTCAAGAGATTGAGTTCTGGTTACATTTTCAAGGTAGGAACAATAGAATTTGCTGCAGAATTATTATGTGTCTTAATCTGTATATTATAATGCATTTGGTGATTATTTAATAGTTCACTAATGTCCCTAAGTAAAGCAAGAGCAGAAGGCCAGGGATTGATGAACTATGTCAATTATGACAAAAGAATAACAGTATATAAAAACATCTTTTCAAGAGTAAGCATAGGTAAACAGTAGTTGTATAGGCTGGTATGGAGTTTTAGAATAGCCCAAGTATATCAAAACTGTATGAGAGAATGAAAGAAATGATCTTAAGAGAGCAAGAAAGACATTGACAATATGCACATCCTAAAATTAAAAAAATAAAAAGCTATTGTCAGTAATTTTACTTATAACTATTCAGTTTGCTGTTATAACATTTTAAAATTTAAACACCTTATATCAGTGTTTATTATAATATTTTTTTTACTTCTAAATTGTTTGACATTGTCTTTTTCTCAGGGTGAGTGTGAAGAAGTTTTTTGTCTTAAAAACATGAAAAACACTGAGTAGTAGACTATCTGAAGAACATTTAGAGAGTTTCATTTATATGAACATAAATTATAATGTTTTACAGTGCTTAGACTGTGGTGAAGTTTAAGGTTTCATATCAGGCAGAAAAAACCTGGGTAAACTCTTAATAGTTTAGTATCTCACTTCCTATGGGAATGTGGCTTCCACTTGAAGATAATATTATAACTTATTTAGTATAAAATTCATATATTGTAGAAGAGATGTTTAAGGTCCCAGTTGAGTTTTCCTGAATTTATTATCTTAAGAAGTAAAATACAGATGCATCTTTCATGAAAGGAATAAGGTTATTCTAAAGTAATATCTTTGACTCTTCAATCAATTTATTACATTTTGATGACCATTTAACCAATTAATAGAAATTGGATAATTGGAAGAATATAGATGAGATTAAGACTTTATTGATGAACAGCAACAGAACTAAAAACTCAAAGATGTTTAAGAGAAAAATATTTCAGGCAAACTGAAATTTTTATTTCAAGATAAATAGCTTTAGCTATTTACATTGAAGCATGCAATTAAAAAAAATTCTGCTTTGGGCAAATTACGTTAATTGACCTAATGTTTTAAATTCCATTTCTGAGGTAAAGAAAAATTTCTTAAAAATCATCATAACATTACCTTCTATATAAAGTTATTATTTGACTAGGACTGAAAGATTTAGCCAGAACACAATAGTGATCAGAAAAAGATGTTTGAGTCTAATAGGTACCTATTAAATTCTTAATTCAGCCTTATTTAGAGGGTATATGATAAACAGCTTTTGTAATATATGGTTTCTCAGTCATAAAACAAGTTTCCAACAGGAGAAGCAAGTTAAATGTGTGTATGTTGGGATAAAAGCATTAATAGGAAGAAATGAATAAAGTCATTAGGGCAATGGGTAAAATCATTGGGGCAAAAAAGTAAAAACAGCTGGAAACCCAACATTGAGGAAAAAAATAAAAGCTTACAGTACAGAATTATAAAATGATGGCCTCCTTAATGACAGGTTTTCCTAATGATGATCTTAACTCAACAAACTTGAAATTATCATTTATAAGAATTCTAAACATAATTCATCTTAAAAAATAGATTTCCATCTGTGGTAGGTGACAAAAATTCCCCATCTTCGAATGTATGTCTTTTTAAACTGTGATTTGGCAGCCTAGCCTGTCTCTTGAAAAGTCTGTTCCTTCATTCTCTTGACTAAGGGAAGACCTTTTGACCAATAGAATGTGACAGACATGATATTAGCTCAGAATATAGTAAAGCACACCAAATGAAAAATATAAGCAAGTTCTGAAAGGGTTTGCCTATATTCTTGAGCAATAGATCCTAATAAGTTACTGGAGTCAATTTATTTTGAAGCCAATAAATAATAGATAATTTACAAAATTATCTAAGAAGTTGTAAAATATCCTTTGATGGCTCTATTAAAAATGAAATACTGTGCTGAACACACTACTTCACTCACAATTTTTCTAGCCTAGTGTTTTATGCTTTTAGAATATTGAGATAAATATTAGCTTTATTTGTAATAGCTTAAGAATAAAAATCACTATGAAAAGTTACACTTTTCAGTTTTCAAACTTTTATTAAACATCAAAAACCCTTCACATTTTAGTTTTATTCTTTCTAATTTAAAAGAGGTCATATATCCTTTAGAAAAAGAACCAGATTTATACCAGTGAATATGAGTGATGAAAGCTGCACAGGTAAGTGTTTGTAATGACATTTTAAAAGTCATTCCCATGCAATTAGCTGAAATATAAAGAAATAAAGAGTGGGTGGAAGAAGAGCTGCATATTTTTGACAATAAAACAATAGGAGATGTTTTTCAGTTTGGTACAAGAAACAAGAAGATGCATGTCTGTATAAGATTACTGTCTCTCTTTTTCTTTTTAAAAAGTAGAAGATGTGAATCTGTTAGAGAGCAGTGCAGTTTTCTTTTGTTTGACCTGCAATTTTTGTATATCATTAGGTAAATTTTGATGCACTTTAAATAAAAAGGACTGTTGATGAAGTAATGTTTATAAGTGCCTTTGAGCTTATCAAACAGGTAGTATTGTGATGTTTTCTATGGCAAGAGTAACTTACTTTCCCGTTTGACAGAGCTCACAAAGTAAGGTGGGTGAGTTAAAGTTGCTATGATTACTTAATTTTTTGCACTTTCTAATTTAAAACATTTCAAGTTGGTATTTTACTATTGCATAGATATTTTATTTTCATTAATATAAATTTTTTGTTCATGTAGCCTTCTTCTTTCTTGTTACTGGTGTATTTCATAGTATTCTGAAGATTATCTAAAGAAAAGACAATTAATTCACCTTTACCCAGATATTATCCCTTTCAAAAGAGTATTCTTCTTCCTAATTCCTCTGTCTTTGGAGTCAGAAAGTCCTGGGTTCAATTAAAAAAAAAATTTTTAGCCCTCACCCAAGGATATGTTTTTATTTATTTATTTATTTATTTATTTATTTATTTATTTATTTATTTATTTATTTAATTTATTTATTTTGAGAGAGAGGAAGGGAGGGAGAGAGAGACATCAATGTGAGAAACAAACATCAATCTGTTGCCTGCCGTATGCACCCTGACCAGGGATCAAATCCACAACCTAGGTACGTGCCCTGATAGGAAATTGAACTTGCAGCCTTTTGCACCGGACGATGCCCCAACCAACCGAGCCATCCATCCAAGGCCTGGGGCTCAATCTTATCTCTGCTGCAGTGTGATCTAAAGCAAATTCTCTGTCTCTCCTAATCTGTTTTGTCATGTGTCAAATGGATAGGTAATATACCTAAATCCAAAGATCTTTGTGAGGACTGAATGCAATCATATATGTGAAGTGCTTATTACACTGTCTGATGCATAGTAAAACACAATAACTACAAGCTACTATATAAGGCATTATTTTTCCATCCTTATAATAAATGCATTTAGGTTGTCTATATCCAACAGAACTTATGGTTAGGATGGAAATGTTAATATCTATCTACATTGTCCAACATGGTAACCACTAGCAACGCATGATTATTAAGCACTTGAAATCTGGCTAATGCCATTAAATCACTGCATTCCATAATTGATTTAATTTTTATGTTAAAGTAGTCACATGTGGGTAGAGATTACCAGTACTGGATAATGTAGTTCTAGTGTAAACTTTTTTTTTCTCCTAATAAACTCTCTTATTAACATTTCAATTGGAATTGTGAGATTTATTTCTACTCATTATTTTTTATTTAATTTCTATTGAATTTCGGGGGTGAAAATGGTTAAAAAAATATATAGATTTCAAGTGTACAATTTTATAATACATCATCTGCATATTGTGCTTTTCATCATTTGTCACCATTTATTCCTTCTTTACCTTCTTCTACCACCATATATTCTTCTAATATATTCCCAACCACCTTTCTCCTTGTAGTCACCGTACTGCTGTCTGTGTCTATGACTTGTGGAGTTTGTGGGTTTTTTTCTTAATCCTTTCACCTTTTTTTACCCAGCCCTTCAATCCCCCATTCTGTCTGACAGCTGTCAGTAAGTTTTCTATATCAATGAGTCTGTTTCTGTTTGTTTAATTTGTTCATTAGGTTCCACAAATGAAATAATGTGGTATTTTTCTTTCTCAGATTGGATTATTTCATTTAGCAAAATACTCTCCAGGTTCATTCATGTTGTTGCAAAGGGTAAAATTTCCTTTTCTTTTTTTATGGCTGAGTAGTGTTCCGCTTTTTTTATCCACTCATCTAATGATGGACACTTGGGCTGCTTCCAAATCTTGGCTATTGTAAATAATGCTGCAACAGACATAGGGGTGCATATATTCTTTTGAATCAGTGTTTGGGGATTCTCCTAACATATTTCCAGAACAAAATCAGTGGGTCAAAAGGCAGTTCCATTTTTTTTACTTTTTGAAGAAACCCCACACTGTTTTCCACAGTCGCTGCACTAATCTGCATTCTTACTGAAAGTGCAGGAGGGTTCTCTTTTTTCCATGTCCTCTACAACTCTTGTTTGTTGATTTATTGATGATAGCCATTCTGTCAAGTGTGAGTTGATATTTCATTGTAGTTTTAACTTGCATTTCTCTGACGATAAATGATGTTGAGCATCATTTCATATCTATTGGCCATCTGTGTGTCTTGTTTGGAGAAGTGTCTATTCAGATTCTTTGCCCATTTTTAATGGATTGTTTGTGATTTTGGTGTTGAGTTGTATAAAATCTTCATAATTTGTGGAGATTAACACCTTATCAGATGTATCACTGGTGAATGTGTTCTCCTTGATTCAGTGGGTTGTCTTTAAATTTTTGTTGATGGTTTCCTTTGCTGTGCAAAAACATTTACTTTGATGTAGTTTTATTTGTTTATTTTTTCTTTTATTTTCCTTGCCTGAGGAGAAATACCAGAAAAAATATTACTATGAGAAATGTTTGAGATTTTACTACCTATGTTTTTAATTGTTTTTTTCTGGTTTTGAGTTATACATTATATTTTCAATCCATTTTGAGTTTATTTTTGGGCATGGCTTAAAGAGTTGGTCTAATTGTGTTTTTTTGCACATTATCTGTGCAATTTTTTCAACACCACTGATTGAATAGACTGTCTTTACCTTATTTTATCTTCTTGCTTCCTTTTTCAAATATTAATTAACCATGAAAACATGGGTTTATTTCTGGGCCCTCTATTTTGTTCCATTGATCTATATGTGTGTTTTCATGTGAGTACAGTACTATTTTGATTACTATGGCCTTGTAGTATAGTTTGATATCAGGTAGCATGATTCCTCCAACTTTGTTCTTCTTTCTCAAGATTCTTGTTGCTATTTGGGGTTTTATGTGGTTCCATATAAATTTTTTAAATATTTATTCTAGTTCTCTGAAATACACCGTTGGTATCATGATAGAAATTGAATAGAGTCTATAGATTGCTTTGTATAGTATGAACATTTTAATGATGTTAATACTTCCTATCCATGAACATGGTATATGCTTCCACTTATTTGTCTCCAATTTCTTTCTTCAGTGTCTTATAATCTTCCAAGTACAGGCATTTCATATCCGCAGTTAAATTTATTCCTAGGTATTTTTCTTTTTTTGATGCAGTTGTAAATGGGATTATTTTCTTAGTTTTCCTTTCTGAAAATTCATTATTGGTGTGTAAAAATGCAACTGATTTTTGGATATTTATTTTGTATGCTGCTACATTACTGAATTTGTTTATCAGTTCTAGTAGGTGTTTGGTGGAATTTTTAATGTTCTCTTTATACAGTACCATATCACTTGCAGATAGTGACAGTTTTACTTCTTCTGTTTAAATTTGGATGCCTTTTATTTCTTCTTCTTGTCTGATTACTGTCTCCAGGATTTCCAGTACTATGTTGAATAAGAGTGGTGAAAGCAGATATCCTTCTCTTGTTCCTGATATTAAGGGAAACACTTATTTTTTGCCCAATGAGTATGATGTTGGCTGTCGGTTTGTCATATGTGACCTTTATTATGTTGAAGTATGTTCTCTCTATTCCAACTTTGCTGAGAATTTTTATTATAAATGTGTGCTGAATTTTATCAAATGCTTTTTCTGTATCTATTGATATGATCAAGTATTTTTTAATCTTTATTTTTTTAATGTGGTGTATCACGTTTATTGATTTGTGGATATTGTACCAACATGTATCCAGAAAATAAATCCCACTTGATCAGTGTATGATCTTTTTAATGTCTTACTGGATCTGGATTGCTAATACTTTTTTGAGGATTTTAGCATCTATGTTCATCAGAGATATAGGCCTGTAATTTTCTTTCTTTGCCGTGTTTTTATCTGGTTTTGAAATTAGAGCTATACTAGCCCCCTAGGAGCTTTTCTTTTTTTAAAATTTTGGAATAGTTTTAGAAGGACAGGTGTTCTTTTTTGAATATTTGGTAATAAAAGTCCAAGACTTTTGCTCTGGGGAGTTTTTTTATTATCATTACTGCTTCAATTTCATTAGTTGTAATTGGTGTATTGAGATTTTCTGATTCTTCCTGACTCAGTTTTGGAAGATTGTATGTTTCTAGGAATTTATCTATTTCACCCAGTTCATCTAATTTCTTGGCATATGGTTGTAATATTTTTTTACAATCCTTTGTATATTTGTGTTAGTTCTTCTCGTTCATTTATGATTTCATTTATTTGGGTCCTCTTATTTTTTCTTGATGAGTATAGTTAAAGTTTTATCATCCTTGTTTTTCTTTTCAAAGACCCAGTCCTTTGTTTCATTGATCTTCTGTATTTGTTTTTACTCTATTTCATTTATTTCTGCTCTGATCTTTATTATTCCCTTTCATCCTCTCACTTTGTGCTCTTTTGTTCTTTTTCTGGATCCTTTAAGTGTAAAGTAAGACTGTTTTTTTGAGATTTTCCTTGTGTCTTGAGATAGTCCTGTAATGCTATGAATTTTAGTATTAGGACTGCTTTTGCTGTGTTTAATAGGTTTGGGGTCGTTGTGTTCTCATTTTCATTTGTTTCAAGATAGCTTATGATTACTTCCTTGATCTTGATGTTAACCCTTTCACTTTTTAGTACTGTGTTATTTTGCCTCCATGTCTTTGTGTTTTTCATTTTTTTTCCTTGTAATTGATTTCTACTTTCTTACCTTTATGGTCAGAGAAGATGCTTAATATGATTTTAGCGGTCTTAAATTTATTTAATTTTATTTTGTGTCCTAAAATGAGGTCTATCCTAATAAATTCTCCATAAGCACTTGGAAAAAATGTATATTCTGATGCTTTGTGGTGAAATACTCTGAAAATATCTTTTCAATACATATGGTCTAGTGTGCCACTTAAGGCCATTGTTTTCTTTTTAATTTTCTGTCTGGAAGATCTATTTATTAATGTCAATAGGGTGTTAAAAACCCTAGCTACTTTTCTCAGTGGTTAGAGCATTGGTCTGTGGACTTAAGCGTCTCAGGTTCAATTCCAACCAATGGCACATACCTTGGTTGCAGGCATGTGCTGGAGGCAACCAGTTGATACGTCTCACATTGATGTTTCTCTCTCTCTTTCTCTCTCTCTCTCTCTCTCTCTCCCTCTCCAACTCTCTCTGAAAAGAAAAAGCAATCGTAAAAATATCTTTGGGTAAAGATTAAAGAATAAATTAATTTCTAAAAAATCTCCTAGTATGACTATATTACTTTTGATCTTTCTATGTCCATCAAAATTTGCCTTATATATTTAGTTGCCCCTATGTTGGGTGCATAAATGTTTACAATGGTTATATCCTCTTGTTGGATTGATACCTTTATTATTATATAGTGTCCTCTTTTGTTTCTTATTATAGCCTTTGTTTTAAAGTCTAATATGTCTGATATAAGTATTGCTACCCCAGGGTTTTTTTTTTTTTGTTTCCATTTGCATGATATATTCTTTTCCATCCTTTTACTTTCAGTCAATATATATCTTTTGTTCTGAGGTGGGTGTCTTGTAGACAGCATATATATGGGTCTTGTATTCTTATCCATTCAGCCACCCTATGTATTTTGATTAGAGCATTTAAACCATTTACATTTAAAGTGATTACTGATAGGCACATATTTATTGCCACTTTATTCTTTATAATTATGCTCTTCTGTGTGTTTTTTCTTCTTCTTCTTCTTTTTCTTAAAGAAGACCCTTTAACATTTCCTTTAATATTGGTTTGATGGTAATGAACTCCTTTAGCTTTGTTTTTTCTGGGGAGATCTTAATCTTTTCTTAATTTTAAATAATAACCTTGCTGGGTAAAGTAGTCTTGATTGTAGGCCTTGCTTTTCATCACTTTGAACATTTCATGCCAATCCCTTATGACCTGCAAAGTGTCTGTTGAAAAGTCAGCTGACAATCTTAGGGGATCTCCCTTGTAAGTAATTAACTGTCTTTTTCTTGCTGCTTTTAAGATTCTCTCTTTGTTTTTAACATTTACCATTTTAATTATCATTTGTCTTGGTGTGGGCCTCTTTGGGTTCAACTTGTATGGGAGTCTCTGCGCTTGTTGGACTTGTGTGTCTTTTTTCTTCACTAGACTAGGGAAGTTTTCAGCCTTTATTTCTTCAAATAGGTTCTCAACCTCTTGCTCTCTCTCATATCCTTCTGGTACTCTCATGATTCAAATGTTGTTGTTTCATGTTGTCCCACTATCCTCATTTTTTAAAGAATTCTTTCTTCTTTTTGTGGCTCAGATTGGGTGTTTTTTTCTACCTTGTCTTTCAAATAGCTTATTTGATCTTCTGCTTCATCCAACCTACTGTTTATTTCTTCTACTGTATTATTCAGTTCAGATATTGTAGTCTTCATTTCTGACTGGTTCTTTTTTATGGTTACTATGTCCATTTTTATGCTGCTTTGTTTCTAAGTTCCTTATTATTCTCACTGATTACCTTGAGCACCCTTATAACCATTGTTTTGAACTCTATATCTGGTAAATTGTTTCAATTTCATTTAGTTCTTTTTTTCTGGAGATTTTTTCCTTTTTAAAAATTTGGGACATGTTTTGTTGTCTTCCCAATTTGGCTAACTTTTTATGTTTGTTTATATGTATTAGGTAGATCTGCTATGACTCACAGTCTTTGCAGGGTGGCCTATGTAGTAGGTGTTATGTGGGATTCAGTGGCAACAGTTTCCTTGATCACCTTAGCTGGGTGCTCCAGGAATGTCCTTTGTGTGGGTTATGTGAGCCTTACTGTTGTAACTGAGTCTTGATTACTCTTGGCCTGTTTGTGCATGGGTTCAACCCTCAGGCTGGCCAATGGTGAGGATGGACCTAGACCACAGCATATGAGCTGCTGTGTAGGTGTTAACATACTAATTGGAATTTGTCTTGACAGGCTTTGCATATGCCTCTCATGAAGCTAATTGGATTATGTTCTGATGTTTGCTAAAGCTGGCCACTGAGTGTATTGATTCTGGGGCCTCTTGGGACTTTGATGTGGGACAATGTCAGAATCTTCTTGTGACTGCCCCTGGACAACCTGTTTAGAGCTACAAAACAATCCAGTGTTTGTGGTTGCTTCTGCTGAGCCTGGGTGTGCATGGGAAGACCAAGCTGTGCAACAAGGTTGACTCCCACCAGCATCAAGCTCAGGGGCAGTTCAGCAAAAGGCCCAATACACCCCAAGATCTGCTTCTGCTTGCCAGCTTCCTGGTAGGCTCAGTCACTGAAAGATACTTTAGTAGTACTATAGTTACATAAAGAAGGTTCTCAGTGAGTCACCAGGTAGGGGTGAATAGTGTTCACCAGATTGATACAGGTTCAATCTTGGTGTCAAGTGCTGGGTCTGAGACCACTTAGCTAAAATCCCAGTGTATACTAAGTCTAGCTGCCACCCACCAGGTGCTCACAGACCTTTGTGGTGAAGCAGAGTCTCAGGAAATCTTAAGGGTGATGTCAGCAGAATTTATGAGGCCCAAACAAATCAATATTGGGTTATGTGAAAGGAAGGCTCCTCACAGGTAGAGAGCATGAGGGAAAAATGGCCCCCATCCTGGAGTCACACAACTCAGTCTGTGAGAGTCTGCCAGGAGCCTGAGATCACCAAGGCAGGGCTGCCAGTAGTCAGGAAGGTTGGGCTAATGGATCTCCCATGAGGGGAAGTGCTGGTCATGCTTGGGGAAATAAGGATGGAGTCGCTCCTGCACCAGAGCCACAAAACTCAGTCACTGGGACTCCCTAAATCTGCTCAGACCTCTATAACCCTATGCAGCTGAGTCCTTAGCAAGGTCCGAGCTCTGGAGGCAAGGGTGACAGGTTGTCGGCTGGGCTTTTGCATTCTCTCAAGCTAATGCCCTATGGTGGGGAGTACTCCACCCAAGAATGATGGTGTCTGTGGTGTGAGAGAGGGACTCAGCATGGGGATTCTGGAGGCTCTCCCTTCAGTTTTCTTCCCAGGCCCACAAACCCCAGTCTTTTCTCATGTCACTCTGCCCTCCCAGCAGTAGAGCTCAGGGTTAGTGGCTGCAAATAAAATTTTGTGTGTTGGTCCTTTCCCTGGGGCACAGGTTCCCCACAGATTTTCACCGCAGATGTTATGTGGGCACCTCTTCACAGCTCTGGTGCTCTGGGCTGGGGAGCCCCAAGTGAGTTTGATGCCCCGTGCTCTTAAGGGGGAAATGTTGCAGCAGAGATATCCCTCTGGTATTGCCTGTGGGAGTGGGGCCAGCTCTTTTCACATCTTGACCCTCCTTATCAGTCTTAATTTGGCCTCTTCTGTAAATCCTTGGCTGTAAGACTTTTGTTCAGCTAGTCTTCAGTTGGTTATTCAGGATGACTATTCTATATTTTAGTTGTAATTCCAGTTTGGTCCTGGGAGGAGGTGAGTGTAGCTTCCACCTACTCTGCTGCTATCTTGGATCTTTTGGAATGGTGAGATTTCAGTATCTGATGTTCTCTCCTCTCTGTTGATAATGCATACTAATAGAAACTGTAATATTTTTCTGGTTTTCTTTTTTATTCTTTTTTTTTTCTTTCTACCTTAATTCTGTTTCTGCTCAGGACCTTCTTCCTGCTAACTTCTGTAATGCTTCCTTTCTGTGCATTTGTCTGCTCATGTTTCTTTTATCAACTAGTTCCCTGTACTCTCAGCCACCTTTCTCTTTTTTAGCTCTGTCTCACAAGGAAAGTATAGGACTTTTTTCTTTTGATTAAAAAAACAAAGAAACAACTTTTTATCTGTTGACCTAATTTCCCTCTAGCTTCTTTGAAACCTAGCTCCATTATCAATCTTTCTTCCTTCAGTTTTTTTTCTTCATCACCAGTTTCTTTAATTGCCTTCAGATACTATTTGGCATTAAATTATAGGTATCAAATATCTTAATTTTAGAGATTTAATTCTATAAGAACATGTAATAAATTAAAATTGTAAAATACACATAATATTAAATTTAGCTTTTTAAACAATTTTTAAGTATATGGTTCAGTAGTATTAATTATACTTGCATTTTTGTGCATTCATTTCCAGAACTTTTTTCACTTTGCAAGATTGAAATTCTGTACCCTTAAAACAGTAAATACCTCTCCCTTTTCTCCAGTCCCAGCCCCTAGCAACCACCATTCCACTTTCTGTCTATATGACTGACCAATCTAGGTATCTCATACAAGTGGAGTCATGTAATATTTGTCCGTTTTCTCCCCCGTTTTAAAACTGATTTTTAGAAAGAGAGAAGAAGGGGGAAAGAGAGAGATTTGTTGTTCCATTTATTTGTGCATTCATTGGTTGATTCTTGTATGTGCCCTGACTGGGAATTGAACCCACAACCTTGGCATATTGAGACAGCTCTCTAGCCAACTGAGCTACCTGGCCAGGGCCTAAATATTTGTTATTTTATGAGTAATGTATTCATTTAGCATTAATGGTTTCAGGGTTCATCTATTTTGTAGCTTGTTTCAGAAATTCTTTCCTTTTTAAGGATGCCTATACTACATTTTGCTTATCCATTCATCTGTTGATGGGCATGAATATATAAATTGGAATTGTACTTTTCATTTATGGAATTTATTATATGAAATTATCAAAGCACTGTTCTTATGGACTACCCGGTAGAACATGGAGTTAAGGTTGTTATATAGTTATAAGTATTTGTTCAAGAGAAAATTTACTCACATTCAGGATAATATTAGGACTCATTTATTTGACCAAAATCCAGGCAAATAAAAATTCAGATTAAAAATTCAGATTGAGTACAAAAATGCTCACATTTTGAAAATTGCCATTTAAGTGTATATGCAAGCTATGCATTAGGCTTTTTTGTCAACAAAAACACAATATTTGTCAGAATATAGTGGTTTTTTGTTTTATTTTGTTTTTGAAATATATCTTAACTGATTTCAGAGAGAGGAAGGGAGAGGGAGAGAGAGAGATAGAAACATCAGTGATGAGAGAGTCATTGATTGGCTGCATCCTGCAAGCCCCGCACTGGGGACCGAGCCTGCAACCCAGGCATGTCCCTTGACTGGGAATTGAACCGCAATCTCCTGGATCATAGGTAGATGCTCAACTGCTGATCCGAGCCTGGCAGGGCCAGAATTTAATGTTTTTAAAAATAGCATAACAGCCAAATCATTTTTATTGGGGCTCTGATCCTAGAGCTGTTGCCTCTGATGTTCTTAAAGCTGTTGTTTCTTTAGTGTGCTCTATTAGTGCCACTACTCACTCTGACGACTGATAAAATCTGTACCTCTCAAAGGTTTAAAATAAGAAAATTTCAGACTACCAAAGTATCTGTAGAAGTTACAACTTCTATGTAAAGAGGTCACCCATTTTTTGTAGTATGATTGTGTCACTATTATTGCTTTTAAATAAAAGAATTTAAATATCATATATAGGACTACACAGGGACTCTGTATTGTATGTGCACTTGTGTGTGTGTTCCTGTGTGTTCTAGTATTTGGTTCTCAATTTCCATTTCTTATAGATTAGTAACACCAAATTATAGGGGGCATGAAAAAGGTAAGAAAATAGTTTTTCCTTTGTTGAGTAAATATTTTGTTGAGTATATATTTTAAAGGCCCATGATCAACAGTTGAGAAGGAAATACTTTTTTGTGTGGTGAAATCAGTCCAATGATTAAGCATTGTGTAAAGACAACACTAAATCATTGTGTTTATCTGTATCTTCTTTTGTTGATCTATAATTGACATATAACTCTTTACTTGTATTTTAAGTACCAGTCATAAAAGTTTGATTTTCCTGGGGCTAGTTGAGCATTCTATAAAGATATTTTTTTTGTTTTAATTCTTAAAGTCATGTCACTTCCAACTGGATATGCTAGGTAAGTAAACAAATAATACACATTCTTTATGTACCAATTGCTGAGAAGTTGCTAATAAAGAGTTTGATATGATTTAGAGCTTGGGGTACACCTAGGCATGTAGCCTGGGACCAACATATAGTTGTAAATAAATGTAAATTGTTTAAATTGTTTAGTCATATTGTTATTGGTAGAAAACAAACAACTCTTCCACAGGATCACTAGAAGTGTTTCAAGGATCCATGCATGGAAGATTGTGATTTGGATGCGGCAAGATGATATATTTGTGATGTAATAGGTGGGTGGGGAAAGATTAACCAAAGAATTTATATGCATATATGCATAACCCATGGAAACAGAGACAATAGTGTGGTGAAAGCCTGGGGATAGAAGGGGTCAATGGGGAAAAAGGGGGACATCTGTAACACTTCAATAATAAAGATAAATTTAAAAACAAAAGGAGTTATTTTCCTGGCTTCCCAATCTCCCATATTCCTCCCTCCCACCATGGAAAAAATACAACCATGTCTTCAACAAGGGCAAGGTGAAGGCCAGTGTCCAAAGTCTCAGCTTCATATTCCCTAAGAGTCCACGCAGTCTTCCACAGACCCCCGGTGGTCACAGGACTCACAGGGTAGCATACTCCTGGGCAGGAGAGAACTTGAAGGAACAGGGCAATGCGGTCGTGAGCAAGAGAGAGCTTCTTTATTCACCCAGATCTATGTATTCTCAGGCTTCGGAGGAACCAGAAGCTTTTTCAAAACAAAAAAATCTGCTTCCCAAACTTTCCCAGGCTTCTGGTGAGTCCAATGATCCCTTTCCCAAGTTAGACTGACAAGCTTCTATGGTCAAACATCTCCCCCTGTGCCATTTGACCTTATCGGGCATGTCCCTATCTCCTCCTGCTTCCCCCTCCCACATACACAATCCCCTTGGAGAGACAATGCTATGATTTCTTGGGATGTGAAGCTGTAGCTTCCTGGTGAAGCAAGCAGGCCTCTGCTTCACAGCTGAGTATACTCAACAATGTCTGACTCTCCCTTGTTCTCTTTTCTTGCAATAACTAGCTAATGATGATAACAATATTGTTGATATTTTAAATAGGGACAAAAAGACAAGAAAATAATAATTTTTAATAAAAATAACTATGAAAAGTATTTTACATTTGAAATGAAATTTAAAGCCACTTAATGAAGAAATAAAAGTAATAGTTAAGGGTCTCCTCCTTATTTATTAGTATATACTATTCTTAGTTTATATTTTATACACAAATTACATGATCCTATTGTGCTTGTTTCAAAACTTATTTTATACCATTAAATTATGATCCTACTAATATGAATCTCTTAGTGAGTTAGTGCAGTTTTTAAAATGTATATGTTAAAGCCTCTTGGTTTTTCTATTATTCATCACTATCAACAAGAACGTGTGCTTCAGATTATGTTTCCCCTCACCAGTAGTAGGAATATAATTAAGATTGTCCATCGGAGATTACTTCATTTTATAATTAGACCCATATGTTTTCAAAGTAATTATCTTTCATTCATTGGCCCATTTTCAGAAGAATATTTAGAGACCTTACTCTGTAGCAGGTACTTTTCTTGACTTTATTGTTTGTTTTTTGTTACAGTAGCTTAAGCACATTCATGGCCTGAGGATAATGACTGTTTCTGTGTTCAAGTTTTAAGAAACAAAGAAAGAAAAACAATAAAACAAGAAAAGAAAAAGAGAACCTTCTTATCAATCTGAATGCAAAGAAAGATAATTTGTAAAACTGAATTTTCAGGGTTGTATTTGAAAGTCAACCAGAAACTCCATTTATATTTAAAATACTGCAGCAGAAAATCTCAGTAAATTTTCAAATTACTATTTATTTGTCTAAAGTAAACTAAATTTAGTTGTATTCTGCTAAGTAAGAGTCTTTATTATATAGTACAGAAATTGTTAACTCATCTAGAGTGCTTCATTTTTCTGTAATTGGCTCATGACAAATTAATATCCTCATTCTGTGATGTAACATGGATCCACACAGATAATAACTGTAACAGTTCTTTAACCATGTATAAAGTATGTGTCTTTAAATACATTCTATGAGATTCTTGTAAATACATAGGCCAAAGGAGAACTGTTTGTTTATGTTTTTAAAACACATTGTATCCAGAAATCTCAATAAATTTTTATTTACCCAATAATTTTATGGAAATTTTGGAAGTAAAAGTAAATAGTGAAGTTTCTAAAATTAATGTCTGTAATGGTGAATACAGCCAAGTTAAGAAAGCCTGAAGAGTTTAACTAGTTTTTGCCCCTTTCATAGGGTTTCCTAAACTAGATTCTTAAGTATTTAGAAGTTGGAACCTGCTGACAAATAACTTCATCAGGAGAGTTCTTTGTAAGGAGGACAAATAGTGGGTTATAAGAATTTAACATTGCCAAATCATTGATTGAGAAACATTTTCAGTAGCAAGTTCAGTATACTTGCAGATATATTTTTTTTTTTCTTTGATGCTGCTGCTGTGGATCTTTACATTGGCACCCACAAAATGATTTTCTAAAACCTTTGACTTGATATGCAGTGAAGAGTACTTTAAGATAATTCAAGAAACAGTCTGGGCATGGGATTTTGAATTTTCAGCAAAGTTTCAGAAATATGACTAGCTACTGTGAGTACCTAGAGAGTATCTTGTCAGTTTGGTTTGGTATCTTGGAAGCTCCTAAGCAGTGCTTACACACAGTACATTTTCAATAAATGTTGGACTGTTATTATAGTTTTGTGACTAAAACCTAATAGAAAAAACTCCACCTGATTATACTTGAAAGCCAGTTTCCTACAGAGTCTCATCTAAATAAAAATATACATAAAAGAGTGCAGGGCTATTAAGTTTGTCCCCTTCTCTGTCAATTTTCAAGCTGTATTTTTTTGAATATAAGAAAAAATAGTGTTTTGTAAATTTTCTGGATATATGTATGTATAAATATACTCACAATCGCTTTTTCAATTATAAAACTAATTAATGATGCTGTTGTAAATTTTAGCTGACATAAATTTTCCCACTATTGACCTTGATCAAAATTCATTTTATTTTATACTGTATGTTGTTAAAGTATACACCATTTTTAATTAAAAAAAAAACACACACAAAAAAAGGAATTGACACAATAGATGTCTCTATGAAATGGACTATTTTTAATAATTTTAATGCATTGGAGTCTTTATATGGATTTCATTCTAGAGTTATAAGTTCATTCACCCATAATATAGAATAAAATGAACTACCACAATCAAATGATGATGCAGAATTATTATTAACAATAGATAAACAAACTAACAACATATGAGACAGCCATCTAATAAAGGATGACTGCTTCTCTTAATGAAATTTTAAAAAGAGAAGTTAATGTTTTTTTTTATAACTGTCAGCCTGAAATTTGAACAATCTCTGTTGCATCCTCCTATTGTGTTAGCTATGAGATTGTGTAAGAAAATTCAATCTATCAAAGCATTTTGTATCCTAAGTCATATAATTGTGTTGTTTTACTGCAATAAATGTATAGATTAGCTTCTCACAAAGGAGCTATGTAGACCTGTGAAATAAGCAGAATTAAAGGGGGATTCAGTACTGTAAAATGGGCATACCTCCTCACCTGACCTCATCTTCCTTGAGCTTACATTCTGTCTTTATTTTCTTTGCTGCAATTAAATTGACTTCAGAAGAGAATACCTGACCTAAGGTATTCCAATGGAAGTGATTTTCTTAATCATTGTTCTGAACATTGCCTAATCAAATTACATTCCATTCAAGAGGTTATATTAAAATCATTAAATCTCTGGATATGTGGGTATATTAGGTAAGATGATGGAGATAGAACTTCCATCAGTGTTGGTGGAACTTCATTCAGCTGAATAGTCAAATCAAGAAAATGGAAGTATTGAATGAAATGCTGTGGATATGTAAGAAGCCAGAGTTTCCTAAATTTAAGTAGCTTTAATATTCATTTAGCATTTATGAAACAAATACTATATCCTGAATGACAATATGCTGGTGTTACCCCTGAACATTTTTTATCTCAAAACATTAATATGTAAAGGGTACTCCTTATTTCTAAATATATTGTACTGTAGTAGAATCCCAGAGACCTGTTATTATGTTAAGACTATGAATTTGCTAAAGAAGAGGTTTGGGGATGGAATCATTTGACAAGTGGTAGAGAGAACATGAAAAATCCAAGTCATCCAGGGTTATCAGACTCCTTTTGTAGTTGGAGCTATGTATTCCTCAAATGACTGAGAAATCCTGAACTCCCATTATCCTAAATCTTTTCTATAAAGTTAAAGGATTTTACTTAAGGTTTGGAGTTTTTCTTTAAACTGCCTGCAACACATTTGTTATGATTTGAAAGAGATAGACAAAACATCTCCAACATCAAGAAAGAAGCTGCAGAGTAATTTTCATATATGTTAATTTTGTCCACTTCTCTAAACACTGTTTACAGACGAGCATGCTTATTTTGCTGAAAATGACACCTTCCTTTCACCAAAAATAAGTAAGCAAAATGAGAAAATATAGAGCCAAGGATTTGTTCTGAAGATCATAAATGTTGACCTGATATTACACTTGGTACCTATATTAGTAAAAACGACTATTGGTCAGCATTGGAAGGAAGATGAGCTAATCATTTTCTTATATGAATGAAATGGAAAGAAGGGGATTGCCAAAAGAAGGAGGGATGAATAAGAGAATAAAAGAAGAATAAGAAAGAAAGCACTTTTAAATCTGATGCATTTTTTAAGGTTTAAGCCTCGTACTACAATAAAGAATGTGAAAGAAAACAGATCGATGTGTTCTGTATAAATCTCAGTTGCTTAAACCTGCTTTACTAATTCTAGTAGCAGCATTCTTGAATCTTTCTTTGCCATTTTCTTCTAATTTAGTCTTATACTTTCAGTTGAAAACAATAAAAATTAAAGTGTTTTCATTATTTATTTTTATTTATTCTTAAAATTTACCTTTACTGTTGAAAGTATTACAGATATCCCCTTTTCCCCCCATTGATTCCCTCCACCTTGCTCTTACTCTCCACCCCACCCCTGGTCTTCACCACACTATAATATGTGTCCAAGGGTTATACATATATGCATAAAAGTTTTTTGGTTAATCCCTTCCCACCCTTTCCTCCTCCCTTTCCCTCTGAGGTCCCTCAGTCTGTTCCATGCTTCCATGTCTCTGGGTCTATTTTGCTCATCAGTTTATTTTGTTCGTTAGATTCTACATATAAGTGAGATCATGTGATACTTGTCTTTCTCTGACTGGCTTATTTCACTTCAGGTCCCTCCATGCTGTCTCAAAGTGTAAGAGGTCCTTCTTTTTTATAGCTGCGTAGTGTTCAACTGTGTAATTGTATCACTGCTTTTTTATCTACTCATCTACTGATGGGCACTTGGGCTGTTTCCAAATCTTAGCTATTGCAAATAGTGCTGCTATGAATATAAGGGTACATATATTATTCCTGCTTGGTGTTTCAAGATTCTTAGGATATATTCCTAGAATTGGGATCACTGGGTCAAATGGCAGTTTCATTTTTAATTTTTTCAGGAACCTCCATACTGTTTTCCATGGTAGCTGCACCAGTCTGCAATCCCACCAGCAGTGCACCAGGGTTTCCCTTTCCCCACATCCTCACCAACACAGGTCATTTGTTGATTTGTTGATGGTAGTCACTGTGGCAGGTGTGAGGTGATATACCTCATTGACATTTTAATTTAAATCTCTCTGATGAACATTTTTTCATGTGTGTCTTGGCCATCTGTATGTCCTTTTTGAATTGTCTATTTAGGTCCTTTGCCCATTTTTTAATTGAATTGTTTGTCTTTTATTAAGTTGTATGAATTCTCTCTCTCCCCCTCCCTTACACTCTTTCTAAAAATTAATGGAAAAAATATCCTGGGATGAGGATTAACAACAACAACAACAAGGGTAGAATATATTAGCAAAGGGGTTCAAGCAACATATTAGAAAACTAAATCTCTTTCTTGAGTATCAAGAAGTTCCTGGAAATACATACATACTAACATACGTACATGCATACATACAACAAAACTAAACCACCTAGCAGTTGTTCTTTTTATATAATACAGTTTCTGAAGATAGGTTAAACTCTTTGTTAATATCTCTTACCATTAAACCTTAAATAAATTTGTAAGCAAATTTAAAAAGCAAGAAGAAATTAGGAGAGTTCTCGTAAATGTGAACTGCATAGAGATCCTCCTTTTATCCAGGAAGTCTTACACATTCTATGTTGCTCAGTACACTGTGATATCATCTCTTATATATTCCTCATTATACTGCACACTCCATGAGAGCTGAGATGTGGCTTTATCTGAAAGTCTGAATAGTCAACAACCAATCAACACGTGCATGTGTATAGTATATGTAAGAAAATTCTTATTAGCTTCTCTACCTCTGGTTTGGCTTTTTTCCCCCTTCACTGGCTTAAGTTTTTTGTTGTTGTTTTTTTTAAAAAAAAATTATTATTGTTTAAAATATTACAGATGTCCCTTTTTCTCCCCAATGACCCATTCCACCCCGTTCCTTCCCCCTCCCCAGTCCCTCTCCCCACCATTGTCCATGTCCTTGGGTTGTGCATATATGCATATAAATTCTTTGGTTATTCTCTCCCCCTCCACCCACCCGCCCTCCTCCATCCCTCTGACATTCATCAGTCTCATTGTTGTTTTTATGGAGGGTTTTTTGTTGTCATTATATAATTAACTGATCATTTGGTTCTTAAGTGATCATTTGGTATGTAATTAAATGATCATTATGATCACCATGATCAGTAACCTCTGACTTTTTTTTCTTTCTTGAACTTTAAGTTACAAAAATAATATGCTCTTATTTAAATAAAATCTGTATGTTGCAGTGATGAAATGTTCTTTGTTTATTTTTATTATTAGTGTCTTGCAATTTCTTTTGTATTTAAATTTGACTTTTATTCAAGAAATACATGTACAGAGTTAAAAAATCAAATGAAACAAATGCTTATTATAATGGAAAATAGCAGCTCTCTGCCCTGTACCTTCCCATACCCAGTCCTGCTATGCAGAGGCAACTAACTTGTGGTATTTACGTCCATAATTTTAAACTATATGCTTATTGCTATTTCTTGATTTATAAATATTCAACCTTAATTTTGAGCAATGAAAATAGAAGAGAAAGGCATGTAAATAAAAAAGTGAAATAAAATCTAAGCTAATATATACTACAATACAGTTCTGCCCAGATTCTCTTTGGGCCCATAAAGAACAGATAAAAATATTGGATTTTCCAAATTGTTTTTAAGACTATATTATGTAAGCTTCCATTAGCAGTAAACAAGATAATGTTCATTCATTTTTCTGTATTCTTGCCAACACTGGGTAGAATTCAGAATTCAAATTTATGCTATTCTGATGACATAAAGTGGTATCTCCATTGGTTTCTTAATTTGCATCTTCCTGACAACTAATGATATTGAACATTTTAAAGTATGCTTGACAGCTACTCTGGCTTTCCCTACTGAGAAACTGTCTTTTCAGGTTTTTTGCTCACTTTTCTATTAGTATATATTCCTCTGAGTATATATTCTAATTTTAACTGCTTGTTGGTTTTAGGTATTTCCTCAGTTTGTCTATGAAATTTATCTATGGTATCCTTCACTGAAAAATTCTCATTTTTATGTAGCCAAATTCATCAATTTTATGCTTTATTATTTATATTTTTTAAGTCTTATTTCAGAATTGTTTTTTACATTTAGGTCTCAAAGATAGTCACCTAATTTTTTTTTTTTTTTTAAATAAGCTTTGAAAAGATAACTTCCACTTTAAAACTCTTTAATCTCTTTGGAATTAAATTTGTATAAGGAGCTAGGTTTATTTTTTGTCATATTCTGAGACTATTTTTCTTTCTCCATACAATGAGTCAACACTAACCTTTTCTTTTACTCTGTGATATTACCCTTATTATATATAAATCTCTTACTGATATGTGTATTTATTTCCAAACTCTATATCCCTGCATCTGCACCTGCATCCTTATATTTGTCATAGTTGATTCCTTCTCTTTGCCTTTTATTTTTAATTTTACTTTGATGTTAATAGACCTTTTATAGCATATACTTTTCTAAATGTATTTGTAGATTATTTTTAAAATATAGAATCTATAGATTAATTTAGGAAAACATAATATCCTTGAATATGGGAAAAGGAAAATAAGTCATATTGAGTTAGGAAATAATTTAGACTGCTACATTTTAATAAGATCTCTGTTTCTTTTGGTGGCATATAGCAGGCAGGAAATAATTATGGACAAGAGATTAACACAAGGAAAGTCAAGAGTGGAGCCCTCTCATGTGCAAAATTTTATTTGTTGAATGTAGTAATTAGGTATTTATGAATAAATTGCTGTGATTTCTGACAACATTCAAAATAATAAAATCTTCCTAATCATATTTTTAAAAAGAGAGAACTATGACAACAGAAACAGTAGATGGAGAATGCTCAAATGTAACAGAGTTTGAATTACCTTAATTTCTGTGAGTCTGAATTACTTTAACAATCATGACTAACTAAAATAATGGTTTAAACTTATGCTTTGCAGAGTACTTAAGGCTTTTTGGAATACCCCCAAGGTATCTGGAGACATAATAGTGGTGAAACTGAGTATTTAAATGGGTTTTGGATTCTACCAGAAAGCTTCATTTTTATCTCTTTAAATAGTCTATCCTTCAGTAAGATTTTATTGGAAGACAGGATTTTTAGCCATAAGTGTTTGAAAAACATTTAAAAAAAATTAATGAATTGTCTAAATGCTAAACGAAGATGGCATATGATGTCATCCATCTGTTCAATGCCTATGGCAGACATTGCTAATTGAACACAGCATTCTTTCCTGCTGCAGATTCAGATTTAGTTCCCATACTATATTCCATGTGGTAACTACCAATCAATCAGTATTAGTGTGTGAGTCAAAACTTATTTAATATATATACACTACTAACTCCTATAATTTTATTGGACCTTCAAAACACTTATTTTAGCTTAAGAAATATATGAGCTGAATCTTTCAGATTAAAGAAGGAAGAGGCAAAAACAGAGAGTGGTTAAATAAGAAATGGACCTGGGAAATACAAATAAGTATTAAGGTAATAATGTTCACATTGTGATTGTAAGGAGAAAATGCTTACTACCAATTTGTTAACTGTGTAAAGGCCTACAAAGCCTATTTAGTATGGGTTAAAGAGGCAATTTAAATCAGTCATGTTTTCAGTTGAGAAACTTGAACCATAAATAATTTCATTATATGCATTTAAAAAATTTTAATTAAATTTATTGAGGTGACATTGGTTAATAAGATCATATAGGTTTCAAGTGTACATTTTTATGATACATGACCTGTATATTGCATTGTATGCCCACCACCCAAAGTCAAATCATCTGCCATTATCATACATTTAAAATTTTATCACCAAAAATGTAAACCTTCCAAATCAATGTAAGGGTAGGAAATACAATCTGAATCTCTTGGAAATGCATTTCATGCTGTCTCCATGGTCCTTGTTTTGTACCAGACAATGGATTTAAAGTTCTCCAAATTAAAATGTACAAAAGAATTTCATACCTGCTTGAAGATTTACAAAGTAATAAATGCATTAACAATTATCTTTATTTGAGGTTGACTATGTTTTATGTTCTATGAAGTCATTGAACTAATTATGACATAAATTAAAAGTTAATTTTCAAAGCAGTAACAATTATTTGTCTCTATTAGCAGGGCTACTGTAATGTGATGCTGGGATTGAATTTACCTAGGACTCCATATCAAGGTTGACTTGAAAGAATTGTAGAAGATTGGACAAAAAAGGTAAGTGGTCTTTTGGTAATAATTATCTTTTGTTCATTGTGTTTTCTGTGTTTTTAATGTTTCTTTTTTTCTTTAATTTTTTGGTTTAGTATCTTTACCCAAAAGTTTAAAAAAGTTATCAGTGAATCATAGGGACATGTCAAGTATGACAATAGGAATATTCATTGGTCTCTTCTCTTGGGCTTTCCATTTCACTCTTTGTTGTGCTCTCTCTCACTGTTTTTGAAAATTAACATAAATGTATGCAGAATGTGGATTTGGTTTTAAAATATTGAAGTTATTAGGCAAGAAAAGCACTTGGAGTATTTTCTGTTACCATTTTGCTTGCCTTTTATTTTGGTGCTTTTAGTGTTATTTTATTAAGGTTCACTTGATATTGAGGTTTTGAGGGCATCTAGAAATGCCAAAAAAATAAAGTGAATAGCATACTTGAAATATTTTTTCTCAGAAGTTTGATTTTTCTTATAAACTTTGAGACCCAACAAGTCATCTGTTTAGAAAAAAATTGTTCCCCAGGTCAGTGTAGCTCAGTTGGTTGAGCATCTTCCCATGCACCAAGAGGTCATCAGTTTGATTCCCAGTCAGGGCACATGCCTGGATTTCAAGCTCAATCTGCAGTAAGGGACATGCAGGAGGCAGCCCATGGATGTTCCTCTCTCTCTCTCTCTCTCTCTCTCTCTCTCTCTCTCTCTCCTTTCCTTCCTCTCTCTCTCTAAAACAGAAATCAATAAAAAATATATTTTAAAAAATAGAAAGGATTTTCCTTTTTTTAATTAAATTTATTGGGGTGACAATGGTTAATAAGATTATATAGGTTTCAAGTAAATAATTCTATGATACATGATCTGTATATTGCATTATGTGCCTACTACCCAAAGTCAAATCTTTTTTCTGTCACTATATATTTGAACCTCTTTATTCTTTACTACTTACTCCCTCCACATCCCTTTCCTCTGGTAACTAACATACTATTGTCTGTGTCTGTGTTTTTTTGTTGTTGTTTTTTTGTTTTTTTAGTGTTGCACTTCTTTCAATCTAATGCTAGTTTTCCTTGGTATCTATGTCAACTTAGAGAACTTTAAATCCATTGTTTGGTCCAAAACAAGGACTATGAAGACAACATGTCATGCATTTCCAAGAGATATAGATTTTATTTACCATTATTACTCAATATATAATGTTTCTGTAAAATTAGTTTTTTAGTGGCATTATTGAACTATGGTATCAATAAAGCAGTATATCATAGGTGGCCAAATCTGTAATAATGTAATTATAAAAAGAAAGCAAAAAGAAATTTTAGATGAGGAGTTTATATAATTTATCTTCACAGATTTAACCCCTCAGTAGAAAGAAATCATGCTACCCTGGCATGTTCAGAATTTTCTTTTCTTGTCCACCCCACCCCACTCCACCCCAGAATTCTT
This sequence comes from Miniopterus schreibersii, assembly GCF_964146895.1. Taxonomy (NCBI): domain Eukaryota; kingdom Metazoa; phylum Chordata; class Mammalia; order Chiroptera; family Miniopteridae; genus Miniopterus; species Miniopterus schreibersii. The sequence goes on along the minus strand of NC_138118.1, from coordinate 30,148,054 downwards.
TATCAACAGATTTTACCATCAGTGTAAGACAGTCTTCATGATCCTCACTGTTCTGCCCACATTGTTCTACCTTCTTCTAAAATTCCTCCCGATAGAGGCTCCATATCTTCCCTGAAAGATTTTTGTCAATGACCTTGAAATATGCAGTCAAGTAGTTTACCTATTAATTTGCTTGTGCACTTTTTCATATTTTTTTACCAACTTTATCATTTTGTCAAATATGTGAACAAAATGATTCCATATTTATTTAACATTTAAGTTTTTCAAGCATGTTAGCATCTTTTTACTTCATTTTATTATTTTATTTAAACTCAATTTTATTATGGCAGAGCTTATGGTGTAAGGCGAGCATTATTACCTTTTCTTTAGTATGTGGAAAGACTAAAAGAAAATTTAAATGATTTGGAAAAAGTATAGCTTGTTATGATTTTACAACTAGTAATAAACAATTAGGTATTATTAGAACCCTTATCTGCTAATGCTCAGTCTTTTTCTTCTAGGTTATGTACATAATTTATGCCTACTATAGACAATGGTTAGGTGATATATTCCATCTTTGTAAGGTCTTTTAATATTTACATTTTCATTTTTGGAGTAATAGGGCATTTGTTTTAATAATAGCAAGGGGATTTTAGATGTATGAGCTGTAGATACCTGACAAGAACATCATGGATCTATGAGAAAAAAAATTTAAGAAAATAAATGATGTTTAGAAAATAAAGACACTTCTTCCCAGGAGGGAACATAATTATGTTTGAAGTTAGTCCTCAAAACTGCTTCTGGAACTCCCTAAATTAGGCTTTTTCTAGTCAGATGTTTATAGTTTCAGTTTTTTATATATTAAAATGAAGACCAACCACATATTGGTGTAAATAACTTATATGCATAATGCCAATAGTTCATCTTAATAGAAAAATACATCCTGAAAAAAGTGCTTTTTATCTTGGAAATATATAGAATTATGAACTCTAGAATTGGAGGTATTATAATAAGAAAAGTATAAAATTATGTTTAGAAGCAAAGCATCGGGAGTCAGGTAGATATGAGTTTGCATTCCTGCTGTCAGTTGTTAGTGTTTTTTAAATCAGCTTTGGTTATTCCCTAAAAAATTGCACCTCAGTTTTCAAACAGTACAATGAGGGAGAGATATAACTGGTTTGGATTGTTGTAGGAATTTGGCACTTGATACACAGCTATTTTCAAGAAATATTAATTTTCTTCTTCCCTTTCCACTCTATTTCCTTCCCCAAAATCCCTAAGGGGAATACTAGGTGGAATCTTCCTACTTTTAAACAATTTGTTTAGTATTATCCTCATCTTACCTGGCCTAGGTTATACTTCTAAAATGTGAGCTCAAATGTTGTTTCATAAAGCTTACAACTAAGAATGTTTGTTTATATGGGTAAATGGGTAGTTGGGTGAGTGTATTTGTATGTGTGTGTTTTACTTCACAATATTTGCAATTACTTTCAATTTCCATTGTAAAAGTATTAAATCTAAATAAAATATTCATTTTAGTTATTTCAGTGGAGGAGAAAAAACATAATTCACATGCTTATAAAAAACTTATGTTTTATAAATAATTATTAAAAATTAGACATCATACATGATAAAATATTTGCTCTAATTTTTAAATTACTGTAAAGTAAATTAACTAGAAAGCTGATTTAGCTGAGTGAGGGAACTGACTGGGTCAATGATTCAGATACAGGGTGTGCTGACATTCTTGGGAAAAAGAAGCAGAGTAAACAAGACTACAGATAGAGAAGCTATGGTGTGTAGCTGTTGAGAACACAAGCTTGAAAATCAGTTTGCCTAGAATTGAGTTATAGTTGCAAAACAAAACTACATACGTGAAAGTTTGGACAAATCATTTCTACTCTCTAACCCTTAGTTTCTGAATCTAGAAAATAGACATAATAGTATCTACTATGTAGAGTTGATTTAAGAACTAAATGCTAAATGTGTGAATACACATAAAGGGCATAGTAAGTATTAAAAACACTCTTTTTGTTGTTTTGTTCCCTACTATATTAGTTTCAAAGGTTGACTGTATTATTCAGGCCACCTGGAAAATATCTTGTGTAACATTCTACTTTGGTCCAAGAAATGGTAAAAATGAGTTAATTTTGTAAATGTGCTTGCTTTCTGTGTTTTGTTTAGGAAGTATATTAGTTTTCTACTGCTATGTAACATATTACATATTTAAAAGCTTAAAACAAGATACGTTTATTATCTCACAGTTTCCACAGGTCAGGAGAAAAGGCATGACTTAGCTCAGGATCTCACAAGGCTGCAATCAAAATATGGACCATACTGCATTTTTGTTTGAAGTTCAGGACCCTCTTCCAAATTCATTGGGTTTGGGCAGAATTTAGTTCATTACAATTGTAGGACTGCAATCCTCAGCTCTTGGAAGCCATCCACATTTCCCATCCAAGTGGCCCTCTCCATATGCAGCTCATATCATAGCAGCTTACTTCTTCACAGCCAGCTGGAGAATCTCTAAGGTATATTAGCAAGATAAAGTCATGAATGTATGTATGCATGTAGATATGTAGGTATGTATGTGTGTGTATGTATATAGAATATGGATATGTGTATTAACACAATCACTGAAGTGGCATTCCATAACTTTTTCCATATTCTATAGGTCAGAAGCAAGTCATAGCCCTGCCCACAAAGAATGGGAAGGAATTATACAGGGTGTGAACAATGGGGCCACCCTAGGGTCTGTCTGCCTCAGCACTTTAAATTTCTTCATTTAAAATTCATGTAATATATTATTTTAGAATTTTAGAATTATTTAATATTTAATAAAAGGAATATTGTCAAAAATTGTAAAATTTTATTTTCAGTTATGCTTACAGTATAACTCCCAATAGACCATTCCTCTCTGCCTAATATATATCCATTATTTCAAGCGGGTTCACCACCAGACTAAATACAGTCTAACCTGGTGTTTAATACTCTCCATAATCTGACAAAACCTAAATATCCAACCCTTTTCCCCCATTATTCTGATATGTATACCTTGAGCTACATGACTCACACTTGCCTACATCTTTGCCAATGCACATCTTATTGTTTCCCTTTTTCCATCTCTTTGAAACACATTTACATCTTTACCACTTACATTACATTTTTCCTGTTTTTTCCACCTTTGTAGCCAGCCCAGGATTTTAATGCATAGTCTCATATCTGTATTATATGTATCATTTCATATAATAGTATCTTAAGAAATATTCCCTAAATAAGAAGGTACCTTCTTGATTTAGAACACAGTTTGAGAGTCATATTCAGTTTGAAAATCATATTTCCAAAGATGTTATTCATAAATTATATTGATCTACTAATCTAAAGTGTTTCTCAAATAATTCTTAAATTACCTTTAGAATTCAAAGGCTTGGGGAGGTGATGCAGGGAAGAAAGGGTTAAAGGGGATAAAAAGAGGGCATCTGTAATACTTTCAACAATAAATTTTTAAAAAGAATTTATTACCACTTACACATTTGGAACTGATTGTACATGATAAAAACATGACTAATTGGGGTTCAGAGGGTGGATTGTGATAGGCAACCTCTAAGGGTCCTTAATGATCCCTGTCTGCTGGTTTTATACCATTGTTTTTTCGCTCCTGTATTTATCAGAGTTGGTCTATGTGTGGCCTATAAAATATGGCACAAGTGATGGTATGCTGCTTTTCAGATTAGGTTATAGAAGATATTAAGATGTCTGTTTTGGGTGTTCTTTCTCATTTCTCTCCCTCTCTCCCTCTCCTCCTCTCTTATGACTTACTATGGAGGAGGCTAGCTGCCATTGAGAGGTTCATGTGGTGAGGAACTAAACTCTCTGACCAACAGGGAGGAATTAGCAATAATCAGCAACTTTCTGAGAAACCCCAAATTTAAACCATCCAGCTGAACCACTCTCTGATTCTTGATCCTCAGAAACTGTGTGAGATAATAAATATTATTTGTTCTAAACTGCTAAGTTTGTATGTAATTTATGTAGCAATAGATAATTAATACATAATATAATATCATACCCTTAAAATTATTTCCACAAATTTCATCGCTGTCCTTGGGTTTTGTACTGAATATATGATATGTAAGTAAACTTAATGGAATAGGCATGTATATTTATAAAACAGCAAGCCAAGTGAGAAGAAAATATGAAATGTTAGATTTTACCCAGAATACTGATTTTATATATAGAGCCCACTTTTAACCTCTTGCCCGTTGATCACATACATGTTGGAGAGTCAAGCTTACTTGGGGCTGGACAGGTCTGGGAGCTGGTCTGGTACTGGTTCTTTTGTAGAAGAGCTGTTTGGAATTGTTAAAAACTCCTACCTTTACAGAATCTGAGCTTGCAAAATCTATTTGACTAACCTGTCAGGCTAGTTTCCTGTTGTTTTTCTTCAATGTTTTCAGAGTTAAAGATAGAGTTAACAAGAAAGCATATATATATATATATATATATACATATATATATATATATATATAATATAAATATATAGGGTGTCCCAAAAACATGTATACACAATTTAACAGATGATAACTCACATAATTTTCACTCTTTTTCAGTTTTAACTGATTTGAAACAATGGGTGAAGCCAGACTAAGCTTTGAACAAAGCAAATTTATCCACTAGACTTTTTTATGGGGATATATTTTTAGACACACTTTACCGTACAAAACCTGTAATAGCCAACGAATTAAGGGTGCACAAATACGGGAAAAAAATATTTTTGATGTTTGTGATTCCGTAGCTTCGTGTTATCAGCAGTGCCTGGACCAGAACAGTGATAGTTTGAAACCAGATGTTGACAAAAAAATTACTGACTTCTGTAGATTCTTTTAAATTTTGAGAATGAGCTGTATGTTAATAAACACTTTATAATCATTCAAAGTATGTATACATTTAAGCTTTGAAATGTTGAGTTCACTAGAAAAATAATACATTTGATCTCTATAAAAGGAAGTTGAGAAGTATGTATCAGCAAATAATAGAGCAACATTTTTGTTATGAATTCTCATTAAGCCGTCATTCCATATTTCACTCCTATTTATTTACCATGATGATAGAACCTGGGCAAAAATATGGTTTTATATTAAAAAAAGGAAAAAAAAAATGGACCATTGTCCCTATATAAAAAAAAGAGAGTTTATATTTATAATTTAAGCTTTTGGCTTGGAGTGACTTACTAGTAAAATTTTTTATACCATTATACAAAATAACAAAATATGCATTTTGACTGGCCTGCTTTTCAGTTCAACTGAACATTAAGTACATTTTTAATGGTTTTATTTATTGGGAAGAGCAGCATTATAATAATCTTCTTTTTACAGTCCATATTAAGTATGAACCAACATCACTCATTACAAAGTTTGTACTTTGGGAAACATTTTCATGGCATCTAACAGTATTGCTCCCTATTTCTTAGAATTAATCTTTAATGATATAATTTTCCAAAATGAATTATTGCTCAAACTTTCTGATTGTGTTATGGTTAAAATCTTATCCAGCAAGTATATTTAAACTATCATACAAATTTGTATGGAAAGGTTCACTGAAACTACTGTTACACAGTAATTGTATGAAAATGTTATAAATACTATGAAACTTGAATGTTTTTCCTATTTCCCCCCTATATTGCATCCAAGGGGTGAATATGAAACCTTAATTTTAACTGTTGGCAATTCAAGTTTTTACTTATTGTCTGCTGGAGAACAGAGAACTATTATTGTAGGTGTCACATAAAGTAAAGTTAGAGTCTAAAGCTTTCTTTTAGCTGTTAGTCTTATTAAGGAGCTCTTCATGTGTTGAACCCAGCACCTGGTGTTATTGTACAAGTGATGCATTTGAGAGCCTGGGTAAAGCTTTCTTTCTCTTTACTGTGGCTTTAATAGGCTTTGCTCACATTTTCACTGTTACTCTGCCTTATCCAACTTTCTAGCAGCAACTCACAGCACAGTAGATCTAACATAGATTGATGTCTTTGCCTGAAGACTGAAACTTGTGTCTCAGAATTGCTAATGCTCACTGAACCACTTTATTGAAGATGAAGTAAATAAAACAGATTGCCATATGAGACTTATTTAAAATGAAATGGAATAATTTGGGAGGTTTAAGCCCATGAAAAAAACAAAGCAGTGAAACAGATGTGAAAAATTTTTATGTTCAATATATCAAAATATAAGTGTTCTTATTTTGCCTATACAATTAAATGTTAAACATAATTCTCAATTGCTGTATTTTTGGTCTTAAATAATGGGTCTTGCATAAGAAAGTAATATGAATAAAAACTTTTGAGAATACAATATTGTGATGATTTTTTCTGTCTTTTTCTGATACTTAAGTGCATAGATCAGTAGACTCAGAGAATTTAATAAACAACACAAATGAATGGTTTTGCCAAAGTACACTCTAGAATCATAAGGTTGGAAAAATAACAGTAATCTTGAGCCTAATAAAATATGCTAGTAGCCTTGAGTACTTTGCTCATTAATTTAAGAGTATGTGTTCACATGAGAACAATCTTTTTAGAAACTGTTCTGTGACATTTTTTTTTTTAATTTTTTGAATACAATACTGTTAGGTTTATATAAAGAACTATAAAATATATATTTTGTATATATTATCATCCAAAATAATTTGTGGGAGGAAAAATAAATTAGAGTAACATTATCATCTTGAAACCTATGAAATTATGACAACAGCACATGCTACCATAATAACATACATTGACATATTTAATGTGTGGAAAGTCTGATGCAAAGAGATGAAGATCTCTTATTTGATTATCAATGTAGGTCAGATTAAATCAGATTAAAGCTAAATATAGAAGAAAAATCAATTAAAAGGTTTTGGTAGAAAAGTTTTTGAACTTGCTGATTAAAGGTTGTTTTTCTCTTCAACTTTATAAAGAATCATTCATGTTAATATTTACTTCTACAATTTTTCTTATGATTTTTCCGAATTCAAGATAATTTTCACTTAAGTGTGTAGTTTATTTCTAAAATTTGCTAATACATTTCATTTATTTGTTTCTCAGGTAATGATTAATGCTTACTTTTAGGTATTTAAATACATTTTAAATTTAATCCATTAAATCCATTTTTCTTGTCTTTAGGTACCCAATTTTCCATTTCTCACAACTATGAACATAATGATTTCAACTAATTTTGTCATCTGTTAGCTGTAAAACATACATTATATTCTTATATGAACAATGAGCCATTTAAAAAAAAATATTTGACACAAGTTTTTGCTCAATCTTATAAAGGTATATAACACACACAATTATGTACAGGACATAATAATTGATAATGATAATAAATGGCTATGTTACTGGTTCATGTATTTACTACATTATATTTTTATCATTGTTTTAGAGTGTTCTCATTTTATTTATTAAAAAAAAGTTTGCTGTAAAGCAGTATGCTGTATTATGCTATTAGCAGCCTCATAAACCTGTTTACCATGTCTCTTGATTACATCATTTTATCTTGGGCTTGATTTAATCTCATATTGTTTTGTTCATTATGGCCACTAAGTGTATAAAATCCACTGCTAATGCTACCAATAAGAGACTGCATCAAGTGATTCATCTGGAAACAAAATTAGAAGTTATTAAGGACTACAAAGGTGGAAAATCAGTGATGGTTATTGCTCTATTCCACTATAGCTAAGATCTTGAAGAACAAGAACAAACTGACAGTGTTATACCCGTCTTATGGAAGACTAATTCACACAGAGACCAAATTTCCCATTAGGAGATTTATTACCCAGTGACTGACTGTAAGCAGGCTCCTGCCCTAAACAAACTCACAGCCCCAAACAGTCTTCACAGGGAGAATATAAAGGCAAAAACTACACTCTATTTGGCTAAGGGGGGCAAATGGGGGACTAACAAAGTAGTATACAAAAACTAAGATAAGCGTTAATTAACCTTCTTGTTTAACTATTCCCTGGAATTTTTACAGGCAGAAACCTTTTACAAAGTTTACAAAGAGCCAGGGGAGGGGAAGAGGTCATTGTTTCTACCAAATTTTGTCTCTTGCTTATCTTCAAAGTAGCGGTTGTAAGAGTAGAAAATGGGAGTGCTAAGATGGGAGTGCTATACTTCAACAGAAGCTGTTAAAGGATCTGCTTCATTGAAGGCAATGAGACTTACAAATATTTGAGAAGCACCATATGAGAGATAAAGTAACTTCTTCTGACCTAGATTGAAGACAAGACACAGAAGCATATCTCCCCCTAGCACCACGATGATCATAGCCAAAGCAAAGAGTTTGTTTGCAAGTTGAAAGAAAAGGCTGATCCCAACTACAATGTTGAAATTTACTGCTAGCTCTGCGTGGCTTGAATGATTCAAGAATTGTTTTTCATTACATAATGTGAGAGTGAGTGGTGAATCTGCTCGTGCTGATATGAAGGCAGCTGAAGAATTTTTTGGAAGCTCTAGGTATGCTGACTGTGGAGGAAATATTCAATATGGATGAAACCTCCCTATTCTGGAAGCAGATGCCTAAAAAGACTTTTGTTCATAAAGAGACCAAGTTAAAGCCAGGTTTCAAGCAGCACACTCGGCATTTATTCACCAAAGTTACACAACCCCTCACAACAAGACATTTTCCAGAATATGTAAGATAACATCAGCAGTTCTTTGTTCCTTCTGAGTCAGTGCTTTATAGCCCTTGGAACAGTAACCAACCCCAGGGACAATAGACATTCTTCCTCCCATGACTAGCTGACCCAACCGTACTACCTGTTTCATAACAGGCAATTATTCATTTGCAATCAAAGGTGAATAGGTTTACGAGGTCAGGCTGCCTTCAGCCATTTCTTTATGCCTCCTCTGTCCTTCAGAGTCACCCCTACAAGTCCTTTAACCATTGCTGCATCCATATAAGAGTGTATAAATGGTGCCTGAAGAAGACATCAGTAAGTTCATTTATGACTTCAAAAGATTTGCCAAGGTTGAAGAGATGGCAAAAGTCAAAAAGGCTGTGGTTGAGATGGCAAAAAACTTTAACTTGGATGTTGATGAAGATGACATTGAGGAGCTCCTGGAGTTGGTTCCTGAGGAACTAATGGGAAGTTGTTGGAACTGGAATATGAAAGCATAGCTGAAGAAGAGACAAGACAAAAGACAAACTACATGAGAATAAAAAGAAGAACCTCCAAGTAATTTCACAGTGAAGGGTTTAGCAGATGCTTTTGCAGACTTCAACAACCTCCTTAAAAAGTTTGAAAACATGGACTCCAACACTAAAAGGTTTTCATTATCTGCTTACAGGAAATCTATGATGAAAAAAAGAAACAAACCATCATGGACATATTTCTGAAAAGAGTGGCACCTCCTTAAGGCAAGTCTTTCAAAAATGTTTCCCAGGAGAAGGCATTTAAGGTATCATAAGAGATAGCTCTATGTGTGGTATTGCCCCTAAAGATCTTCCAGTGGGACAAAATATGATGTGGAGGACAGTGATATTTATGATGACCCTGTGATGGCCTGAGGTTAATGAGTGTGTTTCTGCCTTAGTTTTTAACAAAAAAGTTTAAAAAGTTTTAAAAATTAAAAATAGAAAAAAGCTTACAGAATAAGGATATAAAGAAAAATAATATTTTTGTACATTTGTGTTTGTGTTTTAAACTAAGTATTATTACAAAAGTCTAAAAGTTAAAATAATAAAATATTTATAAAGTAAAAATATTGCAGTAAATTGAAGTTAACTTATTATTGAAGAAAGAATAATAATTTCTTTATGAATATAGTGTAGCCTAAGTGTTCAGTGTTAATAAAGTATATAGTAGTGTACACTAATGTCCTAAGCCTTCACATTCACTCACTACTAAAATGATTCACTTAGAGCAATTTCCAACTGCAGGCTCCATTCATGGTAAGCAACCTACACAGGTGTGTCATTTTTTTTAATGTTTAGATATATGAATATTTGCCATTGTGTTACAATTGGGTGCAGTATTCAGTACAGTAAACTACTGGAATGTAGCCTCTGAGCAATAGGCTACACCATACAACCCAGGTGTATAACCCATCTAGGTTTGTGTAAGTGCAATCTTGGCTGTTTGCACAATGACAAAATCACCTAATGACACAATTCTCATAACATATTCTTGTCATTAAGTGATGCATGACTGTAATTTTTTTATATTATTAGTGTTCTAGTGCTCCTATACTTTATATTTGTTTCTCTTCATTGTTATATTCTACATATTTCTCTCAAATATGATAAAAGTCCATTTCTCTATCCAGAACTACATCTTATTTACTTTGGATTCCAACCATTTATCCCATTTGAGATTTTGGTTTTCAATGTCAATTCACCTTCAGAAAATTGTGTTAAGAAAAGTTTTCCTGAAATATGGAGAACATTACACTGAGGATCTGAGAAGCTGTAGGCCCTTTAACAGTTTATTCTGGATGTTCAGCAACATGACAAACTGCAAATAAGAGGAACTTGTAGTAAAAGAAGTGCATTTAGTGATTCTGTTCCTGAACTCACCCATTATTCCTTTTTTTTTCTTATTTTTAAAATTTATCTTTATTGTTGAAATTAGTACAAATATCCTCCCTTTCCCCCTATTACCCCTCTCCCACCCATTATTTCTCTATATTCTATCTTTTCTTTAGTCATCCCTGTTCCTGCTTTGCCTTTACATGTACTTCTACTTTTTAAAATATTTTATTGTCTATTTATATTACTAGTTTTGAGATAGCATGTGTTCTTTTGGCCTTAGTATCTAGTCTGTCAGGCAACACTGCACCCTCAGTTCCACATGGTGATAGTGATGATGATGATGATGATGATGATGATGATGATGATGATGATATCTGACATTTATTTAGTACTGGGTACTCTTCTAAGTGATTCACCAACATTAACTCATTTAATACAATCTATGAGTTAGATACTTGTCAGGTAGAGACCATTATTATTCCCATTTTACAGATCAAATAGGGCCCAGAACAGTTCAATAATTTACCCAATGTTTGTTCTACAGCTCATGTGTAGCAGAGCTCATGTTTGAATTAAGTAAGGCAGGGTAGGGCCAAAGCCCTCCATTGCTGGATTGGTCAAGACTGTTAAAAAGCCTCTCTTCTCATGCCATTCTATTTGTGATCCAAAACAGTATGAATTCAAGCTTAAAGAGGTTTATGGTGCAATTTATCACTCTGTACATTAAATGTTTGAAAGCTAGCATAGTCTAAAGGAGTTAACTTCTAAATTATAAAATATATTCTAAAATACATCATCTTTCTTTTTTCAAATGGAAGAACATGGAAGGTATGAAAATGTTAGTAAGTAAGAATATATTAAATCTGTTTAAGAAGTCAGTGGGAAGGTGGGGAGAGAGAAGTGGGTGAGGAGAGATTAATCGAAGAATTTATGTCTTTATAAGCATAACTCATGGACCCAGACATTGGTCTGGGGAAGACTGGGGGGTGGGGTGGATATGGGTTGGAGGGTATCAGTGGGGTTAAAAAGGGAACATCTGCAATATTTTCAACAATAAAGATAAAGAAACTTAAAAAATAAAAAATAAAAAATAAATAAAAAAAACCAAAAACACAAAAACGAAAAAAAACAAAGAGTAAGAAGCCACTTGGCTCAAATATTAAGTTGAACTAGCTGTTTGATTTGGGAAGATTTAACTTTCCAATCTTCAATCATTTCACTATAAATACAATCAAAACCATGTTTAGTATCTTTAAAAAAATAAAATAAATTGGTAAGAGGCCCCAGGCCTGCCAAACACCTGTGCTTTCCTTCAGCTCCCCACCAGCATGTTGGGTGCCACAGTGGAGACCCTGCCTGCCATCTAGATCTCCTGGATCATGTGGCCAGACAACGGGCAACATGGCAAACAACGTCTTGAAGATGACTGAGGAGACTGGGTCCACCATCAGCACCTGGCACTGTAGGAGCCAGAACCAGGAGTGCTGCATCGCTGCCCAAGCCCAAGTCCTGCACAGACTTCTGTTGCTCATCTGCACTGGTGGCGCCTGTCATCTCAGTAATCACCTATACCTCCAAGCACTCCTTGGAAGCACAAGTCAACGTGATGTTTGGAAATATCCTCACAGGTACCTATAAGGCCACCTTATGATACATGTTCCTGTCTGTGTAGAGCTTGGATAAGGTCCTGGAGGTGCATCCAGTTGTGTATTCCCAACAGGAGCAAGACAGGGAGGGCCTCAAGCTGTATGAAGCCCCAAAACTGGAGCACCTGGAGACTAAGTGGAGCACCAAGCACATCCAACCAGTCCTGAACTGAGAGCTGAATATGATCCCCTATAGCCAATCTAGACTGATCCACTTGGTAGGACCTTTGTACTGTAAGCTTCATGCCTTTGTTCATGGAGGTATCATCATGAAGCTCATGGAAGAGGTAGCTGGAATCGTGGCCTCATCACTGCAAGACCATCATGGTCATGGCTTCTGTGGATGCCATTAACTTTCACAAGATCAGAAAAGGGTAGATCATCACCACTTTTGGACACATGAGCTTCAGGAGAAATAAGTCCACTGAAATCAATGTCCTTTTGGGCGCTGAGCCTGTGGTGGACAACTTGGAGAAGCCCTACTGGGTAGTGAGTGCCTTCTTTACATACATGTCCCTAAGCTAGGAGAACAAGTAGCTGCCTGTGCCCTAGCTTGTGCACGGTACCTAGGACTAGAAGAACTTAGAGGAAGGGAAATAGATGGACCTGCAGATGAAGATGAACAGACAGGGCCAAGCGGAACCTCTGCCCTAGATGGCCTCCTCTTCCTGCTGCAGGGCCCAGAGTAGCCCCAATGTATAATCAGTTAGAAGTTAGCCCCTTGGCCCACAACTCAATTCATGCCCAGAGCTGGTGGTGTGTGCATTATTTGCCTCTCACTGTTAACTTGTACTCTCCTGAAAACTGGTACACTGAAGCTTTATTTATATCATTCCGGTATAAGTACTACAGAGCATTGTCCCCAACACATGGAGGCATTCCCTGGAGCCCTGGGGAATATTCCACATACACTGTACAATATGTAAAGACTCCAGGATCACTAATAAAGCTGCTGCTTGGCTGTGGGAGGAAGAAATTGGTAAGAATGATTTGTAATTAGTGTTTCAGTGAATTGAAAAGGATTGCTTCATAATTACTTTAAAATTTTATTAAGCTGGCCAAGCATTCAGAAACTTTATTTCCACTACAGGTTTAGCAATTTTCTTATATAATTATAATAAAGATGCATTATAACTTAATTTTGAAATTTTTAAAATATACACCTTATAGCCAGACAACTACATTATATACATCATCCAGGACACTTAACAATAAAAAAGGATTCTATTATTATTTACCATAGAAAACAGGTATACATTGGGCCTGTCTTGGGTGAGGATGTATGGCCACTATACTTGAAGTAGACACTAATGGCTGTTGCTCCAACAACACTTCTTCTCTGCTAACAGAACACTGATGCTGTTCAGAGATAAGTTATTATTCCACATAGCATATACTTCATGGGAAACTGACCCTATCCTTAGCTCCCACTGGTGGATACTGACTAATTTAGGCCAATTATGATCATTTCATTCCCTTGCCAGAAATTGTTTATTTACACTCTATTAAATTAATAAATATTAAGTAAAAAATAGATTCATTAAACATATAAATAAATTTGGAATTTGATTATTTATAATACCTGGAGCCCTTCCTACAAATTGAGCAAGTGCAATAGTAACTGTTTTCTACTTAATCCTTTTTATTTAAATTTTTTGTTACTTGGAGCTATAAATATGCTAATATACTCATTTTAATCATTATTTGAGGATTTGGACCCTAACCAGACTTTCACTTTACAGTGATCTCTATTTGCATAATGCAGGATCCACTTGGAAAGAGGACTGAGGAGCTTGACAGGGAAAACAGGGATGGGAGTTTATCTTCCCAGAGTTCAGAAAGGCTATTAAAATAATAGAAAAAGGGTTTCTGTGTCCTTTGTCTTCTGAAAATAATTTATGAAAATTAAAAAGAACTACATAGTAGTCACTTACATGTTTAAGTTGTGACAGAAATAGTCCTAGAAGTTTCTGAGAAGCTTTCTAACAAAAAGGCTTACTCCACTTCTTTCAGCACTTATCCCTACAAACAATTTGCTCACACAGATAAAACTTCACTTGTGGTGGGATCTTGAAGGGAATGGAAAAAAAAAAAAATTAAATATCCTTTTTTTCTCATTGAAGATATGTTTCTCTCTCTCAATTTCTTGTATTCCTACCATATATCAAGCAATTAGATACATGGTTTCTTATTCCCTCATATCACAAATGAGGAATCAACCTAAATAACCACGGGGAAGGAAACTGGTTAAATTATAGCATACTTAGACAATGGAATAAAAATAGAATATTTAATTAAGCAAATAATACGGGTTACAAAACACTATTTCAATGACATATAAATCATTTATAGGAAAATTATTAGAAAAAATATGTTCTAGACACAAGTGGATACACACCAAAATATTATCAGTGTTTATTTCTAAGACATAGTTATAAGATTTTAATTTTTATTTATAAACTTTTCTGTATGATTTAAACTTTGTTGATTGAACATGTATTTTTCAGGAAATAAGAAAAAAATAAAATAAAATGTAAAAAATTTATTAAATTCTCAACCAGATGTAATTCTCTAATTAGTATGCAATTTACTGCTATATACAATTAACCTGGTGCCCATTGGTCAAGCATTCTTAGTAATAAAGTTTTAATATATCCTTGCTTGCATTTCTACTTAGGATTTCATTGTTATATTATTAAAATATAATTTGTGAAAATATTGTAAATTGAGATGCAGATGATTTTTTCCTCTGTAACCCATGTTCTCTTAATTGTACTTAACCTTTACTGATTATAGTTAATATTTGCCACATTTTCTCCTCTGCACATCCAAATAACTGATTTGAAATGTTTCTGTAACAACTTTAAAAGCAAAATATATAAGAATGGAAAACAATTCTGCAGTCCAAAAAATTACATATACAGTGCATAATGAGCTTGATATTTCATATATTTTATCTTTAAGTATTTTCATATAAGTTTCTTATGCCATGTTATTTTCTATATCTTTTAACATTATTATTTATATCATTAATATGAGAATGACAAAACAGTATCTTTGACCTCATTTGTCTTTTTTGACATTCAATTAGTTAAAAGGTTTGTAAGACATTTAATTACCAAATGGTATAATTATTATTCATCTCATCATTTGATATATCATGTAAACTGAATTCTTTCCCTGTAGTACACTGTGCTTCACAGATCAATAGATTTATCAAGAGCTTGAAGGAGAGCTTTAAACATTCATTGAAAAGAAGGAAAAATATATTTCTCTTTTAAAATGGCTATGTAGTCATTTTAGCAACTTTACAGTTATTTTATTTACTTCTGTGGGGAAATTTCTTTATATCAATAGTTTTAGAGTATTATAGCTCCTTTAAGTAAATTAAATTATAGTTTTAATACGATATTTTACTCAAATCCATTTAGTACTATATAGCACAAATACAGAAGCAGGTTTCTTGAATAAATTGTGCTTTTGAGACCCATCTTGAGTGACTTCTATTTAAAATATGACTTTGAATATTCCATACCCTCTTTAAAAATTATTATAAAACATTATTTTATATTATATCCAGTTCTTATTTGTTAGAAATAAATTGTTACAGTGAGTGGTTAGAAGGGCAATTGTTCCTTCTTTCCTACCCCTTGGATGCTCATCATTCCTGACAAAATGTTATTAAAGTGCAGTTAGTAATAAAAATATTTAAAATTTATTGAGTGCTGCTGTGTGTCAGTTCTTCTGATCACTTTACATGTATTAACTCATTTAATATCTCAACAACCTTGTGAAGTAGCTATTGCTATTCCCGTTTGACAAATGAGTTATATAAACTTGCTCAAGGTCACACAGCTAATAAGTAGCAGAACCAGGCTCAGGAACTTGTAAATGGCTCTTAACCATTTATGCATACTATCTGTTGGGCATAACAGGAGAGTAGTAAGAAAACTATTGGAATTTCAAAATGCTATATTACTTTTTGCTATACCTATAATCTGTGGTAATTTGGAGAATGAAATTTACATATTGAAGTATGGGATGCTCAATGTTCTGTTTAGATTAGCCAGAGAGTATCAGGTCTGTTATTTGATTTTACATTACTTACATTCTAATATGTCAGCCTATAATTATTTCAGAGATGCTGGAAAAACACATGAAACTCTTAGATCAGAGACAAAGTAATGTATTAATTACAGCACAGCAAGCAGCATTGAGCATCAATAATCATGTTTGCATCAGGTCCCTTGCCTCCCAAGTGCTGTGGGCCACATAGATGCTATACACACATAGGGTATATGTTACAGCTGAGGAAGGCTTAGCTATGGAAATCTGCCTGTTTGTTGTTCCAGAAAGATATAATATCTCATCCCTCAAGGTCCCTCACTGCAAACACAACCCTGAGCAATGGACCAAGAGAAGATAGAATAGGGTTTTGCGTTTTTGGTGCATTTGTAAAATCTGTAAGAGGGCCAAATAGTCAAGGGGGAGTGTCTTTTCAACCTTTGAACCCTTTATTGTGTTTGTTTCTTATTGTTGGTCTAACAAATTACTACAAACTTTGTGCCTTAAGACAACACATCTTTATTATATTGCAGTTTTGGGAGTCAGATGCATGAAATGGATCTTGTCAGGTTAAAATCAAAGTGTCATCAAGGTTGTATGTCTTTCCAAGGCTCTAGGGAAGAATTTGTTTTCTAGCCTTTTTAATCTTCTAAAAGCCATCACATCCCATAACTCCAGGGCCCCTTCAATTTTCAAAGCCAGAAATGGGCAGTTAAGTGTTTCTCACATCACATCATTGTGACATTGCCTCATCTGCCTCTTTCTTCCATATTTAAGATCCCTCTGATTACACTGGGCCCACCAGATATTCCAGAATAATCTCCATATTTTAAGGTCAGTTGATTAGTAACCTTAATTTCATTTGTAACCATAATTCTTCTTTGTAATATAATGAAACAATTTCATAGGTTCCGGGGTTTAAAATGTGGGCATCTTTGGGAGGCCATTATTTTGCCTACCACATGCACTGTCTTGGCTTTTGGTGAATTTTCATGAGTTGGCTATGTTATTGGTCAATCTGATTAATCTGACTGATAGAGGTTGGGGTCAACCATTCAATTTATCTCATAAAGTATTTAATTAAGGCAACTATTAATAGGATTTTAAACAGACTGCTAAGGACAACTGCACTATTGATCTCAGTTATGCCCCCAAAGTCCTAGGCTCAGTCAATTTTGAATAAATACCAAGAAAGACTAGTAAATCTTATTTTAGTAGGCCAAGATAAGTGTAAGACTAGTCAATTATCCATTATGACCCACACAAGGGAGTTTAGACTGACATGCTAATTTTTGGTGTTATTGCCAATAATTACAGGGGAAATAGATGGGCCAAAAGGCAACACCCCAATGAAAAGATATTCTATGGCCCATTCTCCCTTACATAAAAACATGTAACTGAAGGTGTCCATTACTCCTCTTTGAAATTTGCTGCTAAGCTTTATTTGGATCATCATTTTACTTAGTTTGGTTAAGTAATATGAGAAAAGTCACTGAATAGCTGCAGCTTTCATTGCCATACACCCTATAGCCCGAGGTTGATGGGCTTCAGGAGAAACATGTGAGTTTATATCAAGAAAATTTAAACAAGATATAAGGGTCAAGGAGCATTACTTGTTCCTCCTCTCTCCCACCTCCAGAGTCTAAGGTATTTCTTCCCTAGTGCCTTCATGGGTCACTGTAGGGGGATGGATGAACAGTATACTTAACCCAGTAGTCATTATACTTAGGACCTCGGATTATGTTAATCCAACTATAGTGTACAGGAGACTGAACTACAATTAAGTTTGAATTCCCTAGGGCCCCTTATAACTAAGTTGTCAACCAAAAGGTATAATACACTACCAGGCTGGCTGGGGCTTGCTGTTAGGGTCAGAGTAGAATCCCAAATTTTCAAAATAGGTCTATATAACCCTCACCCTTTTGATCTTGATCATTATCCAGGGGATGGTCAAAAGGGATAAACTGTGTCTGTAGACAGCTGTATTCAATGACAAAGCCACCCTACTTAGATGTGGGGACCAAGAGGAGATGAGGAAAATATGATCAGAAATCTTTCTGAATTGCCTTTTAAAAAAATTATATATATATGTATGTATGTATGTGTGTGTGTGTGTGTGTGTATTGGTTTCAGAGAGAGGAAAGGAGAGGGAGACCGAGAGATAGAAATATCAGTGATGAGAGAGTTGTTGATTGGCCTGCCTCCTGCAAGCCCCTCACTGGAGATTGAGCCCATAATCCAGGCATGTGCCCTGACTGGGAATTGAACCAAAATTTCCTGGATCCTAGGTCGATGTTCAACAACTGAGCCATGCCAGGCCTGGCCTGAATTGCTTTTTGAGGAGGATCTTCCAGTCCCTGACAATGCAGATGCCTGTGGATGGCAGGGAACATCAACTGTTTGTCAAACAACTTGGTTTTCAGTATATTGTGGATGACCTTTGTGATAAAAGATACACTATTGTCAGACTATAGATAGCCCAGAAGCTGATATATGACACAGTTATGTTTCAAGGGCCACAATAAGGTGGCCAGAGTTGGCCAGTTAAACTACTAACAGTACCACTGTAATCTGAAAAATTGTTAACAGCACTGAAGTACCAACAACAGCACTGGAAGGGAAAAAAAGGTCCAATATAGTCAATTTTCCAAGAGCAAGTGGAGTCAATGCTGGTGGGAGACAGTTCTCCATGAATCTCTCATGTTTCTATGCATTTTGTGAGTAGAGCAATTATCTGCTCTTTTGTTTCAGAATATCTCTTCAAGAGTGTTTGTATAGTGAATAGTCTTGGAAGATAGAGATATAGCCTTTCTCTGGAGCAGAGAGCAGGTTTGTTCACTGTCCATTAGAATGTATCCCTCTGGTATAAAGATGGGACAAACTTAGTTCCCATTATAAAATATCCAGGTTCCCTAAGCTTACTGATGTTTTCCTAAAACATAACTACTGTGCATACAATTGTCACTTGCCCTCTTTCATTCTGTGAAAATTAGAGTACAGGAAACTGGCTAACTTGTTAGTTTTCGTGTTAGACCCTTCACAGTTTTTGACAAACTATGTGAAATACGGCCTCTTGTACTCTATGCCAATAGATAATTTATGGCTAGTGTTGAAAGTCTGGCATGCAGAGGCAGCTTCTGCATCAGAAATATAATGTTTAATTTTTGTGTGTCTAGTTAATTTGTGTGTCTAGTTTATGATGGTGGATGTGATGCCATGTTTGATATGATGATGAATTCAGGTAGTAGTTAGTGGTGGTGATTTGACTGGTGCAGGTTTGATCAGCATCTTGATTCCAGTTTATCTCATTAGAGAATAGGTTCTTACTGTGGGTGCATACAGGAGGGAATCACGCTATCTGATCAGCAGCCACAATTTTTTTCCCCATAGTTTGCTGTCCTAGGGATAGGTGTCTTTAATCTGCCAATCTGTGATCTTCCAGGTGGCAGAACATACAGCTGGGCCATTGGCAACTGTCCAAGATTTAGTGAAAATGTAGCCTGGTTTTCAAGTTAGTTTTGGTTGAAGCTATAAGGATTGCCTTGAGTTGCGTCCACTGAGCTATAGTAGCTTAAGGAACATCATCAGGTTTCTACTTAGAGTATCACTGAAGCTGGTAGAGGCATTTAAGGGAATTGAGGGATGCACCTAGCAGCTTCAGGGTGGTGGAGTTGGGGAGAAAGTTTTCCCCATAAGGATAGCTGCCACTTGTTCATGTAAAACTGAGAATATTTCTGGGACTAGGCTAACTGGTTCTTGAATATACCATTTCCCTTTGACTAGAGAGGCCTGTGTTCTGGGTATCTAACGAGCTTTTTCCTCTCCTTTTCCTAATTCTTAGAGTTATCCCAATGTATTTTCAGTTAATTAATAGTTATTAGAGTTATACCTTATCTTATCCTGGCTTGACCATGGATGTTTTGCAATGTAAGCAATACAATGAAACCAAAAGCTCAGAGATACTGTACTGTAGTTAGTGGTGAGAAAGTAGAGATGGCAAATGACACGACAGTCTAAAAATGTAAGATAATATTTAACATATACACTACTTTGATGATAATAAATGCTTAGTAAATGCTTGATAATCAATTAAATAATTGGAAGAAGTTAATGAATTTTAAAATAAACAGTAAAGGTAGATTTGGCAATATGGGGGCTCCACTAAAATGTAAATGTCAATCACTACTTACTATCACTTCATCTGTCATCCTTTTCTAAGCCACCAGCAACTCCTGCCTTTATTTTTTGCAATTGCCTTGTCCTTAGTCTGCCTAACTTAATACTTGATCCCTTACAGTCTGTTTTCAGCACAGCAGTTAGATAGATACTTTTAAAATCTAAGCCAGATCATGTCACCTCACTATTCAAAACCCTCCACCCACAATCCCCCGCCCCCTTTTGCCCAGGCTCTGCTGCCATTCCTTAATGGTAAAATTAAAAAACTTTAAAATGGTTTAAACCATATACAATCTGATATCATATCTTATACCCTTCCTCTTCTTTATTCTGTTCTTGCCACATTAGACTTCTTGCTGTTTGTCAAACAACTAGGCATGCTCCCTCTTCAGGGCCTTTGCAGTGGCTGTTCCCTTTGCCTAGGCCACTTTTCCTCCAGATATCTGCATGGCTAACTTCATTACCTCCTTCAAGTCTGCTAAAATGTCACTTCCTCAGTGAGGTCTTCCTTGACAATCTTATTTAAAGTTAAACTTTACAGATTAATCATTCTCATCCTTCTCTAATTCTTCCTATAACATTTATCATCTTTTAACATATCATAATACGAAATTTACTATTTTTTACTCTTAATAACTTCTCTTTACCTGCTGGAATGTAAGCTGTTTGACAGGTGGTGAGGAGGCTTTAATCCTTTTTTTTTCCTCTCTTGAAATGCTTCTCCTGAGTGTAGACTCATTTGAATCTTATCCATGATTCAATTTCCAATTCAAGTATAAGGGTGAAGAATTCCAGGCATTTATTCCCACATCATATCTTTTACATAGAGCAATGACTATCTTTTTACTGCCAAAACATATGCTTATTGTAGTAGGAAATTAATAAAGAAAAATCTGGGTATTCATTCTTTTGGCTCCTGGCAGCTAGTTTATTTAGATTTGTACTGAATTAATTTAGCATTGTCATATAGCTGAGTCTAATTTGTAAATTTTAAAAATTTATCTTTGTTGTTGAAAGTATAACAAATGTCCCTCTCCCCCTCCCCCTGACCTCCTCCACTCCACTCCTGCCCCTCCCCAGGCCTTCACCTCATTATTGCCTGTGTCCATGGGTTATGCATATATGCATATATATTCTTTGGTTAATCTCTCTCCCCTCCCTGAAATACGTCCATCTGTTGTATGCTTCAATGTCTCTGGGTCTATTTTGTTCATCAGTTTATTTTGTTCATTAGCTTCTTCTCAAAGAAGACTCTTCAACATTTTATGTAATACTGGTATGGTGATGATGAACTCCTTTAACTATTTCTTGTCTGTGAAGCTCTTTATATGTCCATCAATTCTAAATCAGAGCTTGGCTGGGTAGAGTAATCTTAGTTTAAGGTCCTTGCTTTTCATCACTTTGAATATTTCTTGCCACTCCCTTCTGGCCTGCAAAATTTCTGTTAAGAAATCAGCTGACAGTCATATGGGTACTCCCTTGTAGATAACTGTTTTTCTCTTGCTGCTTTTAAGATTCTTTGTCTTTAGCTTTTGGCATTTTAATTATGGTGTGTCTTGGTGTGGGCTTCTTTGGGTTCATCTTGTGTGGGACTCTCTGTGCTTCCTGGACTTGTATGTCTATTTCTTTTACCAGGTAGGGAAAATTTTCTGTTATTATTTTTTCAAATAAGTTTTCAATTTCTTGCTCCCTCTCTTCTCCTTCTTTAACCCCCATGATGCAAATGTTGGCACACTTGAAGTTGTCCCAGAGGCTCCTTACACTATCTTCATATTTCTGGATTCTTTTTTCTTTTTGCTCTTCTGATTGAGTGTTTTTTGTTTCCTCATACTCTAAATCACTGATTTGATTCTCAGTGTCCTCTACTGTTGCTTCCCTGTGAATTATTCTTCATTTCAGTCAGTGTAACCTTCATTTCTAACTGTTCCTTTTTTATGTCATTGATGTTCAAACTAATTTCCTTAAACTTCTCACTAAGATTCTTGAAATTCTCATTAAGTTCCTTGAGCATCCATATAGTCATTGCTTTGAACTCTGTATCTAGTAGTTTGCTTGCTTCCATTTCATTTAGCGCTTTTTCTGGAGATTTCTTCTGTTCTTTTATTTGTGACATGTTTCTTTGCCTCTGCATTTTGGTTGCTTCCCAGGATTTTTTTCAATGTATTAGATAGAGCAGCTATGTCTCCTGGAATTGATAGAGTGGCTTTGTGTAGTAGGTGTCCTGTAGGGCTCAGTGACTCAGCCTCCCCAGTCACCTGAGCTGGGACCTCTAGATGTTCTCCTCTGTGGGCTGTGTGCACTCTCCTGTTGTAATTGAGTCTTGGTTGCTGATGGCATCACTGGGAGAATTTGACTCTCTGGGCCAATTGGCTGTGAGGACCAGCTGCAAAGTCCACCCCTTAAGTGTGTCACTCATGGGTGTCATAGGGTTGTAATTTAGGGTGATCTAAGCTGACCACCAGGTGCACTGTCTCTGGGGCTTCCTGGGAGATGCAAAGTCAGCCTCTACTGTGCCTTGCCCAGGGTCACCCAGCATGAGCTACATAGCAATCTGTAGATGGCTGCTACTTATGTTGGGCTTAGAGGTGCCCAGGAGAAGACAAGTTATGAACCAATGCAGGCTGTCACCAGTGCCAGGCCTGGGGCCACTTATCAAGAGATATTGAGCACCCTGAGGCCAACTGCTGCTTGTTTGAGAGATTTTAGGAAAGTCCTAAGCCTGAGGCAAGAGAGGCCAGTTGCATAGAAAAGCTACTGGAAAAGGCTTGAAAGAGCTGGCAAGTTGGGATGGGTGGGGTCTCAGGGAATCACCAGGGCAGGGCAAAAAGTGTGGGGCACATTGCTGGTGATTCAGATATGGTGCCTGCCGGTAGGCTCTGTGGGGTGAGAGCTCAGCAAAGGAACAATGGCCCCTGCCAGCACTTCTGTTTGAGAGAAAGTTGCCTCCTCCATCTCTTCCTGATTCCAGGCAATTTAGTTCCTCCCTGAATGTCCCAGGTTCCTGCTGCCCCACTGCTGGAGCTCAGAGGGAGTGCATCTGAGTAAGTCTGTGTGGGAGCCCTTTAAGAGGAGCTTCCTAGGAATCCAGCAGCCTCAGCCTCTCTCAGCCACAATCATTGCTGGTTTTTTCATCCCAATATTTTGGGGACTTCTCTTCCTGGTACTGGAAGGGGGCCTGGTGTGGGCTGGGGCCCCTCGCTCCTCTAGAAAACCTCCATAGCCTAGATATCTTTCCTGATTCTAAACCACTGCACCTGGGTGTGGGACAAGCTGGTATCTTTTTTCTGCCCCACGATTCTGCCCCATGTCTCCACCCCTTCTATAGGTCTCTTTGTGCTTCTACTTTAATTGCCTAGTTGTAGGACTTCTGTTCAGCTAGATTCCAAGTGGTTCTGAATGACGGTTGTTCTGAATGTTTTAGTTGTAATTTTGATGTGGTTGTGGGGTTTTAGTTGTAATTTTGATGTGGTTGTGGGAGGTGGCAGGTGTCGTGTTTACCTATACCACCATCTCATGTGTCTCCTAATTTGTACATTTGAGTTCTGTTTTATAAGTATTTTCTTGCGTACCTTTTGCACAGCAGAGCCTAAAACTGGAATCTTTTTAAAAATGTTTTTGTTTTTTATTTTAGAGAGGGAGGAAAGGAGAAGGATAAAGAGATAGAAATATCAATCAGCTGCCTCCTGCATGCCCCCTACTTGGCATGTGTCCTGACTGGGAATTGAATTGGTGACCTCTTGGTTCATGGGTCAATGCTCAACCTCTGAGCAACACCAGCTGGGCTAAAACTGGAATCTTTAACATTCAGGTAGATGTTCCTGAAATATCTATCTGTTTCTGTCACTGCTGATGATTTCAAATTTTGAGTCACATAGGAATTCTAAATAAAAGCATCTTATTTTTTCTGTTCAACAAAAGAGTAAGTTGGGGTCTCCCAAATATTGTTAAATATCTTGAGCTGTTTGAATCCAAAACTTGCATTTGACCATGAGCTCTTGGTCTCATAATACATCCTTGAATCACTATTTTTCAGTACTTTCTCCTTTACTTTAAGTTATCACCTTTTATTTGTTAGCTGTATACTGCTTACACTGATGTGCTCATTATTTCCTGAGTACATAATGCTATTCCATGAATTCACATTTATTTGATGCCCAAAAGAACTTGCATCTTTTTTCCACATTCTGTTTATCACTTCAGCCTTAAAAACACTGCTTAAACATCAGCACATCTTTAACCTCTTCTCTGTGTTCTTCTGGCATTTTGTAAATGTTGCCACTACTATGAGACCAGTCATTACTTAAATCATTTTATTCCATGTTATTTTTTTCTCTTTCTTGCTCTGATTTAACTATATTGTCTGTGACGTCTTTGTTTATTTTTATACTTCTGGGACCACATTCAATACTGAATCACAGGGTCCCAAAAGATATAGAGGCCTAAAACATTCTAGTTATTCAGTCACACCATGATCGGTAGCAGGAAGGACTTACAAATCTTCCAGGTATTTGAGGAGTGATCTCAGCTTCTCTCATAAGTGCTCAACTCAACTGTTCCACAGTTCTGTCTTGGTAGCTGCTTAAAGCACCTTCCAGTCCCTGTTCTCTGATTATCTTAAAGGATCTTGCCAGACTCACACAAAATACAGGTTGCCTTTCTGTACAGGGGTCACAACCTTTCCAGTCCCATCCTGAGAAAAGGAAACATTTCTAGCTCCTGGAAAACTTGGGGCCTAGGAGAAACAGTAGGCCTAGGGAAGAAAGAAGGAAAGGCCAGCTCAGCCTTCACCAGTGATCTAAAGCTTTCTACCTCCTAGAGGTAGCTGTGCTTTTAGGGCAACATATTTTTTGAATGAAATGTAAGCTTCAAAATTCTAAGGTGAACAATTTGCTTTAATTATGTCACCACTGTTTGAAAATTTTCAGACAAGGAAAGACTATTTGTTCTACACTTGTATGTGACAAAAAGGATATATTAATGGCCTTCCTTCCCCCATAAAAAAATATCATGGATGCTAGGTGTCAAGAAGCCTTGTTATTGGTGTAAGCATGAATATCTGGTACTTTAAAATGAAATTTTCTCATTAGAAGTAGTTTTCATTCTACTTCACCAGTATTTTGGCAACAAATCAGTCTTTGGAGCATTGTCTCATAATTTCTGGGCTTTATTCTCCACTGCTTTTTTCAGCATACATGTATATACAGGAACAATGAAAAATAGAGAAATGTACAAAAGATAAATTCAACTTACAAGATGTTTTTTTAAGCTATAGATTCATGATGACATACACAAAACAAATTAAAATTTATTGAGCATTCATTCCAGGTACTTTTTTTGTTTACATTATTTCATTTTAAATTTATTAAAAAAAAATTAAATAAGTATTTTATCAAGAAATTGCATACAAGAAAATTAAGACTCAAAGAGGTTAAGTAATTTGAACACAGTAAATAAAGACAGGCTTACTCTGTAGACTTTTCTCTCTCCAAAGCCCATGCACATGATTTTATTGTTAAAGATAAATGCCATAAGAATTTCAGAAAATAACTCTATACAAATCTCACTTTTAAAAACTTACATTATTTTGTTTCTGCTATATATAGACACAACATTAAAGCATACAGAATCTCATTAAATCTTAATAATTCTATTAGATGTATTAGATGTACAGACAAGAAATCTGAAACAAAGAGGGGTTAAGTAAAATATCAAAAATCGACAGATTTCAAGTAGTGGAGCCTATATTGGAAATGACTACAGTCCATATTCTACAAAATGTGATTACTTTGTTTTTCACAAACCCAGCATTCACATTTGTCACTGTCAGATGGTTAAATATAGAGTTTATTGTAAATTAAATGTTTGTTGTATTATGTTTCATGTACTGATTTGATTATGTGTTCACACAAAATTATTTTGTTTTATGACATACATGAGTGTTTATGTCTGAGGGTGATTTAGATTATGTATGGTGTCTCCTCATATATTATTTCTTATTTAAGCAAAATTAACTTTTATTGGCATAGTGAACTTGTATGTATTAAAGAGATGAGTCTTTGGCAAATATATCTAATTGATTAATATTTTTTGTTTAGTTTGTCACATATTTTATGTTTAATTAATATTAACTTCTACATATATTAGTTCTCATAGAATATTTTTTCTATATATCAAGGCCTGTCTGTATATGTGATTTTTGGCATGTTTTCACTATGAGTGTAACCCATAGTGAGTGTAAACACAGCAGAGCCTCTCTTCATGCATTTACAATCCACTCTCTCTTTTAATTTTGCAACAAATATTTTCAAAATGGAGTGGTTCTTATTACTGGAAGTTAAACTTTAACTTGAGTTTATCTGCTTCAGACTAAAAGCAGCACAGCAGTACACGGCCTTTGTGATACTGTTAAACATTGTGAAATCTTCTTTTCCATTGGTTTTGCACAGAGAAATTTATTTGTTTTATAAGTACAGAAGAAATGAATTTTATATCTATTATTTAAGTATAAAAGAGTGAGGGAGGCTTCATAATAGGTTTATATATGACACATGTATTCAGTGAAAAGATGGGTTGCCAAAAGGTCTTCTCCTAACTAAGGAAATGTAATCATTGTACATTCTAAGCAAGAGCTACAATGATTTGTCTCCCACCAAAGATGTGACACTAAAAAGGAAACCCCTTCCAATTATTCAGTTTGTTCAGTTACTAGTTTTTAGAAGAAATAATTATTTTTTTACCAGTTGGCCATTCAAAAATAATTGAATTTCAGTAATCTTAAGTCCATTTTAGTTAAACCATATGAAATACCAACAAAGAAGTAATAATTTTCAATAACTAGTGCAATATAACAATCTTGATACTGTTATTATTTTTAGAATTTATCTTTTTTTAGCTTTTTAGTCAAGTGGCTTTGCAGTTATTACAATTAGGAAAGAGTCTAAGAGGTCTGTCACTTTTCTCAAGTCAAACTAGAAGTCATTATGTTAGTGATGGAGATATTCTTCAAGGTACAGGATTGTATACTTTTTCCTTTTTCTTTTTGAAATTCACTCTTTTATTTTTTGTTTACATTTTTTTATTGTTGAAAGTATTACAGATGTCCCCTTTTAAAATATATATATTTTTAAAAATTTTTTAAATTAAATTTAATTTTTAAAAATATGTCTTTATTGATTTCAAAGAGAGGAAGAGAGATGGAGAGAGAGAGATAGAAACATCAATGATGAGAGAGTCATTGACTAGCTGCCTTCTGCATGCCCCTTACCAAGGATCAAGACCACAACCCAGGGCATGTGTCCTGACCGGGAATCAAACCATGATTGCCTGGACCATAGGTCAATGCTCAACCACTGAGCCATGCTGGCTGGTCCAGGTGTTCCCTTTTTAAAAAAATCCTGTCAATCCTGATGCCTATCAATATTTTGGAGCTAAGGATTTTTTTTATGTATCACTTTATGTTTGATTTTCAAAGCAAGAGATTGTGATTTTGGCCTCATGACAATCTTTACCCATGGAATATGTTGTTGAAATTTGTTGTTGCTAGGACCTTCCCTTTTTAAACTTCAGCATCATAACTCTTTCTAATTCTCCCACTACAACTCCTTGCTTTCACTACTTCTTAATAATCCTTTGAAAGGCATTTCTTCTGTTCACTTTGACTATATCCCGGTCTTTATATTCAGATACCATGCTCAGTTCTCTTTAAAATAGCCTATGGTCATAGTTTTTTTACATTAGTTCTCTGCATGTTTCAAGCCTTCATAATTTTAATTTTTCAGGAAAATTTGTATTTGCATTTTATCAGGCCTTCCTCTTTCAGACTTTTTACTAGACTCTTGGGTGCTGATACTAATGATTCTTTTACTCGTTATCTTCCAATGGAGTTTTTCATTCCTTCTTTTGTTTCTAGTTGGCTATGAGATCTGCCTGTATTCAGGATAACAACTTAGTCCTTATAATTGGAACATAGGAAACAATTCTTCTTGGCCACCATTGTTTATGAATGAGCTTTAGTAAATAAATCTCATTATAGAACATATATACTATTCATTTTACCTTTTATCAACATATTTGTTTAGGAGAATTTGTATATGTTTTCAGTATTTTTAAATACCTGCTTTTTGCTATTTATCTGGGCATGCAGTCATTTTATCATAGATTATGTAATTCATGGCAACAAAGAATTTATGTTTTTACATTAACCCTCAGTGTATTCAACATTTTGTACAGATAAATTTAATTAATGCTTAAAAAAATTTAATTTTGATGCATATAAATAGCTCATAAAGGTTCTCAGTGTAAGGTTGTTACTCAAATTTAAGGAGCATCAGAACACTGGGCAAGAAACAAGTTATATATCTCTGAATGTTCTTATTTCTGGTACCATTTACCTAAACTCTCCAGATTTTAAGTTTGTAAGAGAATTAGTATATAAAATTCCATACAGGCTCCAATTTTTATCTCATTGTAGTCTCTGGAGTTTTTTTTTCAAATTAGGTTTAATAGTTTGCTCCCAAGAAAGTACAAAATGTATGCAAAGTGACATTTTTGTCTTTGGTCACACTGCAAGATTCAAATCATAGTAAGAAATATAGAATTAAAATACCAATAATAAAGGCAGGTAATAAAAATACTTGAAGTTTTTTAAAAGAAATTTTCTCAAAAGACATATCTATAAACATTATAATTCCCTTAACGTAGAGTTAAGTTGAACTTAATTTAAACTCAGAGGGAAGTGGAGGGGGTGGGCATGGAAGAGATTAATCAAAGAAGTTATATGCATGTAATGCATAATCCATGGACAATAGTGCAGTGAAGGCCAAAGGGGCAGGGTGGAAGGGGGTGGAGAGGGTCAGTGGAGGAAAAAAGGAGGACATCTGTAATATTTTCAACACTAAACATAAATTAAAAAATAATAAATTGCGCAGCCAGCATGGCTCAGTGGTTGAGCAAGGACCTATGATCCAGAAGGTCACTGTTCGATTCCTGGTCAGGGCACATGCCCTGGTTGAAAGCTCAATCCCTAGTAGGGGGCGTGCAAGAGGCACCTGATCAATGACTCTCTCATCATTGATGTTTTTATCTCTCTCCCCCCCCCTTCCACTTTCTGAAATGAATAAAGATATAATTTTTAAAAATAAATAAAAGTAATTAATTAAAATTAAAATAAACTCAAAGACATAAGATTTTGTATATTTCATCATTTCAGAAAGATTTTTGTCAATTTAAAAGCATGATAATAAACAATGGATATGATTAAGTGAAGGGAAATATATGGGGGAAAATAATTAAGCTATAGTAGGATTAGCTCACAGAAATATTTTCTATATAGAACTGTTGAATTGCTAGGATTGGCCTTAAATCTACCATTGATCTATTTAGCAGCTAAATTAAAGAACACAACATACTTATACTATAAGATGAATGCTGTTTATAAAAATCAAATAATAAAAAAAAATATTTTCTAGAAGAAATCAGTTTTTTCAGATTCTTAGACTTGCAGGATTTTTTCTCCTAGTCTTCATGAAGGCTCACTGTGTAATATTGTGGATGAGCAGTAACCCCACTATATACACAGCAAAGTCATGTCTGTGGTATCTATCAGTGTATGCCAAATATATAATTCCAATGTGAAGTTCAATAAAAGAAATTTTAAAAGGTGGTAAAGCATTACATTTGTATTTAGAACTAGTATATTCGTGGTCTGATCAGATTGAGATGTAAAATTTAGATGATCTGGCCTGAGTAATGGGTGTACTGTATATAATTTAGGCAATCCTCCATAAATATTATTTCCTTTATCTAAAATTTTGATAAGGATTAGATAATAAAGAGTACAAACCTTCTAGTCTTTGGCAAGAATGTGAGATTCAGAAATTGTGCATGGCTTAGACAGATTATCTAGAGAGAATATATAGTTGAGGTTTCTGTAAATTAAGGTGCCTAAATTGGACCCTTGCCTGAATAGATGGCCCCTGACTTCAGCTCATCAGGGAATGGGTTTAGAAAAAATGATGGAAAAGTGAAAATTTTTTTCAAAAACATTGAAGAATCCACTGTAAAAGAAAAGATTATGAATTTAAGGGCTTGGAATTTATTTACATGATATGATTTGTGGCTCCTAACATGAGGCCTGGTACTTATTTAGGGGAGCAAGCAATATGTTCACATTGCAAGGTGTTTGTGAATCCAAACATTTGTACTTCATTGTCTTTAGGTAAAAAATAAAACCAAAGTAAAGACTGGCATACCACGGTGTCCTCTCTTCTATACAGTGTTTAACCAGAAAAAGTTAGATGGGACATTTTTCTCTGAGCCTGGCCATGATTATCATTTTATTCACAAAAATATCCAAAGCAGTTTTTCTAATCTATCCACAGTCAGCAATGTTTATTTTAAAGCAATTTAGCTTCCTAATGAACAGGTTAGGACATATGCCTTTAATGGACCAAAAAATGTTAGGGATAATATAGTAGCAGTTTTTATTAATCTGTATAGTGAATCCTGCAAGTGGCCTATATTTCTGTCCTTTCTCAGGGCTTCACATAACCATAAATTACTTTCCCCTGTACCTCACAACTGTCTTAATGTCCATTCATCCTTTCAGTTATATCTCAGAGATACATTCCATTACAAAGCTTAACATCACAGACTTAATTGTCTTCTTAATATATGGTCTCATTACATCTTGGACTTTCTCTTCACATCAGTGATCACAGTTTGCAATTACATATTTGTGTGATTATTAATTTTTGTCTACATACTTCATGAAGGTATCTACTGTGTCCATTCTTCTATTTCTATTACCTAGGTACTTATCAGTAACTGGCACTCAGTTATTCAGATATTTGTTGAATGAATAAATGACTATGTGAATGAATGAATGAATGAATGAATGAATGAATGAACAAATGAAGTATCACTAACATTCTCATAAGCCCCATTAAACTGTGATTTGATTTGTTAAACTTAGTCATCATTTAATAATTTTGACTCTTATCATCAAGACAAAAAATCAACAGGGAAACGCAGACCTTAAATGAATCACTAGACCTAATGGATTTAATTTACATTTATAGAACATTTCACCCCAAAGCAGCAGAATACACATTCTTCTCAAGTACACATGGACCATTCTCAAAAATAGACTACATGTTAGGGCACAAGGCAAGTCTCTACAACTATAAGAAGATTGAAATCATATCAAGCATCTTCTCAGATCACAATGCCATGAAACTAGAAATCAACCACTATAAAAAAACTCAAAAATATTCAAACACATGGAGGCTAAATAGCATGTTATTAAACAATGAATGGGTTACAAAGGAGATCAAGGAAGAAATCAAACACTTCATGGAAAGTAACAAAAATGAACAGAGAACAACCCAAAACCTATGGGACACAGCGAAAGCAGTCCTGAGAGGAAAATTCATAGCATTAGAGGCCTATCTCAAGAAACAAGAAAAAGATCTAATGAACCATCTAACACAACAACTAAAACAATTAGAACGAGAACAGCAAGAAAAGCCCCAAGGAAGTAGAAGGAAGGAAATAATAAAAATCAGAGCAGAGATTAATGACATAGAGACTAAAAAAACAATACAAAATATCAATGAAACCAAGAGCTGGTTCTTTGAAAAGGTAAATAAGATTGATGCACCTTTAGCCAGACTCACTAAGAAACAAAGAGCGAGGACCCAAATAAATAAAATCAGAAATGAAAGAGGCGATATAACAACTGATCCAACAGAAATACAAAGGATTGTAAGAAAATATTATGAGCAATTATATGCCAACAAATTGGACAACATGGGGGAAATGGACAAATTCCTAGAAACATACAACCTTCCAAAGCTGAATCAAGAAGAGGCAGAAAACCTGAATAGGCCGATAACAACTAATGCAATTGAAGCAGTAATCAAAAAACTCCCAGCAAACAAAAGTCCTGGACCAGATGGATCTACAGGCGAGTTTTACCAAACATTCAAAGAATGAACACCTATTCTATTCAAACTATTCCAGAAAATTCAAGAGGAGGGAAAACTTCCAAACTCTTTTTATGAGGCCAGCATCACCCTAATCCCAAAACCAGATAAAGATACTACAAAGAAAGAAAATTACAGGCCAATATCCCTGATGAACATATATGCTAAAATCCTCACTAAAATACTAGCAAACTGGATCCAGAAATACATTAAAAAGATCATACATCATGACCAAGTGGGATTTGTTCCAGGGATGCAAGGCTGGTACAACATCCGCAAATCAATAAATGTGATACATCACATAAACCAAATGAAGGACAAAGATCATACGATCGTATCAATAGATGCAGAAAAAGCATTAGATAAAATCCAGTACCCATTTCTGAAAAAAACTCTCAGCAAAGTGGGAATAGAGAGATCATACCTCAACATAATAAAGGCCATATATGACAGACCTACAGCCAACATCATACTCAATGGGCAAAAACTAAAATCATTTTCATTAAAAACAGGAACAAGACAGGGATGTCCACTTTCACCACCCTTATTCAACGTAGTACCGGAAGTCCTCACCATAGCCATCAGACAGGAGGAAAACATAAAAGGTATCCAAATTGGAAAGGAGGAAGTAAAACTGTCATTATTTGCAGATGACATGATACTGTAAATAGAAAACCCTAGAGACTCCATCAAAGTACTGCTAAATTTGATAAACGAATTTGGCAAGATAGCTGTATACAAAATCACCATCTGGAAATCAATGGCATTCTTATACACCAACAATGAACTTTCAGAGAGAGAAACTAAAAAAGCAATACCATTTACCATTGCAACTAAAAAAATAAGATACCTAGGAATAAACTTAACCAAGGATGTAAAAGACCTGTAGTCAGAAAACTACGTGACACTGAAAAAAGAAATAGGGGAAGATTTAAACAAGTGGAAGAAGATACCATGCTCATGGATTGGAAGAATTAATATCATTAAAATGTCTATACTACCCAAAGCAATTTATAAATTTAATGCAATTCCTATGAAAATACCAACAGCATATTTCACAGACCTAGAACAAACATTTTGAAAATTTATATGGAACCAAAAAAGACCCCGAACAACTGCAGCCATCTTGAGAAAAAAGAACAGAGTGGGAGGGATCACATTACCAGATTTCAAACTATATTACAAAGCCACTGTAATCAAAACGGCCTGGTATTGGTACAACAACAGGCATATAGATCAATGGAACAGAACAGAGACCCCAGAAATAGACCCATGCCATTATGGTCAGTTAATATTTGACAAAGGAGGCAAGAGTATCCAATGGAGTAAGGACAGTCTCTTCAATAAGTGGTGCTGGGAAATTTGGACAGATACATGCAAAAGAATGAAACTAGACCACCAACTTTCACCATACACAAAAATAAACTCAAAATGGATAAAACACTTAAATGTAAGTCACAAAACCATAAAAATCCTGGAAGAAAACATAGGCAGTAAAGTCACAGACATCCCATGTAATGGAATTTTCACTGATACATCTCCTAGGGCAAGAGAAACAAAGGAAAAAATAAACATATGGGACTACATCAAACCAAAAAGCTTCTGCACAGCAAAGAAAACAGCCTCAAAATACAAAGGAACCCCACAGTCTGGGAAAACATATTTGCCAAGGATGTATCTGATAAGGGGATAATTTCCAAAGTGTACAAAGAACTCATAGCACTCAGCAAGAGATAGACAAACAACCCAATTAAGAAATGGGCAAAGGACTTAAATAGACACTTCTCCAAAGTGGACATACGGAGGGCCAAGAGACACATGAGAAAATGCTCGACGTCGCTAATCATCAGAGAGATGCAAATTAAAACCACAATGAGGTATCACTTCACACATGTCAGAATGGCTGCCATCAACAAATCAACAAACGATATGTGCTGTGCTGGGGAGGGTGTGGAGAAAGGGGAACCCTAGTACACTGCTGGTGGGAATGCAGACTGGTGCAACCACTATGGAAAACAGTATGGAGGTTCCTCAAAAAATTAAAAATGGAGCTGCCGTTTGACCCAGTGATTCCACTCCTAGGAATGTATCCTAAGAATCCTGAAACATTCATCAGAAAGGATATATGTACCCCGATGTTCATAGCAGCACAGTTTACAATAGCTAAGATCTGGAAACAGCCCAAGTGCCCATCAGTAGATTAGTGGATAGAAAAGCCGTGGGACATTTACACCATAGAATACTACTACGCGGCTGTAAAGAAGAATCTCGTACCCTTTGGGACAGTATGGATGGACCTGGAGAATATTATGCTAAGTGAAATAAGCCAGGCAGCGAAAGACAAATATCACATGATCTCACTTGTACGTGGAATCTAAAGAACTTAATAAACTGATGAACAGAATAGATTCAATGACATGGAAGCATAGGTGAGACTGATGAATGTCAGAGGGATGGAGAAGGGCCGGTGGGTGGAGGGGGAGAGAGTAACCAAAGAATTTATATGCATATATACACAACCCAAGGACATGGACAATGGTGGGGAGGTGGACTGGGGAGGGGGAAGGAATGGGGTGGAATGGGTCATTGGGGAGAGAAAAGAACATCTGTAATATTTTAAACAATAATAAAAATAAAAATAATAATAATAATAATTTTGACTCCTGATATTATGTAGCTTTATACTACACTTTATAACACGTTACTTTACTTTGTATTTTATTGAATTTTCATCATATTCTGTTTTCATTTTTGGACATAAAAAGGCAATAATAATTCTTATATCTGAAAGTGAAAATTGAAGGTACTTGAACTAATTAGAACAAAACTATTAACTCAGAAGCAAGCAAACAAACAAATAAAAAATACGAAAAGAGTCTTTCCTTCATGTCTTACATTCCATTAACTTTATAGTGAAAGAGATGCTCTTTACCCCTTATTGTCCTTTATCTGACTTTCTAGACCACTGTCCATCATATTCCACATAAAAAGTGATAGCTTCATGTCAAGGGAAATAACATTTTAAAATCCCTTGAAGTAACTCACAGATTAACAGGATGTGCTCTCTGGATTCATTAATGGTGAGTGGGCCTGTGCATCAGTGGCCTCATGGAATCACTCTTTTAGGACATTGTACTGGTGACCATGAAATAGCAGGAAGAGATCAAGTTGTCTGTGTGTGTATACCTTGAAAGATCAAGGAACTATGCATCAGCAAACTATTTTGAAGTCCTGAGATTCCATTTGATTTAAACATTCCTACAAGTAGTAACATATTTTTGGCCTATGTGAAAAACTGGATTGTGTACTGATTGAATGGTGTTTGCCTTTAGTTATTTTGAAAAAATAAATATAACATGTAGCAGTTTATTATCCATCATGACAAATAAATGAAAGCATTTAGTTAAGTAATAAAAGCCAGTTACCTGATAAAGCACATTTCATGAACCTCTTTCACTTTATATGAATATATAATAGTGATATGTCCCCTACCTTTCATTATTTGTTTTTATTTTTTAATTGTTTAAGTTTTTCTTTTAGGTTGTTATAGTTATGTATGGAAAACTTCTATGTTTTGATTTAACTGATTTTTATTGATTTATTGCAACAAATAGTTCTTGTTACCATTGATTCAAGACTTGATTTTTTTCCTCTGATAATATTTTAATAAATGTTATTTCAATGTCTTGATGTTTATGCTTTCATGTCAGTTTAAAACATGATTAGACTTAAACATTAACCTATGATGGCTATTTGTGCATCTACTTCATTGTCTAGCAACTTACATTCTTACTTATGAGGCATCTATAAAACATGGCAAAGATGGAAGTTTATAACTGGAGAAATGTTATATGAATATAAATGTGTCTGTATGAATATTTGCATGAAGTATTGGCAGAATAGTAGAAGAAAATATTTTGTAACTTTATATGAATCATAAACAAAGTAACCTGTGGAAGTTCAAATAGGTACACAAATTAGCTTTGAGGACAACCATCCATATTAGTTATTTATTATCAATAAAGATATGCTTTTTACATAAGAAGAAAAAATAAATGTAACAATTTTTGTTGATATTTTTCCATGCCACTCTCTCCAAAATCACATAAACTAAGATAGCTAGATGTATACACATAGCTGTAATATTGTTTCTAAAAACAATAAAACAGTCTAAATGTTCAACAGTGAATAATAATTAACAACTTTTCTTAAAATTATTAATATTTCTATTGCACATTACATTGTCCAGTAAAAAAAGCAAGATTATATTTTAGAAAACAAAGTCATGTATGTGTTTATGTGTGTATTTTTGTGAATATGTATTGCAGGAATATATATGCAACTGCCAGCTGTTTCAATTTAAGAGGAAGGGGAAAATATGATGCAATTTTTTATAGTGGTTACCTCTGAGGGAAAAAAGGGTAAAATTAGATGTACAGAAGTACACCTTATATGTAATTATTTTTTTAAAGGGAGTATGAAGTGGGGACTTTTGGCATTATTTTTTTACTTGTGAAATTTTTATTTTTTAATTTTTTTTTCAATTGCAGTTTATATTCAATATTATTTTGTATTAGTTTCAGATATATAGCATGGTGGTTAAACAATCATACAATTTACAGAGTGTTCTCCCTGATATTTCCAGTACCCAGCTACTGCCTTACATAGTTATTACAATATATTCAACTATATTTCTTATGATATACTTTACATCCCCATGACTATTTTTAACGATCAATCTGTATTTCTCAATCGCTTCACATTTTTCACCCAGTCGCCCCATCCCCTTCCCTCTGACAACCTTTGGTCTGTTCTCAGTATCTATGAGTCTGTTTCTGTACTGTTTGTTCATTTATATTGTTTTTTAGTTTCCACATATAAGTGAAATCATAAGGTATTTGTCTTTCTCTGATTGACTTATTTCACTTAGGTTAATACCCTAGTTACATCTAAGCTGTTGATGGTTTCCTGTGCTGTGCAAATCTTTTTAGTTTGATGTAATACTTTTTGTTTATTTTTTTCTTTTGTTTCAGTTGCCATAAAAGATATATCAAAAAATATTACTAAGAGAGATGTCCGAGATTTTACTGTCTATGTTCTTTTCTAGGATTTTTATGGTCTTGAGTTTTGCATTTAAGTCTTTAATCCATTTAGAGTTTATTCTTCTATATGGTTTAAGAAGGTAGTAGAGTTTAATTTTTTTGCATGTATCGGTTGAAGTTTCCAAACATCATGTATTAAACAGACTGTCTTTACCTCACTGCATGTTTTTTTGCCTCTTTTATCAAGTATTAATTGACCATGAAGGCATGGGTTTATTTCTGAGCTCTCTATTCTGTTCCATTGATCTATAGGTCTGTTTTTATGCCTGTACCATGCTGTTGTGGTTACTGTCACCTTGTAGCATGATTTGACATCAGGTAGCATGCTTTCTCCAACTTTTTTCTTGCCCTTGCTATTCCAGGTCCTTTGTGCATCCATATAAATTTTTTGCTTATTTGTTCTAGTATTGCAAAATGCTCCATTTAGTATTTTGATAGGAATTGTGTTGAATCTATAGATTGCTTTAAGTCATATGGACATTTTAACAATGTTAATTCTTCCTATCCATGGCCATGGTATATGCTTTCATTTATTTATATATCCTTCAATTTTTTTTCAGTGTCTTATAATTTCACCTCTTTTGTTAAGTTTACTCCAGGTTGTTGGTTTTTTTGTTTGTTGAGTTTTTTTATGCAACTGTAAATTAGATTATTTTCTTAGTTTCACTTTCTGATAGTGCATTATTGGTGTATAAAAATGCAACCAATTTCAGGATATTTATTTTGTATCTTAGTACTTAATCTATTCATTTATCAGTAACAGTAGTTTTTTGGTGGAATCCTTAGGGTTCTTTATATACATTATCATGTTATCTACAAATAATTACAGTTTTACATCTTCCTTTCCAATTTGGATGCATTTTATTTCTTCTTTTTGTCTGATTGTTGTGGCTAATACTTCTGGTACTATGTTGAGTAAGAGTCGTGAAACTGGACATCGCTACCTTGTTGCTGATACTATTGAGTATGATGTTGACCGTGTATTTGTCATATATGGCTTCTGTTATGTTGAGATATATTCTATTTCCACTTTGCTGAGAATTTTTATCATAAATGGGTGCTGGATTTTATCAAAAGCTTTTTCTGTATTTATTGATGTGATCTGGAAGATCTGTCTGGAAGATCTATCCATTGATGTCAATGGGATGTTAAAATCTCCTAGTATGCCAAGGCCTATGTCTCTCAGTTGGAGCATTGTCTGGTACACTAAAGGTCATTGGTTCTATTCCTAATTAGGGCACATACCCAGGTTGTGGGTTTTAATCCTTGGTCAGAATGCATACATGAGGCAACTGATCCATATTTCTCTCTCACATTAATGTTTCTCTTGTCTCTCTCTCTCTCTCTCAAATTAAAATTTAAAAATCTCCTAATATGATTATATTACTCTATCTCTGCCTTTAAGTCCATCAAGATTTGTTTTATATAATTAGGTGCTTCTATGTTGGGTGCATAAATGTTTACAAGAGTTATATCCTCTTGTTGAATTCGATCCCTTATCATTATGTAGTGTCCTCCTTTGTCTCTTTTTATAGATCTGGGTTTTTCTGTTTTGTTTTTGTTTAGTTTTTTAATCCTCACTCAAGGATATATTTTTTATTGTTTTTCAAAGAGAGTGGAAGGGAGAGAGAGAGAGAGAGAGAGAGAGAGAGAGAGAGAGAGAGAGAGAGGGAGAGAAACACTGATGTGTGAGAGAGGCACATGGATAGGTTGCCTCTAGCATGAGCCCCTAACAGAGCTGGGATCAAACCTGCAACCAAGGTACATGCCTTTGGTCGGAATCAACCCAGGACCCTTCAGTTGGTGGGCTGACAATCTATCCACTGAGCCAAACTGGCCACAGCTAGACTTGCTTTTAAACTCTATTTTTGTCTGATATAAGTACAGCTACTGGCTTTTTAAAAATTTTCATTTCCATGTAGTATGTTTTTCCACTCCTTTACTTTTAGTCTGTGTGTTTCTTTCATTCTTAGATGAATCTCTTATAGACAGTATATATATGGATCTTGCTCTCTTATTTGTTCAGCTACCCTGTGTCTTTTGATTGAAGCATTTAAGTCATTTATATTTAAACTGATTATTTTAGGGTACATACTTATTGTAATTTTATGCTTTTTAACTATGATCCTTTACTTTTTTTTTCTGGAGGAAGATCCATTAACAGTTCATACAATACTGGCTTGGTACTGATAAACTGCTTTAGGTTTATCTTGTCTGGGAAGTTCTTATCTGGCCATTGATTCTAAATGATAACTTTTCTGCATAGAGTGATCTTCACTGTAGGCCCTTACTTTTCATCACTTTGATTATTACATGCCAATTCTTTCTGGCCTGCAAAGTTTCTGTTGAGAAATCAGCAGTCTTATGGAATCCCCTTTTAAAGTAACTAACAGTTTTTGTCTTGCTGCTTTTAATATTCTCTGTCTTTAATTTTTACGATTTTAATTATAATGTGACTTCGTGTGGGCCTTTTTGGGATTAGTCTGTCCAGGACTCTGCACTTCATGGACTGTTTGTCTTTTTCCTTCACCAGGTTAAGGAAATTGTCATTCATTATTTCTTTAAATAGGTTCTCAATCACTTAGACTTTATCTTCTCCTTCTGGTAACCCTATGACGTGGATTTTTTTTTATACTTCCTGTTGTTCCAAAGGTCACTTAAATTATTCTCATTTTTTAAAATTCTTTTTTCTTGAATTTAAAATCACTGATTTGATCATTTGCATCATCTAAGCTTGTGTATTTATTTATTTATTTAATTTACCTTTATTGTTGAAAGCATTACAGATGGCCCCTTTTTCCCCCCATTGACCCTCTCAGTTCTGTTCCCACCACCCACAAGGACTTCACTGCACTATTGTCTGTCTCCATGGGTTATGCATATAAGTTCTTTGGTTAATCTCTTCCTGCCCCCCTCTGCCCTTCTCTCAGATTCATCAGTCTGTTCCAAGTGTCCATGTCTCTGGAACTATTTTGTTCATCAGTTTATTTTGTTCATTAGATTCCACATATAAGTGAGATCATTTGATACCTATCTTTCTCTGATGGCTTATTTTGCTTAGCATAATACTCTCCAGATTTCTCCATGCTGTCACAAAGTATAAGAGATCCTTTTGTGCAGCCACATAGTATTCATTTGTATAAGTGTACCACAGCTTTTTCATCTATTCATCTACTGGTGGCCACTTGGGCTGTTTCCAGATCTTAGCTATTGAAAATAGTGCTGCTATGAACATAGGGGTACATATATTCTTTCTGCTTGGTGTTTCAGGATTCTTACAGTATATTCCTAAAAGTGGGATCACTAGGTCAAAAGGCAGTTCCATTTGTAATTTTTAAAGGAAATTCCATGCTCTTTTCCATAGTGGCTGCACCAGTGTGCATTCCCACCAGCAATGTATTAGGGTTCCCTTTACTCCACATGCTCAAAAGCACTTGTCATTTGTTGATTTGTTGATGGTAGCAATTGTGGAAGGTGTGAGGTGATACCTCATTGTTGTTTTAATTTTCACCTCTCTGATGATTAGTGAATTTAAGCATTTCCCATATGTGTCTTGACCATCTGTATGTCTTCTTTGGAGAAGTTTCTGTTTACTTTCTTTGCCCATCATTTAATTGGATTGATTTTCTTCCTTTTGTTAAGTTGTATGAGTTCTTTATATATCTTGGAAGTTAACCGCTCATCAGATATATCATTGGCGAATATGTTTTCCCATACACTGGGATCCATTTTAATTTTGATGATGGCTGGCTTCTTTTGCTGTGCAGAAGTTTTTATTTTTATGGAGCCCCATTTGTTTATAGTTTTTATTTGTTTCTCTTGCCCTGGGAAATGTATAGGCAAACATATTGCTAAGAGATATCTGATATTTTGCTGCCTATGGTCTTTTATAGGATTTTCATAATTTTGCAACTTATATTTAAGTATTTTATTCATTTTAAGTTTATTCTTGTGTGTGGTGTAAGTTGATAGTCTAGTTTCATTTTTTTGCATGTACCTGGCCAGTTTTCCTAACAGCATTTATTGAAGAAACTGTCTTTACTCCATTGTATGCTCTTGCCTTCTTTGTAAAATATTAATTGAGCATAATGTCTTGTGTTGATTTCTGGGTTCTCTGTTCTGTTCCATTTAAGCCTGTATTTGTGTCAGTACCAGGCTGTTTTGATTACAATGGCTTTATAGTATAATTTTATTTCCAGTATTGTGATCTCTTCTACTTTTTTCTTTTTTCTAAAGATTGCTGTGGCTACTGGGGATCACATTTGGTTCCATATAATTTTTTGGAATGTTTGTTCTAGATCTGTCCATTGGTATTTTAATATAGATTGCTTTGAATCTATATATTGCTTTGGGTTGTATGGATATTTTTATGTTAATTCTTCCAATTCATGAATACAAGATATTCTTCCATTTGTTTGTGTCTTCCTCTATTTTACTAGTGTACTGTAGTTTTCCAAGTACAGGTCTTTTACCTCCTTTGTTAAGTTTATTACAAGGTATCTTAATTTTTTTCATTCCAATGGTAAATGGGATTGTTTTTTGTTTGTTTTAGTTTCTCTTTCTGAGACTTCATTATTGTTGTATAAATATTCCATTGATTTCTGGGAATTAATTTTGTATCCTGCTACTTTGCTGAATTTGTTTATTAAATCTAGTAGTTTTCTGGGTAGAGTCAGTAGGTTTTTCCATGTACAATATCATATCATCTGCAAATAATGACAGTTTCACTTCCTCCTTTCCAATTTGGATGCCTTTTATGTTTTCTTCTTGTCTAATCACTGTGGCTAAGACTTCCAGTACTTTGTTAATTAAGAGTGGTGAAAGCAGACATCCCTGTTTTATTTCTGTTCTTAAAGGCAACAATTTAATTTTTTGCCCATTGAATATGATGTTGGCAGTAGGTTTGTCAAATATGGCCTTTATTATGTTAAGATATAATCCTTCTATTCCCACTTTACGGAGAGTTTTTATCAAAAATAAGTGTTGGATTTTGTCGAATGTTTTTCTGCATCTATTGATATGATCATATATTTATTTTTTGTCCTTCACTTTGTTTATGTGATGTATCACATTTACTTATTTGTGAATATTGTACCAGCCTTGCATCCCTGGGATAAATCTCACTTTCCCATGTGGATAATCTTTTTAATATATTGTCTGATCTGATTTACTAATATTTTGTTGAGAATTTTTGCATCTATGTTCATCAGGGATATTAGCCTGTAATTTCTTTCTTTGTAGTGTCTATCTGGTTATGGAATTAGGTTAATGCTGGCCTCATAAAAGAGTTTGGAAGTGTCC
The DNA here is from genome assembly GCF_964146895.1 of Miniopterus schreibersii. Lineage (NCBI taxonomy): Eukaryota > Metazoa > Chordata > Mammalia > Chiroptera > Miniopteridae > Miniopterus > Miniopterus schreibersii. Next base: position 30,105,290 of record NC_138118.1, on the reverse strand, counting down.
CTTTCTCTTGAACTTTTTAGAATAGTCTGGGGAGAGTATGTGTTAATTCTTTAAATGTTTGCTAAAACTCACCTGTGAAGCCATTTGGTCCAAAACTTTTGTTTTCTGGGAGTTTTGTGGGTTTTTTTTTTATTACTGCTTCAATTTAATCAGTTGTTATTACTCCATTCAGATTCTCTGATTCTTCCTGATTCACTTTTGGTTCATTGTATGTTTCTAGAAATTTGTCAATTTTGTCCAGGTTTTCCAATTCGGTGGCATATAGTTGTTTGTAATATTTTCTTACAATCCTTTGTGTTTGTGTGATGTCAGTTTTACTTCACCTCCTTCATTTTTACTTTTATTCATTTGGGCCCTCTCTCTCTGTTTCTTGATGAATCTGGCTAAAGGTTCAACAACCTTATTTATCTTTTCAAAGAACCAATTCTTGACTTCATTGATCTTTTGTATTATTATTTTGTTCTCTCTCTATATGTATGGCTCATGTTTTCTTATCCATTTAGCTACCCTATGTCTTTTGAGTGGAGCATTTAATCCTTTAACACTTAAAGTTGTTATTGACAGGTACTTATTTATTGCCATTTTAATTTATGTCTATGTTTCTATCTCTCACTATCTCTTATTATTATTATAGTAGTCCCTTTAACATATCTTGCAATAATGGTTTGGTGGTAATAAATGCCTCTAGCGGGTTTTTTTCTTTTTTTTTTTTGTTTTGTTTGTTTGTTTGTTTGTTTTTGTCTGGGAAGCTCTTTATTTCACCATCTATTTTGAATGATAACTTTGCTGGATAGAGTAGTCTTGGTTTCAGATCCTTGCTTTTCATTACCTTGAATACTTCATGCCATTCCCTTCTGGCCTCCAGAGTTTCTGTTCAAAAAGCTGCTGACAACTTTATGGGAGCTCCTTTGTAGGTAACTAATTGCTTTCTTTTGCTGACTTTAAGATTTTTTCTTTGTTTTTAATTTTTGACATTTTAATTATGTGGTGTCTAGATGTAGGCCTGTTTGTGTTTTTCTTGCTTGGGACTCTCTGTACTTTCTGAACTTGTGTGACTTTTTGTCCACAAGGTTAAGGAAGTTTTCTATTATTTCTCAAACAAGTTCTGTATCTCTTGCTCACTTTTTTCTCCTTATGGTAATCTTATGATGCAGATATTTTTAGGTTTCATGTTTTCCCACAGCTCCCTTAAACTGTCCTCTTGTGTTTATTTATTTTTTCTTTTTTGTTCTCTGACTGATTTTTTTTTTTTACCCTGTCCTCTAATTTGCTGATTTGATCTTCAGCTTCCTGTAATCTGCTGTTTATTTCTTCCAGAGCATTCTTTATTTCTCCTATGTCATCCTTCATTTCCATCTGGTTGTTTTCATAATTTCTGTATCTTTTTTAATGCTGTTGAGCATCCTTCTTATCATTACTCTGAACTCTATATCTGATAAATTGGCTATTTCCATTTCATTTAGCTCTTTTGAAGAATTCTCTTGTTCTTTCCTTTGGGTCTTGTTTCATTGTCTCCCCATTTTTGCTGTCTCTTTGTGTTTGTTTCTATATATTAAGTAGATCTACTATGACTCTCAGTCGTGGTAGGGTGGCCTTATATAGTAGGTGACCTGTGGAACCCAGTGGTGCAGTCTCCCAGATCAACAGAACTGGGTGCTCTAATAATGTCCCCTGTGTACCTTGTGTGGGCCCTCCTTTTTTAGTTGAGTCTTGGTTGCTATTGGCCTGTTCATGCATGGGCTGGACCCTCAGACTGGATGACAGTGAAGCTCAACCCCCAACACAGTGCACAGGCTGCTGTTCAGGTGCTTATTACATGAAGCAGAAATAGCCTGAGCAGGGTTTGGAGCCTACCAATATCTCCCTGTGGATATACTACTTGTGGAGCTTATTGGATCTTGCTCTGATGTTGTCTGAAAGTGGCCACTGGGTGTATTGCTTTGGGTCTTCTTTGGAGGTTCTTTGGTGTAGTCCAATGTCAGACTCTGTGACTGGCCCAGAGTATCCTGTTTGGAGCTCTCAGTGATCCACAGTTTGTAGCTCACTCTGCTGGGACTGGGTGAATGTGGAAAGGACCAAGCTGTGCACCAAGGTCTGCTTTTACTAGCCCCAGGCCCAGGAGCAGGTCAGGCAAAGATTCAAAACACCCAGAAATCTGCCTCCACCTGAAGGTTGTTACTATCAGTCATTTAATGAGTCTCAGGCTGTAGTCCTCAGAATGGTGTAAACTCCATAGAGTGTGATCAGAGAGTTTCCAACAGGTGGGGCAATTGCTTCCCCCAGGCTGGAGCTGCATTAATATGAAAACACTGCCTGAGAAAGATGTTGTCTGCAGCTTGGAGGAATGACTCAGCACAGGATTACTGCCACCTATTTTCTCATCTCTCTCCCCAGAACAACCAACCCCAGACTCTCCTCATGCAGCTCTAGTCTGCTTTTCCCTCCTTCTGCCAGAGCCCAAGGTGAGTGGCTGCAAATGAAATGTAGTGTATTGGACCTTTAAGAGGATGTTTATGTTTCTGGCTATCTCTCCCTGCCAGACAGAACACTCAGTGCTTTTCAAAGCCAGATGTGTGGGAACATTTTCCATTTCTGTTACTTTGAGCTTGGGAACCCACCTTGAGGTTTAGACCCCATACTTCTCAGGGGGAACCTCTCACAGATGAGATATCCCTACAGAACTTCAGCTGCTGCCTGTGAGAGCCCAGTCAGCCCTCTGGCATCTCCACACTTTCTACCAGTCTCAATGTGGCCTCCTCTTTATGTCCTTGGTTATAAGGGGTCTCTCCAGCAAGTCTTCAGTTGATTATTTAGGATGATTTTCATATATTTTAATTGTAATTCCCATTTGGCCCTGGGAGAATGTCAGTGTAGCATCCACTTAATCTGACAACATCTTGGAATCCTCCTGTATATTTTTTCTAGTGTATTCTTCATTTCAGATATTGTATTCTTCATCTGACTGGTTATTTTTTTTTATGGTTTCTATGTCCTTTTTTATGCATTCTATCTTTTTTTGAAGTTCTTCCTAGTTTTTTGAGCATCCTTATAACCATTGTTTTTAACTCTATATCTGGTAGATTGCTTCCCTCCATGTCATTTAGTTCTTTTTCTGGAGATTTCTTCTATTTTTTTGTTTGAGGCATTGTTTTATGTGTCCCCATTTTGGCTGCCTCTCTGTGTTTGTTTTTGTTCATTAGGTAAATATGTTATGTCTCCCAGTCTTGGTAGGATGGTCTCATATAGTAGGTGTCCTGTGAGCCCTAGTGGCACAATTTGAGCTGGGTTCTCTGGGAATGTGCCTTGTGTGGGTTATTTGAGTCTTCCTGTTGTAATTGAGTCTTGATTGCTGGTGGCCCATCCATGTGTGTGGTCAACTCTCAGGCTAGCTGACTGAGGATCAGCCCTGACCACAATCTATGAGCTGGTATATGTGTACTGACCTCACTAAGTGGTATTTGCCTCAAGAGGTTCTGGTGCCTGCTGAAATATCCATTTGGAAGTGCCAATTGTGAAGCTAATTGGATCCTCCTCTGATGTTTTCTGAAACTCGCTACTGGGTGTGTTGGTTCTGGGGCCTCTTGGGAGGTTATCTGGTACAGATCAACATCAGATGCTGCCTGTGACTGCCCTGGCCAGCTTCCATCAGCACCAAGCCCAGGGGCAGGTCAGCAAAATGCTCAAAGCATCCTGAGACCTACCTCCACCTGCCTCTGCCTGCTGGCTGCCTATTATGCTAAGTCACTGAAAGAGCTTCAGATAGTACTTGAGTTATAAGAGATCAGTTCTCAGTGTGTCACAAGGTAGGTGGGAGTGCCCTACCTGGTTTGATTCTGTGGTTAGAGCATTGACCTTATCAGGATGAGGTCAGTAGAGTTTATCAGGCCCAAACAGATTAAGATTTGGCCTATAAAGGGAGGATTCTGCACTGGTCAGATGTGCAAGGGGGAAATGGCCCCCATTCTAGAGCCACACTACACAGTCTACCCCATATTTTGCCTGGACCTCCAGGAGAGCTTCAGGGAATCTGGAGGGTGGGGCCCTGGATCTCTTATGAGGGGGAGGCCCTTATAAGTCTCACAAGAAGGTGGGGGAAATTACCCTTGCCCAAATGCCACACAACTTAGTCCCTGACACTCCATGAGTCTGCCTGGACCTCTACACCCTTTCCCCAGACAGCTGGCTTCTTCAAAGGGCATGAACTTTGCAGGGTGGGGAGACAGGGAATCCACATTGTGGGGCTTTCATTCCCCCAGGCTGATGTGGTATGGAGGGGTGTGCTCCACCCAAGAAAGATGCCCTATGTGGTGTGGGAGAGGGATTCAGCACAGGGACCCCGGTGGCTGTCTTTTCAACTCTCTCCCTGGAGCCACAAACTCCAACTTCTCAAACAACTCTAGTCTGCTCTGCCCACCCTTCGGTGGAGCCAAAGGTGAGTGACTGTGAACAAGATTTTGTTTATTGGTCCTTTAAGAATTTACTTGGGTTTCTAGGACACTCCTGTCCCTCCCTGGTGATCAGAATCCCCACTGATTTTCACAGCCAGCTGTTAGGTAGTCACCTCTTTTTGGCTCTGATGTTCTGGGGTGGGGAGCCTGCATTGGGTTGAGATCCCACACTCCTCAGGGGGAAATGTTGTAGCTAAGATATCCCTTCAGATTCTCAGCCACAGCTGATGGGAGCAGGACCAGCCCCTTTCCCATCTCCAACCTTCCTATTAGTCTCTATGGGGCTTCAGTAAATCTTTGGTTATAAGGCTTCTGTTCAGTTAGTCTTCAGTTGGTTATTCAGGTTAATTGTTCTGTATTTTACTTGTAATTCCAGTGTGGTTCTGGGAGGAGGTGAGTGTAACATCTACCTACTCTGCTGCCATTTTGGATCATCATCTGAGATTTTATTTTTAAAGGACAAGCCATAAATACTCAGAATATAAGCCTGGCATTATCTCACTTTTTAATTTAGCTCTTATTGTGTTTTATAACAGCCATACTATGTGAATCAAAATTTAAAATAAAAGACAACTATAGTCTACTAAGAAGACAAAGGAGCTTATAAATTAATGGGCTCCTTAAAATCAGTGCCTTCGTGATTATGACCTTGAATGGCTCACTGGACAGAAATGGGCCTCCGGGTTATGTCATTATTGAAGACAGATTGAAGTAATTGTCTATCAGTTTGGTGGAAATTTTGGATATATTAAAGTCTAGTAATTCTGTTGTAAAAAACATATAATGTGGCAGTTATATGAGTGTATACACATTAAAAAAAGGAATAGCAATAAGTTTTTAAAATTTTAAACTTACATTTTAATGTTATAAATGCCTTCTATATATGTTATGTTTGCTTTTTCAAAGGTTATTCTTTAAATATACAAAATTTTTTATTTTACAATCCAAAGTTCCTTCTATACTTACCTTAGATATATGATGTATCAATATCAGGAATCTAACAAAAATTTTAAAATTGCTCCTATAAATTGTTGTTGAACAAGACTTGTCTTTGTATCATTTTTTTCTAAGAAGACCTTGGGTGGCACTAAGGTTCATGATGAAGTTTTTTTTAATTTTATTTTATCTGTATTAAATTGTCATCAGTTATTTAAATAATTGGAATAAAAATATCAGTGAGCCCTGGCTAGCATTCTCAATAGTTAGCGCATTGGCCTGCACACCAAAGAGTCACCCATTCAATTTCCAGTCTAGGGTACATACCTCAGTTGCAGGTGATGCACTGCCCCAGTCTGGATGCGTGTGGAAGACAACCAATCCATGTGTCTCCCTCACACTGATGCTTCTCTCTTTCTTTCCCTGTCACACCCTTCCACTCTCAAAAAAAAAAAGAAAAAAGGAAAACATATCATCAGGTGAGAATAAACAAAAAGAAAAAAAAATCAGCAAAATACAGTCTTATGGAACAGAGGAAAAATAAATCCCTTAAGAATAAAAAAATAATTTGTAAACTGTAAAAAATATATGCTTGAATTATAATTTAGTTTTATATTTAATACAAAATATTTATACTTCTTGAACCTATGATAATATCCTATTGTAATATATTTTTCAATTTTATTACTGAACATAAATGTCAGGCTAAAGTGAAAGGAAAAATCAGTAAAATAAGAAAAGACATCATAGTGATCAAAAAGGATTTATATAAATATAAATATATGTATAAATATATATATATATATATATATATACACATATATGTGCATATATGTGTGTGTGTGTGTGTGTATACTGGAGAAGAACTAAAGCATATGTCAGCAATAATAGCTAAGATTATGCATTAAAATAATGCACAAGGATGAAACACAAAGATGAAGCCTGATGTTTAAAAGTTCATATCCCTGCCTACCTTGTCAAGAAACATGTGAATTGGTGATTGGATTTGCTGTGGAAAAAAATTTTCAATTTTTACTCATGATTGGAAGACTATTCATTTTCTCCTATGAACAGGTCACTTTCTTAAAAATGTCAAATATTAACTAAATTAAGTGTATCAAGTCCTTTTATGACATTTTCAACAGTTGCATATTATATGTGCAACAAATGACAACTCCATATTAACTAACAGAAGGGAGTACCCACTTACTAAATTCCCAATGGACTTTGATTAGTCCCAGTGAATTTCACCAAATTGCTTACTGTTTATGCCTGTGTATGCAGATATCTCAGTGCGTGGGTCTGGAGTATTAGAGAAGAACTACAAATGATAAAGCTAAAACCTGTTCAATGAACTGAATGTGCACACATGAAACTTGTATTGTTATTTAAATAATTTAGTAGACAAAGTTATTTTTCTCTACTAGAAGAGTAAAATGTATTACTTTAACCTAAGGATAATTTTTTTTTTTCTTTCATAATGATGGGTTTATTGTTATGCAACACATTCTTTTTTTGGTTTTTTGGTTGTTTTTATTTTTGTTTAAAATATTACAGATGTCCCCTTTTCTCCCCAATGACCCATTCCACCCCATCCTACCCCACTCCCCAGTCCCTCTCCACACCATTGTCCATGTACTTGGGTTCTGCATATATGTCTATAAATTCTTTGGTTAATCTCTTCCCTTCCACCCACCAATCATCCTCCAGCTCTCTGAGATTCATCAGGCTGAGCCATGCTTCCATGTCATTTAGTCCATTCTGTTCATCAGTTTATTAAGTTCTTTAGATTCCACATATAAGTGAGATCATGTGATATTTGTCTTTCTCTGCCTGGCTTATTGCGCTTGGTATAATATTCTGCAGGACTTTCCATACTATCCCAAGTGGTACGAGATCCTTCTTCTTTACAGCTGCACACTTCCATGGTGTAAATGTCCCATAGCTTTTTTATACACTCATCTATTGATGGGCACTTGGGCTGTTTCCAGATCTTAGCTAATGTAAATTGCGCTGCTATGAACGTAGGAGTACATATATTCTTTCTGATTAGTGTTTCAGGATTCTTAGGATATAATTAGATCATGGAGTTGAAAAGCAGTCCTATTTTCAATTTTTTGAGGAACCTTCATACTCTTTTCCATAGCAGTTCAGCAATGTACTAGGGTTCCTCTTTCTCTACATCCTTGCCAGCACATGTCATTTGTTGACTTGTTGATGGTAGCCATTCTGAAAGGTGTGAAGTGATACCTCATGCTGGTTTTAATTTGCATTTTTCTGATGATTAGTGACACTGAGCATATTTGCAAGTCTCTTGACCATCTGTATATACTCTTTGAAGGAGTGTCTATGCAGGTCCTTTGCCCATTTTTTAATTGGATTGTTTGTTTTCCCCTTGCTGAGTAGTATGAGTTCTTTGTACACTTTGGAAATTAGTCCCTTATCAGATACATCATTAACAAATATGTTTTCCCAGACTGGGGTTCCTTTGTATTTTGAGGCTGTTTCTTTTGCTGTGCAGAAGCTTTTTAGTTTGATGTAGTCCCATTTCTTTATTTTTTCTTTTATTTCTCTTTCCTTAGGAGATGTATTGGTGAAAATTCCACTATGTGAAAGGTCTATGACTTTACTGTCTGTTTTCTTCCAGGATTTTTATGTTTTTGTGACTTACATTTAAATATTTTATCCATTTTGAGTTTATTTTTCTGTACAGTGAATGTTCGTGGTATAGTTTCACTTTTTTTGCATGTATTTGTTCAATTTTCCCAGCACCACTTATTGAAGAGACTGTCCTACTCCATTGTATGCTCTTGACTCTTTTGTCAAATACTAACTGACCATAATGGCAAGGGTCTATTTCTGGGGTCTCTGTTCTGTTCCATTGATCTATATGTCTGTTGTACCAATACCAGGCTGTTTTGATTACTATGGCTTTGTATACAGTTTGAAGTCTGGTAAAGTGATTCCTCCGACTCCGTTATTTTTTCTCAAGATGGATGCAGCTATTCAGGGACTTTTTTGGTTCCATAAATTTTTGAAAGGTTTGTTCTAGATTTGTGAAATATGTTGGTATTTTAATAAGAATTGCATTTAATTTATAAATTGCATTGAGTAGTATGCACATTTTAATTATATTAATTCTTCCATTCCGTGAGCATGGTATATTCTTCCACTTGTTTATATCTTCCTCTATTTCTTTTTTCAGTGTCGTGTAGTTTTCCAAATACAGGCCTTTTACATCCTTGGTTAAGTTTATTCCTAGGTATCTGACTTTTATTTTTAGTTCCAGTAGTAAATGGTATTATTTTTAATTTCTCTCTCTGAAAGTTCATTGTTGGTGTATAAGAATGCCATTGATTTCCAGATGTTGATTTTGTATTTAGCTACCTTGCCAAATCTGTTTATCAAATCTAGTAGTACTTTGATGGAGTCCTTAGGGTTTTCTATGTACAGTATCATGTCATCTGCAAATAATGACAGTTTTACTTCCTTCTTTCTAATTTGGATACCTTTTATGTTTTCTTCCTGTCTGATGGCTGCGGCAAAGACTTCCAGCACTATGTTGAATAAGAGTGGTGAAAGTGGACATCCCTGTTTTCTTCCTGTTTTTAAGGGAAATGGTTGTAGTTTTTGACCATTGAGTATGATGTTGGCTGTAAGTTTGTCATATATGGCCTTTATTATGTTGAGGTATGATCCCTCTATTCTCACTTTGCTGAGAGTTTGTACTGGATATGGGTGCAGGATTTTGTCAAATGCTTTTTCTGCATCTATTGATATGATCATATGATTTTTGTCCTTCATTTTGTTTATGTGATGTATCACATTTATTGATTTGTGAATGTTATACCAGCCTTACATCCCCAGAATAAATCCCACTTGGTTGTGGTGTATGATCTTTTTAATGTATTGCTAGATCCACTTTGCTAGTATTTTATTGAGGATTTGAGCATCTATCTTCATCAGGGACATTAGCATGTAATTTTCTTTCTTTGTAGTGTCCTTATGTGGTTTTGGGATTAGGATGATGCTGGCCACATAAAAAGATTTTGGGAGTTTTCCCTCCTCTTGAGTTTTCTGGAATAGTTTAAATAGAATAGGTGTTCATTCTTCTTTAAATGTTTGGTAAGACTCTCCTATAAATCCATCTGGTCTGGGACTTTTGTTTGCTGGGAGTTTTTTAATTACTGCTTCAATTGCATTAGTTGTTATTGGCCTATTAAGATTTTCTGCCTCTTTTTGATTCAGCTTTGAAAGATTCTATGCTTCTAGAAATTTATCCATTACACCCATGTTGTCCAGGTTGTTGGCATATAGTTGTTCATAGTATTTTCTTACAATGCCTTGTATTTCTGTTGAATCGGTTGTTATATTGCCTCTTTCATTTCTGATTTTATTCATTTGGGTCCTCTCTCTTAGTTTCTTAGTGAGTCTGGCTAAAGGTGCCTCAATCTTATTTAACTTTTCAAAGAATCAGCTCTTGGTTGCATTGATTTTTTGTATTTTTTAAAAATCTCTATGTCTTTAATTTCTGCTCTGATCTTTATTATTTCCTTCCTTCTACTTCCTCAGGGCTTTTCTTACTGTTCTCATTCTAGTTTTTTTAGTTGTTGTGTTAGATTGTTCATTAGATCTTTTTCTTGTTTCTTGAGATAAGCCTGTAATGCTATGAATTTTACTCTCACAACTCCTTTTGCTATGTTCCATAGATTTTGGGTTGTTGTCTGTTCATTTTTGTTTATTTCCTTGAAGTGTTTGATTTCTTCTTTGATCTCATTGGTAGCTCATTCATTGTTTAATAACATGCTATTTAGCCTCTATGTGTTTGATTATTTTTGAGTTTTTTTATAGTGGTTAATTTCTAATTTTATAGCATGTGATTTGAGAAGACGCCTGATATGATTTCAACCTTCTTGAATTGGTAGAGGCTTGCCCTGTGCCCTAACATGTGGTCTGTTTTTGAGAATGTTCCATGTGCACTTGAGAAGAATGTGTATTCTGCTGCTTTGGGGTGAAATGTTCTGTAAATGTCAATTAAATCCATTAGGTCTAGTGAGTGATTTAAGGTCTGTGTTTCCCTGTTGATTTTTTGTCTGGATGATCTGTCCAATGGTGACAGTGGGCTGTTAAATTCCCCCACTATGATTGTGTTGCCATCAATCTCCCCCTTTAAGTCCACGAAGAAATTTTGTATATATTTGTGATCCTATATTGGGTGCATTACTGTTTATAAGAGTTATGTCCTCCTGTTGGATTTATCCCTTTAGTATTATGTAGTAACCATCTTTGCCTCTTGTTATGGTCTTTATTCTGAAGTTTATTTTGTCAGAAATAAGTATTGGTACTCCAGCTTTTTTTCCCTTTCCATTTGCATGGAATATTTTATGGCATCCCTTCACTTTTAGCTTGTGTGAATCTTTTGCTCTCAGGTGAGTCTCTTGTATGCAACATATATTTAGGTCCAGTTTTCTTATCCATTCAACTACTCCATGTCTTTTGATTGGACCATTTATTCTATTTACATTTAAGGTTACTATTGATATATATTTATTTAATGCCATTTTCCCCCTTTATGCTGATGTACCTTTCTCTCACTATTCCTTCTTTTCCGTAGAGAAGTCCTTTTAGCATTTCTTGCAATGCTGGTTTGATGCTACTGAGCTCCTTTAGCCTTCTTTTCTCTGGGAAGTTCTTTATTTCACCTTAAATTTTGAATGATAGCCTGCGGTAGAAAGCAATCTTGGTTGCATGTTCTTGCTTTTTGTTACTTTGAGAACTTCAGGCCACTCCATTCTGGCCTGAAAAATTTCTGTTGAGACATCTGATGTCAGCCTTATGCGGGTTCCCCTGTAGGTCACTGCTTGTCTCTCATTTGCAGCCCTTAATATTCTCTCTTTGTCCTTGACATTTATTATTTTTATTATGATGTGTCTTGGAGTGGGTCTCTTAGGTTCCTTCTTGTTTGGAACCCTCTGTGCTTCCTGAACTTGTGTGGCTTTTTTCCTCACCAGCCTAGGAAATTTACTGCCATTATTTCCTCCACCATGTTCTCTATCCCTTGCTCTCTTTTCTCCCCCTCTGGCATTGCTATAATGCGAATGTTGTTTTCCTTCATGCTTCATGTTGTCCCAGAGCCCCCTTACACTGTCCTCATGTTTTTAAGTGTTTTTTCTTTTTGCTGCTATGATTGAGTGATTTTTTTTCCTACCCTGTCTTCTAAGTCACTTATTCCATCCTCTGCTTCATTGAGCCTACTTTTAATTCCTTCCACTATATTCTTGATATCAGACACAACATTCTTTATTTCTGTCTGATTTTTGTTTATGTTATGTATCTCTTTTTTCATTTTTTCATTAAGTTCCTCAACCTTACCATCTAGTGCCTTGTTCTCTTTAATTTCCTTAAGCATCTTTATGATCATTAATCTGAATGCTGTTTTTGATAACTAGCTTAACTCCATCTCATTGAAGTCTTTTTTTGGTGATTTTTCCTCTTCTTTGGGAGTTGTTTCTTTGTCTCCCCATTTTGGTGGCTCTTAGTTATTGTATCTATATATTAGATATGTTTGATGTCTCCCAGTCTTATGGGGAGGGATTTTGTATTGTGAGTCCAGTGGAGGTGAGAAGTGTGTTTTCCTTATACTTCCTAGCTCTTTGCTCTAGGCGTGCCCCTTTTTTGGGTTCTTTGTGCTTTCCTGTTGTGGTTGAATCTAGATTGTTGTTGTCCACTCCTTGGGAGGACTCTCCTCTCAGGTTGCCTAACTGTTTGTCTTAGCCCCAACCTCATCATGTAAGCTGTTGTATGGGTGTTGGCAAAGCAGGACAATACACAACTAAACTTCCAGAAAACAAGGGGTATCTTTCAAAATATCTTGACAATCACAATGAAAAAAACCCAAGTGAAAATAGTTCTGGGAGAGGGAGAACACAAATTCTAGAACAAAAACACACACAAACAAAACAAAACAAAAAAGGTAAAAAAAAGAGAGAGAGAAAAGTAAAGCTTAGATTTAGAATAGCATATTATTGTTAATAGTGATGAAAATTTAGAAAATAATAATAATAAACTAAAATAAAATGTAAAAAATAGAGAAGCTACTGGAAGATAAAATAGACAGAGAAAAGATTCTGAAAGAAGGGCTAACAAAAAATTAAGGGAGAGAAAATGAATAAGATGATAGTTGAAAATGAGAAAAATAAAAATACAATAAAGAGAATAAGAAAAACTAACCATTGAGCAAAAAGACAGGAAGAGAAAAGGGAGGAAAACAAAAGAAGGAAAGAAAAGAAGAAAAAAAAAAGTTATTCCAATGGATTGAGAGGAGAGAGAGAGATAGAGGCCAGGGCAGGGAGGGAGTCCAATAAGAGGTATGGCAGAAACTATAAAGAAAAGCAGTAAACTTGTTTATTATAATGATAAAGTCCCAGTAATTAAGCCGGGAAAGTCAAGAATATCTTGATAGTAGAAGCAAGGATAAAGCAAAACAGAGCAAATAAATAATATAAAGAAACAAAACAAAAAACATCTAAGCAAAACAAAATTCTTTTAAAAAATTTTAAAAAATTATAAAATTTAAAAAGAAGAAAAAAAAATTTTCCCCCCTTTCTCCTTTTCCTAAATGAAAAAGCAGTAAACTTGTTTTCTATAATGATAAAGTCCCAGTGAGCCAGAGAAAAAAGACAGTTAATCAGGTGAGTTTCTTCTGGTCAGCTTATGTTTGTGGATGTGGTTCACTGTTTTGTATGCTCATTTATGTTCTCCTGGGAGGTACTTGTGTATAAGCCAATGTGAGGAGCTGTCTAGGTTTGGCTCTGGTGTCCTTAGGTAGTTGGTTGATCTCTGTGGAGGCTCTCTGTGGACCACCTCCTCTTGTCAGCTATTTTGCAAACTTGTAGTTCCTGGTCTTACTCCACAGTCTTTTGTAGAATGTTTAGGGTGCCGGATGGCTAGTGTAGCTCAGGGTATCACACCCCTTACTTAGAGTTTTCACTGTCAGGCACTCACTGTGAAGGAGTTAATCTCTGCTCCACAGCCAGCTCCCCTGTTTCTTCCCTATCATCTGATTCCAGTTCCCCATGCTCTGTCCTGCTACAGTTTCAGATTGATTTCAGTCTGTTGCCTTTTCTGCATGGGCCATTTCAGCAGCCTGGGCTCAGTGGGTTCAATTAAAAATCATTCCAGCAGGGGTTGCAGCTTTTCCTCCAGTTCCCAAACAATAGTCCTTGAGAGTTTTATTTTTGTAATGTACTCTTGTGAGCTGTTCTCCCTTCCCCCTCAGGACTGTGCCGTAGGGTGGATATCTGGGGCTTCAGTGAGCCTAACCAGCCACTTTCCTGTTGGGGGTGGTGCTGCCAGGCTACAGAAGAGGCAGGCGTGCTTCGCCCCTCCCTTCCCAGATCTGGTTGGCTGGTCACACCAGGCATGCACCTCAAACAGTCTACTATGCAGACCCAAACCCCAACTTCTGCTGGTCTGTCCACCCAATGCAAACCAGGAAGGTGGGAGCCTTCAGAGATTGAAAACTCAAAACACCCATAGCAACACTCAAGCAGAGTCCACCCTACGAGGTATTTCTGCCTGAGCACCAAGGAACCCCACAAGAGGGGGCCCAAATTCAGTTCCACACAGCTGCCCTGCACCACTGATCTCAGTAAAGCTGAGGTTGCTGCTCCACATGCGACCATGGCACCCCTCAGGGCTGGTCCAAAATCCCAGACTGTCCCCACCAGGAGCTCAGGGTGGGAAGGCTCTCCTCCTTTTCCCTGCACCACACAGATTAAATGCTTCCTGAGCCTCAGCACAATGCCTTACAGGAAGGCAGTGGGTCCCCGTGTTCAGCTGCTCAGTTCGGACTTCTGGTCCCTTACTACTCGGGTGCCACATACTTTGGGACAGCCTTTCCTATGGTCAGCACCCTGAGCATTACAGGCTGGTCACAGCCACCATTAGAAGCTTTGTTTCACTAGGATTATGCAGTCCCCTCCTCAGGGTAGGTCACTCCCCTGGTTCCGTATGCCCTCCGAGGGGGGGGCAATTCTTCCCTGCTCCTCTGCTTTGGTTCAAGATCCGGGCTTTTGGATGCTGGTCTGCACTCCCAAGGGGAGGGAACTTTGCAGCCTCTAATCCTTGGAGCTCAGAGCCCAGCACAGGCTTCATGGGAGACTCCCCCTTTCTACACCCCCTTCTCCTACCAGACTCCATGATGTTTCTTCAGTGCTCCCTACTAGAAATATGTCCACTCAGGTATATTTCTGTGGTTTTTTCCCAGCTGGTTACCTAGTATTTTAGGAGTAAATCAAGTTTGTGTTGGGAGCAGGGGCACTCTGCTTCTTTTCACATTGCCGCCATGTTCCGTCCCCCCTCCCGTAACAAATTTTTTTGATTTGAAGAATCAGTAATAAATTGCTGTTACAAAGGGTTCTATCAGTATTTTTCATGTTTTTATTTTTTCTAATTCTCACCTGAGGGTATTTTTCCATTGTTTTTCAGAGAGAGTGGAAGGGAGAAAGAGAGAGAGAGAGAGGGAGAGATAGAAACATTGATGTGAGAGAGACACATCTACTTTTTGCCTCTTGCACTTGCCCTGACTGGGGCTGCAGATGGAGCTTACAACTGAGATATGTGCCCTTGAGCAGATTTGAACCTGGGACCCTTCAGTCAACAGGCTGACGCTCTAACCACTGAGCCAAAATAGCCAGGGCTCAGATGTTTTTAAAACTAGAACTATATAAAATAGAATTAATGTCTTTATAATTCTTCATCTGTCAGTATATCTTGGCACATTAAAGGGAGATTGGAAATTACTGCTTCACAATCAAGCATTTTTTACATATTTTGTTTGTATTTTTCAAGTAATGTATTTTCTTTCTTTTTCCTAACTCCAAATACTGCTCCTCTAGAAGAATGAATAGTTGGAGACTTGAATATAATGTTAAAAATTGGGGTGTGTTGGGTGAAGTTTTTTGTGTCATTTATAACTTTGTCGATGCTGTTTCCTAGAGTTTTGTTGTTTGTGAAACATCAGTCAGAACTGAGTTTTAAAAAATTGGTGATGCTGGCTCTTCCACATCTGAACATATAGAAATACCAATGGCCAAACTTATCCTGAAAGGAAAAACATGTTACATTATTGAAAACTATTGAAAGTTTTTGGCTCCTTACTTTTCTGAAAGAACTATTAAAAGCACAGGTTAAGTTGTAGGTCCTGGGGTAGAGTCACCACCTGCTCTCTGATGGGAGATGACATGCTAGCAGATAAAGCTTGTGGTGGAGAACCTGAAGGAGAAAGGAAGGGGACGGCCACCTGAGTGCAGGCAGAGGGGCACTGGGAGTGGGTCACAGCATGGAGGCTCCAAACCCAGACCCAAGGCTTGGCCAAATGAAGCAGCTGTCCCATGGCAGGCATTCACCCTATTTTCTCCTTCAGCAGTGTCCCAGTTCAGGGCCCAGAAGAAGGCGGCCAGGACCCTACTCCTGGCAATTCCCCACCTTACCACCCTTGGTTTCTGTCCAAGTCCCACAGTCCACTCCACATGCCTGACCTTCCTCCAGAGCCACTGCTGCCCTGAGTGGCTCCTGTGTAGGGACCACCAACTCTCCATGGTGCCCCCTCACTGTGACAGTCACCCACACCCTACCACTACCCCTGGATCTGTGGTGTAGGGTGGCAGGTAGAGTGCAAGCCATTCTGAAGGGGGCTTCTGCCCAGCCTCAGTTTAGAGTGAGGAGTGCACAAGAGGCAGTTTTCCAATACCTGGCAGCTCTACCTCTTCCTGGTATTTTGCAACATGTTAAGACACATTCTCAGCAAAAGCATAATAACTGAGCTATTAAAGGCACCTCTCTAGGGGGGTAAAAAAGGAGAAGTTGGAAGAGCTGAAGAATTGATGAAACATATATTTCACGAAGAAAAAATGTAATGTTAGGGAACTCCAGTTTTCATTCTACCACAGACAGAGTCTGCAAACCAGTTTTGGAAAAAGGAAACTAGTTTCTTTTCAGAAGAATAGTAATATTTCCAAATAAAAAACCTGTCACTGAGTCCATACCTCATGCTTTTGGGTAAAGAGTAATAGTAGTAATAATAATAACAACAGGTTTTTGGTTAATACCCAAGCCCACCCATCTCCTAGAAGAGGTTATTTATTTCAAGAGTTGTTTACCAGTGATAACTTTCATTTTAGTTTAGTTCAGTGGACAGGAATTTTTAGAACCAAAGAGTTTAATAAGTTTGTGTGAGTGTGTTATGTGCCATTCCGTTTGCTCCAATTCTTGGGAACCCTAGTGTTTTTATAATGTCCTTCCTCATCAGCCATGATTAGCTTCTGTTGATTCATGTCTATCACTTCCTTTATGGAGTCGATCCATCTCACATTTAGTCTTCCTCTTTTTCTGCTGCTTTCTATTTTTCCAAGCATTAGGTTATTTTCCAAAGAACCCAACCTCTCACGATATGACCAATGTAAGACAACTTTGGTTTTGTCATTTTTGCCTCCAGTGATATTTCAGGTTTAATTTGTTCTAGGACCACTTGTTCATATTTCTAGCTGTCCAGAATGTACAATCATAGAGCTCCCCTCTAATGATATATTTCACATAAATCATCTTCATATCAGCCATCGTCACTGTCAGATTTTCGCATCCGTATATAGTAATTGAGAATAAAAGGGTATGAATGATTTTAGCCTTTGTCTCTACTGACACATCTTTGCTCTTGGTGATCTTTCCTAATTCTTCCAGTGCTGCCCTTCTGAGTCTCAGCTTTCTCTTCATTCCTTGGCTGCAGTCTCCATTTGATTTGATTACTGAGCTAAGGTAAGAAAAATCTTTAACAATTTTAATATCTTTATTATCTGTTGAAGTTGTCTATTTCATTTGTAGTCAAGAGTTTTGTCTTTTTGATGTTCCAATGCAGTGCTTCTTAGACATTTTCTTCTTTTACTTTCATCAGAAGTCCTTTCAAGTTATTGCTACTTTCTGCCCATAAGATGGTGCCATCTGCATCCCTTAAGGTATTGCTATTTCTTCCACAAGTTTTTACTCCTCCTTCCTCTGAGTCTAGCCCAGTTTTTGTATGAGGTGTTCTGCTTATGTGTTGAACAAATAGGGAGATAAAATGCACTATTGTTTGACCACTTTGCCCGTAGAAAATGATTCTCTCTCCATTTTCTATCCTAACAGTGGCTTCCTTTCCACAATATGTTACGCATTAGGACAATCAAGTGCTGAGGCACGCCCATTTCTTTCAGAGCAACCCATAGCTTTTCATGATCTATGTGACCAAAGCCTTTATTGTAGTATATAAAACATAGACTAACCTTCTGAAATTCTTTGGAACACTGCAATATCTGACAAATGTTCACAATTAGATCTCAAGTGACTTGTCCTTATCTGAATCCAGCTTGAACATCTTCATTTCTTGCTTCATATAAGGTATAACCCTTTGTTGCATCACCTTGAATATCACTTTACTTGTGTGAGAAAGTAGAGAATGGTCCTATAGTTACTGCACCCCTTGGCAACTCCTTTCTTGGAAATTGGGATGTATATTGAACATCTCTAGCCTGTTGGCCATTTGCTATATTGATTGATATACTCTTCTTAGGATTTTGACAAATTCAGTCTTTGTGGCTTGAAATAATTCTGTTAGTATCCCATCTACCCCTGGTGATTTATTTCTTCCCAATACTTTCAGGGCAGCTTCTATTTTTTAGAATTAAAGGTTCTTCCTCATAAGAATCTGTCATCACATTGCCTCTTCTTTATAGATTATATGTATACTGTTACCACCTTCTTTTTGTATTCTCCTGGTCATGATAATATGCTTCCTTGTTGGTCATTCTGCATTCCTAGCCCAGATTTAAATTTCTCCTTTATTTCTTGTCTCTTCTAGTAGGGATACCTTGTGTTTTTTTCCCCTTTTTTTGTTGTTCTATTCTATCTCCTTACATTGACTTACATTTTCACATCCACTTTTATCTTTTTCTTACTGCTAAAATTTTCCTCACTGAATTTCTTCAGTGTCTACATTTAAATTTTCCTTAAGATTCTGTGATTAGAAGTTATCTTCACAATCCAAACAAACAAACAAAAAAAGCAGCTATAAACAACTATATGCCAACAAACTGGACAACCAGGGTGAAATGGACAAATTTCTAGAAAATACTATCTTCCAAAACTGAATCAGGGATAGTCAGAAAACCTGAATAAGCCAATAGCAACTAATGAAATTGAAACAGTAATAATAATAAAAAAAAAAACTGCCAGAAAACAAAAGTCCCTGACCAAATGATTTCACAGGGTGGTTTTACCAAACATTCAAAGAAGAATTAACACCTATTCTATTCAAACTATTCCAGAAATTTCAAGAGGAGGGAATACTCCTAAACTCTTTTTATGAGGCCAGGATTATCTTAATCCCCAAACCAGATAAAGGCACTACAAAGAAAGAAAACTACAGGCCAATATCCCTGTTGAACATAGATGCCAAAATCCTAAACAAAATATTAGCAAATTGGATCCAACAATATATTAAAAAGATCATACTAAATGACCAAGTGGGATTTAATCCAGGATGCAAGGCTGGTATAAAATTTACAAATTAATAAGTGTGATACATAACATAAACAAAATGAAGGACAAAAACCATATGTTCATATCAATAGAAGCATAAAAAGCATTTGACAAAATCCAACACTGATTTTTGATAAAAACTCTCAGCAAAGTGGAAGTTGAAGAATCATATCTCAACATAGTAAAAGCCATATATAACAAACCTACAGTCAACATCATACTCAATGGTAAAAAACAAAAAACATTTTCCATAAAAACAGGAGGAAGACAGAGATGTCCACTTTCACCACTATTATTCAAAATAGTACTCGAAGTCCTTTGCCACAGTGATCAGAAAAGAAGAAAAAATAAAAGACATCCAAATTGGAAAGGAGGAAATAAAACTGTCATTATTTACAGAGAACATGCTATTGTACATAGAAAAATGGAAAGTATTACTAGATTTAATAAACAAGTTCAAAAAGGTAGCAGTATACAAAATTACCATCCAAAAATCAATGGCATTTTTATATACCAATAATGAATTCTCAGAAAGAGAAACTAAAAACAATACCATCTACCACTGCAACTAAAAAAATAAGATACCCAGAAGTAAATTTAACCAAGGAGGTAAAAGATCTTATTCAGAAAACTATAGGACACTGAAAAAAAAAAAAAAATAGAAGATACAAAAAAATGGAAGAATATACCATGTTCATGGATTGGAAGAATTAATATCATTAAAATGTCCAAACTACCCAAAGCAATCTATAGATTCAACACAATTCCTACTAAAATATGAACAACACATTTCACAGAACTAGAACAAATATTCCAAAAATTTATATGGACCCAAAAAAGACCCCAAATAGCCACAGCAATCTTGAGAAAGAAAAACAGAGTTGGAGGGATCCCTATACCAGATATCAAACTATACTACAAAGCCAGTGTAATCAAAACAGTCTGGTACAGGCACAAGAAAAGTCATATAGATAAATGGAACAGAAGAGAGAACCCAGAATCAGCCCACACAGTTATGGTCAATTAATATTTGACAAAGGAGGCAATAGCATATAATGGAGTAAAGAGAGTCTCTTCAATAAATGGTCTTGAAAAAATCAGTCAGATATGTGCAAAAAGATGAAACTAGACCACCAACTTACACTATACCAAAGAAAAAGTTCAAAATGGATAAAGACTTAAATGTAAGATGTAAAACCATAAAAATCCTAGAAGAAAACATAGGCAGTAAAATCACAGACATCTCACTTACTGAAATTTTTGTGTATATATCTCCTAGAGCAAGAGAAACAAAAGAAAAAATAAACAAATGGGACTATATCAAACTAAAAATCTTCTGCACAGCAAAAGAAACCATCCTCAAAATGCAAAGGTAATCCCCAGTTTGGGAGAACATATTTGCCAATGATACATCCGATAAGGGGTTAATTTACAAAATATAAAAAGAACTCATACAACTCAACAAGAAGACAAACAATCCAATTTAAAAATGGGCAGAGGACTTGAATAAACATTTCTTTGAAGAGGACATACAGATGGCCAAGGGGCATATGAAAAAATGCTCGTTGATAATCATGAGGGATGCAAATGAAAAACACAATGAGATATCATGTCACAACTGTCAGAATGGCTTCCATAAAAAAAAAAAAAAATCAACAAATAACAAATGCAATGATATGGAGAAAAGGGAACCTTTTCTGCTGGTGGGAATGCAGACTGGTGCAGCCACTATGGAAAAGAGTATGGCGTTTCCTCAAAAATTTAAAAATGGAACTGCCATTTGACCCAGTGACCCCACTTCTAGGTATATATCCTAAGAAGCCTGAAACACCAATCAGGAAGAATGTATGCACTCCTATGTTTATAGCAGCACTATTTACAAGAGTTAAGATCTGAAAATAGCCCAAGTGCCCAACAGTAGATGAGTGGATAAAAAAAGCTGTGGGACATTTATACCCTGAAATAGTATACAGCTATAAGAAAGAAGGATCTCTTACCCTTTGGGACAGCATGGATGGACCTGGAGAATATTATGCTAAGTGAAATAAGCCAGTAAGATAAAGACAAATATCACATGATCTCACTTATATGTGGAATCTAAGGAACCAAATAAACTGACAAACAAGATTAGACCACAGGCATGGAAGCGTGAAACAGACTGACAGATCTCAGAGGGAAGGAGCAAAGGAAGGCAGATAGAAATTGACCAAAGAACCTGTAAGTATATATGCACACCCCTTGGACACAGACAATAGACAGGTGAAGACCTGAGGTGGGGTGGGAGATATGAGGAGGGGAGCAAAAGGGAGAAAATGGGTGACATCTGTAATACTTTCAACAATAAAATAAATTTAAAAAACAAGCAACTATACTTATGCTTATGTGAATAAGTTTTCTAAAGATTTCCTCCCTTCCTTTATTAAAACAATTTTGTGTGAAATTTGAGGTATTGTGCTACAGTATATCACAAATGCAATGGAATTGATTCAGGATAATTGTTCAAAAACTACCTTTTAAAAGTCATCAATTTTTTTAAGTTTGCATTTAGATTGGTTTTCCCACTTAGATTAGTTTTCTCACTTTGAGATCAAAATTTTAGACTGAAATGCCTTGAATTATGTGTGTACTGTATAGAAATGTGCTGTAGATTAACCATGAACTATTAAAACTAATACATGAGTTAACGCTAATGTTGTAATCCTGCATTTATAAACATTGTATATATCAATGTTTGCATAATACACACCTGTCCTTAAAATATAACTCTATATTTTTATGAAATAAGTCTGGGAAATAAGGGAGTAGCTCCTAAATGTATTTCTCTCACTAAAAAAAGCTATTTTTAAGTGCAATTGGAATAACAGAGTGAATTATAAGAAATAGAACAGGGGTCATTTCTAGTGCAAATTTGCATATAGGTGATGGTTTTCAAAGGTGATTTTTAAATTTAAATAAATAATGTAACTCCTGCTGAATCTAACCTTATTGTTTTTGGTGGTTAGTCCTTAAGTTAGTGGAAAAACTATATCCCTTGCCTTAAAAAGAAAAGACTGTGGAAAAATTGAGTTTAATTTTTAGACATAAGCTTTTCTGAGGGGTGGAGTTGATATTTACATTTCTTCTGATTATTCCCTTCCCTAACTACTGAGTTTTCTTAATTAAAATAATGCACTCACTCTGTTTATGAAGTGAACCTTTTTTTATTTTTAGAGATTGAAATTGATTGCAAGTGCAGATTGTATGAGCTAGAATAAACAATTAGTATATTTTTAATAAAGGGTACCTCCCTCTGTGTATATGTATGTACAGAAATACAAGTACTCACTTTATACTTATTTTTGAAGAGTTAAAATGTGTTCCTAATTTTTTACACAAAAGCATGAACACTATATGTGCTTGCAAAATACTAGGTGATGAATTATATTGTCATCCTCTGCTGTTTATGAACTCTTTTATTTGTATAATAGCTATATGCTCAGACTTTGAGAGTATAAGAAGTGAAGTACCCTGAAAAGTATCACATGATGGCACTGTTTCCATTTCCAAATTCAATATATGAAATAAAGCTTTAAAAAATCTGGTATTAAGAATGGTGTGTAATGCCAATGTATTTTGTATAATTTATGTAAAATAAAAAACTAACTACTAAGGCTATTAATACAGGTATTAAAGTGGAGTCATAGATTTTTCACAAAGTATTTTTTAAAAGTTTGTATATTTATTATGTCTTTAATTTATATCATAAAGAAACAATTTAGAATGCTAGAAATTTCAATATGACAGAAAGCAATTTCATTAAATACTTCAGTTGCTTTATGAATTACTTTATAAATAGTATATTATATTTTGTATTTTATTTTGGAAAGAATATGCTGCATTACACGTGAGATTTAACTCTGGTAAATATGGCCATTGGCATAAAAATGTATCTGAGAAATGCAAAGAAAGTGCACAAATAAGGCTGATAAAAAGAAGAAACCTGGGTCAAAGGGTGAAGAAATCAAGCATAATTTTACAGTGAAAAAATTAAAATGTGGTCAACCTGAATATTTAAAAGGTTAATTAATGTAAGGAATGTAGATATTAAGCGGTGCGTGATTTCAGATACCACAGTTCGTTATGGTAAACATTCTTTCATAAATAATGGACATGATGAAAATGGTATAGAGTGATTATTATCTCATGTATGAAGTACAATAATTCTCCATTCATAATAAAAAAGAAAAAAGATTGTTCCAAAGATGATGTGATATATATTGAATTATAATTTATATAGGCATGTGTATATAAAGATTAATCAAGTATTGGTATTTTACCACGTTTTATCCTTAATAATAACATAACAATAATGAGTATTGATACTTCTTCCCAGTGGCAAGAGTAGTGTGGTAAAAAATTTAATTCTGTAAAGAGATGAAATGATGCCCCATTAGCAATGATGAAGAACCTAGTGGCCAGAAATTACAAGTGCAGCAAGTGAGTGTTTTAAGAATATTTCTGACTGTTGTCAGTTTTGTTTGTTTTGATATGACAGAAAAAAAAACAGAACTTGCACAATTTTTCTTTCAGTTTATCTGTAAACTTGTACCAAGGAAAATATATGTGTAAGAAGTTTTCCTACTGTTATTTAAAAAAATAAATATCTAAAATTATCATGTATGTAAACTTCAAATCTTTATCTTAATAAAACACCAAAAATCTTATATACAATAAGTTATAAGCCTTAAATCTTTAATCATAAAAGAAACAGGTACCTCCTACAAAAAAAAAAAAAATGTGTGTGGAAGATAGCTAATTGCTCTGACATTATTTTGAGTTGCCTTTCACTTCTAACTTTAAACAATTTCATTATTTTTATAGAGATAGCAAATATCTTATCTTAGTAATTCATCACAAAACAAGATTTTCTCTTACCTTATAGTTTCAAGGTCTTATCACCTCTCTTACAAAACTGATAGTTTGCATAATATTTTTCAACATAGAATAAAAACTTAAATTGTGTTATTGAGGAAATTGTTGAAAAATTGCTTTATAATATACTGGTAAAAGGCATTCATAAATATATACTGTAAAAGAGAAAGTATCTACTGCAAGAATCTGTTCATTTGTATTATATGAGAAGTGAGGGAAAAGAAAAACCCATTATACTGAAATTGGAGATTTCCATGTTCACTCTATTTCACCATGCAAATTACTTGCAATTTCCAAATGTCAGTGTTATTTTTCAGGAAAAATTTCACACAAAAGGAATTCAGTGATTATTCATCCAGTTTAATTAATTCAATTAAATAAATCTAATGCTTTCAGGTGTTCTTTTAATAATTGAATCAACATGCAGATACATAATAAGCATAAAAGCGTTTCTATGGCTGCAGTTAATTTAGATCCAAAAGGATCTGCTGTTCCTCTATATTCGATATAGATTATTCTATAATATTTCAGTAATGGGTTGCACAAAGGCTGGCTTTTAATTCTCTGCTTTCTCGAATGTCTTTATATATAATGGTTTAAAACAGAAGGTGTTCAAGAGATGGTGACCTTTTTTCCATTACCATGGTTCCTGTCATTAATGCATTATAATTTTCTTTAGAAGTCTGGAAAATGTGTACGTGTGCAGTACATAGCAGGTATGAATCAAAGTGTGTTAGTGAAAGTTTAGAATCATCTGTTATTAGTTTAAAATAAAAGATTCACAAGACATATTTTATTGTTCTCAAATATATTTATTTTTCTTCCTATAAGCAATTTAAAACTATTGTTACGTATTTTTCTCATCAGACTTAAAAATTGGGGTTTTTATAATATAAAAATTGTCATTTTACTAAATTACAAAAATATGTGTTATAATTACATTAAAATAAAAAAGTAAAGTGGTTCTTAACTGTGATTTTTGCATAATGGTAACCTCATATACAGCATTGACTTATAAAAGGATATTAATCATATATAAAGAAAGATATTGGATTAAATGATTTACTTGAAGCTCTCAGCAGTGCTTGATGTCATAATTATTGTAAATATTAATTGCTGTGCTAAAAATGTAAGCAAGCCGATTTTGTATTAGATGAAAAATGAAAATAGACTGTGTACTGGTAAATAGATAATCATACAAAAGTAATTGGGGTTTTAAAACCCCAATCTATTCTGCCAGCATGAGCTCGTTTGCATGTTAATCACAAGAGTGATTTCCTACTTCACAAGGAAGTCCGCACTCTTTCATAACTACTTTTAATTGCATTTAAAATGACTCAGGTTTGTAACATTAGAAATGAAGGCGGATCTGTGTCAAATTAATAAAAATGTCCCTGAAAATCTTTATAGACTATAAATACTGAAATATTTTAAGGGCTTCTTTTTTTCATTGCAATGTGTAGAGGGCCATTACATATTTAGAATGCTATTAATAATAGCATAGCTTTGGCACAATGCACCAATTTTATATTACTTTTTAATTGAATTTGTTGGGGTGACATTGGTTAATAAAATTATATATGTTTTAGGTGTACAATTCTATAATACATCATTTGTATATCATATTGTGTGTTCACTGCCCCAAGTCAAGTTTCTTCCCATCACCATTTCTCCTCCCAAACTCTTTCCTACTTCCCCCAACCCCCTTTCCCTCTGATAATTACCATACTGCTGTCTGTGTCTATGACTTGTTTTTTCTTTTTCCCTTAATCCCTTCACCTGTTTTCATCCAGCCCTGCAACCCTCTCCCCTCCAACAGCTATTCTCTATCTGTGCGTCTGTTCCCTATCTAAGAGTCTGTTTCTATTTTGTTTGTTAGTTTATTTTGTTCACTAGATTCCACATATGAGTGAAATCATATGGCACTTGTCCTCCTCTGACTGGCTTATTTCCTAGCATAATGCTTTCCAGGTCCATCTATGCTGTCACAAAGGTAAATTTCCTTTTTTTAAATGGCTAAGTAGTATTCCATTGTGTAAATGTACCATAGCTTTTTTAACCACTCATCTACTGACATACACTTGTGCTGCTTCCAAATCTTGGCTATAGTAAATAATGCTGCAATGAACATAGGAGTGCACATATTCGTTTGAATTTGTGTTTCAGGTTTTTTTTTTTATATCTATTTTTTGATATAATGCCTTGGGCAAGGGAAACAAAGGAATAAATAAATGGAACATCAAACTAAAAAGTTTTTGCACAGCAAAGGAACCATCAGCAAAATGAAAAGACAACCCACTGAATAGGAGAACATATTTCCTGATACATCTCATAAGGGGTTAATATCTAAAATTTATAATGTACTTACAATAGTCAACACACACACAAAAATAAATAATACAATTAAAAAATTGGCAAAGGACCTGAATAGACACTTCTCTAAAGAGGACATACAGATGGCCAATAGACTATGAAAAGATGCTCAACATCACTAATCATCAGAGAAATGCAAATTAAAACCAAAATATATCACCTCATACCTGTCAGAATGGCAGTCATCAATAAACCAACAAACAAATGTTGGTGAGAATGTGGAGAAAAGGGAACCCTTGTGCCCTGCTGTTGGGGTTACAGATTGGTGCCTCTAAGGAAAGCAAATGAAGTTACCTCAAAAACTTAATATTGGAACTGCCTTATGATCCAGCAGTTCCAATATTAAAACATTACTTAAAAAATAGTGTTTTATTATATTTTTAATTATGTGGAATTTTCTCTAATTTTAATGACAATACACTGAAGCTTAATTTAAATTTTTTATAATAAACGGGTTACAATAAAATAATGTAACACTGAAATTTTGTAGATTACTTTTTTATAAATCTTATGGCAAATGACTTCATAGTTCAATCTTCCTTAGATGCACACATTCTCAGTTTTAAATTTTTACTAGCAAATAGATTTTCGATAACAAAATTAAATGCTGAAAGTTATTAGCTGTATTTAGGCATGAATATTATTTTAGTATTAACAAAAAGCATTTATTACTATTAGAATTATTATTTTTAAAATATTATGGAGTACAAAAATGTGTTAGAGTCATTAAATATTTTTTTAACTGTTAAAAATCATTAGTGTCATTTGTTTCCAGAACCAATGTATGTGGTATTTTAGTGTTTATACCATGAAATTTCTTTAACTAACTCTTCGTTATGCAATAAGTAAATGTCTGAGTGAAGACAAAATCATTTATTTGCAGAACATAAAAAAGGACTGTATTTTTTGTAAATTCATCAAAAGTATAGTCTTATCAATCACAAAGATACAGAAACTAATTTCTAGTCAGGATTTTTACACACAACACACATACATATACACATCTACATATATACATCTATATACATATTTGATGAAAAGTTTGATGATTAAAGAAAAAGCAGTCACAATTTAAAAGAAAGTATATTTGTTTTCATCACCAGGTGTTATTTCTAATATAAATGACCAAGATGATGTCCATAACATAGCTTGAGGTGCTCTGGAGATTAAAACTACCAAAATAGATCTATTAAATTTTTCATGGAGAGGTACCACATGGGACTATAAGCCAATATTTCTTGCCCTATATGCCAGATGTTTTATGTATTCTGCATCTTTCTAAACTAAATTGTAGCTTTTCTAGAAAAGAAATATATACTAAAGAGACTGAGATGAAAGGAAAGAGCTGTTGAATGTTAATTTTACTATCTGCTATTGAGGTCTGCTACCTTTTTGTATTTTTTTCTTACTCCCAGTCGCTCAATTCTTTTGTCTGGATGTTGTGGTATTTCAGTTGTTTGAAGCATAGAAACTAGGAGCATGACTTTGACTTAACAAAACAGAGTGCAGATGGTATATGACAGTGTGATAGATAAATTTTAATGTAAAGAGTCTTTCAACTTTACTGTATTAGAATGCTTTAAATATTATTGTGGTAATAATTATAATAATGAATATGGATATTTTTTGCTTATTTTGAGCTTTTAAAGTTATAGAAAATGATTAAGGAAGAAAGCAATTGATGAAAATTACTTTATTTCCTATTGTTTAGTTGTTTAGTTTTCCCTTTGAGTGTGGATGTTACCACAATCCTCCATCATGATTCCAATGCAGAACATTTCTGAAGATTTACTTTCTTTCAGGATTAGCAGGGTGAGGTTAGCAAGTTGTTGCCCTTCTGAGATGACAGGCCTAGAAGAGAGTTCTTGATTCTTCAGGAGCAAATCCTTGCTTTGTCATATCATGTTATAGCTTTTTGTCTTTTATTCCTTTATATAAGTATATAGCTATTTGTGCGACTGTTCATTTACATATCTCTGTAAATGTCCCTTTTCATCATATTTTGGAATCTATTACTCTTTAATGTACTCCAAGTAAGATGGCATTTTGTTTATGATTACTTAGAATTCAAGCTGATTTATACAAACTTCTTTTACAAGATGGGATTTCTTAGGCGTTTTAAATATTTTGTATAGAAAGTGATTGTTTTTTATTTATTTATGTATTTATTTATTTTTAATCATCACCTGAGAATATTTTTTCTAGTGCTTTTCACAGAGAGTGGAGGGAGGGAAAGAAGAGAGAGAGGGAGAGAGAGAGAAACATCTATGTGAGAGAGACACATTGATTGGTTGCTCCCACAAATGCCCTGAAGCAGGCTGGGGATTGAGCCTGCAACTGAGGTATGTGCCCTTGGCCAGAATCAAACCCTGGACCCTTTGGTCCTCAGGCAGATACTCTAACCACTGAGCCAAACTGGCTAGGGCAGAAAGTGATTATGTTTTTTAAATAGTTGGTTTCTGCCTCATAGGTACAGCCTTGATTTTTTTCAACAGGTTGTTCCTAATTATAAAATGCAACCACTGCCCTGGCCAGGTGGCTCAGGTTGTTGGAGCATGCTCTTATACACAAAAAATGTGGGTTTTATTTCCAGTCAGGGCACATGCCTATACTGCAAGTGAGGGTCAGGGCACCTATGAGAGACAACCAATCTATGTTTCTCTCTCATATGGATGTTTCTCTCTCTCTCTCCCCCTTCCTCTATCTCTAAAATCAACAAACATATCCTTGGGTGAGGATTAAGAAAAATAAAAAGCAATCACCTTGGGCCTGACTGTTGTTGCTCAGTGGTTGAGCATCGACCCAGGAACCAAGAGGTCACCACTTGGTTTGATTCCAGGTCAGGGCACATGCCCAGGGTTGTGGGCTTGATCTCCAGTAGGGGGTGTGCAGGAGGCAGATGATCAATGTTTCTTTTTCATTGATGCTTCTCTCTATACTTCTCCCTTCCTCTGTCTCTAAAAAATAAAAAAATAAATCAATTACAAAATATTTTTAAAGAAAAGCAACCACCTTGGTCATCTGAGTGTAAATAGCAATTGGTAATATCTAATCTCTCTAGTCAATTAAGTAAAAATTCTCTAGAAATTGCTCCTTAGTTCCCAACTCTACTTATTTAAAACAATGATTTAATTAAAGAAATATTAGTAAAACAACCTTTTATTTGCTTTGAGGCTATTAGAAAAAACTGTACAATCATGATTATTTCTACAATCTCGCATGACATTTTATATAATTGCTTTGTTTCACTTGAATTTGTGAAGATGGTGATTTGTTGGAGACTGAATATTATGTATTATGATAGTATCTCTGTGTTGCTATATTACCTGAAAAAGTGATTCATAATCAATTCACTATATTTATAAACACACTAAGGAACATGTGTTGTGGTGACAAAAAAAGTGTTCAAATGAATAATACATACTTTTTTATTACTTTGTGTATTACCAATTGAATATTTATCATATGATCTGTTTAATTTTGGACAAATACAGGTATATACATTTTTTATTCAAATTTACTATCCTGGGTTGACATGTCACAATCTTTTGCATAAAATATTCTTCCAAATAATTCTGCCAAGTGCCTCACATGGCTTTGCACATTATAAATCTTAGAGATTTTTCTTAACTAATGAGATATGATTTTGGAGATGATGGCATTTGTTGATATTACTTTTTGAAGTTTACAGTTACAAAAGTTAATTTTGTCATATTAATTTTGCAATTAAAATGCTACTTCCTTGTATTTGCACTCTCACTGTGGTGCAACACCATCCTGCAGAATTAAACTTGTGCAATTTTAACTTTCTCTTGTAAATATCAGTGAAATCATATATGAAGTTCAAGGATCTCTTTAGACATTCTGTTTTGGATAGATTATCTTGTTTTCTCAAATATTTGAATTTTAATTAACATCCATATACTTACAAACAAAATTATCCTTAGCTATAAGATAAATGCTTTATGTACTATAGTTAAAAATTCTATCTTTAAAAAAAAAATTGGTTACCTAACTGAAGGGGTCTGTTTGCCTGCCTGCATCAAAGCCCAACAAGACATGAACAGGAGTTTGCTGCACAGAAAGTAAAGATTTATTTAAGGAAATGGTGCCAGCCAAGAGAAACAGGTGAGCTGGTACTCTAACACCTGGCTCCCTGATGGCCTCTAGGGGATGTGTTATATAGGGGAAAATTATTCTTGGCTGGTGTGGTTCAGTGGATAGAGGCTGCACACTGAAGGGTTGTGGGTTTGATTCCCAGTCAAGGGCACATATCTCAGTTGCAGGTTTGATCCCCGCCCAAACTGGGGTGATTGTGGGAGGCAACCAATCAATGTGTCTCTCAGTTAGTTGTTTCTCTTTCTCCCTCTCCCTTCCAATCTCTCTAAAAATAAATGGAAAAAATATCCTAGGGTGAGGATTAACAACAACAAAAAATTATTGATCATGATGACTGAGGGAGTTTGGGTTGTGGGCTCTACTGATTGGTCAGGGTCAGAGTAGAGGGTAGTTGATTGTTGCATCAGGTCCTGATGTCAGACATAGCATCATTCTGTCTGATTTTACAAGGATGTGGTGTTGGCGTCATTCAGCCTTCATGGGTCTGGGGCTGAAACATAACTGAGGTCAAAATGTTATCTTTAGTTTGACCAAAACTCTGTTCTCTTGATCAACAGACCTGAGGTTTTGTTCTTTAAGATAGTTTGATGCTGACCTGAGAATCTAATTGTCCTGAGGGCTTATTAAGGGAGTGGACTTGCAGTATATGCAAAGGTGGAGGGATCTGGTCTAAAGGAGGCAAGTTAGTCATGGTGCTATTAGACTGAAGAAAGCTGGCTTTAATTAAGGAAAAAGTCATATTAAAGCAATGACGTTCCTGTGCAGAAACAATTTCTCATGATTGAGAAAATAAGTTATATCTTTGCTTGTTTTAAAAAATTATTTAACTGGAAAGCATAAATAACATTACTTAACATTGAATATCCACATCTAACATCTTCTGAACACAATTTTTTAATAAATGTATCCTTTATTTTTTTCTTAAAATCAAGTAAACATTCTTACAACATCCATATGTTTAGCAGCAACTAGTATATTAATAAGCAAGGATAAAGTTGAAAGAACATAATATAAAATATGCCTAAATTCAATTTTTCTAACTTAATAAGACATCATCTTTATTTTACATTGGTTTCCTAAAGGGTGAATATTAGCAAATAATACTGACTAGCATGTAGCAAGAGTGTATACTATATGTTTGTGAATTACTTCTGTAACTTAAAGAGCCAACTTAGAAACACCAACAAAAAAACTTCCATTTCAACTATTCCTTTTATTCTCTGAAATTCAAATCAATAAACTTTCAATAGTTTTAAATGGAAATTAGTATTAAAGTGGTATAGTAATCCAAGTCTCCAAAACTATAATATTACAGTACTACATATGATAATTTTTAAATAATTTTTTCTGCACTTCCACATTCCCCTTTATGCCATATTCTCATATGCTTTAGGATATTTTGTTAATGTATATACACACAGCCTTTCACTGAAAACTGCTGAAAATTTCTAGCTCATTTTTTGTTTTTTGTTTTTTTTTGCCATTTGCCATATCCTGATTTTTGAATTTACTGAGAGACCATTTTATGAATCTCCATAAAAGGTATTGTCTCTATAATATAATTTCCTTTCCCTTCAGGCATTAGGGCCCCAGAGTTCTGACTTTCTGGCTATTGGGCAAGGGCTATGTTCCCCCAATGGAGGATCAGCCCATGTATAATAGACTTCTAGTGTTTGCAGCTAGTTTAAATCATAAACTGGCATCATTTAAGAAGTGTCAACAGCCGAAAATGTCTTAATCCAGCATGAAACTGAGGTTGAACGTGTAATTTTAAGGGCTCTTGGGAAAAGGTGACATTTTAAACAAACAAGTGAAATAAATGAGAAGAAGGTAGCTTCCAGAACCCAGAAGTTAACTTAATCATGTGATATGAGAATATCTTCCCAAAGAATGGATCCATTGAGGCAATGAGATGACCCTGTTTCCCATGACCAGAAAACACTGCACATTTTTTCTGATCCCATGGCTTTATAAATATATTTCATGGCTAAGTGTGTGGGACTGGAATTGGGTGGGCACAGCTTGTATAGTTTAAAATTGCCAAGACAGAGAACCTGTTTTCTCCTGTGGGTGTTTTTTTTTAGTCTTTATTGTTGAAAGTATTACAGATGTCCCTCTTTTCCCCCCACTTAAGTACCTTAGCATTATATCATGGTGAATAATCTTGTAATGTGCCATTGTGTCTGAAGATATTTTCTGTTATTCTATACCCAATTTATGATTATTTAGTCTGCAAATGCTTAAACTGAAACTTCTTTCTAGGTACTTGTTACAGTTGTTTTCAAAGCAAGTGCTAAGTCTGCAAAGGTATTTCTTACTACTTTTTCTTTATTCTTTTCTGGCAGTAAGAATTTGATTTGTGTTAATGTTCCAAGTTGCTTTAGTCTTCCTATTATAGCTGTTGAAATCTATACTTCAGATGATCTCATTGTACTGCCAGCATTTTGTTAATAACTGATTCTAAGGCTTGGGGAGTGAAATATTTTTTATATGCCACTACCCAAAACGAGTACAGTGTGCCAGCTAGAAAAACCACAGACCATCGGATTTTGTGGCTTTTGAGTATGTGAAAGGTTAAATTGCTTAAAGTAAGGCTTATATTTGTATTATACCATATGGAAGTGTAACTAATGTAGACTTGAGACAAATGTTGAAAATATATTCTCATCAGTAGCCTTGTTTTAAATAAAAATGAGTAACCTATTTATCTTGCATTTGACCTCGAATTACAATTTACATTTTTAAATCTTTGGCTACATAATTACAGCTTTTATAGTTATTGTCACAACTACCAATTTGATCAAAGAAAGAGAAATAAATGATCATCCATAGGTTGATAATACATTTTTGTATGATTTTTAAGTTAGTTGAAGGTTATATGGGGTTTTTATAAGAAAATTTTAAACAACTATAATTTTGTAGAAAAGCATATAAATTGTAGATATTAAATTTGTATTACTTTTAAAATAATTTGGCCTTGAGTATTTTTTTTCCTTTTTATTGAATTTATTGGGATGGCATTGTTTAATAAGATTATACAAATTTCAGGTCCACAATTCTACAGCACATATCTGTCCACACTGTTTTGTGTGTTCATCACCCCAAGCCAAGTCTCTGTTCACTGTAGTTTATCCCCTTTATGCCCTCCTCTACTTCCCCCTTCTATGCTCCCTCCAGCAATCACAACACTGTTGTCCATGTCCATGAGTGTTTTTGTTTGTTTGTTTTTGCTAAATCCCTCCACCCGCTCATCCAGCCCCAACACCTGACAGTGGCTAGCCTGCTCTCTATCGATAAGTCTGTCTCTATTTGGCTTGTTATTTTGTAATTTTGTTCATTTTGTTCACTCAGTTCCATATATGAATGAAATTATATGGTACTTGTCTTTCTCTGACTGGCTTATCTCACTTAGCATAATGTTCTACAGGCCCATCCATGTGTCACAATAGGTAAGGTTTTCTTCTTTTTTATAGCTGAGTAGTATTCCATTGTGTAAATGTACCACAGCTTTTTTTATCCACTCATTTACTGATGTACACTTGGGCTGCTTCCAAATATTGGCTATTGTAAATAATGGTGCATATAACATAGGGGTGCATATATTCTTCTGAAATAGTGTTTTGGGTTTCTTCGGGTATATTCCCAGAAGTGGAATCACTGGGTCATAAGGCAATTCATTCCATGTTTTAATTTTTGAGGTAACTCCATACTGCTTTCCACAGTAGCTGCACCAATCTGCAGTCCCACCAATAGTGCACGAGGGTTCCTTGTTCTCCACATCCTCACCAACATTTGTTGTTTGTTGATTTATTGATGATAGCCATTTTGACAGGTATAAGGTGATAACTCATTGTGGTTTTAATTTGCATTTCTCTGATGATTAGTGACAATGAGCATCTTTTCATATGTCTATTGGCCATCTGTATGTCCTCTTTGGAGAAGTGTCTATTCAAGTCCACTGCCCATTTTTTAATTGGATTGTTTAATTTTCATTGTTAAGTTTTGTAAGCACTTTATAAATATTGAATATTAACCATCATCAGATGTATCATTGGTGACTATGTTCTCCCATCCAGTGAGTTGTCTTTTCATTTTGTTATGTTTTCCTTTGTTGTGCAAAAATTTTTTAGTTTGATATAGTCCCATATTTTTTCTTTTGTTTCACTTTCCTGAGAAGCTATATCAGATAAAATATTGCTATGGAAATATCTGAGATTATACTCCCTATAATTTTTTCTAGGATTTTTATGGTTTTGAGTCTAAAATTTAAGTCTTTAATCGATTTTGAGTTTATTCTTGTATATGGTGTGAGAAAGTGGTCTACTTTCATTTTTTGGCATGTATCGTCCCAATATTCCTGACACCTATTATCAAATAAACTATGTTTGCCCCATTATATATTTTTACCTCCTTTGTCAAATGTTAACTGACTATAAAGACATGGGTTTATCTCTGGGCTCTCTAGTCTATTCCATTAATCTATATGTATGTTTTTATCCTAGTACCAGGCTGTTTTGATTACAATGGCTTTGTAGTATACTTTGATATCAGGTAGCATGATTCCTTCAACTTTGTTCTTTCTCAAGATTGCTGTTTTCGTTCCACATAAAATTTTGGAATATTTGTTCTAGGTCTGTGAAGTACCACATTGGTTTTTCGATATGAATTGCATTGAATCTATGGGTTGTTTTGGGTAGTATGAACATTTTAATGATGTTAATTTTTCCTATCCATGAACATGGTATATGCTTCCACTTATTTGTATCATCTCAAATTTCTTCAGTGTTTTATAATTTTCTAAATTTATAATTTTATAATTTATAGTTTTATAATTTTATAAATTTATTTCTAGGTATTTTACTCTTTTTGAAGCATATGTAAATTGGATTGTTTTCTTTTCTAATATTCATTATTGGTGCATATATGTGCAACTGATTTTTGGATATTTATTTTGTAACCTGCTACTTTAATGAATTCCTTTATCTGTTCTAGCAGGTTTTTTTTTAGTGGAATCTTTACAGTTTACCTACAGTATCATATCACCTGAAAATAATGACAGTGTTACCTCTTCTTTTCCAATTTGGGTGCCTTTTATTTCTCCCTGTTGTCTGATTGCTGTGGCTAGCAATTCCAGTACTACGTTGAATAAGGGTGGTAAAAGTGGATACTCCTCTATTGTTTCTTATCTTAAGGGAAATTTTATACTTTTTGCCCATTGATTACGATGTTAGCTGTGGTTTTGTCATATATGGTCTTTATTACATTGAGGTATGTACCTTTTTCCACATTGCTGAGAGGTTTTATCATTAATTGGTGTTGAGTTTTATCAAATGCTCTTTCTGCATCTATTGATATGATCATGTGGTTTTTATCCTTCATTTTGTTTATGAGGTGTATCATGTTCATTGATTTGCAGATATTGTACCAACCTTGCATTCTCACAAAAAATTCTCCCTTGATCATGGTATATGATCTCTTTAATATATTGCTGGATCTGTTTTTCTAATAGTTGAGGATTTTAGCATCTGTGTTAATCAGGAAGTTTGACTTATAATTTTCTTTCTTTGTAGTATATTTTTCTGTTTTTTAGAATTAGACTAATCTGGTGTCATAAGAAGAGCTTGGTATTCATCCCTCCTCTTGAATATTTTGGAATATTTTGAGAAAGATAGGTGTTATGTCTTCTTTGAATGTTTGGTAAAATTTACCTGTGAAGCCATCTGGTCCAGGAGAATTGTTTGTTGAGATTTTTTTTTTTATTATTGCTTCAATTTCACTACTTGTGATAAGTCTATTCAGATTCTCTGATTCTTCCTGATTCAGTTTTGGGAAACTGTATCTTTCTAAGAATTTATCCATTTTCTCCAGATTGTTGGCATATAGTCATTTGTAATATTTTCTTCTTTTTTTTAATCCTCACCTAAAGATATTTTTTTCCATTGCTTTTCAGAGAGAGTAATATATTCTTATAATCCTTTGAATTTCTGTGGTGTGAGTTGTTACTTCTTTTTCATTTCTGATTTTATTTGGGTCCTCTGTTTTTTTCCTGATTGATCTAGTTAAAGGTTTTTCAATTTTGTTAATCTTTCCATAGAACCAGCTCTTGGTTTCATTGCTATTTTGTATTATTTTTTATACTCCATTTTGTTTATTTCTGGTGTGATTTTTATCATTTTTTTCCCTTTTACTCACTGCATTTTGTTTGCTGTTCTTTTTCAAGTTCCTTTAAGTGTAAAGCTAGATTGTTTGAGATTATTCTTTTTTCTTGATATAGGCCTGTAATACTATGAATTTCCCTCTTAGGACTGATTTTGCTGTGTCAAGTAGGTTTTGGGTTGTTGTGTTCTTATTTTCATTTGTTGAAGGTATCTTTTGATTTCTTCCATGATCTCACTGTTAACTCATTCATTGTTTCATAAAATGGGATTTAGCCTCCATGTCTTTGTATATATTACAGATATTTTAGGAATTGATTTGTACTTTTATGCCATTATGGACAGAAAAAATGTTTGATATGATTTCAATCTTCTTAAATTTATTGAATCTTGTTTTGTGTTCTGACATATGGTCTACCCTAGAGAATGTTCCATGCGCACTTGAAAAGAATATATATTCTGCTGCTATTGGGTAAAATTCCCTGAAGATGTCAATTAAATTCATCTGATTTAGTTTGTCATTTGAGGGCACTGTTTTCTTGTTGATTTTCAGTCTGAAAGAACTATCCATTGATGTCATTGGAATGTTAAAATCCTCTACAATGGCTGTATTATTGTGAATCTCTCCCTTTATGTCCATAAAGATTTGGTTTGTATATTTAGATGCTCCTATGTTGGGTGCATAAATGTTTACAAGGGTTATATCCTCTATTGCATTGCTTCCTTTATCATTATGTACTGTTCTTCTGTCTCTTACTACAGCTTTTGTTTTAATGTCTATTTTGTCAGATATAAATATTGCTACCCTAGCTCTTTTTTACATTTCCATTTATATGACAAATCTTTTTCCATCCCTTACTTTAAGTCTGTGTGCATCTTTTGATCTCAGCTTGGTCTCCTATTGACAGCATATCTATGGGTCTTTTTTTCTTATCCATTCAGATACTTCATGTCTTTTGATTGGAGCATTTAAGCCATTTACATTTAAAATGATTATTGATAGGTAAGTATTTATTGCCATTTTATTTTTTTAAATATGTTCCTGTTTTGTTTTTCTTCTACTTCTTAAAGCAGGCCCTTTAACATTTCATATAATAGTGGTTTGGTGGTAATAAACTTCCTTAGCTTTTTCCTGTCTGGGAAGCTTTTTATCTGTCTTTTGATTCTAAATGATAGGTTTTTTGGGGTAAAGTTGTTTTGGTTGCAGGTTCTTGCTTTTCATCACTTTTAATATTTCATGCTAATCCCTTCTGGACTGAAATATTTCTGTTGAGAAGTCAGCTGACCATGTATGGAGCTCCCTTGTAGGTAACTAGCTGTCTTTCTCTTGTAGCTTTTAAGATTCTCTCTTTGTCTTTAACCTTTGCCATTTTAATTATGATGTGTCTTGGAGTAGGTGTCTTTGGATTTACCTTCTTTGGGAATATGTGCTTCCTGGACTTGTGTGTTATTTTTCTTCACCAGGATAGGGAATCTGGGGGTCATTATTTCTTCAAATAGATTCTTAATTTATTGCTCTCTTTCTTCACCTTCCAGTACCCCTATGATGCAGATCTTGTTACACTTTGTGTTGTCACAAAGGTATATCAAACTATCCTCATTTTCAATGTTATTTTCCCTTTTGCTGCTCTGATTGGGTGTTTTCTCTACCATTTCTTCCAAATAGCTGATTTGATCCTCTGCTTCATCCAGCCTCCTGTTTACTCCTTTCAGTGTTTTCTTCATTTCAGATATTGTATTCTTTATTCTATGTCTTTTTTCATGCTGTTAAGCATCACTATAACCATTAATTTGAACTTTATATCTGATAAATTGCCTGCCTCAATTTCATTTAGCTTTATTTTTGTTTGTTTTTTTTGTTTTGAGATTTCTCCTGTTCTTTCACTTGGGGCCTATGTTTTTTGGTTGGTTTTTTTTTTTGGGGGGGGGGGATGAGGGAGTTAGGTTTTTTTGTACGTTTCTTTCTTTTTTTCTTTTCTTTTTGCCTTCCCCTTTTGCCTGCCTCTTTGTGTTTGTTTCTATGTATTAGATAGTTCTGCTATGACTCCCTGTCTTCATGGGGTGGCCTTAAAAAGTAGGTATCCTGTGTGCTCTAGTGGCCTAGTCTCCTTTACCACCTGAGTTTGGTGCTCCAGGAATGTCCCTTGGGTGTGTTATATGTCCCCTCCTGTTGTAATTGATTCTTGATTGCTATTGGCCCATTTGTGCATGAGATCAGTTCTCAGGCTGTCTGGCTCTGAGGCACAACCTTGACCACAGCATGTGACTGCTGTGTAGGTGATTATTACATCAAGTGGAAGCCACCTTATCAGAGTTTGACATCTGTGGAGATTTC
Organism: Miniopterus schreibersii; assembly: GCF_964146895.1. Lineage (NCBI taxonomy): Eukaryota > Metazoa > Chordata > Mammalia > Chiroptera > Miniopteridae > Miniopterus > Miniopterus schreibersii. Next base: position 30,066,441 of record NC_138118.1, on the reverse strand, counting down.
CTTTTGGATATGCTGCTTATAAGGTTATTGGATCCCACTGCAATGGATCCTGGCCACTGGGTGTGTTGGTCTGAGCCTCTTGCCAGGGACTCTGGTTCAGGCCAATGTAAGATGCTTCCTGTGATTGGCTCAGGCAATCTGATTGGAACTGCAAGTGATTTACAGTTTGTGGCTGCCTCTGCTTAGCCTGTATGCATGCAAAAAAGGCTAGGCTGTGCACCAAGGCTGGTTTTTACCAGCATCGGACCTGAAGGCATGTCCACAAATGTCCCAAGGCACGCCAAGATTTTTCTCTGCCTGCTGGCTGCTTTATTGGATCCTGCTTTTAGGCTCACTTGCTGAAAGAGACTCTAGCTATATCCCTAAGCAGGGCATAAGATCTACCAGATGGGACAAGAGGGAGCCCAGAGTTTGGGTCTATTGCTTTCCCCCAGGCTGATGACACATGCAGAGCAGTGCTCCACACAGGAAAGATAATGTCTGCCTTATAGGAGAATGACTCAGTGCAGGGACCCTGGTGCCTGTCCCTTCAGCTCCCTCCCCAGGGCCATAAACCCTAATATCTTTTCATGTGGCTCTAGTCTGCTCCACTTTCCCTCCACCAAAGCCAGGGTGAGTGCCTCTGAATGAAATTTTTGCATTGGTCCTTTAAAATCATGCCCATGTCTCTAGCTAAATCATAGCTCACCCTGGCAGACAAAAACTCCACCACTTTTATCATTCAGATGTTATGTTGGTGCCTCTTCTGAGCTCTGCTGCTCCTGGCTGGGGAGCCCACCTTAGGGTTTCGCCCTGAAATTTCAGTCACCATCCATGGGAGCAGGGCCAGCCCTTTTCAGGTTGCCGTTCTTCTTAACCATCTCTATGTGGCTTCTTCTGCAAATCCTTTGTTATAAGACTTCTTTTCAGCTCATCTTCAGCTGGTTATTCAGGATGATTATTTTATAATTCAGTTGTAATTTCTGGTTGGTCCTTGGAAGAAGTGAGTGTAACTTTAACCTACTTCCCTGCCATCTTGGATCCAAGTAATTTTAAATCAACAAATTCACAGGTATGCCCCCAGGTTGGTGGCTGTGCTGGTTGGAACATTGTCCTATACACCAAAAAGGCTACAAGCTCAATTCCTGGTCAAGGTACATACCTAAGTTGAGAGTTCAGTCCTCAGTTTGACATGTACAGGAGGCATCCGATCAAAGTTTCTCTGTAACATCTATGCCTCTCTCTCTCTCTCCCCACTCCCATCCTCTCTCTCTAAAAAATCAATAAGCATATCCTTGGCATTAAAAATAAATAAATAAATAGGTAGATAGATAACTTCACAGGTATAACAGAAAACAAACTTAATTTTAAAATGAACAAGAAGAATTATATATCCCCTAAGTTTTGATATAAGTGTGCTCTTGTTTTGGTAACGGCTTTTTAAACAAAGTAATGGTATTATATATATCTTGATTATAGAATAACACTAAGATCTTCCTAACCTATAAAGAATTAATGTAAAATCAAAATTATAGTATATTTTTGTTTTCTGATCATTTTCACACTCATTCTTTTCATTTTATATGTTTTTGATGGATTTGCATTCTCAATTTATTTCTAATAGATTGGCAGTTAATGCTGTCACACCCACCAATTTTACAGTGCAGCAATGATTCCAACGTTGAAGTTTGGTGGTCAGGCATATAATATTGTATCAAAAGGAAGTCTAAGAAAATTTCCCCAAATATCAGGCATTTATTTTTGGAAAATATCTGACAAACTTATAAATGAATTTTTTGTACATTGAATAAGACATAAGATTACGGGGCTAATTTCCAAAGTGTACAAAGAACTCATAGCACTCAGCAAGAGGAAGACAAACAACCCAATTAAGAAATGGGCAAAGGACTTATATAGACACTTCTCCAAAAAGGACATATGGATGGCCAAGAGACACATGAGAAAATGCTCAACGTCGCTAATCATCAGAGAGATGCAAATTAAAACCACAATGAGGTATCATTTCACACATGTCAGAATGGCTGCCATCAACAAATCAACAAACAACATGTGCTGGCGAGGGTGTGGAGAAAGGGGAACCCTAGTACACTGCTGGTGGGAATGCAGACTGGTGCAGCCACTATGGAAAACAGTATAGAGGTTCCTCAAAAAATTAAAAATGGAGCTGCCGTTTGACCCAGTGATTCCACTCCTAGGAATGTATCCTAAGAATCCTGAAACATTCATCAGAAAGGATATATGTACCCCGATGTTCATAGCAGCACAGTTTACAATAGCTAAGATCTGGAAACAGACCAAGTGCCCACCAGTAGATGAGTGGATAAAAAAGCTGTGGGACATTTACACCATGGAATACTACGCAGCTGTAAAGAAGAATCTCATACCCTTTGGGACAGTATGGATGGACCTGGAGAATATTATGCTAAGTGAAATAAGCCAGGCAGCGAAAGACAAATATCACATGATCTCACTTATATGTGGAATCTGAAGAACTTAATAAACTGATGAACAGAATAGATTCAATGACATGGAAGCATAGATGAGACTGATGAATGTCAGAGGGATGGAGGAGGGTGGGTGGGTGGAGGGGGAGAGAGTAACCAAAGAATTTATATACATATATGCACAACCCAAGGACATGGACAATGGTGGGGAGAGGGACTGGGGAGGGGGAAGGAACGGGGTGGAACGGGTCATTGGGGAGAAAAAAGGACATCTGTAATATTTTAAACAATAATAAAATTAAAAAAAAAAGACATAAGATTACTAAAATAAATGTCAGTTACTGTAGTGTTGATTTAAAAAACAACTACATGTGGGGAAGTAAGTTAGCAGAAGAGTTAAGTCAGTGATGCTGGGGTTAATTAAATGACATAAGATAAGTGATTTGTCAGAGATTAGAAATCTTTGTTAGAATACAAATAGGGCTTTTTAAATTTGATATCAAATTCCTGTTTGATAAATACAAAATAAATAGTATATATGTGTGTGCATTATTTTAAAATCTTTCCAATTGAAAAAATTAATTTTGAGACAAAAATTGATGAAAAGGTATAATTTTAAAGACATTTAACCATAAAAACAATAAAAATATTTGTGAATGGAAAAATTATTCTATTAAAAAACTTAACATTTCAAGATAATCTGACTATATAAAAAATTCTTTTAGCCCTGGATGGTGTGATTCTGGTTAAAGCATGGGCTGGTGCATGGAAGGGTCGCAGGTTCAATTCCCGGTCAAGGGCACATACTTGGGTTGCTGGTTTGATCCCTGATCCCCAGTTGGGGCACATGTGGAAGGCAACCAATTGATGTGTCTCTCTCACATCAATGTTTCTTCAATCTCTCCTCTCTCTGTCTCTCTCTTTCTCTCTCCTTCTCTCTCTCTCTCTCTCTCTCTCTCATCTATCTATCATCTATCTATCTATCTATCTATCTATCTATCTATCTATCATCTATCTATCTATTATCTATCTATCTATATCTATCTATCTATCATCTATCTATCATCTATCTATCTATCATCTATCTATCATCTATCTATCTATCTATCATCTATCTATCTATCATCTATCTATCTATCATCTATCTATCA